>NC_091256.1:31040000-31665000 GCF_042477335.2 Ovis canadensis
TCTGAACCCCTTCATTCCTGCACACTGGGTACCAGCCAGGACCACCCTCCAAATCTGGCTTCTAAGTGTCCCCTTTCACCCCAACTCTGAAGACTAGAGTTTCTTCTTTCATTTCCTTTAACAAACACATCTGAGATTCATACCAAACAAACCACAAGGGTAGCACTTAACACATATACAGTGTTAATGATTCTTGGTTGAAGGGAAATGCATGAATCTACAACCACGCTCACGTCCAGAAACCACTTCTATCAGAGAAATGCAAATCATATCGCAAAGGCGCGTCCTTGTAGAACTCAGGAAAGGTCTGCCTGGACTCCAACCTAGAGGTTAGACACGGCGCTTCTCCCAGAATCTGCCTGCGCTCATTACCATATTGCAGGAGTGGCTTCCAAAGCCAAGAACAGTTTCAGAAAGGCCAAGGTTCTCAAATAATCCAGAGATTTAGGAAGGCAGAGAAAAGACAGTGGCATCACATAAAAGCCAAGGAACAAAATGACCTATTCCTCCTACATCAAAGCTTGAGGACTTCTAGAGCACACTTTTAGCATGACCTTCCATGGAGGAAGCCTAGGAAGACACAGATGTCCTTTGGGTTTCTAAAAGGAAGGTACTTACCATGAAAACCCACCAGTCACCACGTTTTGCCCAGCATGACAGTGGCCGCCCTTCTCCACAGAAGCACAGCCTGGGACCCACCAAGTTTGTGTAGCTGTCTACTTGGGTGGCTTGGGACTACGCGAAGGGGGAGGGGAGGCAGGGTGGGCAAGGTGGGGGAGAAAAGACGGACTTTCCCTTTAAAACTGAACAGAAGCTGATCCCAAATCACATGACCTTTTACCGTAATTTCTATTAAAATCATTTCATGTCTGGTTGCCTCTGCTTTCCTGGCTCATTTGTATTGTTTACAACAAGTCATTGCACTGGCAGTGAGTGGGGGCTGAATCCATGGTTACCCGTTTTTACATTCACTAGTTAAATGGAATGCAGTCCTGCTGTGGGTTTCAGGGAACCAGCTCTTAAGAAACCACAATCCAGCTATCAATCAGCCTAATCGGAGAGAAATTAATCTTATAAACCCAAGTATTGGTACATATTAAAAATTGATGGCGAAGGGGCACGGGCTTTTTATTGGTTGGAGTTACGAAAGTGGCCAAGCTGACATTCGACTTACAGCTTCAGAGTATTCGGTCTGAGGTCTCCATCTGACAGCTGTACACGTTGTGCAGCTAAACAGCTTTCAAGAGTAACACGACCACCCTTGAAAATAAATCCTCCTTCCCCCCACCCCCACCCAATTTTGTGAGCATTTCCTTCACCTGGTTGCTCTTAGGATCCAAAGAGTGCCTGAACAACAGTTCAACCAGACTGCAAACCAGCAAAGTAACTTAACCAGATACACACAAGCCAGTAAAACATCACACCGACAGCCTTGGGTAGGATTCAATTAAGACAAAAAGCCCAGTGGAATGCTCTTTATGAGTAAATTAAAACTGCAAACTAATATGTTTCATTGAGAGCAAGGACGGTCCAAATTCATTCTACTGTCTATGAATTTAGGTGGTTAATTCTTCTAAAAACATTCCGCAAAGCAAACTTGTTTCTCAATATGGACATGCTCAGCAATTATCATTCCTAATCAAAATTTACAAGTTTTCTAGTTTAATGCCCACCATCATCATCCCACAAGTCACATCTCCACGCTAAATGAGAACAGCAAATAGTTAAAGCTAACATATTACAACCCCATCTACTGCAAAGTCACTGTATCAGAAGCTAGAATTGATTTGTTTCCTCAGAACGAATGGAAAATGAATGTAACAAAACGTCAGAAAAATCCCTCCTGCACTGCTAATCGGATATTGTATAATGGTTGATTGCAGCTCTGCCCTGTCCGCTCGCTGCCTAAATCGTACATACTTACACGTTCTGGGCTCTTCCAAGAGTTTGGTGCAGTTTCAAGGACAAATGTCTTAAGGAAGCCTCTCTACTGTGCAGCAGGGAGTCTAGCGCGGATCTGATGACAAGAGCGCGGTGCTAAATCTGACAACAGAGAAGGAAACTTCCTGCGTGGAGAGGAGATCTTGGAAAGTCTCGGGGTTAAAAAGGCTGCTTTGAATGTGCTGGGTGATCTGCTCCCTGGTTGTGTACACACAGTAGCAGCTGATCTGTGTTTGCAGCCCTGCAGAAAGGAACCTTTACTGAAAACCAATGGTATCACATTTCAGCAGAGCTGGTGCCAAGGGCTGGAGAGCAGAACCACCTTTGACAACTTTACACAATTCAACCCAGCAGACTTACCACAGGTCACAGAGGAGCGTACAAGGCATCTCTCCCCTCCCACCCCATCCCAGGTTTCACCTCGAATAGGTTAGCGCAGTTTCCTGGGAATCTAAACACCCAACAGTACAAGGTATTTCCTGGACTTTTATTAAATATAGTCCCCAATCCCTGCTGTTCTGACCTACCATGGACTGTATTTTTATAGAATTTTAAAAAATGAACCCTAATTTTTAAGAGGCATGGCTCTCTGTTACACAAAACTTCAGATCCACGGTGGGTTACTAATCCCGCATTGAGTATTTCAGGCTCCCTGGACATTCCTCACAAATAAACCAAGGAAAAATAAATCAGCATTGGAGAACTGGGTACCCAATTCCAAGTTCAGAAGTCAGAGTTATCAAATTCCTGTTTGGTTGGGGGCCATCTTTTTTTTTTACTGTTGATTCTAAACTGGCCACAAACTGTAAAACTTCACTCCAGGTGAACCTCCTAATAGAACAGGGCTCTTGGGATTTTAGGGTCAGGCAAGCGGAGTATGAATATGCTGTTTGGTGTAGCATCACCTTCTTTATCACCCTATGATGGAGAATGAAGATTCTAGACCTTGCCAGCTCCAAGAGGGAAAGTGAAGAGAGTGTAAGAGATAGAGGGGGTTTAGGGGCAGGGTGCTGGCTGCTGGGACAAACTTAGTCCAAGTCACTTGTTAACCAGTTCAGTATTTGTGTGTGCCTCAGTGTCCTTCCTGATGATAAGTCTAGGCTATGGTATATTATATGGTCTTTTCTCACAACTGCACATCTGACTTCAAAGGGTAGAAATCAGGGCTGACGGTTTAACCAAAGGCCATGTTCAATGCGTCAGGCAGCACAGGGAAGTGTTCACCTGCTCCTCTGAAAGCTGGCCCATAAGCTGCCTGGGCACCCGGTCAATTACCCAAATCTTTTGCTTTTCATTTTGCCCACACTACGGTTCAGATGTATGGTCCTTCCCTACCCTGTAATGTAATGACAGCTTCCCATCCTGATCTGACTACTTTCTACCTACTTGAGATTGAGTTATTTAAAATCTTGAACTTCTGATTCTTCACCTATGAAATGGAAAGAGTATATTTACCATTCAAGATTACTGGGAAGATTTAAAGAATAACATAGGTCAAGGGCTGACCCTAGGTGCCTGATATGCATGTGTTTATCACCATGTACTGCGCCCCCTCAGAATGAGGCCCAGGGCTAGAATCAGGGGTACAGGTCAGCTGAGACACGACCCCTACTCTCAGGCGCAATGTTTCCAGTGTCTTTCCTTTCCTCCTTCAATGTGTGTAGTCTCCATCATATACCAAAAAAAAGTTTTCAAATACTCTGTCCCATTTGATTCGATGATAATCATATAAGACGGATGAAACTATGCTCATTTTGCAAGTGGGAAAACCATGGCTTAACGAGGTGAGAGTCACGTAGCTAGTGAATAACAGCTGGGGACTTCCCTGGTGGCACAGTGGTTAAGAATTTACCTTTCAATTCAGGGGACACAGGTTCAATCCCTCGTCAGGGAACTAAGATCCCACATGCTGCGGGGCAACTAATCCCAAGTGTCAGAACTAGAGAAGGCTGCGCACTGCAACAAAGACCCAGCCCAACCAAAAAAAAACAAAACAAAACCTGTAGCCCAAACTTCAATCCAAGTTCTGATTCTGTCACCATACATATGAATTTGTCACACAGCATTCATTTTCTGCACAAATCTCTATTGTATTGTTATCTTAATAGTTTTATGTGCATTATTGTACTTCCCTAAAGATAGTGTTGGAGAAGAGAATGGCAAGCCACTCCAGTATTCTTGCCTGGAAAATTCCATGGATAGAGGAGCCTGACAGGCTACAGTCCATGGGGTCACAAAGAGTTGGATACCACTAAGCAACGAGCAAAGATAGTGTCAGTCTTTAAAGAGAGACTTAAAATTATTTTCTAGTCTCTTAACAGACCTAGCCTGACACTAAACGTATTATGTGTTTAATATATTTTTCTAAATGTAAAAGAAACTCAAGCTGGGTTCGTTTACTCCCTATGATCACTCTTACAGAAGCCATAGCTTCTCAACAAATAATGCTCGGGAGGCTGTTTGCTGCCTTCCAGTGTCTGTGCTATATCTTTGTGACAGCTAAGTTGCTTTGGTCGTGTCTGACTCTGTGTGACGCCATGGACTGTGGCCTGCCAGGCTCCTCTGTCCATGGGATTCTCCAGGCAAGGGTGGGATGCCATGTCCTCCTCCAGGGGGTCTTCCCAATCCAGGGATGGAACCCGCATCTCTTATTTTACCTGCATTGGCAGATGAGTTCTTTACCACTAGCGCCACCTGGGAAGCCTGTGTTATGTCTTTAGTTACTTTCAAATAATTATACACATGTCAAAGTTTTGAACATTGCCTCATAATTAAACCACCTCAAAATTGTTTTCTTCATTGGTTTAACATATATTCTATACATCAAGACCCAATGAATTTTGATAGGAAACTTTTACTATTTGCTTTTAAATTCAAACTTGATCCTTAGATATCTCTTGATTTCTAGGTTTCCTTTAGTTTCAAGGTTTGACGAGTCACAAAGCATAGAATTACATTGATCATTATCTTGTGAATTAGAGCAGAACACACTGCCAACCAACCTCAGGTAAAACCCAAGCAGATTTCTGAATCTTTTAAAAAAATATACTGTCTGCACAAACAGTCCAGATTTCTTCAGTAATTCTTGATCTACTGCTTCACTTTAGGTTTTGAAATGTAGTCCATTTCTGATGGAAGAATTGGCTAGACACTTATCAGCGAATCCTACATAAAAATATTTTTGAAAGAGATCTGTATAGAATCGAGAATTTGGAGTTCAATTGATGCATTACATTAATTAGCTCTGTTATATCTTGGAAATGTTTCCTTGAATGAAATTTATATCATTATTAATCAGTGCTTACTGCCAAACAATGATTCCTTCAACCTTAACAAAAACCCAGGGAAATCTAGATTAACATCAATGTCAAGGCAGAAGTGGAATGACAGGCAGTGTTTGAGACAAAGAAATCAGTGACTGGATTCATTGTTTTTGTTTCCAAAGTCATTCACACGTGTATTTAGACAAGCTGTGGCCATCTGTAAGGGCGGGTAAATGTGTTCCTTGTGCACTGGCATTGCATACATTAGAATTACCAGGCTTGCTCCATTCAACTGGCCAGCTGCATACTATTTCATGCTTCCTCCTTAAATAAAATATTATGTAAAGTACCCACCACATACTTGGTCCACAGTTCTTGGACCACAGTGGACAAGAAACGTGCTTCCCAAAGACCACTCTGGAGTTAAACAAATCGACCTCAGCCTTGAGCAGACCTGTTCAGCATGGAGAATTGCTTGACCCAAGACTTTTCCTCACCATCTAAAAATACACAGAATATTCAAGCGCTTTTATAGCCATGAGTCTTACTCAACTCCCACAACCATCTTGGAATCAAATGCTTTTCTTATTTACATGTTTACCAATACGACAAATTCAGAGAACTTAATAATTTCCCAAGGTCAGACAGGCATGAATGGCCCAGGAAAAATTTCAAAATGCATGCTCAAACTCTAATTTCAATACTTTCCACGTAATTCACATACCATATTCTCTTCAGGAAGAATGTGCATGCATGAGCTTGGCTCTTTTCCCTTTTTGGTTCCTCATTGTACAGATCAGTTAAATGCAGACCAAGCTCTCTCTCTCTCTCATTCAAATATACACACACACACACACACACACACACACGCACGCAAGCACGTACACACCCACCCACCCATATGCCTCTTTTCTACCTTCAGCTGCCTTCTATCTTTTCTTCTCTCACATCTTGGCCAATTACTTCAAACAGAATTTTCTCTAAGTTTTTTTCACTTTCCCACTTTTCAATAATTGGTTATCAAAAACCAAATCATATTATAGGTGATAAACTTAGGTGTCCTGCTAATTTACACTATTCCCAGGGAAAGAAATATTTTGCAACCCTGTCTCTAAAAATCCTGAAAGTTACTAAAAGTTTCATTCATAAATTTTTTTAAATCCCTTTCAGATACTCTGCAATAGTTTCCATCTATCTTTTTTAACATCCATTTATATGTGTATTCTCTTAAACATCAACCCTCTAGAATCTAGATAAATGATAAACTATCAGTCAGTTTTATTGCCTTTATGTTACTCTCATCACTTGTTTCATAACAGCACTGTTTTTTTGCAGTTTTTTCCATCACTGATGTACAATAATTTACTCTAGTAAGTAGTGCAAGATTTTATGGCCTAGCCTAGTAAAGTCATCTGCATTTAAGATTATTTTCTGTGGGGAAAAATAAGCTTGTAACTAATAATTAATCTACAAATGAAAAATTTCAGTGTAAACTTGAGTGTCTAAGTTTCATGCATGAGGCTTTCATTTCAAACCCCTGAACCTGAGCTGACTTACTACTCTACACATTACCATCTCCAGTCATGGCATAAGGCTACGCTTATGTAAATACTTAGCTTATAGAACAGAAATAACCCAAAGTATGATTAATTGGTTTATTCATTATTAATCAATCACTTAATTCAGAATCACTGGAGACCATCAAGTCATACCCCGTCATTTCAGAAATGAAGAAACAAAGGGACATAGTTCTCAGATGAAGAGGACGGGCAGGTCATACTATAAACTCTGCTCAGGACCATTTTGACTGTCCCTGAGCTGAAGATCAATGTTCAGTAATACCCATTAGCTAAAAAGCACAAATTTCTAACTCTGATGGATCCAAAGGGTCCTAAAGGTATTATGTCCCATTTCTGTAACCTTTGGAAAATAAATGTTCATCCTAAATAGAACATGAATTTCTAATAACCGAATTAAACGGTTCATCTAAATAGCCAACTTTGGATTTCTCTCCACACATAATAACTTGGAAAAATATATAGCCTGTGTTTACTAGAGCGCTATAGCCACAGTCTCTAAGAAGAGCTATAACTTGCTAACAATTTTCCTGATTTATGTTTGAAAACATACAGGGCATGAAATGATTTCTGCAACCTTACATTTTCCTCAAGAACATTGGTAGGCAGAAGATAGGTTCCAAAAATAATGCTGGATTGCTTGTTGCAGCCTCTTTTTTAATAGAAATGTGTGATAGGCAATTATATGTGCTCCTCCAAAAAAGAAAAAAAAGCATCATTAGATTTTTTTTTTTCCTGATTAAGAAAATTTTTAAAAAAAGAAGGAACAATGAGGATGGAAAGAGGAAGGGAGAGAGGAAGGAGCTGGTGATAAAAGCATCTCTTTTCATATGATGTTTACATTATAAAAACTGATTGCCTTCTTGCCTAAGAAAATGCAATAGATATTCTTCTAAAGAACAGCTTACAGATAATGTATGGTTACAAACCATAACACGCTATACAAATGTTAGTTATTTTCTGTTATCAGTGTTTAACATATATGGAAATTTACCTCACAATCTATAATTGTGCTAATTAAAACAAGTATTTGTGAATATAAATTATAATGGTCATAAAATCAGCCTTATTAATCTAATATATCTTAGAGTGAGATTGAATTTAAATGGGTCACTCTGGTAACACAGATACAGGAAAACACAGTTTATCCTACCACATAAGTATCAGAATAGGAGTACAAAAGTTTTTCTATGTTTCATATAAAGTTAGCATCCTAAATTTGAATCTTCCAAACGGTCAAAGATCACTGTGACAGCTACGCATATTTGCCACGTTAAAAACAAGAATTCATTTATGTAAGGAAAGTAAAATCAGGACATTCATTAGTTAGCATCCTTTACAGGGCCCTATCCAAGTTATTTATTTTACCAAATGTGCCATCTGAAACAGCTGTAAGTGTCCATAAGTAAATAAGATAGCTTTGATTCTCCAGGGTCTGGCATGTGACCACAGGAATTCTAAACGTATTTAACCCCCTTTTGTGGTAACTATGATCATTCCCTTGTTTATACAAACAAAGTATCTTTCACAATAGAAATATAAACAGAGGCCTGACTTAAAACTACCAATGATTCTTCTTCCCAAGCACAGGTATTATTGAGCATAATGATATAAACACGTTATAAATAGTTTAAGGTGTACATATCAGAAGGAGAGTGGGAGGAAGAATTTACACCCAATACGATGGAGCAAGTCAGCTAAGGGGGCAGTGAGCCTTCACAATTGGAAATCATTCGGGCACTTGAATGAATGGCATCTAATTTCCAAGGAAAAGGAAACTGCCCTAGCTATGTGAAAAAGAGTCTTAGCATCACTACCATATGTATTTAGGGAATTTTTATTTAATGATTTCTAAAGATATTTCCAGTGACCTGAATCTGAAGATTCAAAACCAGAAGGTTATGTGTCCACATTCTATACCAAAAGACTGAATTATTTTCTGCCATCATCTCTCAAAAGAAAGTCCTTCTCCTTGTTGGCCACCACTTATCACTGATTCCAGTATAGAACACTATTACAAATTAGGTTGAAGTAATCTAAAGAAGATGGTTCTAGAGGAAGATACTTAAACTTTCCTGCAGCACCCTATGCCATTTGCTCACCTGAGACCATAAGGAGCATACAGGACTCCCATATAATTCCCTACTCTGATTCCTAAAGTCCACTTACTCTACTGGAATGATATGGCTAACCTCAAACACTAAATTGCAAAGCAGAATTATTTCACAGCTTTTAAAAACTGGCAACAAAGTGACAAGAGAAAATTTCTTTGTTTGCACATGAGGTACATATTTTGACTTTATAAAGATACTGTAAGTGAATTTCAAAAATCACAATATTCTGAAACTAGGTAGTCATGACTTCAAAACGGGAGACTCTATTGTTCACAAAGAAATTTTCAGTTGGGTTTTTAATATCAGTGGTTCAATGGAAAGATTCGCCAACTGCTCCCTGGAGAAAACAGAAGATCTGCATTTAAATAGAGATATAGTATTTCCAAATGCACAGTGTATAGAAGGCAGATACTGTCAAGGTTTTTAGTAAGTTGAGAGTAACTCAAATGCTATTAGGTACATTTCGAGGCTGTAGCCTCTTCATTGCATTGCCCTCCATCTGTTTCCATAACTTTGCTTTTTCCTCCATGCATTCTTTGTAGTATTTATCCCAAGAAGTTAAAATTAAACCTTTCTCCACTGCAAACTCCCCACACTAGCAACCAGCAATTACTAGTGTACACATCATTTCTGATGTGTACAGAAAAAGACCACAGAAGATAGGTTGGCCAGAAATGTTAAATAATTGAAAAGTATAATGACTTAATAGAGGAGTAAGCTTAGTTTACAATGCAGCCCATTTAAAGCCATAAAGATACTGTGTAAAAATTTTATCTTGTGGTTGACCATTACATATCCTATCTATTATTCAAAAGTATCTCAACATTGTTTTTCTTCATTAATGTGGCTTTTGGCATTTCCCTCAAAATCTTTCTGTTCCCAGCGTTTTCCAACAATTTTGAAACAAATACAAAATTCCTACTTTCTATGTCATAAATTTCCCTCACTGGGATAATGAGATCTCCAGTGTCTAATTGAAACCAATTTCACAGGTCAACTTGTAAGGCAGCCTTTAACTTCCTTGGGTGTGATTTGTTTTGCACTGAACACAATCAAGCACGCACAATATTAAAAAAGAAATAAAACAGGGCTAAAGCTACTTGCATGGACACATCTGTAAACAAAAGAGAATCTCATAAATAACCTACTTTCCTGGGACACATTAAACCAGAGATTTGTCTATACTATTAAATGTCACAGGGCATCAGGAAAGTTCTGCCTTGACTGTTCAGCTAAGGTACGTAGCAAGTTTATGAAGAAGGAAAAAAAAAAACAACAACAGAGAGACACTTGGGATCAATTTCAAACATAAGCCCATTACCTCCAGCAGGCTCTTGCGAAAATTCTAGTTGCAACTGAAACGTCCCTGTAAACAAGGTTCCTGAGAACAGCCTCAAATACTCTTCTCAGCAACACTTTCCCTCCCAGCCCTTCGGCTGCGTGCCTACCTACGAGGGAGGTTGGTTACACCTTATCTGACTGTCCTGCCATCTCATGCTGATTCTAATTCAGAACTCAAAGTGAAAGATGAAATATCTTCCAGATCACTTAATATTGAAATCCTGTCGCAGTAATAAGTGGTGCTCAGTTGGAGATGGGAACATGGAACTCTCTTGGTAACCTTTTAATTTCTGAAAAAATTGTACAGAGTAAATTGAGTGGCACAGACATCGTAACCAAATGGAATGACCTGCTCTATTTTGTTAAAGCACCACCCATCGGAAGTTCCGTTGGCTCCCTTGGCAATCCCCCCTTAATGAAGACTGGCGGGTTTCAGTAGACACTAGGCACTAAGATTTAAATGCTATTTTGATTTGCTGAAGAAATGATCTTTTATTAACGTTCATCTCCCCAGTCAATGGACAGCTCTCTGTGTTATATGATACCATCCTCCACAGAAACGCTTCTAATTCTCCATAACATGAGTGGAAAGAGTTATGAGAACTGTTTTAATAAAAAATAACAAAGCCATGCTTAACAGACAGATCTATATTTGAGAAATCATCTAGGCTTGTTTCATGATATACTCGATTCTTTCCGTATTTGAAGGAACAGAAGCCCCATCACGTGACTTCATCTCCATCCATATTTTCAAGTACCTTCTTCTGTCAGCGATTCCTCAGCTCAGATTTGAGAACTGTTCGAATTTCCCTCTCTTCCCTACAAGGACAGAACACTGTTTCTCAGGTTGGTTAACTCATTTTGGTAACATCAAACCTACTGGAGAGGAAAAAATAAAAAAGAGTCCAGACACCCCTTACCCACTCCCCAACCACATCCCCTGCCTTCCCCTGGAGAACTTTTCTTCCCCTTCTCTCTTGCCTGCTGCTTCTGAATTTGGGCCTTTTCCAAACACACTCCCCTATTTGGACTTTGGGCAGCGTGAGAAACAAAAGAGAGTCTCTCTTCAAAACTAGACCAAGTCATTCAGCTGCTCCGCACCACTTCAAAACATCCCCAGGTCTCTTGCTTCTTGACTTAAAGTATTAAGCAGGAGTGTTCTGAAAAGAGTAGGAAGTCATAGGTGGCCCTAACAGCTGCACTTAACTCACATGCTGAGCATTTCTTTCTTTTCTCCTCTTTTTTCTTTTTTTTTTTTTAAAGAGAGAGAAAAGGTGTTATTTTCAACATTGCTCTCTGGTTTGGAGTAGCAAAAATTATGTGCTTTCCGTGTCTGCCCGTGTCTTCTTGGGAGGCCACTGGTGCTTGGCCCTACAACACCAACCCACAGCAAAGAAGCCTCCGTTTGAAACCGCCCGGTGTGGCAATTCACAACATCACCCGAGCAAGCACGAGAGATAAACACAGACAGAATCACTCCACAACATCGAGGCACCGCAAGGGACTTCTCCAGGCCTTTCCGGACTTTTCCAGAAATGTTCATTAAGATTCTGAAAGGGGCGAGGCGTGGGGTGGGAGTCAGGGAAGGTAACTGGAGGAGGACAGCTTGGCCCTCTGTGTGCGTGTCTCTCTCAGACTCTCATCACCGAACACTGGGGGGTGGGGGGAGGGGGTCTAGCCTGCAGATCCATTGGAGAGACTTCAGGGCTAGAAGGGGGTCGGTGGTTTGAAATACTTAATATGACGGTCGGTGACCTCCGTGTAACTTCAGAGAGTCCCACGGGAAGGTGAACGCTTTGGGGAGACACAGAGGGTGAGGCGTAGAGGACAGGAAGGAGACACCTAGGACTACAGCAGCAGCAAGCACCAGAAGGATCTTTCCAGCCCACGACTACTCCTCAACTCCGGACACCACCCTCTCCCCAACGGCCCCCTGCCCCGATCGCCTCGCCCCCTAGGACCCCCACCCCGACTCATCCCCCACCCCGGTCCCGGCGCCCTAACTCTGCCCTTACTCTTTGCCACTTTCCCAAGCCCTGAAGTCTCGATCCAGGAAGGGGGATGGGAGAGGTGTTTTAAAGAACAAATCTCATGGAAATGAGAATTGATCAGTGTCTCTAGCACACACGCGCTGACAGTTTTGCAGTCATGGTAAGGCGAGTCTACGACAGGGGGACAGTACTCATGGTTGTGTTATGGAGGGAGGGGTTGCTTTTTTTTTTTTTTTTCCTCCGAGAGACTCTAAACAAGTGAAGGGGGGAAGGGGGGGAGCAATAGAGATTTCCACCAGGACTGCAAATCAAGGATGCCCCCGATGCAAATGTCTGTCTCCAGATGTTGATGATAAGGGTTTGGACCAGTTACCTTGGCAGGGTCAGAACTGCAGCAGGCTAAGCAGGTGAGTCGTCGGGGATTTTAAAGAAGCCGAAGCCGGTCGCTTTGGCTGGGAAAGTCTACAAAACCCCCATGCAGGAACATTGCACGTCTTACACACGCCTCCTTTAACTGGGCTCCCGCGACCTCGGGCGGGCGAGGGGGTGCCGGCCGGCGCGCCGGGGCCAAGGGCACGGCCCCCCGCTGGGCCCCCGCGGGTGCGGGGCCGGCCTGGGTCCCGGGGTCCGCGTCCCGCGCGGCTGTGCACTCACCGAGCCGGGCGGCCAGGGGCCGAGGGGCGCCCGCCGCTAGCCGGAGCGCCCGGGCGCCTCCCTTTGCTCTTGGTAGCGTCGGTCCGCACTCCCTGTGACCCAGGACGTCATGATGCCTGTCTGTTTTCTCAATGATAACTTGGCAGAAGAAGAGAGAGGCTGCCAGGTTCTCCTCGGGTGGTTACGTGGTATGTGCACGTTTCTGTTTGCATGTCTTTCTCTCTCTCCCTTTTGCAAAATAAATATCTAGATTTCTCAAAAAAAAAAAAAAATCCCGGCACTGTCATGATTTGATTGCATTATTGCGTTGGCATAATTGACGCCTCTGGGTGTGTATTTATGTGTCTGTGCGTGTGGGTTTTTTTGTGTGTGGGGTTTTTTTCCCCTTTAAATCCTGCTGCTGTTATTACCGCCGCAGCCGCCGCTGCCGAGCGGAAAGCAAGCATGCGTTCATCTTTTGTCTTTCATTTTACCTTCAGGGTGACATTCAGTGCCAACGGCTCCCTTTTGACCTTCGCCAATCCCCGGCTGGGCAAAAGACGTTTGGGGAAACTTGGGGGGAGGGGAAAGAAGCGCCCCTCGGCCCCGAACGCTGGGGTCTCCGTTCCTTCCAAGGCCAGACCCCAAACCATCCGGACCCACCGCCCACCCCTGAAAAACCATTTTCCCTTCTACCCACCGGGCCCAGGCGGAGAAGCGGCACCCAGACAGCGAGGAGCATCCACCCAGGGCCTGACATTCCTGTTCTCGGCTGGCACTTGCTGACTTGCATCTCTCAGTGGCATTCCCAGTGTGTAGGCCTCTCACAACTGGAGCTATTTTTGTCTCCCAGAGATGTTCCTTAAAGCCCTTTAAAAATGGGGAGTTGGGGGTGGGGGGCAGGGAAGAAAAAGAGAGAAAGACAGAAAAGGGCCAGCTCCCTATTTGAGGGGCTCTCTGGACACATCCGGAAATTTGGGGGTGCTTTCAGACGTCTGACCCACAAGGGGAGTTTAAAAGGGCAGAAAGGAGAACTAGCTTTTATTTGAATTCTTCTACAACAGCAAGAAAACTTTTTTTTTTATACCAGGATATTATTGCTGATCATTCATTGTATGTATCACTTCTCTCATTATGTTCTCTGGAATCAGTAGGGAAGGTCTCAAAAAATATTCCTTAGTGTTTGTTTCTGCAAACATGTATTTTAGATGGTGTGGCTACATAACAGGAAAAACGGAGAGCATGTCTTTTTGTAATCTGTAGTTTACGTCACTTGTACATTGGTATGTTTTACATAGCTTCTATTAATCACAGTATCATGTACGTTCATCACTACAGTACTATGCATTGCTGAAAAATAAAAATCTAGCATGAGGTTTGGCAAATACTTTGCCCTTCTTTATCACTAATTCCCCATTTGGGGTAGTAGAATGGGCTTAGGATTTTTTCCACCCCCCACCCCCCAAGCCCCTTGTTGACCTTGGTCACCATCATGAATAAGTGAAGTCACTGATTCAAATTCCTAAAAGATGACAGCAGAAGTCAAGTTTGCAAAACATTAAGCATGGAGGAGAGTGTCAAATCTGGATGAATTCAAAAGTTTTTCTCCCCAATCTGAGAAAAACTTTTGAACTCATCCAAAATAATCTTCAGCTGCTGTAGGTTCAAAAACAGTTTACCTATTTGAGAGGTTGGCTCCATTTAATGAAAACAGCAAATCAATTCCTAGGGCTTTTCCATTTCAACTCACAAATCAAGAATCACTAGCAAATTCCAGAGGGAAGTCATTGTAATTATGCAAAGACCAGGCCATTTACATTGGAGCAGAACCTCACTAAAGTAAACCTAGGGAGGGTCTCAGGACTCCTGACTAGTACATTCCAGAAGTGAACTCTATCTCATCACCCTTAATAATCAGACATAGCTGTCTAGCTTGGCTTATCTGTCTTCTTGGAATGCTCAAAGGATGAATCAGTGTAGTTTTGTCCCGTGTTTAGAGGTTATCAGGGTCAAAGATGATTCTAAAGAAGGCAGAGTCTATTCAGAACTCTTACGGAGACATCATCTCTCCACGCTCCTGGTGACTTTTCAGTAACTATCCAAGAGGGACTCATTAATATTCCATCTACCAACCTGGTTCTCCAGCTTGTTTACTTATTAACCTCAGAACTAGACCCTGAAAGACCCACTGCCAAGAGAAAGAACCATCAAAATGTGACTAACTTTAATCCCTTGAAATTCAAGTTTTTTGTTCAGACAAATGCCTTCTGTGCTGTTTTGTCACCAACCCACATGCTCATGCAGGTCACCAAGCAGTTTCCTCTCCCAGAGCTGAGCTATTTGAGCAACCAGTATCGAGGAAACATACTCAAGTTCTCTGGAGGTTTGAGTAGATCCCTTGTAAGCCCAGCTTGTCTAAATCCAGTTCCGGCGGGGAACTGGTCTCTCTTATTTATTCAAGTTCAAACTTCTCAGACTACTTTCAAGTCTTTTTTTTCTGGCTTTATCCTAAATATAATAGTTGATATTGTTGTAACAAGTTCAGTTTACAACTGGTGGCACAATTGAAGTTGTACAACTGTTTGTAACGTCCCAATCAAACCAAAGGGCATAAAAGCGCTTACTAAGGTAGATGAAATATATACAAGGCACTGTTCTAACCATGTGTTTAGAAGTAATAAACCTAATTAAATCTTCTCAACCTCAGTGTGAGAGAAGGGTTATTGGTATTCTCATTGTATCCCCAAAGGAAACAGAGGGACAGAGAAGTTAAGTAATTTGCCCAAAGTTACACAGTTGGGATTTACATTCAAGTGCCTTGAGCTGCCATTATCAAGCTCTCTGCCTATCTACTCACCTACCTACTCAACTTGTATCCCAACTGTCGAGTCCTGCAGTCAGGCTAGTCACCCACTGCCCGGGGCACACCTTCTGTTACCTCTTACTCCAATGTCATTGCCCAAGCATTCAATGTGACTGGTCAAGTCCAAGTCAGAATCTTATTTTGCACACAAAACCATTATTTACCATTCTTGAGCATACTGATCATCATCTCTCTCTGTTCTACAGTGTTCACTTGTACATATGACATCACTGTTATTTAACCATTTCAGGGGTTTGCTTTTAACTCTCCACTCCCAATTCCTTTGTAACAGGACTATAGTTATTTGAGTGTTTTTCCCTGTCTTTTCTGGCTTGCCTAACAAAGTGTCAAGTGCAACAACTGGTTCTCATTAAACAGTTTCTGATCACTCATTGACACAAAAGTGCCCTTTGGAGAGCTTAGATGCCAATGTTTAATTTGACAGACATCAAACATTTAACATAGCACATGTTTTATCCTTTTAACTGGAGAAAAGGCAAGCTTATTTCTCCATATTTCAGACAGGCCCTGAAAATAACAAGTAAGATCAAGTGAAGTGAAAGTTACTTAGTTGTGTCCAACTCTGTGGAATTCTCCAGGCCTGAGTACTGGAGTGGGTAGCCTTTCCCTTCTCCAGGGGATCTTCCCAACCCAGGAATCGAACCGGGGTCTCCTGCATTGCAGGCGGATTCTTTACCAACTGAGCTATGAAGGTAGCCCAGGCAAGATCATAGGTAAAACTATTTAATTGGAGAAGCATATGCTTAAATATATATATTTTAAAATATTTACTAATTTGTTTGTTTGTTTGTACCTGGTGCTCACTGTGGCACTCGGGATCTTTAGTTGGAGCATGGACACTCAGGGACACTCTTAGTTGTAGCATGTGGGATCTAGTTTCCTGACCAGGGATTGAACCTGGGACCCCCAGCATTGGGAGCACATTGTCTTAGCCATTGGACTACCAGGGAAGTCCGTGGGGAAACATATTCTGATGGGGTAGAACCTAATGAGAGTGAGGAAAAAGAGTGGACACATATATAATTGTAATATTTGTAAGGCAATTATACACTTAATTATGACTTTTTAGCCTTTATGAACCTTTCTCTGCTGGATTTTTAACTTTCTACGTGTCAAGATACTGATTTTCTTGCTTTAAAAGACAGGAAAATAAGTGGGGAACCATAGTCCCTTGTGATCTTCTCTTGGATCCACTGTTGATCAGCTATGGGTGATATCTGGCAAAAGACTGAATCATTCTCAACCTCAGTTTCCTTCTTGCACAAGGAGAAAAGTAAGCAGTCTATTCAGACTGGATTTTGGGAAAATACAAAAATATGCTGGGGAGCTCAGGTAAAATTAACAACTGTATTTCTAATTCCTGAGTATAGTTAAGGGTAGCTCAGAAAAAAAATCCATACACCAAAATATGTTCAAACTTTGTACCTTTTCCAAGATGGCCCCTTTTATATGAGATAAAATGATTAATAACTGTCTATACCAGTAACCAACCATATCAGCCAAAATGTTACTAGTCATTATTCATACTTGCCTACAACTTTTCTTTCTACCACCATCAGAGTGTTGTACAACCTTTTTTGAGGTAAATGGGTTCAACCATTTATGCCTTGATGACTTAGATTCAGGTGTTGCTAGCCTGAATTAAATCATGAAGTCAGTTGAAAAGCACAGGTATATGGTGAAGACAGGAGGGAGACAGACCCAGAATGGGACCTCTTATATATTTCCTGATGTGATTCATTTGGAAGATGCTTCTCTCTGTGTTCCTTTCCTTATTTATTCCTATGCACTGAAAAATTGTAACTCACCAAACTTCTCATCAGGTCTTTGTTAGGATAAAGTGAAATGGCAGGAAGGAAAGCACTCTTCCAATACAATGAAATACAATCATGGCAGATGTGCCTCATTTTACACTAGAGTTGTGTCTCTAAAAATTTTTTACAAACTTGGTAGAGCATAGAAAGACAAGAATTTAGGTCCTCTGGCTGAGGATCTAAATTGATTTCTACTACATCTTGCTAGTTATAGGACATCACAAAGTCCTACAGTTAGTTAGGGTTATAATCAGAATGACAATACAGATCAATGACCCTATCCACTCCATACTTGAAAGATATCGTCCAAATAGTAAGAACAGCAACTTATCAACTAGGACCAAGTCCATAAGACAATTTCTTTAAAATAGAAATGCACTCCATGCCTTTGTTATGAAAGACCACAATATCATATAAGGCAGAGGTCCTCAACCCAGATTTCATGATCCATTAATGAATAAGGAAGTCTTGAAGTTGTAGGCAACGTATGTGGGTATGTTCCTGCGTGGGCCTGTGCACTGCTCTCAAAAGAAGACCCAAAGTTTCATCACATTCTCCAAAGGGTTCATGACTCCAGAAAGGTTAAGAACCACTGATGTAAGAATAGTTTATTTTAAAAACTGAACTTAAAAGAGAATAACACATCCATTTCAGCCAAATGTCATGCTGACTACAACATGGAGAGTGTATAGTAATCACCAATATTCAGAATGATGGCCTTGAGACACAATAAAACTTCAATCATCAAAGAAATTTATTATCAAAGTATTTTACTGAATATGGAGAAAATGGGCCACCCTTTTTAAAAGACATGAATATTGAATTAAAATAAGAAGGGCCCTCTGGTTTGATTTCAGCTGGCTGGACACTGCTCTGGGTACTAAGAAAGATGGACTAGTTTGGAGAAATACTCATTGTTTCAGGGAGTACAGTTAAGATCCATGGCATCCGTTAGGTGCCAAGGAATGGGTGCTGCAGGAAGAACTGTGGCAGTGAGGTGGGGAAGAGAAATGGGAGGGAACTTGGCAGGAAACCTGGAATCAACAGACTTTACTGTCTGGCTTGGACAACTCAATTAGTGATAGGATGTTAAAGAGATACAAATAAAGGTAATATTGAGAAAATGATGAATTTGGTTTGGGATATACTAAGCTTAAAGACTTGTGCAACAGCCAGATTCCACCAGCCTTAGGAGAGATTTAGACAAAAATCTGTGGCCAGAGAATTTATTTTGGAATCATCAGTAAATTGGCAGTGACTTAAGCTGGTAATCAAGATGGGGGGTGGGGTGGTTATCAATGTAAAGGACTTAAAAGCATCTGACATAGAGTTGCATTTGTTTGAATAAAACCTAATTTGTAAAATATGAAATTATGTAACACTCAAGGCAAAAGACTGCTGGGGATTTTAAATATCTGTGGACACCTGTATTTGTACCATACATTTCTGAATAGGGCAGTAACTTTCAGATTTTAATATTACACCTGGGGTTTTCTGGAGTTCTTTCATTTTAAGGCTGTATTTTCATCTGAGATATTTGCTGCCCAGGTTCAGAAGGGAGAAACTTTTCCTTGGCAACCAGGTTCAACTGGAAAAAATGATCAAGGTGTCACCTGATGCTACGAGTCACCGACTATGCTCTCAGCTCTGCGGCCCTGCCAGATGCTGACCCAGCAGAGGAAACTCGGTGTCATGGAAAGAACACTGAACTTGGAGTCAGAACACGCTAGCGGGAGTTGAATTTCTTCCTCATATGGCTTTTGCGACCCTGGGCAAGTCATTCAACTTCTTTCAACCTGGATTTCCTCTTTAGTAACTTCCCTACCATCCTCATGGAAGAAGTTTTTGAGCATTGGTGGTTAGGTAATCTCCAGAGAGGTGCATGAGTGAACCTAACCACATACTTTAAAAGTCACCTTGAAGAGCAGATGTATGGATAAAGGCAGTGGCGGTGGGGCGGGAGGAGGGTAGGAAGGAGAGGGTGAGATGATTCATAGAAGCATACAGACTACCATATGTAAACAGCCAATGGGAATGTGCTGTATGACTCAGGGAACTCAAACTGGGGCTCTGTAACAACCTAGAGGGGTGGGAAAGGGAGGTGGGAAGGAGGTTCCTGAGGGAGGGCACATATGTACACCTATGGCTAATTCACGTTGATGTATGGCAGAAATCTAGCCAATATGGAAAAGCAATTATCCTTCAATTAAAAATAAATAAATTCCAAAAAAAAAAAAGTTACCTCGACGCCAAAATGAAAGCCCCCTACCTTCTGAGTGACAGTCTAGCGTGGTCCATCATGCCTTCTTCTCTACCTCCATCAACACACTTCTCTGACGGTATTTATCATACTTCAATTATCGTTACAATGTCTGTCTTTGCTGCTCAACTGTAACTGCCTTTAGTGTCTTCCCTAAAGGTGTCTTAGCTCTCTTTTTAATCCCTAGAGCCTCGTACACAATAGGTGCTCCATAAATGTTCAATGAATTAACTGGTATCAAGGGAGAGCATTTGCCTGCATCTGTTCCCATTCCACGAAGTGTTGAGCTTTTCTGGGAAATAGAAACAGCCGGGCCAGCCTTCCTGAGAGGCTCTAAGCTATAGAGCACAGGTGCGGTGCCTAGAGGGGCTTCCCTGGCGGCGCTAGTGGTAAGGAGTCCGCCTGCCAGTGCAGGAGGCAGGAGAGACGCAGGTTTGATCCCTGGGTCAGGAAGATCCCCCGGAGCAGGAAATGGCAACCCAGTCTGTATTCTTGCCTGAAGGGGTCCCTCTCAGAAAACTCCTCCATTTACTGTTTATTAAGCTACTTTACTGTACAGTTAGTATAAGGGAATAAAGTATGTCACTTCCTAATCATATGAAAACATAAAATACAAAACTGCCCCTCTCTCCAAAACATATAACACGGATTTCATCTGCCATCGATGTACTTTTATTCTTTGTTAAAATTTTGTTTTTAGTGGGACATTTCAAATATAAAGAAATTGAAGAGTGAACCTTCACATGTCAGATACCCAGATCTAGCAAGTCTAAATATGTTATCTTTTCTTTGGGATTATTTTTTTTAAATAAGAAAATATGGCATTTTAAATACCAAAAAAAGAAAATAAATGCTGCAAACCAGATTTTACCAGAAAGCTAAGGAGAGGAAAAAGAGGGTGGGAGAAGGCATTGGGATCCTAAAGGAAAGTTGAGTGGCTGTCATGGCGTGGTGGAAAGGACCAAGAAAAACGAGACTGTTGTCCTATTTCAAAGTCCTTAGGAAATATCTTAAACTCTTTATGATCACTGATTGCATCTTTAAAGTGGGATACTATTTAAGTATTGGAATTATTAGGAAGATGAAATGCATATGAAGGCATATGCCTTATCCAAATAGGCAGCTGATAAAAGCGAATTCTCCTCTGTCCCCGCACACCCTCCTCCAGCTGCTGCCTTTCTTCCTTCCTAATTCTTTACCTTCCCAGAAGAAAAAAAGAATCTGATCCATTGATTTGTAACAACAATCTACTTGGAAGCTTTTCTCTTGGCCAGGCTGCTAAAAAACAAGAAGATCACAAGGATTAGCTTAAATCAGTGAGCCCCAGACTTTACCATATACTGGAACCATTTGAAAAGCTTTTAGAAGCTTTCTAAATGCTCAGACTTCCTTAGTGGCTCAGATAGTAAAAAAATCAGCCCACAGAGACAGAGACTGGGGTTCGATCCCTGGGATGGGAAAATCCCCTAGAGGAGGACAATAGCAACCCACTCTAGTATTCTTGCCTGGAGAATCCCATGGACAGAGGAGCCTCGTGGGCTCCAGTCCATGGGGCTGCAAAGAGTCAGACACGACTTAGCAACTAACATTTTCACTTTCAAGACACACCCCGCAGTAAAGAAGTCAGGATGCAGGATGTGCAAGGGTGGGAGCCAGGTGATAGGATGTGTTTAAAACCCCCAAGTGATTCCAATGTGTACCCAAGTGGGGGAACCCTGGCTCATATGGAGAAATGGGCCTGTGACCAGTTAATTTAGCTAATTGGAGCCTGATGCTAATGAGGCCCAGGGTTTGAATTCTGGTGCAGGGGTGCCATTCTCCACTCTCTCAGAATGCTCACTCCTTCTGCCATGCTCCTTTGGCCAGCTCTGTATACATGAGCCGCAGACGGAATGACCAGAGACTCACTCAGCCCAGGATCCAAAAAAGTGAACAAAACAGCCCCTAGGACACTCATATTTGTAGGCCTTTACAATGTAGCAAGTGCTTTAACACTGTATTTCATTTCCTCTTCACAATAACCCTGCCCAGTTGGCATGATTACGATGCCCAATTTCAAGATGATTAAACCCAACATGAGGGAAGTTCTTTTGCTCAGAGACAAAGTGGCAGATGGAGGTCTCCTATTTAGGTCTGGTTTCCAGAATGGAGGTGTTTGTCCTGGACTCCTCAGCCTCAGAAGCTCCACTGACCATCAGGGCTGCTCATCAGCACTGATCATGCAGGGCTGCCTGCACGTTTGAAGGTTGGTTCAGACCTATTGCAGTTGCTCTGACTTATTAGGAAAGGTAAGGGAGGAAGGGAACGAGACGGGGAGGGAGGGATAGAGGAAGGGAAGGAGGGAGAAAGAAAAATACTCTTAAATATATTTGTTAGGGCTTCAAAATGGCAACCCACTCCAGTGTTCTTGCCTGGAGAATCCCAGGGTGGGGGAGCCTGGTGGGCTGCCATCTATAGGGTCGCACAGAGTCGGACACGACTGAAGTGACGCAGCAGCAGCAGCAGCAGCAGAGCTTCCCAGGAGGCGCTAGTGGTAAAGGACCCACCTTCCAGTGCAGGATACGGAAGAGTTCGATCCCTGGGTGAGGAAGATCCCCTGGAGGAGGGCGTGGTAACCCACTCCAGTATTCTTGCCTAGAGAATCCCCAAGGACAGGGGAGCCTTGCAGGCCACAGTCCATGGGGTCGCAAAGAATCAGACATGATTGAAGCGACTCAGCACACATGCCTGTTTGAGTTAAACAGATTTCTTCCCAGCAGGCCTTTTCAAATTATTTAATGTGTTAACAAGCATTATAAATCTCTAAAATTTATTTCCAAACTTATGAAACAGCAAAACCCTTTTTAAGCTCAGCCTTTGTCAGGACTAATGCCCCATGGAATGCGATTCCATAAAAGCTGCCCGGGCTTTCCTCACTTCGCTCAAGATTTTGTTGAAGTGTCATCCTCTCCTCTAAGTCAGACGGAGAAAAACAAACATCATATACTATCACTCACATGTGGAATCTAAATTTTTAGAAAAGATCAAACAAATGAACTTGTTTGCAAAATAGAAAGAGACTGATAGATATCAAAAACAAAGTTATGGTTACCAAAGAGGAAATGTGGGGAGGAGGGATAAATCAGGAGTTTGAGATGAACATACACACACTACTACATATAAGAGAGATAACCAACAAGGACCTACTGTACAGCTCAGGGAACTCTACTCAATACTCTGGGATATGATAAAAGTATCACATCTATATGATAAAAGTATCTAAATTGAATGAATATATATATATGTATAATGAATCACTTTGCCATATATCTGAAACTAACACAACATGGTAAATCTACTGTACCCCAATAAAATTAAAATTTTTTAAAAAAACAAATCAATGCCTGCTCCCTATCCTCACCTGTTTTTCCTGTTCTGTTTTCTCTGAACCCCTTAATGCCTTCTATTATACCTTGTAATTGACATTTATTTCCTTGACTGTTTGCCTTGTCCTCTGTTTGGGAACATGGCATCTTCTCACTAATTTTTCCCAGTGAAATCTCCAGCATCACTAGCCCACAGTAGATGTTCAATAAATATGTATTAAAGGAATGAATGAAGGTCCAAAAAGAAAAAAATGCCTGGAAGAATTCAAATGAAGGAAGCTTCTCTACAGATATTGCCCCTCTAAGGAAATCAATTTTAATTCTAGTTATCGCTTACAATGATCTAATGAAGTGGATATGATCCCTACCTTATACAAAGATAAAACGAGAATTAAAGCAATTAGACCTGTATGCAGGGCAGAAAAAATAGTTAAGCCAAAAGATTGTTAAACTGGAATTGATTCTTTTTCATTTTCTGCGTAACTACTGTGAGATAAAGTATATATGGTGGCTGTTTCCAGCTGTATCTGTGAAATCTACTAGACCTGTGGATAGCCATGAATTAATGGCACAGAGGTCTAATGTATTCAGTATCAGGACAGGAAATTCTCTTCCATCTTCCAAACCAGGCCAAGCTAAGATACAAAAATTCAGGAGACCCCTGATATAATGATGTTAATCACTGCCCGGATTCAGCGTCACCACAGCTCACATCATACTCTGAGGAATGTTCTATAGAGTTCTAATGGCAGTCAGCTTATTGCACAGGTGTAGTGGGTCCCCTCCCCGACCATTTCACAAAGGCTCTACTATATAATAATAATGCTTGGCATCGACATAGAGCTGCTCTCTGGTAAAGGTCAAAGTGCCGTGAACAATTCTTATATAAGCAGGGATGATGCTGGTCCACGGAGCTCAGAAAATGACCCAGTTGACCGATTCCTCTCCAAACACAGAGAACAACGAAGAAGTGAAGAATACATAGTAATAATGCCGGATGAATGCTCTGTTCCTCTATGTTTTCCGTTTTATCCACATCTATGAAGGGATGCTCTTTTAGTAATGAAATTGGTATTTATTAAGCACACCAGAAACTGCAAATCCAAATGAGCATTTCCCTACAAAATAGTCACTTGGGGAGACGATGTAATTACCTCAGTGATCCTGTGACTGCTCTAAACATTTGGGGAATTCCTCTTTTAAAGTCACCTTCAGAGCTGCTTGAGGATTCACACAAGAAAACCAATCTCATTCCTTTATGGCTGCACTTTACGTAACGCAAATATCACATTTCAATCCCAGGCAAATTTGGTTGGTCAATGTAGTGGGTAGCAAACTGGCTGTCCCATCCGAATCTCCTAGGCATTGATTCAGGACACAGCATGCCACGTTGACCTCGATTCACTTTGCAGTGGGTCAGGGCTGGGAACTGAGTCTGTTTTTAAGAAACCACCCCAGGTGGTTCTGATGCAGCCAGTTTTCTTTTGTGGGATGGGGATTTGAGTACCTCGAAGTTGGACAGCCTCATCCAGAGAGTCTCCCTCACTGCAAAGCCTGAACCCTAACCTCCAATTATTCATTCACTCACCCAACACCTATTGAGTTCTTACTGTTAATATTTTATTCTACAAAGAGGGAACTACTGGCAACAAGAAGTGGAATAAAAGAAGTGCATGGTTAGATCAAAAATATTCCTACTGGACACATCCCCTTTCTCATCATATTCTCTTGCTCAGTCTCCTAGTTTCTGCCTTCACCTTGGAGATGGTCCAAAAAAGATTTAATGTGTGTAGACTCCAGAATAAAACTGCTGCTGCTGCTAAGTCACTTCAGTCGTGTCCGACTCTCGTGCGACCCCATAGACGGCAGCCCATCAGGCTCCCCTGTCCCTGGGATTCTCCAGGCAAGAACACAGGAGTGGGTTGCCATTTCCTTCTCCAATGCATCAGAGTGAAAAGTGAAAGTGAAGTTGCTCAGTCGTGTCTGACTCTTCACGACCCCACGGACTGCAGCCTACCAGGCTCCTCCGTCCATGGGATTTTCCAGGCAAGAGTACTGGAGTGGGGTGCCATTGCCTTCTCCACCAGAATAAAACTGCCTGGAATCAAATCCTTGCTCATCACTTACTCAGGTGACTGGGGAAGTTACCTCTCAGTTCTGGGCCTATTTCCCCATCTCTGAAAGGAAGTTGATCATAGTACCTTCCTCTTAGGGATGCTGAGACCAGTAAGTAAGAAAAGGCATATAAAATATTTAGTATGGAGTTCACAGTTTTTAGTAAATATTGAGTACTGTTATTTTTAATACTTACATGCTAATAATTCTTAAATCATAAATTCTACATCTGAAATCCCAAATTCTTTATGCCTAGATGTCCATCACCATTTCAAACTGACCAGATGCAAACTTGAATTAAATATTGGCCCAACTGCTCCAAGTTATTCTATTCTGCTCTGGAGAAGGAAATGGCAACTCACTCCAGTATTCTTGCCTTAGAAATCCCATGAACAGAGGAGCCTGGTGGGCTATATAGTCCATGGGATTGGAAGAGTCAGACAGGACTTAGCAACCACTAACAATGACAATATGTCATATATGAATGTTGATAAGAGAGTAAATTCTTAAGAGTTTTCATCACAAGGAAAAATTTTTTTTCTATTTATTTAACTTTGTATCTATATGAGAACTTTTTTTTCTATTTATTTAACTTTGCATCTACATGAGATGATGGATACTCACTAAACTTATTGTGATCACTATGATGTACATAAATCAAATTATTTTATTGTATACCTTAAACTTATATAGTACTGTATGTCAATTATATCCCAGAAAAACTGGAAGAAAGGCAAAAAGAGATTACCCCAAGAGTGGGTGGAGAGAATTTCTGTTTTTAATTTCTTACTGCTTTTGTATATTTATTTCCAACTAATTTGTACAGCTTTTGTAATTTAAAAAGTAATAAGTTAGCAATTAAGAAAAAAAATTTATTCTGCTCCCAATCTTGATTCAAGGTATCATTTATCTGTAAGGTCACTCCATTCCCAAACCAAATGTATCTCAGATGCTTTCTCCCACTTCATCCATCTCCCAAGCCAACAAGCACACATCCATACACACGCATTTCACTTAGCTATAAATTTGTGTCGATTCTGTTTCCACTATTTTTCTTTCCACTCGTGTGTTTGTGTTTTAAATTAATGTTTAATAAGATGCTGCTATATGCCAGGTCTAATCACATCAATCATCAATTCATACAAATCTTCTAGCAACTTACGAATTTAATGCTATTATTATTTCCACTGTAAAAATGAAAAACCGAGGCGTGGAGAAATTGGGAAATTTACTGGGATTCAACCAGCAAGGAACTCTCGAAACTGAGAGTCAATCGTGGCAACAGAGCCCAGAGCTGTGTTCTTCACCACTGTCCAAGACCAATGCTAATATTTAAAAGTAATCATATGTGGAGTTCTCAGTACAGTATACCTTCATGACCATCCTATGACACAGATGCTATTTAAAACCCCTCTTTTGTAGATGAGGAAACTGGCACGCCCAGAGTACGAGCTGCCATTTCTCAAGTTCAGTTTTCCCTTGCGTATTGCCTGAGCTAATGAAGTTACCTCCTCTATCCCTTCTGTGCATCTCCCAATTGAAATTTTGCCAATTACTTTAAACTGAGATCTCACAATACTCTTCCCAAAGCTGAGTTCTTATCATTTATTCTTTTAAAATCATGTATTAAAAACCAACTGTATTCTAAGCAGTGTTTCTCTAATCTAACATTCGTACATCCAAGGTAAATCTGACATGGAACCGTCCACAAGAAGC
This sequence comes from Ovis canadensis, assembly GCF_042477335.2. Classification (NCBI taxonomy): domain Eukaryota; kingdom Metazoa; phylum Chordata; class Mammalia; order Artiodactyla; family Bovidae; genus Ovis; species Ovis canadensis. The sequence continues at coordinate 31,067,015 of NC_091256.1, forward strand.
TCTTGGTCTTTGGGTGAGTACAGAAACAGACAGTTTCTTCAATGTGTAGTAGGAGCACTACACACATGCCCAGAAAATGGTACCTAACGGCAGGGCATGGGATGGGTTCAAAGAAGGCCAAGTAGGAGCTTGGAGAATTGGCAGACTCTGCTGGGAAGCTGATAAGGCAGAGAAAAGAAGAAAGAAGAGAGGGCCTTGATGAATGTAATTGAAGAAGACACAGATAAATAGAAAGATACCCATGTTCATGGAGTGGAAGACTTAATAATAAAATTTCCATATTATTCAAAGTAATCTATAAATCCAACACAGTTTCTATCAAGATTCCAATAGCACTTTTTACAGAAACAGAAAAAAAAGAAAATCCTAAGATTCACATGGAACAAGACCCCTAATAGCCAAAGTAATCCAAGGAAGGAAAAGCTGGAGGCATCACACTTCCTGATTTCTAGCCATATTACAAAGCTACAGTCATCAAACAGTATGGTAGTGGTGGTGGGGTGGTTTAGTCGCTAAGTCGTGTCCAACTCTTGTGACCCCATTGACTGTAGCTTGCCAGGCTCCTCTGTCTATGGGATTTTCTAGGCAAGACTACTGGAGTGGGTTGCCATTCCCTTCTCCAGGGGATCTTCCTGATCCAGAGATGGAATCTGGGTCTTCTGCATTGCAGGCAGATTCTTTGCCAACTGAGCTATGAGGGAAGCCCATAAACAGCATGGTACTGGTATAAAAACAGACACATAAGACCAATGGAACAGAAGGAAGAACCAAGAAATAAAACCACACATAAACAATCAACTAACATTGGACAGGTAGCCAAGAATACTCAACAGGGAAAAGACATTCTCTTAAATAAATGTTGCTAGGAAAATTGGATATTCACATTTATAAGAATGAAACTGGACCCATATGTTGCACTACTCACAGAATTAACCTGAAATGAGTAAAAGACTGAAATGTAAGATCTGAAATCATAAAACTCCTATGAAGAAAACACAGGGAAAAAGCTCTTTGACATTGGTCTTGGCAATGAATTTATGGACATGACACTCAGAGAACAAGCAACAAAAGCAAAAATAAACAAGTGGAACCACATCAAATGAAAGAGCCTCTGCAGAGAAAAAAATCAGCAACATGAAAGGGCAACCTATGGAATGGGAGAAAACATTTGTAGATCACATATTCAATAAAAGTCATTTTACAAAATATATAAAGAACTCATACAACTCTCCTGGAGAAAAAAAACCCCAAATACTCCAATTTAAAAATGGGCAAAGAACCTGAATAGATGTTTTTATAAAGAAGATATTCTAAAGGTCAATAGGTACATGAAAAGGTGCTCAATCAATGTCACTAATCATGAGGGGAACGAAAACTAATACTACTATGAGATATCACCTTACACCTGTTAGAATGGCTATTACCTAAAAGATAAAAGGTGACAAAAGTTGGTGAGGATGTGGACAAAAGGGAGCCCTTATATATTTGGTAGAAATGTAAACTGGTGCAGCCATATGGAAAACAGGATGGGCATTCCCTTAAAAAAGTAAAAATAGAGTTACCTTAAGATCCAGCAATCCCAATTTTGAGGTATGCATCTGAAGGAAATGTAACTACAATCTCAAAGTGATATCTGTACCCTGGCATTTGCTGAAATAGCCAAGACATGGAAACAACTTGAGTTTAACTTTATGTGTATTGGCAACAACAAGGATAAAACACGACAGCAATATGCTAAAAGATATAAGTCAAACAAGGACAGAGAAATTCCACTTATATGTGGAATATAAAAACATGCCATTCCTGGGATCTTTCGACCCAAGGATTGAACCCAGGTCTCCCACATTGCTGGCAGATTCTTTGCCATCTGAACCACCAGAGGTAATGGAAAGTATTAACTAACCCTATTGTGGTAATTGGGCTTCCCTGGTAGCTCAGATGGGAAAGAATCTGCCTACAATGCAGGAGACCTGAGTTCTACCCCTGGGTGGGGAAGATCCCCTACAGCAGGGCATGGCAAGCTACTCCAGTATTATTGCCTGGAGAATCCCATGGGCAGAGGAGCCTGGTGGGCTACCGTCCATGGGGTCCCAAAGAGCATGACATAACTGAGCAACTAATAGACACACACATCTTAGTAATTGTTTTACAATAAATACACATATCCAATCATTACATTGTACACCTTAAACTTATACAACATCATGCCAATTATATTTCAATAAAGTTGGGGAAAATTTTTAAATAAAATATAAAAGAATAGAGCGTCTTCTTGGCAGATGGGAAAATACGCTGTGAGTAGAGACCTCAAGTAATTCTGTGCTGTTCAGTGTGGCTATGGGCTTCCCTGGTGGCTCAGATGGTGAAGAATCTGCCTGCAATGCAGAAGACCCAGATTCCATCTTTGGATCAGGAAGATCCCCTGGAGAAGGGAATGGCTACCCACTCCAGTATCCTTGCCTGGAGAATTTCATGGACAGAGGAGTCTGGTGAGCTTCAGTCCATGGGGTCGCAGAGTCAGACACACTGAGCTATGAACACTTCTACTTCTGTCAGTCTGTGTTGATGGATTTAAGGACCCAATCTGGAAGGTGTGGCTGGAGATGTGTTTTGAAGCTTGGTGCATACCAAGCTTACATGTATAAGCACAGTTTTGGTAAGTTTCCTACTGTGTAGCTTTTCTCAGGCTTGCTGATAGGAAGAACAGGCTAAAGCACCCCTCTGCCCCTCTGCGAGCACTGCTGGAATCGGAAAGGTGAAGCAGAGAGTGAGGAGAGAGCTCCTCTTGGCCTGCTCATGGGATCTGGATGTCCTGCTGTCATGCGCAGCAGTCAAAGGATTTTAAAGGGACTATGACATGATGGAGTTGGGTTGGCCAAAAAGTTTGTTTGGGTTTCCTGTAACATGGGATGACAAACCCGAATGAACTTTTTGGCCAAACCAATATTTACATCAATGATTATGTGCATGACTAATACCACTCCTTGCCTCAAAATCTTCCTCGTGGCTTCCCCATCACTGAAAAAGGAAGTGTAACGCCTTCTGCATTCCAAGAAGAAATCCCAAGCATAAAGGCCTGGAGACAGCAGCATCTTTGCTCTGTTCAAGAAACAGGAAGCAGACCCAACTGGTAGAAGCAAAATCAGAGGTAGGACAGAGCAAGGCACTGGGGAAGGGAGATGAGATCAGAGAAATGAGAGTTCTGAGCTGAGGAGGTTCTGAGCAGAGGAGAAATTTGATCTGTACTTATTAAAAAAAAAAGAATCCCTCTGCTCTGATCCTGGATATGATCACATGTAATACACAATGATTGTTCGTAGAACAGAGCTCTGCACCCAAAACATTCCGGGATGCTGCTCTTCCCTAGGTGCCCATTCTTTTTTAAGCTTTACAAATTCTGACATCTATCACATACTTATCTTTAACTCAAGAAGAAAATGAAATCAAAGACAGGACAGCCTCTTTCATCCCCTGGAGCTCCTGTGAATAGCACCAGTGTGGACAGAACATTTTGAGAGCTGAGCCCAGGGGGCTGATACCTTGTAAACTGGTGAAAGCCCTGGAAGCCACTGTTTAGCACAGTGATATACACACTACTATATATAAAACAGATAACCAACAAGCTCCTAGTGTATAGCAGAGGGAACGCTACTCAATATTTTGTAAGATGTATATGCATGTATAGCTGAATCACTTCACAGGTCACTTTACTGGACACCTGAAATTAACACATTACTGTAAGTCAATTAAAAACACACATATAATGATATGGGAGAGGAGCACATAGTAAACCCTCATCAGCTTGCAGTCAACATAATAAAGTGGAAAAAAGTCACAGAGCTTGTATTCCGAAATCTGGCTTCTAACTGTGGGTCTATCACTTACCAGCTGAGTTGCCTTGGGCAATTCGACTGTCTGAGCCTCATGTCCTCCAAGGAGCTGATTCCTGCCTTGCCAGTAGAAGGGGAGATAAATAAGAACAAAGGGGCAAAGGGCCCTGTAAAGGATAATGGATTAGATGACAGTGAGATCCCATCATCTTCTCAGCTGATTAGTCCCCCAGCAAAGTCTTGAAGCCAGAGAACTGGAGTGTCTTGAAGTGGAGACAAAGGTAGGAAAGTGCTGGGTGGCACAGGGTGCCAGGCTTCAGGATAAAGAAGAAAACAGTGACAGCATCATGTGATGAAAAGGAGTGCTGTCACCGTTCAGTAGGCTTCCGTGGTGCCTGCCAATGCAGGAGACACAGGTTCAATCCCTGGGTCAGGAAGACCCCCTGGAGGAGGAAATGGCTATCCACTCCAGTATTCTCGCCTGGGAAATTCCAAGGACAGAGGAGCCTGGAGGGGTGAAGTCCATGGGGTTACAAAGGAGTTGGATCATACTTTTCACATGTGATATTTTGAATTTTGCAAAAAGAATACAATTCGATCAATTCTGTGAGTTGAGATTACCGTAAAACTTTTCCTTACAGATGACGTTTCTTGGAGAAGAACATATCTTGGGAAATGCTCACATGATGGGTTAGTCTCTAGAAAAGCACATTGAAAGGATCACAGGTTAAGCGTGGTTCTGTGTGAATTCAGTTGGATAATTAAAGTTCACTATCCCCTTAGAAGAAATGGAGTAGCCATCATGGTCAACAAAAGAGTCCAAAATGCAGTACTTGGATACAATCTCAAAAACGGTAAAATGATCTCTGTTTGTTTCCAAGGCAAACTATTCAATATCACAGTTATCCAAGTCTATGCCCCAACCAGCAACGCTGAACAAGCTGAAGTTGAACGGTTCTATGAAGACCTACACGACCTTTTAGAACTAACACCCAAAAAAGATATCCTTTTCATTATAGGAGACGGGAATGCAAAAGTAGGAAGTCAAGAAACACTCGGAGTAACAGGCAAATTTGGCCTTGGAATACGGAATGAAGCAGGGCAAAGACTAATAAAGTTTTGCCAAGAAAATGCACTGGTCATAGCAAACACCCTCTTCCAACAACACAAGAGAAGACCCTACACATGGACATCACCAGACGGTCAACACTGAAATCAAATTGATTACATATTTTGCAGCCAAAGATGGAGCAGCTCTATACAGCCACAAAAACAAGACCAGGACCTGACTGTGGCTCAGATCATGAACTCCTTATTGCCAAATTCAGACTTAAATTGAAGAAAGTAGGGAAAACCACTAGACCATTCAGGTATGACCTAAATCAAATCCCTTATGATTATATAGTGGAACTGAGAAATAGATTTAAGGGACTAGATCTGATAGATAGAGTGCCTAACGAACAATGGATGGAGGTTCGTGACATTGTACAGCTGACAGGGATCAAGACCATCCCCATGGAAAGAAATGCAAAAAAAGCAAAATGGCCACATGAGGAGGCCTTACAAATAGCTGTGAAAAGAAGAAAAGCAAAAAGCCAAGGAGAAAATGAAAGATATAAGCATCTGAATGCAGGGTTCCAAAGAATAGCAAGAGGAGATAAGAAAGCCTTCTTCAGTGATCAGTGCAAAGAAATAGAGGAAAACAACAGAATGGGAAAGACTAGAGATCTCCTCAAGAAAATTAGAGATACCAAGGGAACATTTCATACAAAGATGGGCTCGATAAAGGACAGACATGGTATGGACCTAACGGAAGCAGAAGATATTAAGAAGAGGTGGCAAGAATACACAGAAAGATCAAAAAAAGATCTTCATGACCTGGATAATCACGATGGTGTGATCACTCATCTAGAGCCAGACATCCTGGAATGTGAAGTCAAGTGGGCCTTAGAAAGCATCACTATGAACAAAGCTAGTGGAGGTGAAGGAATTCCAGTGGAGCTATTTCAAATCCTGAAAGATGATGATGTGAAAGTGCTGCACTCAATATGCCAACAAATTTGGAAAACTCAGCAGTGGCCACAGGACTGGAAAAGGTCAGTTTTCCTTCCAACCCCAAAGAGAGGCAATGCCAAAGAATGCTCAAACTACCGCACAATTGCACTCATCTCACACGCTAGTGAAATAATGCTCAAAATTCTCCAAGCCAGGCTTCAGCAATACGTGAACCGTGAACTTCCTGATGTTCAAGCTGGTTTTAGAAAAGGCAGAGGAACCAGAGATCAAATTGCCAGCATCCGCTGGATCATGGAAAAAGCAAGAGAGTTCCAGAAAAACATCTATTTCTGCTTTATTGACTAAGCCAAAGCCTTTGACTGTGTGGATCACAATACACTGTGGAAAATTATGAAAGAGATGGGAATACCAGACCACCTGACCTGCCTCTTGAGAAACCTGTATGCAGGTCAGGAAGCAACAGTTAGAACTGGACATGGAACAGCAGACTGGTTCCAAATAGGAAAAGGAGTATGCCAAGGCTGTATATTGTCACCCTGCTTTTTCAACTTATATGCAGAGTACATCATGAGAAACTCTGGGCTGGAAGAAGCACAAGCTGGAATCAAGATTGCCGGGAGAAATATCAATAACCTCAGATATGCAGATGATACCATCCTTATGGCAGAAAGTGAAGGGGAACTAAAAAGCCTCTTGATGAAAGTGAAAGAGGAGAGTGAAAAAGTTGGCTTAAAGCTCAACATTCAGAAAACGAAGATCATGGCATCTGGTCCCATCACTTCATAGGAAATAGATAGGGAAACAGTGGGAACAATGTCAGACTTTATATTTTTGGGCTCCAAAATCACTGCAGATGGTGACTGCAGCCATGATATTAAAAGACGCTTACTCCTTGGAAGAAAAGCTATGACCAACCTAGATAGCATGTTGAAAAGCAGAGACATTACTTTGCCAACAAAGGTCCGTCTAGTCAAGGCTATGGTTTTTCCTGTGGTCATGTATGGATGTGAGAGTTGGACTGTGAAGAAAGCTGAGCACCGAAGAATTGATGCTTTTGAACTGTGGTGTTGGAGAAGACTCTTGAGAGTCCCTTGGACTGCAAGGAGATCCAACCAGTCCATTCTGAAGGAGATCAGCCCTGGGATTTCTTTGGAAGGAATGATGCTGAAGCTGAAACTCCAGTACTTTGGCGACCTCATGTGAAGAGTTGACTCATTGGAAAAGACTCTGATGCTGGGAGGGATTAGGGGCAGGAGGAGAAGGGGACGACAGAGGAAGAGATGGCTGGACGGCATCACTGATTCGTAGGACATGAGTCTGAGTGAACTCTGGGAGTTGGTGATGGACCAGGAGGCCTGGCCTGCTGTGATTCATGGGGTCGCAAAGAGTTGGACATGACTGAGCGACTGAACTGACTGATCCCTTCTAGTTCCTTGGCTTTGTGACCCTCTCATTGCCAAAGAGACCCCGTCAGAACCACACGCAAACTCAGACCCTTTCTAAGCATGATATCCATCCTGACCTCTAGTCAGGGGCAGTCCAAGAGGACTCAGTATCATCATAACAATCATTTTTCCTGGTCTTATTCTCACTGGGTATTCTAATTCCAGTAACTGAACTTTTTATGTCTATAATCAAATCTTCACTTTGCTCTAGGCATAACCCTAATAACCAGTTTTTCAAAAAGCTATCATTTGTTATACTCAGTGTGGTTCAGTCACATGCTAAGGACTTTGTTATTTTTAACACCACAATACCCCCAACAAGGTAGGTACTATCTCATTTTTATAACCTTACATGAGCTGGAGTTTAGAGAGACTAAATAACCTGATCAGGGCCATGAGTTAGTAAGTGGTGGAGCCAGGCCTGGGTCTGGGTACTTGAACTTGGCTTCCGAATGCTGGCCCTGTGCATGGGTTCTGGTTGCTGCTGATTGGGCTTCCTTGGACTTCCTGGATGGCTGCAATAGTCACCAACCACCTACCACTCTGAGCTCCTCTGATGGGCGGAAGTGCTGGTCTGTCTCCATGGTAACAGATTCTGCACAATAGACTCCTGCTCAGACCTCCTCTCCCAACCTGCCCATGGACCACCATCAGCCCAGCACGTGCCCCATCCTCAGCAGCCTACCTCTAGTCTCAAATCTCAGCTTTTCTGCCTCATAGTTTTGCTCAGCTACATGACCTTGAAGTCTCCTAGGGGTAAAGGCTAGAGGTTTCATGAAGTAGAAACTAATAAAAATACTCACTTTCATCTTATTTCATGTTCTAGATAAACAAAATAAACCTTGAGACCAGGCATTTATCATTTAAAGAACTAAACCAGTGATCAAATTAGATTACGGTGAATTCATTTGCCTACACAGAAATTAAATATTAATGCAATATACCCAAATGGACAGACTTGATTGCTAAGGAATACAAAAATATGCTTTCTTCCAAAGACCAAAAAACAAATAAGTAAATAACAACAACAAAAGAAACACCCTGAGTTTAGATAAAAGTCTTTAAATGAAACAGACTCTGAGCAAGAGATTTCAAACAATTTTCAAGTAGGAAACTCACTGTTTTTGAAAGTAAAATGGTACTTGGAATCTCAATGTATAAGAGATCAAAGAGAGACTCTGACAGTCTGAAGGCCAGACTTGTTCTGGGTAGACCCTCTCTAAATCATCACAGCTAAGGAAGCCCCCCGGGCTTACACCTCACGCACAGACACACTCACACCACCCGGTCTCAGTGGCTTTGGAGGTTGTTTCTAAGTGACTCTATGATGAGCTCCAGAAAGTGTTTAGTTAGTGTCGATCAAGATGACAGGGTTGCAAAAGTCACTGATGGTTTTGGTTTAGGCATGGGTAATAACAGAAAAAGAAAAGCTCTGAATTATCTAGGATAAAGAGCCTCATTTATCAGGAGAGGGGTTTTTGGAAACAAAAAATTCCTCGAGCATTCTTCTCGGTCACGTCAACTCTCCTGTTCCCAGCTGCTCAGCCAGCCTAAAGTTTGCTGACATGAGACACTTGGCTTTGAATTTGGCCACCCTCCCCACCCCCACCCCTCCACAACCCAGCCTCCAGCCTTACCGTCTTACTTTCTCAAGCTCCTTTGCCTGACTTCAAATTGTGCCAAGCTTACTCCTGTGACTCTGAAGTGGAAAATGATGCAAAAATTCTTTGTGGCACACAGTAAATGTTTCCTAATATTATGCTTTTAGCGTGTTCTATGCGCCTGTCATGATTTAAACATGGGCCTCCCCTCCCCTCCAGTGACCACCTATATGGAAGGGAGAAATTTTTGAAACTGAAACAATTAATAGAGGGGTTTTTTTTTTCTTTACTTTCTCGTTTTTAAAAAATTTATTTTTGCTTTTGGCAGTGCTTAGGGCTTCATTGCTGTGCAGGCTCTTCTCTATTTGAGGTGAACAGGGACTACTCTCAAGATGCAGTGCACGGGCTTCTCACTGTGGCAGCTTGTCTTGCTGCAGAGCACAGGTTCTAGGGCCCAAGGGCTCCAGTAGTTGCAGCATGTAGGCTCAGTAGTTGTGGTTCCCGGGCTCGAGAGCACAGGCTCAATAGTTGTGGTGCACGGGCTTAGTTGCTTCCCAACCAATAGGATCTTCCCGGATCAGGAGTCAAACCTGCGTCTCCTGCACTGGCAGGCGGATTCTTTACCACTGAGCCACCAGGGACGCCCACAATTAACACTGTTTTCAAAGATCTGGGTGTACTGACTAGACTGATCAGTTTCCATACCTTAATCTGTTTTGCAAGCTAAGCAGATATTTCATCAGAATGCAAACATTAATAATTTCAATATCCTCTGGCTGATGTTAATGGTCTGGCTTATTGAGAATGTGGAAGAAAAACACTCTGTTACATCAGAAAAACTGAAAGTAGGTAAACAACCATAATTCAAGTCTCTTCTTCCTAAAAACACTTGATAAGACCCCTTATTCGTGTTTACCAGATCGTGTGTGTTTCCCACTCTTCTGCCCTGGATCATAGCTTAGGTCACATTAATTTATTAGGCATGACATTATCCAGCATTCAGACTACAACCATAACTTATTCCTGACAATCAAATGCCAATAGTACCTGGAGGGAAAGTCCTATGTGATTTCTAGTCACCTCCTTATACTCAGAAGCTGAAACTTATACATAGATATTACACTTTTTCCCCTTTTGGCTTAGTTTGTAAAGTTTGTTTTATTAGGCCACTGACATAGGAAAAGGTTCAAGTTCTTCTAAATAGTTTCATTTAAATGCATATATAAGCATTTCATTGTAGCTAGTGGGACTGAAAGTTCACAGAGAAGTTACCTATTAGATATATGGTCTGTTTCTACGCTCAAACTTAATGCTGAAATGTATTTTTTTAAAACTACCCTAAAATTCAATGTGAGCTACTTATGCACAAGGGCCATGGGATTGGCCTCCATACAATTATTTAAGATGTTATAAAGAGTGTTTTCCATCTTTCTTATGCTTGGAAATAGTTAGATTTTATGACTGCTGAGTCAGAGCCAAAAAATATAATTTTATGCCATAAAATACAACCTTTTCCTTTGGCTGTAGAAATTTATATGTACATATTTATGTGCTTATATAGATAAAAATCTTCATAAACAGAGTGGCCCATTTGAGATGAACTCCATTTAAAGCATGTCATTCCTGACTCTGATAACATTACCGCTGTGCTTTAAAAAATTCAGTACTTCCCCATAACTTAGCAAATTAAACACAAATACCCCAAACTGGAGTTCAAGTCTTTCCACAATGTTTAAAATCTTTCTGGGTTTTCTCCTAGTTCTTTACCATACAAACTCTTAACCTACTCAAAAACCAAATATAATTGCCACCATGTCCAGGCCTTGGACTCTCTCTCAAGTGCATATTCCCAATCATCAAAATCCCAGACACCCTTCTAATCTCTTCCTAAGTAGATTCCTCTTCCTAAGTAGACTACTCCCTCCTTGTAGTCATTGCTCATCTCTGCCTACATGTATAATTTCTCCACCTTTGGACATTCATAGTTCATTATAGCTTTATGATGGTATTTTTTCAGAATTCTATAAATAAATCACATGGGTCTTTCAAAAAATTATTACAGTCATCTATTTACAATAGAGTGCATGGACACACGTGTTAAATTATGATATCTGAAGCTGAAGCCCTAACACCTTGGCCATCTGATGTGAAGAGTCTACTCACTGGAAAAGACCCTGATGCTGGGGGAAGATTGAAGGCAAAAGGAGAAGAGGGCAGAAGAAGATGAGATGGTTGGATAGCATCACCAACTCAGTGAACATGAATTTGAGCATCTCTGGGATATAATGAAGGACAGGGAAGCCTGGTGTTCTGCAGCCCATGGGGTCACAAAGAGCCAGACATGACTGACCGACTGAACAACAGCAACCCAGAAATGTACTGGGACAGTCTAAAAACTAAGGCTTTTATCCATCAGGCAGATTTTGGACAGGAGCACGTGCACAAGAGTAAAGCGTGAGCTTGATTTCCCCACCAAGATGCTCAGGAATGAATGTGTATAAACCAGTGAAGATGATACTATTCCAAGACAGTTAAGAGTTTCCTTCCATTCAGATGCTATGCAAGGCTTCTTTACATGAACAATGAGCAAAACCACAAAGGAACTTGGCTATAAACACTACACTCTGTTCTAAATACTCCTTTCAACACCTACACATCCAACTCAGAGACCATCTCAAGCCCAGGCAAGAAGTATGAAGCCAAGATCCTTTTCCTTATGATCAAATACATTCAGATATGTTTGCTTATGTTCTAGACTGAACTAAAATAGATGAAGTGCCCAATATTTCTGTATATCTCAGCAAAGGAGCTTGAGAAATAGCAAAAATTCTTAATTTTTAATGGTGGTAAAGGTACCAGTTTTAATGGTCGTGTTGCCAGGTACCATATCAAAACCTACTTAAGCACTTTCCGAAACTACACATTTCTCCAGATCACCAGACACACCCTTGCCCTGGGGTCTACGGAGGTGGCTTTCATCTCCTCCACCTGCCTTCATAGCCAAGGGAACCAGGTACTGGAAAGTGAAGTTGCTCAGTCGTGTCCAACTCTTTGCAACCCTATGGACTGTAGCCTACCAGGCTCCTCCGTCCATGGGATTCTCCAGGCAAGAGTACTGGAGTGGGTTGCCATTTCCTTCTCCAGGGGATCTTCCCAACTCAGGGATCGAACCTGGGTCTCCAGCATTGAAGGCAGACGCTTTACCATCTGAGCCATCAGGGAAGCTACTCTAAGTGGTAGGAAGTCTAAAGTCATCTGATGTTTAAGGAAAAAAAAAAAATAGGGGACTGAGTTAGGTGAAGTCAGCAAAGTTAAAAAACATGAGTGGGGAAAGAGAAGGGTGGGGTGGGGAATCAAACAGGCTAGCTGCAAAACAGCCACAGGGCATGAATCACAGCTCTGGTGTTGGTGAATTCTAAGAAATTTTAATTTCTGGCTTCCAGAACATATCACATCCCTAAAGGGTCTTCAAGTTGAGGTGGGTGAACTCTGACTTTTTTAAAGGGTAACTCATCCGTGTCCAGTTGGTCACCAATTTCAAGCCACTTCACCCAGCCTACTTTGTTGTTCCCTAGAGAACTGTCCACAGTCACATCCTGGAGTCCATGTCTTAGCCTCCTCTTCATCAGCTCGGCCACAGATGGCAACCACATGGCACACAGGCTGCCAACCCCACCCAGCCGAGGCATCCGTGGCAGACACAGTGAATTAATCGTGGCACCCTTTCATGCACACACCAAACTGGATCTCAGAATTGTTCTCAACCATAGCGCTCTGAATAGCAACCACCAGTTAATCAGAGTGAGTTGAAAACACTCCACCACCTCTGTTAAGGACATCCCTTCAAACCACCTCCACTTGTCCTCCAGTACATGACCGCCTTTTCCACTTTGTGCTCCTGATTCACAGAGCTTCAGCTTGCTCAAAACCATAGCAAACATTTGCCTTTCTCTTGATCTCAGCTTCCAAGCCTAGCTTCTTGTTGACCCCAGGAAATCACTGCCTGTCTTTTTTTCTGTGAATTTTCAGCTTCTGGACCATTGCAAGCTGCCAATCTTGAATTTAACCAAGGAACTCCTGGCTGTAATGTCTTCCCCATGACTCAGTCCTACATCCACTCCCATCTTTTCATGAGTGCCACTGAGGCTTTTAGAGGGAAACGCCCAGGTTCTTCCAGAAGAGTCTTGATTTCTGTCCAAGTGTGCAGCCATCCAATAAAGTATCCTAGGGTGAGGTTCCTATTTAAAAAGGAAGATGGAAGTCTATCACTGGAGGCCAGGACACCAAGAAAACACACAGACAGGCTCGAATAAATTATCTGGGGCTCCTCTTTCTCCCCCTCCAGCATGTACCTGGAGAACCATTAAGCCTGCATGGATGGCATCACCTCAGGAGCCTGCCACCCTGCCTCCCACGTGGGGTATGGCCATGCCAGCCTTCTTAATACCCAGCTCTCCAAAACAAAAGGTCAAGATTTTGATACACTACTGTTAAAAGGTCACTGAGTCCTGCTGGAGACTGTAAAATAGGGTGGACTGTCCAGCTGCACTTAAAAAATGAACCATCCTGACAGGGATTCACACCATTTCAAAATTTATATACAGATTAGTCCATGGCATTCAAAATGACTGGAACAATATGATTAAGCCAAAGAAGAAAAAGAAAGGCAGCTTCTAAAGGTTTGCAACATTTCATACACTTACAAACTTTTTCAGAGCAAAAAGCCTCTAGCAAGAGGATTTCTCTGAATCAGAATTCCTTAGGTACCACCCTCTAGGCCACAGAGTCCCCTGAAAAACTTCCCAACTTTTTAGCTGCTAATTCTAATAAGCACACATCCCTGCTGCCAATATTTTCCCCCAAAGGGGGATAGTTTGGGAGAGCTCTGATCATCAGTGTGGAAGATTAAAGATGGCCACAAAATATTTGTTTTTTTTTTTCTCATTGAGAGAAAATAGCTCCACCCATTGAATTAGGACTATTAAAATTCAACAACAATTGCCTTCTGGAACTACCAAAGCTGAGTCATAACAATTTTTGCAGTTTCTATCTAGGTCTCTTAAAACATTCTCTCCCCAGACATTCCCTCTGAGAATCTAGTCACTGAGCCATGCCATAAGGTAAAGCCACACACACACACTCAGGCTGACAGCCCCACCTCAGCTGCTAGACAACAGCCAGCATCAGTTGTCAGCCCTGAGAGGGACCCACTTGGATAGCTTCAGGTAACCACAGTCCTAGGCTATATCTGGTGGCAGCTGCAGAAGAGACCTCAAGCACCAGCTGTCTGAGTTCTTTTCAAATTCCAGTTCCACAAACTGATGAGCAAAACACAGTGGTTGTAAAAGTGGGGAGGGGAGATGGGATTGGGAGCTTGGGATTAACAGATGTAAACCAGTATATATGGAATGGATAAAAAACAATGTCCAAATGTATAGCACAGGGAACTATATTCAATATACTGTGATAAACTATAATGGAAAAGAATATGAAAAAGAAGGGGGGTGTGTGTGTGTATATATATATAACTGAATCACTGTGCTATAATGTATGGCAAAAATTACTGCAGCATTGTAAATCAACTATAAATAAATCCATATTTAGATTTATTTGGAAAGTGGTTGTTCTAAGCCACTAAGTACTAAAGTGAGTTTTCACATAGTCATGTATACCTGGAATAGACTATTTCCAAAAGTGGGACTCTATCTAAAAAATCTAAAACCCGTGACATTGACTTTGGGACCACGTGGCAGACACTGGTTGTTAGGACCTTGAGGAAGATGGTTAGTGAAAGCTGGAAGGGCCTCAAGGAGATGAGAACTGGAAGGACAGAGAGGAAAATACATGGAAGCCTTGAAAAAAGGTCACCTGAATTAAGTATAGGCAGAAAAGTGAGCAAATAATTGCCTACAATAATACAAAAAATAGAAAAGAGACAGCCTCATGATCTTCAGGATATGAGTAAGAGTTCCAGGCCCAGTTTGAAAGCACTATCTGGCTTTTTCTAGATTTGTATACAATGAGTCCCCTACATGTGAACAAGTTCTGCTCCAAGAACGCATTTGTTTAAGTTCAACTTGTTCCTAAATCCAACAAAAGTAGCCGAGGTACCCAACTAACACAATCAGCTATAGCTATATAGTGCTGTACTGTAACAGGTTTATAATACGTCCACATCTCTGAAAGCTCACAACTTGAAGGTTCATATGTAGTGGACTTTAATAAAACTCAAGAAGAGAAGGATGGGTTCATGGGAAAACTATTCAATACTTTTTTTAGCAGAACTGAGATCCAGAATTTGCTGTGTTTCAAAAGAAAACTGTTTCTCATCTCTAGTTGCTCTCAAAAGGATTCTCATAGTAAGAAATCTTTCATTGCCTCAAGAGAAAGATCAAACATAGGGTCTTTGTTAAGGCCTCAGAAAGATTTGACGTGGGGTGCCACAGAAACGTTCAGCTACATAAAGAGCTTTCGAAGGTTCCACAAGCAAGTGTCACAGACCCTCTCTGTGAAACAACAGAACTTCTAAGTATCTTCTATAGCAGCTTCACCCAGGGCTCAAGACAGAGGAGGAGGTACCTTGAAGAGTTACGTCTGTGAGGTTTTTGACTAATAGCCTAAATGCCAGTAAGTCATGAGAAACCCATATATTTCGAGAGAATTGTATTGGTAGAAGGGCTGCCAGATGAGATGAAAGGGTCAGAGACAAGACAAAATGAAGAGGTCTTTAGACTCCCAACCTTTCACAGGTAGGCAATGGGGTGAGAAAGCTACTCACAGGCAAGCATGGGCCTATTTTTTTTTTTTTAATGATTCAAAAGTGGAACCAAGACATCAAAAGTGAAAGTGTTAGTCACTCAATCATGTCTGGCTCTTTGTAGCCTGCCAGGCTCCTCTGTCCATGGGATTTCCCAGGCAAGAATGCTAGAGTGGGTAGCCCTTCCTTTCTCCAGGGGATCTTCCCGACCCAGGGATTGAACCTGGGTCTCCTGCATTGCAGGCAGATTCTTTACCATCTGAGCCACCAGGATATCATGTATTAATGGATATATGTGGAATCTAGAAAAATGGTATACTGATGAACCTATTTGCAGGGCAGGAATAGAAATGCAGAGGGAGAGAATGGATCTGTAGATATAGCAGAGGAAGGAGAAGGTGGGAGAAATTGAGAGAGTAGCATTGACGTATATAAACCACCACGTGTAAACTAGCTAGTGGGAACCTGCTGTATAGTGCAAGGAGCTCAGCTCGGTGCTCTGCGATGACGCAGAGGGGTGATGGTGGGGGGAGGTTCAAGAGGGAGGGTATAAATGTATACTAACAGCTGATTCACGTTGTTGTACAGCCGAAACTAATGCAACATTGTATAGCAATTATACTCCAATTTTTAGAAATTTACAATAAATTAAAAAAAAAAAGAATTTGGACTGAGAGAGAGAGCTGATCTTCTAACACTAATTAAAGATAAAACCTACCACACAGATCAGGCAGGGATCTTTCCTTACGTCACACCACAAAAAGTTCTTGCTCGCTGGATATATGAAAGTGCAATTAAGTCCTAGGTAGAAAAAAATAACCAAGAAGAACTGGAAGAAAATAATCAACATGCCTCTGACTGAGATGCAGAAGACAGTTCTAACTTGTCAGCAAAAAAGATCTCATTCTCTTGCTACACAGTCATTTGGGCAAGACTGAAGAAAAAGGAGCACTACCAGAATGAGGTATCTAAGTACAGCTATCCTCTTACTTTGTTAGGGTGAGAAAATTTAGCTTTAACGAAACACAAGGTGCTTTTCATTTCACAAGATGGTTTGTGTTCTAATAGAGTTATTGGCTTGACTACTTCAGAATTCATTCTGAATAGAACTCACTGGACTCAAATTCAGTTTATATACAACCTTTCAAGAATCACCGTTATCCCATAGACTGGAGTACTCTGTCACTTGTACATGGAGATCTGAAAGCTTTTTACAATTAACTGCTTCTTCTCTGGGGAGACGTCGCATGTGGGGAAGTAAGGAAGAAGGTAGTCACTCCATTCTGCTGGATAAGAGGGATCCCTTTGTGTGTCATTGTGATCTTTCTCTTAGCTTTTAGGGGAAATACGGCTGGGCATTGTTCACACAGCCTTCCTGTAGCTTTTAGGGTAAATATGGGTGGGGATGGGCATTGTTCCTACTTATGTAAAACTTCCCACTTGGGAAAAGAAAGTTTAGAGTGCAGCATGTTTGAGTGTTTACTTTTCTATCTCCTCTACCAGGCTGAATCACTTGAGGGAAATACATTTATCTTTCTTCCCCGGGCCTTCAGAGCAGAGAATAGTGCCTGCCATGTAGTTGGATTTCAATAAATGTCAGTGGAAAGGGGAAAAAATAAAGTCCCATCCATGTGTATTCTAGAACAGCTCCTCCCTATCTGCCTCCACCCACCTGGTTGTGGCATCATAGGAAGTCAGAGTCTACGGACTCTCACTTACAGCATCCATAAGCCCCATAACCTCTCTCGCATCTCCTACACTCGAGTTCCTGCTCACTGAGCTCCAGCTCCACTGCCCTGTTCGCTCTAATGTGGGGCGCGTGCCCCTCCCACGAGTGCTCTGTGTTTGCTCTTCCCTCTGCCTGAAATGCTCTTTGCCCAGACTCCTGTAAAGTTGGCTTCCTCATTTCCTTCAGGTCTGTACCCAAAAGTTGCTTCCGCATGGATAACTTCCTCTTCACCTGCTCCGAATTTCACCCTCCCAAATACTTCATATCCCCTTCTCTTCCTTCTTTGCTTCACTTCAGCTGCTGCTGCTGCTGCTGCTGCTGCTAAGTTGCTTCAGTCGTGTCCGACTCTGTGCGACCCCATAGACAGCAGCCCACCAGGCTCCGCTGTCCCTGGGATTCTCCAGGCAAGAACACTGGAGTGGGTTGCCATTTCCTTCTCCAATGCATGAAAATGAAAAGTGAAAGTGAAGTCGCTCAGTCGCGTCCGACTCTTGGCGACCCCATGGACTGCAGCCTACCAGGCTGCTCCGTCCATGGGATTTTCCAGGCAAGAGTACTGGAGTGGGGTGCCATCGCCTTCTCCATCACTTCAGCTAACATGATCTTATATCCTATATATTTATCTACTTATATCATTCTCTCTCCATTAGAATTTAAGCTTCATGAGCCAAGTTTTGGTCTGTTTCATTCACTACCCAGCACCCCCAAACAGTCTCTGATATTTGATAGCATCTCCATATAAATTTGATGAATAAATGAACTTAGAGCAGGCTGACTTCCAGTACATGGACAATTTCTTAATGGTAATTTTTGGTGTAAGTGGGTAGAAAAGGGGAGGGAAGACTGAACAAAAAATTTATTAATGTGTGTTTTTTCCAAGATCCTGATCCCTGCTTAGCCTGTTAAAATGTCTAGATTCTATGTAGGCGCTATAGATAAAATAGATTAAGATAGGCACTCTTCCATTTTATGGATATAAATATCTTAATTATCCTGAGAGGAATGTATAAAGCCATCACCATGGATAACAGTGATCGCTGGCAGGTCCTAACTCTGGCTGTCATCTCATTGGCAAGTTCCCAAATAGAGTATAATGATTTGCTACTAATTCAAACCAAACTAATAACAATCCATGATTTTCCTGATGTGTTTAAAGAAGTGAGATGGCTTCTATAGGATCTATTAAACTTACTGACAATATTTAATCAAAAAGCTAAATGTTTTGACCCTAATGATGCTTACTTGAAATATGACATGGTAATAGAGAAAATGAATATCATATTTTACCAACTTAGGGGGAAAGCAATTCCCCATAAGCCCTTAGTATTTTAACAGCCAAACTGTCAGAATGTTCTTATTAAAGCCTAACAAAGATATTTGGTTATAATTTTGACATCGTCAATGAAACACAGAAAATAAAAGGAGTTGGTCATCGTGTCACTGAGAATGTAACAAGCAAGATAGAGACTCTCCTAATTTGCAGAGACAGTGTAGGATAATTATGGTTCTGCGTCCCCCCCACCACCGCCCCCACCCCCAATCCTTGCTGCTTTACCTCCTCTCTGAATCGCTTTTTCCATTGTTATTTCTGCTGACTCTCCTCTCCCTACAGACATCAGCCCGCTGGGTTGGTGGTGAGTATGGAATTGATGAGAATCTCTGGTCTTATTTAGAGAATGAGCTTATGGTTACCAACGGGAAAGAATGAGAGGAAGGGACACTTAAAGAGTTTGGGATGGACCTGTACACACTGCTATATTTAAAATGGATAACCAACAAGGACCTACTGTAAAACATAGGGAACTCTGCTCAATGTAATGTGGCAGCCTGGATGAGCAGGGAGTTGGGGGGAGAATGGGCACACGTATATATGTATGGATGAGTCCCTCTGCTGTGCACCTGAAACTATCACAATATTGTTAATCAGCTATAGACTCCAATATACAATAAAAAGGCTTTTTTTTTTTTTAAAGGATCTCTAGTCTTGGATGGTTGTAGATAAATTAGAAAATCTGCAGTCTTACAAATGGGATATGCAGTTACTGGATAATCCTGGGCAAATCAATCCATTTAAGTTTCAATTTTCTTATCTGTAAAATTGAGATGTCAAGAATGCTTAGCTCATGCCACGTTGATGATAGTTATAATATAAATAACAATATAGACATAGAGAGAAATTCATCATAGACGTTAAAAATACTGGCTTTGCAGTTTGTCATAAGTGGGTTCCAATCCAGATTCTGGTACTAAACAGCTTTGGAACCTCAAAAAACTACATCACTTCTCTGAGTCTCAGATGAGTTATATGCAAGATAGAGATAACAACTTCCTGGAATTTTGTGAGAATTAACGGAAGTTAAATGATTAAAAAATTAAATGAAATTAAATGTTCAGTTCCTGTGATGTAGAAAGCACTCAATAAATAGCTGGCTTTATTAACTTGTTAATAAATTTATTTCTAGGTCCAGTCTGGTAATTTTTCTTTGTCTTCACCAAACTAAATCATCCTGAGATCTTTAACCTTCACTTAATGACACCTATGTCTTCAACTCCTCTGGATTATTTTTTGATATTTATAATACTTTCAGTCATATTTGTAGAAATCAACCTCTAAAATAATTCAGCTTAAAAGGTCAAGTAGATGTTGTACATTTAATATTTCACTGAAAAGTTCAAAATTATTTTCATTTCACCAAAAGTTGAGCTGACCTTACTTTCACAAATCTACCTTTGTCTCTATAAAGCCCACATCTTTAGCATTTTCCTAATGAAGCAAACAAGAAATTATTTAGCACTTACTATGTGCCAGATCCTATTCAAAGCATTTCATCTACATTAGTGCTTTTAAGTCTTCCAATTATCCACTGCAATAAGTATATTACTAACATCATCTTAAACATGGGGAGACTGAGAAACAAACAGTTATATTACTGGATTAACTTTATACCAGGCTTCCCAGGTAGCGATATTGATAAAGAATGTGCTTGCTAATGCAGGAGACCCGAGATGTGGGTTCGATCCCTGGGTAAGGAAGATCCTGTGGAAAAGGACATGCAACCCAGTTCGATATTCTTGCCTGGAGAATCCCATGGACAGAGGAGCCTGGCAGGCTACAGCCCATAGGGTCGCAAAGAATAGGACACAACTGAAGTGACTTAACACGAAGCACAAGTTTACACCACTGGTAAGTGGCTGAAGTAAGAAATTAACCCAGGAAGTCTGATTCTGGATCCTGGACTCCAAATCACTCTATTAAACTTCTTAATGCAAATACTGACAGTTCTAACAACTACATTCAGCTTGACCATCTCTGTGGCCTGAAGATACTGGGTAAAACTGCCAGATCTACCCTTTGTACTAGAGAGATTTGGCCTCAGAGTCTGCAGCTATATATAGTCAAGTTTGCCATAGCCAGTCAATAAAATCAATACGGTTGGGCCATCAGTCACACGATACTCAATTCTGATTCTCATCACTAAGATGGGCAAGAAGAAACTCTTAAGTTCATTCAAGCCAACCACTCTCCCCTTCGCTCACATTAGATAAGAATGGTACCATCTTCCAAAGAAAAAGAAAGAATCACACCAAAAAAGCATACAAAGTGGGAAACACACACACACACTTTGGCCTCAATGATTTACATTATGTCATGGGGTAAGACAGGCATGGGACCTTAGAAGTGTAGATTTCCAACAAAACAATACGGGATGATTTCTCCAATTTCTGGATTACAGCAGAAAAATCTCACCCTGGTCTAGGTCAATGAAACTAAATGCACCATTCATTATCGTGTACAAACTGAGTTCAAACAAGGTCTCGCAGGAGTCAATTTTAAGGGGCCCACACCCCCAGACACTTCACAGGGAACATAAAGACTTAGCTTTGTTTCACCACAGAGGCTGCTTATGTGATTAGGATTAAATTCAGCAGATTCAAAATATTGTTCTGTCATTCTGATTCCAAGAAACAGTGAATATGCTTCAGATCCATGCTGTGAAAATAGCCCATTAACGGACCATGTAAATGTCTGAATCTCTCTCTAGATCTTCCCTAATGACTGAATGCTAACCTCCAAAATAAAATAAAAAGACTGAAAAAATAAATAGGCCTGGTTACATTTCTTTTGTCTCTGCCAACTCCCCTTCTGTATATTCATTCTAATTTCTTTTAGTCCTGCAATAGATAGACATAGTTCATTTCTGGAGCATTATCTCTGTGTTGTTCTTACAGCTTGACTGACTTTGATTTACTCAGGAAAGAATGTCCCTTGAGTAAACATTATATGGTTTTTAAAATAACACAAGCAGTATTTGAAACAAAGGTTGGGTTGGAAACCAGCTGTAAACTTAAGTTTAATTATATTTTGTGTCCGAATGTAACTTATTAGCCAGGGATTTAAATTACTACAACTGAGCCTCAACTTCTCTTTCTAGTATTTTCTTGCCCCTGTTGGTGGCATGGGAAGAACTGTGTGAGCTTTGGAGTCAGTGAGATCATTTATTCACAAACATATACTGGGAAAACATTATGTACAATTTACAATAATTGGTACTGAGGATATAAGAAGGAAGATGAAAACCATAATTCCAAAAAAATACCTGTACCCCAATGTTCATAAAAGCACTACTTACAATAGCAAGGACATGAAAGGGATCTAAATGTCCATTAACAAAGGAATAAAGATGTGGTACATATATACAATGGAGTATTACTCAGCCATGAAAAGAAACAAAACTGGGTCATTTGCAGAGACATGAGTGGACCTAGAGAATGTTATACAGAGTGAAGTAGTTAGAAAAACAAATACTGTATATTAACACATATAATGGAATCTAAAAATGGAATAGGTGATTTTACTTGCCAAGCAGAGATAAAGACACAGATGTAGACAATATATGGATACCAAGGGGGAAGGGAGTATGGGAGGAATTGGGAGGCTAGGATTGACACTATTATATATACTATTGATAGTATATATGAAATAGGTAACTAATGCGAACATACTCTATAGCACACGGAACTCTACTGAATGCAATGAGGTGACCTGACTGGGAAGGAAGCCCAAAAGGGAGGAGATACATGTATATGTATGGCTGATTCATTTTGCTATGCAGCAGAAACACAACATTTTAAAGCAACTATATTCCAATAAAAATTAAAGAAAAAGAAGAAGAAGGCAGAGGAGAAGAGAAGAAAAAATAAATGCTGTTCCATTCCTTTGAGAACCTAGTAAGTGAATGTCACTCAGTCGTGTCCGACTCTTCGAGACCTCATGGACTACACATACGCAGTCCATGGAATTCTCCAGGCCTGAATACTGGAGTGGGTAGCCTTTTCCTTCTCCAGGGTATCTTCCCAACCCAGGGATTGAACCCAGCTCTCCACATTGCAGATGGCTTCTTTACCAGCTGAGCCACAAGGGAAGCCCGAGAATACTGGAGTGGGTAGCCTATCCCTTCTCCAGGAGATCTTCCCGATCCAGGAATTGAACTGGGGTCTCCTGCATTGCAGGAGGATTCTTTACCAACTGAGCTATCAAAGAGAAGCACAAAGGTAATTATAATGTAGTATATGTGAAGCTGCAGGGCTTCCCAAGTGGCTCAGCAGTAAAGAATCAACCTGCAGTGCAGGAGACACAGGAGACCCGGGTTCGATTCCTAGATTGGGAGGATCCCCTGGAGAAGGGCATGGCAACCCACTCCAGTTTTCTTGCCTGGAGGATCCCATGGACAGAGGAGCCCGGCGGGCTACAGTCCATAGGGTCACAAAGAATTGGACACGACTGAAGTGAATGACCACGTGTGCACACGTGCACACACATGCACACACAAGCATGCAGCAACCGAAATATGCTGAACATCCAGGGAAATGATTCCTTCTAGGTATCTCCAAGGCAGCTCACATTCAACCTCTCTCTGAGCTAGCTTTCTCCTAGTATTTCTTTTCTCCATGACTAGCTTTATCCTCCATCCAGGAATATGGGGATCATTCTTCATATCTCCTTCTTCTTCATCTACCACCTCTAATCCTAAATATGGATTATTTCATCACCACTATCACGGACGTAATTCAATATACCAGTATGTCTAGCCTGAACTAACAACTCTAGCATCATCCACTCAGTTGACCATCAAACTCACTCTTCTTACAGTGGCCAGAATGAATTCTTAAAAACAAAACCTGATTACATCTCATCTTGCATTAAATGACTTTCCATTCCACTTAAATAAGGAGAAACCTCCTTAACAGGCTGATGAAGCTCTTCACAGTCTGGTCTCCACTTCCTTCTCCCGCCTCACCCTGTACCTCATTTCTTAAACTAATGCCTCTGCTGCACCTGGTCTTTATTCAGTCCTTTCATATAACCTGATGGGGTTCAGGATGTGCTACCTCAAAACATGGTGTCCTGGCATGCTGAATATTTTAAGCTGAAGGAGTCTGAGAAAATGGCAGAAGCAGAAAGTTCCCCCGGACCTCCCTTCATCATCCTCTGCCCTGAAGCAGGTCTTGCTCATGTGAGAGGGACCCTCCCTATGCCCAGAGGGAAGGAACATCCTTGTCTGCAAGACGGAGGGATACCAAGAAGAATCCAAACAAACACCCCTTGCTAAGTTCTTTCGGTTTACTCACTTATCTCACACTTTTTGCCCTCTCACGCCTTCCCTTGACTTTCCACTCTTCAGCAAGCCCAGTAAACCATTCAGGTCAGTTTGCACTTTTGGGTGTTCATTTCCTTAGGAAGGTTCCTATGTCACATAAAATTTACATTAAATAAGTGTATGTGCTTTTTTCCTGTTAGTATGTCTTTGTTTAATTTTCAGATCCATCCAAGGATAACAGTGTCAAGGGAAGCTTTTTTTCTCTCATACAATCCCAAGTTTCCTCCTAACCTAGTGTTGATACATTGTTTACCTCTGTCTACACCTGATTTTTCTTACCTGGCTAATTCACCTTTTGCTATTGTTGTTTAGTCACTAAGTCACATCCAACTCTTTGTAACCCCATGGACTGTAGCCTGCCAGGTTCCTCTGTCCATGGAATTCTTCAGGCATGGATACTGGAGAGGGTTGCCATTTCTTCCTCAAGGGATCTTCCCAACCCAGGGATCAAACCTGTGTCTCCTGCATTGGCAGGCAGATTCTTTACCTCTGAGCCACCAGGGAAGCCCTCTATACTCCCTTGCTGCTGCTGCTGCTGCTGCTGCTGCTGCTGCTAAGTCGCTTCAGTCGTGTCCAACTCTGTGCAACCCCATAGATGGCAGCCCACCAGGCTCCCCTGTCCCTGGGAATCTCCAGGCAAGAACACTGGAGTGGGTTGCCATTTCCTTCTCCAATGCATGAAAGTGAAAAGTGAAAGTCGCTCAGTTGTGTCCGACTCTTAGCGACCCCGTGGACTGCAGCCTACCAAGCTCCTCCGTCCATGGGATTTTCTTACTAAGGTTAAATTCTCCTACAATGGGCTGATCAATATATTCATTTTCTTTCTTCATAGCATTTGTCACAGTTGTAATTTCCTTATGTTTGTTTGTGGGAATATTTGATTGATGTTCATCTCTGCCCTTAGACTGTAAGCTTCACAAGGGCAGGAATCATACCTACTTCTGCTTCTCACATCCAATGTTTAACACAATGAGTCTGAAAGGGACAGATCGTCAATAAACAGAACATTTATTCATGGAATAAATGAAACAATAAGGAAAGAGTGGAGACGTGTCGGTATAATGTCACAAAGGTGTCAGCTGTGTTGGGTCTTGAAAAATATATAATCATTCATTAGGCAGAAGGAACACATGAGCAGATAGACAAAGAAATAAAACAGGCTGGCAGTGCTCAGTATAGCTGAAGCCATGGGGGTGATCTGTTTGGGGGAGGAGAACAGTCAAGTGTCAGAAATGAGGGTGGAGAGATTCAGGGGCGAAGCCACAGAGGGCCTTTTGTGCACTGCAAAGCAATTTGGACTTTTGCCATGGGAAATCACTGAAGGGTTGTAAAAAGGGAGTAAAATGATCATCAGATTTGCATTTTCGAAAAATTACTCTCGTGGTAGTGTGAAGGATGTCCTTGCTAGGTGGCTGTTGGAGACAGGGTCACCATTGAGGAGGCCATTCTACAAGTCTCCATGAGACGCCGAAAACACAGAGCAAGGTGGTAGAAAAGGATTAAGTGGAGTGGGCACTTTCAAAAGATACTTGAGCAATGGAGAGTCAGGTAAAAGAATATGTCAGAGTATATATATCACACCCTGGTCTCTGGGCCTCCGGGAGGGTAGCGTGATGATTAACCAGGTAAGAGAAAACAAGATACAAAGTCAGTTTGGGTAGATGGCTGAGTGTGTTTCTAAACTCAGCAGGACTTTTAACTTTTTTCTTTTTTCACATTTCTTAAGATGGTATTTACTTATTTTTGGCTGCACTGGGTCTTCACTGCTGCGCACAGGCTTTCTCTAGTCACGTTTTGGGGGCTTTTCTTGTTGGGGAGCATGGGTCCTGGAGCACGTGGGCTTCAGCAGTTGTTCTCCTAGGCGCTAGAGCGTTGCTCAGCAGCTGCAGCACGGGCTTCACTGCTCCACAGCTTGTGAGATCTTCCCAGGCCAGGAACGGAACCTGTGTCCCCTACATTGGCAGGTGGATTCTTAACCACTGGACCACCAAGGAAGTCCGGGCCCAGTGGATTTAATCTCTGAGAGTCTTGTGCTAGAATGATTGTCCTGCAAAATCCTCCTCCTCTTTCATACAGTACTGTTTCAGCTGAGTACAAAAACAGCTACCCCGCTGTTCAGCCGTCCTACATCCCTGTGACCAAGTTCTTGATAACGGAAGAGGAGCCAAAGTGTGCAACGTCTCATTTGCTTTTAAGAAATTGCTTATGTCACATTTCTTTTCAGAAAACCAGGAAGTGAGTTAACTTTAACCGTGCCAATGAGACGACCCCTTAAAGGAGGGCAAGATGACACTAGGTAAAGAACCAAAGGGTCAGTAAAGGAGACAGGCCAGACAAGCTTTCCATTAGAAGGGGGAAAAAATTTTTAAAAAACTTACTCTAGGGAGAAAAAACTTACTTAATCCATAGTACTCTAGGGGGAAAAATAACTTACTTAATCTATAGTATACCGGAGCCTTATTTATGGTCCAAATAACATAGGCAGTAGGCAGCTACCTACACCAGTCTGGACCTAAAAAAAGGAGTTCTAGGTCAACAATTGAGAACTGATAGCATAGAGATAGTTGTTAAAACCATGGGAATAATGACTTCCCTGGTGGTTCAGTGGTTAAGAATCTGCCTTACAATGCAGGGGAGGAGGGTTCACCCCGGTCAGGGAACTAAGATCTCATGCTGTGGGGCTGAGCCTACATGCCCCAACTACTGAGCCCGTGGGCCACAGCCAGAGCGAAACCCACACACCACAATGAAAGATTCTGCATGATGCAAGGAAGATCTCAGGTGCAGCAGCCAAGTTAAAATAATAATAATAATAATGAATATTTAAACAACAGTGACATGGAAATAGAATAAGAGAACACTCTGGAAGACACAGTTGGGTTTGTAATCCTGGCCCCACTTGTTATTTTTAAGGGATTTAGAGCAACTTACATCCACGAGCCTGTGTTATATAAGCCTATTATAATAACTGTATTAATGAAGGCAGCTCTAGCTTCTGTAAAAAATAAATCTCTACATCTCAGCAGCTGACTTATTCAAAGACATTTCTTTCCCATTTATGTGAAGTCTGGTTGCATGTTGAGTAGGACGCAGGCTCCTCCAGGCACTGGCTCTTCCTCCCCTAAGATCTTGAAGTTCTTTGTTTACAGCTTTATTCTTTCTATAGTCCATGATGGAAAGGGCACACGTGTTCCTAACCATGGCAGCCCAGAAGTTATATACACATCTCAATGTGGAGAACAATCATTTGGCCCCAACAAACGCCAAGGGACCTAGGAAGCATGGTACCCACCTTGGCAGTCACTTCCCAGCAGACACACTATACAATGGAAATGGTACAGGAATCTTGGAGAACAACAGCCTCAAAAGTGATCTGTCCTGCTTGCTGCAAGGATGAAAAGTGAAATTGGATGGAGGATACACCTAACAGTGTATCACAGCTAAGAGACCATCAATAATGTTGTCTCTTTTTCTTATTTTAATATTTATTCTAATTTATTTGGCTGCACCAGGTCTTCGTTGCGGCATGTGAATTCTTAGTTGGAGCATGTGGATCTAGTTCCCTGACCAGGGATTGAACCCAGGATCCCTGCATTGGGAGCACAGAGTCTCAGCCACTGGACCAGCAAAGTCCCCAAGTCTTATATTTTTCTTTATTGGTTTCCCCTCTTCCTCCACCCTAAATACACTTCTTTGGTGTCCCAAATATGCCTTGCTGCTGCTGCTGCTGCTAAGTTGCTTCAGTCGTGTCCGACTTTGTGTGACCCCATAGACAGCAGCCTACCAGGCTCCCCCGTCCCTGGGATTCTCCAGGCAAGAACACTGGAGTGGGTTGCCATTTCCTTCTCCAATGTATGAAAGTGAAAAGTGAAAGTGAAGTTGCTCAGTCGTGTCTGACCTCAGTGACCCCATGGACTGCAGCCTTCCAGGCTCCTCCATCCATGGGATTTTCCAGGAAAGAGTACTGGAGTGGGGTGCCATTGCCTTCTGCAAAATATGCCTTATATGTTCCCATTTCTGAGTCTTTATTCATATTCTTGCCTTATATATAAAACTTCTTCTCTTTACTGCTCCACCAAATCAACTTCTACCTATTTTTAAACCAACCTCACAGCAATTTTCCTGGAGTCAGCTCTTCCTAATTCTTCATGGCCAGATTAAATGCCTTTGACCCATCATCACCATGCTTAAAACTCTTCGTGGAGCACCTACCAGATAGCTGTATGATATCACAGCAATGTCTGTTTTTACCCTTCCTGACTACCTCCCAGCCTAAGCTGTAACCTCCCTAAAGATAGCAATTGCATTTAACTCCTCTTACTCAAAGTGATTAAACTAAATTTAGACTTTAGGTTCAAGACACCAACACTTAAGAGATCTGATATCCCCTCACAAAGAGTGAAAAGGTGAATATTTAATCAGACAACTCTGGAAAAAGGGGGACAGAGGAGTCTGTCTTAAGTATCTTTATACTCAGGTGATGACTATCTGAATTACTGAGAAATTGTTCCATGTCTTTGTTGTGTATATCTGTGAGGAAGTATGTGTGGTAATATGGAATAAAGCATGTACTTAACGAACAATAAAGCAACATATCTTTCAATATTATGATAACTAAGAAAAACAAACAATTCTGAAGAGGTTTCTTTAAGGACTCTCCACACGCGTGAATCAAGGTGGTGATGTGGCAATTCTCTGGGTAATCTGATAAATGTCAACATCCAAACTATTTAAATCCATCCATCAGGTGAACTCACCCCTGTGAGTTATCTGAGCCAGGCCACTTTGTTCTTTTTAGATAGAGCAACTGTCTGAGAAAAAGAAGAACAAGAAAAAACAAAAAACCAAAGCTAGGGATCATTGGACTTAGGCAATCCACTGAAAAGGCCTATGTTTTCCTTTTTCCAACAACTATCTCGATAAAAGTGGGCAACACATAGAAAGGAGGTCTTTTTCAGCAAATTCATGCAGTGAGTCAAAGGCTGAGTGGCCCTCCAGTAATAGCCAGCCTTCTGTCTAGGAAAGAGAGTGGCACGTGCTCTCCATTAATGCAACTCTTCCCACACCCAATGCTCCAAAATGGCCCAGAAATGCTAGAATCTCTTCTCCTGCCTTCACCATTCCCCAGCTCAGAGACCAGGGACACATCCAGGGATCACCCCATGTTCAAATCCATACCCCAGCCGCCTGTGAAGATGGCCCAAAGCTGATCTGAATCCCTGGATGCTAGCTCTTTGGCCAAAGTCGGCTCATTGCTTATCCCAGTGCTCACTAGGCTATCAGAACATTACTACTTTGGGGGGGTAGAGGTGCAGTGGGATTCCACTTCTGCAATACACTCCCTGTCTCTACCAGTGCCACAGATCTGAGCGTTTCAAGGACACAAAATCTCACCACAATGTGTAGGAAGAGTGTGATCCAGAAGGTGTGCCATGGAGCACTAGGCCTAGGAGGTAACATTCACCTGAAGGATGCTGTAATAAGTCTGGAAAACGCCACATTCAACAATCCTGTCTTAGATATTCACAGCATGTATCAGGTACATGGAAGGCTCTGAAGTGTACCTGCTTCTGAAATAATCTGTAAAAGCCATTATTTTACAAATTTGTCTACTAAGAAAACTTTGGGGGCAAAGCATCTCTACCATCTTTTCTCAATAGATGGGGTTCCATAAGGTCAGGGTTCCTTCACTGTTGACATAGCACTTCACATAGCACTTGACATTTTAGTAAATATTTGCTGAATGAATGACTATCCTGTAGAAGTAGGGTCCTACAGAACACATTTTATAAAACAAAGTGATTTTAAAAAAATCACACTTCTACAGAATACTTCTAGTAAGATCAACCTCCCTAAACAGGAAGATCTCTCTGACTCTCTTATTTAAATCATGGGATTCTCCAGGCAAGAATACTGGAGGAGGTTGCCATTTCCTACTCCAGGAGATCTTTCCAGGGATCAAACCTCTGGCTCTTGGGTCTCATGTACTGGCAGGAGGGTTCTTTACCACTAGAGTTACCCGGGAAGCCCGCATAGAACACTTCTAATAAGAACAAACTCCCCAAATGGGAAGATCTCTTTGAATCTCTTATTTAAAACCCAATTTGTGAGGCAACTACCAAGAGCACACTAGCATTCACTGTCTATGGTCAGATTTCTTTTTTTTTTTTTTCTCCTCCAACTATCTTAGTGTCAAACTGACTTCACCAGGGACTTCACTGGTGGTCCATTGGTTAAGAGTTTGCCTTCCAATGCAGAGGGTGCCAGTTCCATCCCTGGTTGGGGATCCCTTATGCCTCATGGCCAAAAAAAACAGAACATAAACAACAGAAGCAATATTGTAACAAATTCAATGAAGACTTTAGAAACAAGCCCCATTTAAAAAAACAAAACAAAACAAAACCTAAAAAAAAATTTGACCTAACCAAATATTTCAACATTTTTAGTATACAGACCAGTTAAGCCTAATGTTAACTGTATATAAATATCTTGAAGGGACAATTAACAATTCTGGGTCCTGGGGATTCAGTATTTCTAGAGCAAGGCCTAGGATTCTACATTTTATACAAATGTCCTAGGTCATTGTGAAGGGGTTCAAGTGAAACACACTCTCAGAAATGCTGATCAAGAGACATGGAAGAGGAACCCTTGATCTGGCATCAGAAGCCTGGGTTTGAGGCCCAAATCTGCAGCCCTACTACCTGTGCGGTCATGGGCAGTCATCTCTAAGCCTGACTGTCTTCCCTACATGATTCATAGTATGTCTGTTACCTTCCCACCTATCTCATAACATTGAAAGCCAGCATGTACTCAACATACACTGCACACTGAATTAGCAAGTTCACCATCATTCTATAGGATTCAATAAACTCATCACAGCAAGTTTTCAACACAGAAAGGGTTTCTGCGGATTATTTAAAAGCAAATTAAACAGGGCTAAACCAATAGTACTGTACGCCTCCATGTCAGCCCACCTGGCAAAGGTCCACAGACTCACACTTGTGGACCCAGCATGGCAAAGCTCAGCCATGTGACACCAATCACAGTGCACTGAATGTTAAAACCCCTCCTCTGCTTGGTACCACACCTCTGAAAAATGGCCTCTTCACTCTGAAGTTGGCAAATGGCTGGAATAAAACTCCTTGGTTAGTATCTACATGTTTACAAGAGGAATGTTCTTGCTTATCAAGTGTCCTCATGAATAACTAACCATTTGCTCAAAAATTAGGATGCAATGGAATATATGCAATTAACATAGTACTTGGCATCTTTAATTCTCTCTCCATTCAGAAGGTTCTTTTGGAGCCTGTAGCACTCAGGGCAATAGCTATGAATACTGCTCAACCACACTGAGCTGAATAAGCATGAGTCAATCTTCTGAAAACACAGGAAATAGGGTTGATTGTTCCCCAACTTTGTGGCATATTCTGAAGCCTACTTTTTGAAGTAGATCTGATGAAGAGGAACTAAAAAGCCTCTTGATGAAAGTGAAAGCGGAGAGTGAAAAAGTTGGCTTAAAACTCAACATTCAGAAAACGAAGATCATGGCATCCGATCCCATCACTTCATGGGAAATAGATGGGGAAACAGTGGAAACAGTGTCAGACTTTATTTTTGGGGGCTCCAAAACTACCGCAGATGGTGATTGCAGCCATGAAATTAAAAGATGCTTACTCCTTGGAAGAAAAGTTATGATCAACCTAGATGGCATATTCAAAAGGAGAGACATTACTTGGTCGACTAAGGTCCATCCAGTCAAGGCTATGGTTTTTCCAGTGGTCATGTATGGATGTGAGAGTTGGACTGTGAAGAAGGCTGAGCGCCGAAGAATTGATGCTTTTGAACTGTGGTGTTGGAGAAGACTCTTGAGAGTCCCTTGGACTGCAAGGAGATCCAACCAGTCCATTCTGAAGGAGATCAGCCCTGGGATTTCTTTGGAAGGAATGATGCTAAAGCTGAAACTCCAGTACTTTGGCCACCTCATGCGAAGAGTTGACTCATTGGAAAAGACTCTGATGCTGGGAGGGATTGGGGGCAGGAGAAGGGAACGACAGAGGATAAAATGGCTGGATGGCATCACTGACTCGATGGACGTGAGTCTGAGTGAACTCTGAGAGTCGGTGATGGACAGGGAGGCCTGGCGTGCTGTGATTCATGGGGTTGCAAAGAGTCTGACACGACTGACCAACTGAACTGAACTGATATTGTTTGTTACTTACCTTTTGTGTATAAAATAATGAAACAAATTCTGTCATAACTGAAAGATCTCTGCCTAAAAGACTAATGATTAAAATTTCTAATTGGTGGGATTTTTTTTTTTTTAATTTCCCACATGGTGGCTCAGTGGTAAAGAATCCACTTTCTATGCTGGAGACACAGGAGACTTGGGTTTGATCCATGGATCAGGAAGATCCCCTGGAGAAGGGAATAACAAACCACTCCTGTATTCTTGTCTGGAAAATCCCATGGACAGTGGAGCCTGGTGGGCTACAATCCACAGGGTCTCAAAGAATGAGACATGACTGAAGCTACTTGGCACCACACACATATTAATTTATATTATTCTCTGCACACGTGTTGGATTTTCTTCTGATTTTAAACTTCTCAATTTTAAAAGGGCTTGTTCCTCCACTTGAGTACTCAGGGGGTACCCAACTAATCTCTTTGGCTCATGGGATCTGTAGTTAATGACAGGAGCAAGAGAACTTTGCAAAATAAAATCCATGCCAAAATGTTTATCTGCTATGTTTATTATTGCCCTCCTGTTTAATATTTTGGTTCTGATCTATTTTCCTTGCGTAGGGCTCATGTTAGCAGGAACAAGTGTGAATGATTACAGGACTCACGCAGGCAAACAAGTGAATGAATCAAGACAAGTCGGGTGAACCCACCAAAAGACGGCAGACTACCTGGATTCCCGCTGACTGTTGCCAGGAGAGAATGCAATGTTGCAGCCCCAGCATTCCTAGACTATATAAAATTTCCATGCTTCACTTTTCTCACTTACAAAATGAGGGGAAATAGTACCTACCTCGTGGGGTTGAGGACTTAATTTTTTAATGTGTTAAGTTTTCGGACGATACCTGGTATATTTTAAATGCTACACAAATAAGGAAACACACACTACAACTTCAAAATGCTTTATCATTTTAATATGTATTATTCTGTTTTTCCCTCCCATACCTGTAGGGCGAAGACGTTACCCTGCAGAGGAGGAGCCTGAGTGTCCCTCAGAATCCTTCTTGGCTGTTCAGGATAACAGCAACATGTGTGGATCATGCAAGAACTCTGAGTGTGGACTTAAGAGTCCAGTGGTTTGCCCAGTACATTATTCCATAAAATGGCAGATGTCAGAATCCAGTGCAAGACTTTCGAGGGACAGAATCAGAGATGTGTCGATCAATGTTCACCACAAGTCTGCTTCCTTCATAACTAAGAATGAAATTAAATGACGAGCTGATTCAAATCAGTCAATTATCCCAAAACAGCCGATTTGAGAGAACAGGCAAAACCTGTGCACTCAACAACGTCCGTTTATACTCTTCCTCTTCGTGTTAAGGTGCTTTGCAATAATTTAGTTTCTCTCATCTATGACTCCAAGACCTTTCTCCTGGGAGCTTTACAAGTATATTACCTGACTACACAGCCTGCTTGTGGCCGGGTTAGAAATTGCTGGATTAGAAACATCCTGGCAACATTTTCTTTGATCTTCCTGGTTGTTGTTGGTTTAAGGCAGATCCTGAATGTTATTTAAACAGAGGAGACTATTTGAAATTTCTTGGTAGATGAATTTGATAATGATAATTGAAAAAAAAAAACTACTGTCATCTAAAGATAAAAGATCTCATTCATCAGGCCTTGAATAACCCAGGACTTCTTCAAAGAAAAAGGTCAATGGAGCCACAGCTGTCTCCTTTACTTGTACAGTGGTAACTTTACACACTCCTTGATAATCTACATTTGGTAAAGTTGCTCTCTCGCATTACAGGAGAGTTATTTTTTTATTTTTTATTTTTTTTAGGATTTAGCATCTAATTTTTGTGGTCCTGTGTTCAATCTGTTTCCCTCTGAATGAAAAATATACCTACTGTTTAAAATAACTTCTACTAAATTTGACTTTATCAAAACTAAAACCTCTTATGAATTGCAGGGTAATACCAAAAAGGTGAAAAACAATCCAGAGAATGGGAGGAAAGATAAATATTTGTAAGTCATATGTGTGCTAAGGATCTAATACTCAAAATACATCAAAAACTCTTACAGTTCAATAACAAAAAGACAAATAGGGAAGTAATTTAAAAGGAAGCAAAGACAATGAACAGATATTTATCCAAAGAAGATATTCAAATGGCCAATAAGCACATGTAAAGATACTCAGCACCATTAGTCATTAGGGAAACGCAAATCAAAATCCCAGTGAGACAATACTTACATTCACTAGGATGGCTATGATTTTTTCAAATGGAAAATAAAATAAATGTTGACAAAGATGTGGAGAAGTTGGAATTCTCAGACATTTTTAATAGGACTGTAAAGCTGTATAGCCACTGTGGAAAGCAATATTCCTCAGAAAGTTAAACACAGAGTTAGGATATGACCAGCAAAGATCTGAAAACATAAGTTAAAGGAAGATTCTGAATATTATTTAAACAGAAAAGACTATTTGAAATTTCTTGGTAGATGAATTTGATCACAATAATTAAAAAGGAAAAAAAAAAACACCAAAAAGGCTGAATGGGTTCAGACAAATTTTGTAATGAATGTTCACAGCAGCATTGTTCATAATAGCCAAATGGTAGAAGCAACCCAAGTGTCCACCAACACAATGTGGTATATCCATAAAATCAGATATTACTCAGCCGTAGAGGAATGGACGATGGACACACGCTGCAACGTGGCTGAACTTGGAGACCACCAGGTAAAGTGAATGAAGCTGGACACAAACGGCCAAATATTAAATAACTTCAGTTATAAAATGTCCAGAACAGGCAGATCCATAGAAACAGAAGGCAGCTCAGCGACTGCCAAGGGTGGGGAGGAGGGGAGAAGGGGAGAGACTGCTTAATGAATACACAGTTTCCTTTCGGGATGATGAAAATATTCTAGAGTTAAATAGTGGCGATGTATCGTAGTAAAAAGCCTTTATGTGGTACGCTTTAAAATAATAAAAAATGTTGGATGTTACAGCATCTGAAATTTTACCTCGTTTTAAAAAAAAAATACTGGCTTGAATCTCCAGTACTTAGCAAGAGCTACTTTTGCCCTACATAGTTACTTCATATATCATCCAAACAGTGTTTAAAAGTGAAATACTATATATAGAAGGTCAGCCATTTGTCATTAATGCTTTTGCTCTTGAATGGTATTCTTGATTCATCAGTTTACCATTAAAACATCAACTTTCCCAATGCTACATTTCCACTTCCAAATGTTTCCTGTCAATAGTTTAACCAATTTAGCCAGCCCCTATTAATGAACATACGCAGGACCTTCTGTCTTCAAAATTACATTAAAATGAAAAAAAAATTACATTAAAATGTTTAATTCAAAATAACAGAATATTGATGACTGTGATAGAAGAGTGATATGATTTATCATAAGTCAGTAATTTGAATCTTTCCTTAATTTACACAAAATAAATAGAAAACAATGACATATCTGATAGAAAAAAATAGAATCTGGAGAAAAACTAATCATTCAGTAAGCCTCCCTGGAAAAAAAAGATATATATTTATTTTATAAATCTATATATATAATAATACATTTATTTGCTCCCCAAAAGAAATCATTTTAACTATCAAAATGTTAACAGTAAAACAGAGTTTATACAGATGGGTCAGCAGGATCTATTACATACTCA
The DNA here is from genome assembly GCF_042477335.2 of Ovis canadensis. Lineage (NCBI taxonomy): Eukaryota > Metazoa > Chordata > Mammalia > Artiodactyla > Bovidae > Ovis > Ovis canadensis. The sequence continues at coordinate 31,102,912 of NC_091256.1, forward strand.
AAACTTAATTTTTCTGAGCTGCAAACTTTTAGGTCAACTACCTTATACAAGGGGAAACGTGGAAAGAATTTTGAAGTTAGAAAAAAAAAATCTCCTTTGACTTAATACTTGTGAAGCAGTTGATGGTAGATGCCCTTAGATCAGAGAAGACAGCTGTAAACAAGCATGACAAAGCTGCATGGAAAGTTCTGCAAATAAATCTAGCTGTCAATGAATTTCAAAGATACAATTTCCTGAAATCATGTTAAATACCTGAGCCATGACTTTTTAAATCTCGAAGAAAATTTCTACATAAAAAGCCATGTTTGTCATTTGCAACATGTCTATTTAAATGTTCACATGACTTGGTTTATTCCACACAGGCAAAAGAAAAAATAAAAGCAAGTATTTGGGTAATTTGGGTTTTAAAAAAGTCCCTCACTTTCATCTTCAGGTAAGTATCTCTTTCAAGTGAAAGCAAAGGTGGTTTTAGCCAGAACTGCCTGGAGAAATGCAGAGGAATAATCCTGTCTCATAGAAGCTAAACATATCTGGTTTGTGGACTGTTATTGTAAGGAAATCTGAGAAATAACGGAAACTGAAACCAACTGTTGAAGGTGAACAAGAACTTGATGAAGAGAAAGGCTTATATTTCATGTCAAAATCAAGTCAGATGGAAGAGTGCACAGAAGACTTTACAGGTCAAATTCTGAAAATCCTTGACCAGAATATACATATGAACACGTGGCCACAACAGTCACAGAAGTGAAGAATCCTATTTCATCACTTAAGAGAGAAAAAGGAAGTTAAACTGGTGAAACCGAGGAGGAAAGCAAGCAGTTAAAGGAACTTTCTTGCCGGTCACTTAGATCTTCTCTGGATTCTCCTTAAGCCCTCTTTCCACTGACATTTCAGACCTCAGTTATGTGCTCAGAGACTTGCAAATTTATAATCCACTGAAACCTTGAAAGGACACAACTCAGCTCTTCTTAGTGTTCACTTCTTCATAAGAGTAGTCTCTATAAAGAACACATAAGCTAGGAATTCCTAACATAGCTTAGGAACGGCTGGAGTCCGGGGATAACTGACCCAGGAAAGATTGGAGATGAGCATAGGGAGAGAATTGCTCCAGTTTTCAGGAAAAGTGACCACTGGTTACAACCTTCCACAAACACCCAGCGGAGTCACAGGCCTACCTGGGGAAGGGGGCGAGGTGGTGGGGGGAGGGCACTGAAGTTCCTCCTAACCTCCTTTTAGGCCCCAGATGACCCAGTAGAGCAGCTCAAGGCACCATGAAAAGGTCTGTCAGGTGTTTATGCTCTGATTTTCCATAAAACAGTTACCACCGTTTACAACCATCATCTCAGGTCATCCAAGAAGGGCAAAACCTGCTTGCAGGTAGGCACAGGTGGCCTTCTCTGCCACCCCCTCCCCCACGGTTTCTCTCTCATCACTTCTCAGGGGTTATAGGTCACTGATCTGAAGAATTTGTAAGAGGAAACTCCCCTGTCGTCTCTCTTTCCAGGGTTGCTTGAAATAATGAGCTATTTGGAGAGAGAGAAATTTCTTTCTCCATGCAACCAAGCTCATTTGGACACTAACAGGCCTCCCTGTTCTCTGCTCTCACCTCCTTCCGCACACAAAGTTTATTCCCTTTTGTCTGGAGGTCGGAAGGTCATTTTCACTCAACCGAGGAAGAGAACTTGTGTCTTTCCTATCTAGAATTTCCACCTGAGGGTAAATCCCCAGGAGCCTGGAGGCCCCCAAACAGAAGCAGAGTGCGGAATGTCAGGGATGGAAAAGAATCTGCAGCCACTAGGGAGAACTAGAAAGATCCGGGGGAATCGCAGGGCAGAGAACTGAGGCAGAACTCAGGACAAGTTTATTTTACTTCGTTGAGCTCCCCAAAGCTCCCAAGTTCTGGGATTTCTTCAGAGACACGGGGGAGGGGTGGGGTGAGGAGCCCAGCGAATTCTCAAAATTCCTAAAGGCGAAATTATCTGGGCAAGCACTCCTCTCCCACCAGAGCGCGGCACTTTGCGCGCCCCTGCAGGGGACTCAGATACTGTGCCAAAGTAGACTCGCTGAGAGGGCGCTCTGGGCCTTCTCCATCTTTGACCAGTTCCTGAGCAAAGTGTGGCGTGTCGTCCAGCGCTGGGGACAGGGAATTTGCATGTGGTTAAGGGTTGGGCGCTGAGGAAGCTGAGAAGCGTGTCAGATAAAGCGCGAGCTGACGCGCCTCCACTAGCCGGCCAAGGTCAGAGAACTTGGAGTGGGGTCTGGAGGTGGATGCTCTTGGGCTAACGCCAAGGCTCTTGAAACATCGCGCTCTTTTCCAAGGAGAAGGGAGGGATACAGATAGCTAGAAACCACACCTTCCCTTTTATCTCGTCTTTTCTCTCTTTCATTTCCTTTTAATTTCCATCTTTCTTACTTTTGATCGTTTTTTCTTCCTTTTAGTACTTAAGAAAAGCTTCCCCGAACCTGTGCCAGGGGAGCTGAGTGGCACTTACTGTCGGCTAATGGGGCGGAGGAAGAGAGGAGACATCGCACCCCCAGCCCCCGAATTCCGACATTTACAGGTCCCCGCCGCTTAGTGTCCGGCTGTAAAGTTGTAATAAATTTGCCATCTACCCATAACCCCACATGCAGCCCAGAGATAGCAGAAGAAAACTGCCTCTGATTTTAACTTGGCGGTCGAGTTTCTGAAAGCTCTTTTGGGCGGGCCTGGGTGAGAATCCGGGTAGCTCTGGGCCAGTTGGGGGTGGCCCCCGTCCCGTCTGAACCAGATCGTCCTTGCGGAGTGAGCCTAGGAGTGAAGCAGGGACAGACTGGAGCCGGAAACAGACCTCAGACCCCGTTTCTGTGCCGGGAACCCTGAGTGCACAGACTTCGGAAAGTCGGGTTCCCCCTGTGGCACTGCCATAGACCGGGGCTGGGTCTTCGCCCCCCACCACTTTTGTCCGCAGACACACTGAGCGCCCTGACGGAGCGGCCACAGGGAGATTCAGGGACATTCGCCGTGAGGAGAAACCGGTGATGGGGAAGAAATTCATCAGCGGGGGCCAGAGCCCTGAGCGCGCCACAGGCGAGGCCGCAGTTCTTCGCTCGCTGATTCTCAGCCTCTCCCCACCTCCGCGCTGGCGCTCAGATCTCCAGCCAAACGGATCCGAGCCCCGGGTTATTTTCAGTCATAACCTTCTCCACCCCACCAAATGCCGCGCCTGGGCTCTGAGGGGGAAAGGGTGGTTTGAACTGCCCTGCGCGAGTCTCATGGCCGCCGCCGCGCGCCTGCAGCAGAGCCGGCCTGGTCGCGGCCCCGAGGGCACAGCGCTTCCCCGAACCACGCGCGCGTCGGGCGCTCCTCTCGCCTGGGGCTCGGGGCACCTCTCCAGCCGGCCTTGCTCCCTGCTCCCCGCCCCCATCGACTTCTAGGTTCTAAAGCACAGAAGCATCGTCTAAGGCGTTGGCAGGTAGAAAGAGGAGACAAGGTCAAGGCCCGCAGACCTCCGCGATCCCCAGGCTTGCGCCCTTGCTGTCCCCGAAAGCGAGTCCTGTTCACAGCCGAGGAGAGGAAGGGTGTCACAGACCCCAATTCCATCTTAAATTAGGGATTTGACGCTGTTTCCCGACTACCCTCTGCCAGCGCTCACATTCTTCCCTCCTTTCCGCCCGGCGCGGTTCCTAGATTTTAAGACATCTTGTCCTCCCCCCTCTCCCCCCCATCGCAGAGGGATGGTTCCCAACCGAGAAGCTTCACGAACACTGCATTCCCATCCTGCGGTCGGTCGGTGCCAAGACAAGAGGAAAGGTCTCGCGATCAGCGCGCCTCGCCCACCCCCTACCCCCTGCCCCCCGGCCCCGGCCCCCGGCCCCAGCTACCGGGCGCGCTCCCGCACGCGCCTCCCTCCCCCAGACCCACAGAGTTTTCTTCGGTAGGAAACACACGCGCCCAACCCACCCCGCCTCCCACGTAAAGGCCAGTCGCCTCTGTTTTTTTGTGTGTGCCCAAACTCAGCTGGAAGTTGAAAGCAGGGGAGTCAGAGAAGCGCGGAAATAAGAGTGAGAAGCGAGAAATCAAAGGGGGGCAGGAGGAAGAAGGAAGCAGCTGGAGGTCGCACCGGCAGAGGCGGAGGCCAGCCCCCCCGGGGCTCCGGCGCGGCGGCCCCCGCGCTGCCCGCCAGCCCGCGCGCGCCGAGCCGGGTCAGGCGCGGACTCACATGGTGGGACTGCAGAGCCGCTCTCTCAGCTACTGCGAGTGGGTGGTTTCGGGGCTGCTCCCCGTGTCCTGCTCCGGGGCTGCCCGCGGTGTGAGGGCAGAAACAAAACCAAACCGATCACGGGACGCGGTCGAGACGGGCCGCCCGGCGCCGCGAGGACCTCTCTCACTTTGCAGAGGAAGCGGGCGCGGGGATTCGGGCTGCCGGGTGTAGCCTATAAATAGCGAACTTTTAGACGGAATCAACTGACAAATGAGAGTAGCGCGCGGAAATTTGCGCCGGATTCCCCTTCCCCGGGATGACCCTCCCTCCTCGCCAATCCCTCCCCCCACCCAGCACTCTGCTGGCAGGATTTGGGAGGGGGACCGAGGGGGTGGGGATGTAGTTTTACTCCGACTTCCATAGTTTTGTTATTTTTGCCATGAGGGAGGTACTCCGCCTCTTGGCCTCCCCCCGCACCCCAGCGAGGCACTAGAGGCACCAACTGGGAAGGGCAAAGGCCCGAAGAGCAAGGAGCCTAGGAATTGGCTGGAGAAGGGGGAAGGGAGCAAGGAGCCGGGTTTCCCCTGGGATCGCGGGAGCGACGGAAGGAAGGCGGGAAACTGGCAGGATGAGGGGTTTTCTAGAGACGCCAGGACGAGAGTTTAGGTAACCCTGTGTTTGAAGGGAACGGCGACAGGGTGAGTGCAGAAGGCACAAGGGAGTTCCCAGCCCGTAGGTTTCCATCCCCGAAGGCCATAGTAACTCTCCAGGGATACCAAGACCCCCTCCCCCCCCCCCCCCAGCAACTTCACGACCTCTCGGCCACAGGCTGCCGGGGTTAAGCAGGCGTGGTCCCGGGGTCACGTCCTCACTCGCCGAGGGCCGCAAGCTCCGGGGAAGCACGCCCGGCCCGCTGGCGCGCGGGGGTGGTCCTCGTTAGCTCCCCGGGGGCCGGCCGCCTTTCGCCGAGCCCGCGCACACCGGCCGACCGAAGAGACCCCCCAGTGACTGTGCGTCCTGACCGGCACTAGCCGCCCACCCGCCCCTTTCCTTGAGGCTGGGCCAGATTGCGAACGGTGATTTGGGTTAGTACGATTTTCATTTTTATTCCAGGTGCTTTCTCAAATATAAACCCCTCCGGGGACGACAGACATTAGCTTTCCACTCCAAACTCGCCAATTCAAGAGGTTGCCTAGCTGAATTTATCCTGGCGGTCTCAACGCCAACCACAGCCCATAGGATAAGTCTAATAGGGCTGGGCGCGTTGGGTGGAGAAATTGAGGACACCGCAGGGGAGGGTCTGCAGGTGGAAAGGATTCTCTTTGGAGTATCCACATTCAACACAAGGCCTGCAGAGGAGGGTGCCAAGCCAAGCCCATCCGAAGGGACTAAAAGCGGCCTCAGGGCTGGGGGGCGCCGGGGGCGGAGGAAAAGGGGATCAGGAGAGCGGCGGTGATCTTTCTTTTCGCTCCTTATCCCCGCCCGGTACCACCGTCCGTCCCTGTAAACAGAACTGTCTCACCTCTACCCCGACCCCCGGGAGAAAACCGAAGGGGTCCCCCACGCGGTTGGGGGATGGGGGCGTTGCTACCCGGTCCCGCTTCTAATACCATTTCCTGCCGGTTACCTCCCGCGTGCACGGAAAAGTTACTTTGCCTTATCCCAGAATCCAGACGAGTTTGGAAGGCGAGGGGCAAGAGAGAGGAACTAAGAGGGTTCCAGTAGCCGCTCTCTCCGCGGGGCGCCCCCACCGCCCCCCGACTCCACGCAGGCGGGTGAGCGCGGCGTTCGCAGCCACCCGAAGCCTGCACTGCTCTGGCGCCCGCCGGAGGGTTGCGCTTCCCTTGCTGCCCCGAGGGTCACGAGCCCGCGGGGAGAGAGTGGCCCCTCGGCCCGCGATCCGAAGCCAGCTTACGGGTGTTGCCAGACGGGAGTTGGACGGGGCCCGGACGGCCTGGGCCACTCGCGCCTGGTTTGCGTTCCCCTGGCTACGTACCTGTCCCGGCCTTCCCGCTCGGACGGCTGAACCGGCTGCGGAGCCCGGCCCCGGAGCCTGCGCCTCCAGCGGGCCCGCCCCCGCCCTCTCCCGCGCGCCCTCGCTCCCCCGGACGCTGGGCCAGACCTGGGGCGGTCTCTTGCGGGCCATTGGCTTGGGCCGCTGTTCCGACCCGGCTTTGAGGATTTCCCCAGGCTTTGGGGCCCCCTTTGTGGACCGGCGAGAGAGTGGCCAGGCCAGCGACTCACCTTTGACCCCACCCACCACCCCTTGCATCCCTCAAGTTCCCCTGCATCCGTCCCCGGAGCCCAAGGCTTTGAAACGGTAGTGACTCCGCAAAGAAAGCGGTGAGAACCTCCTTGCGGGTAGAGCAAGGAAGTCAAGTGGGTGTTTGCGGCGTTTCTCGAAGGTTCTGGGTGTTCGTACCAGGGGAACGGGCCCTATGGGGACAGAAAAGATAGACGTACGGACAGCATCCGGGTGGCTGTCTTCAGCGCGAAGTTCACGTCTATTGTTTTCTGCCTCGGGAAGAGCTGCCCGGTGTGATAGATCTGTTTAGATCCCATCACTGGAAGAAAAATCCTGGCGATAACGATTATCTCCCGCTCGCGCTATCTTGCCATCGCCTCGATTCATCTCGCTCTCCGGGAGATGAAGAGGGTGAGAGGCTGGAGGGAGGATGGGCCCAGCCGTTGCCCTCGGATGGAGCGGAGCGGCACGAGGCCACCTCACCCGTCCCATTCCGCTCCGGGCTGGGGAAGAGGACACGGCGGGTTTCTTTCTCTGCCCAGCCTCACGCTTCTTTCAAATGATTTTAGTCTGGTGCTCCGGTCTATCCATATACATTTCCAATCTCATGGCTCATAAACTATTAGCAAAATGGTTTCATTATTCACCTTCTGTATCCTACAAAAGGGAGAAAAGAAGGGAGCAGCAGGAAGGCAGAGTGGGGGTAGGCGGACGATCGTGGGCCACTAGTTTACAGTGATACCGCCCGTGTTTAAATCGTGGCTCAGGCTGCCTTCTTCAAGCTGACACTCAACAAATCTGATCCGTTTCCGAAGATCTGTAGTCGACCTCCTCTCTTTTCCCCTCCCCTCCCCTTTCTCTCTCTCTCTCCGTCCATCACTCAATCTCTCTCCTAGGTTTCTATAAGGACCAGATGAATAACCAAAATACTGCAGATCCATTGTTTGTTTCATTAGCTGTCATCAATAAGGCACGCCCTTTAGATACGACATATAAAATTGACTGATTAGAATGGCTACCCCTGTCCCCTTTTGGGGGGTGGTGGTGACAGAGTCACATGTCATCTGTAAAGCCAAACCATCCTAAGACACAAAGTTAGGATGATAACCAAGAAGTGTATTTGTGGCATCAAGGTGGCTAAATGGAGCAACAAGCCCTCAGTGGGCTCCCGTGAGTCCCGGGAAGTGAGGAAGTTGCAGAGTGGAGTGAGTGAGTGAAAGTGTGTATATGTGTGTGTGTACACGCGCGTGCCCGTGGGTGTGCCCTTTAGGAGAATGGGGAGACTAACAGAGCGGGGTCTTTGTTCGGCTCTGAAAGATGGAGGGGAGGGACACATTAAATGAGTCAACCCTAATTAAAAGACTAATAGAAGCAAACATTCCTGGAGGCCGGAGAACTGTGTGCAAGGGGCTAAAAACTGCGGGCAGGCGTGAGACGCTAGAAGCAGCCTCGGGCAATAGGAATCTGGATCGGCTTCTCCTCTGGGGTTTATGATCATATTAAGTGTCTCTACCAACACTTTTCTTATCAATATATTTTATGTAGGATGACTCTATCAACACACACGCACGCGCTCCCGGTACTTTTGAAAATATAAAGGACGCCAGGCAAGCGAACGTGCAGTAATTATCCCTCGATGGAGAAACCAATCTGGCTGCTAGAGGCCCGTCTGCGATCGCCCGAGGCGGCGGCGCGGGGACCTGCGCGGAGGCCGGGGGCTGCCGGCGCTCGCTAGGTCACTGCGCCGCGCGGCCGCCGCTCGCCGGCTGTTTAATATACATAGGGTGGGAACGCAGGGAAAAAGGATCTTGTGCCGGCACGTCCTGCAGGAAAAAAAAAAAAAATCAATTTGCTATTTATTTTTGAAATATATAGATTTAGGATTTTTTTTCCCCCCAGCCCGACCCCCTTCAAGAAACAGCGGCCCATATTGAATTACGTCTTTTAATGACTTTTCTCCTATATGCCGTAGCGATTTCACGTTCTGGGCAGGAGCAGGGTGGAGTTTCCTGGGCGGGGGTGGGGGTGTCAATGCTGGTATCTTCAAAAAGATTTGCCTCGTGTGTTAATTGCATGCTGTTAAGCACATCTGGGACTGCGCGCTGACCAACTCGGACCAACTTTTAATTAACACATTGACCCGGCGATGGAGCAGCCGCCCGGCCTCCCCCTCGAAATATGTATATGAGCCGCGCGCCGCCAGATGCGAACGAGGAATCGCCTGCGTCCCGGGGCGGGAAGGGGAGGGGGCGCACAGCGCCATCGTAGGCTCTCTCCCTGTGAACGTTTTTTCCTCGCCTATAGGTGTATAGGAAATCAACAAAGACAAAGAGTGAAGGACCGGCTCCTGGAGCAGGCTTCTTGCATCCTTTAATGTGACTTGACCGTGGGCGGGGCAGTTGGGGGAACGGGGAAGGAAGACCCCCCTTTCTCCCTGCAAGGCCATTGCTACCCAGCCTGCCTTGGGCTTGAGCTGCAGGCTCGAGCCGGGGCTTTTTGAATGGACCGACTTCTGGGTTAGCGAAAGCGGTGGCCGAACATCCGCGTGGAGAGAACGAGCCACCACTGCTTTCCCGATTCTAGCCGGCTTCCTCCCGTCCTCCGCGTCCTCCGAGGCTCTCCGTGGAGAAGTCACGAACTCCAGGGCCCCCCGGCCTGAGAAATAGGAATGGGCACCCCCAACCCCACCCCCACCCCCACCCCCCGGGTTCTTGGAGCTCAGAAGGCTAGGGAGCAGGAAACTACTGACTATTTTTAGGACTCCAGGCCCTTTCTCTGGAGACCAGGGGGCGACCTTCCAGCCAGGTCAGTCACATCCCCGGCCGCGGGGAGCAAGAAACCCGGAGCGGAGAGCAGACGATGCCACCTGCAGATACGCAATTTCACCCTAAGTAATTTCATTCAGAATTGATGGCGTTTCACCAGAGTGGTGCCTTCGAAGTGAGTGCCTAGCCTGCCTCCCCGTAGAGCACCAATGCGGGTTAATTCCCAGATACGTACTCATTTTCTCTTTCCTCATCTAATCTCAACTGCCTCGCTCTTCTAAGTGCTTAGCTTCAGCATACACCCCTATAAAAAAATGTCAAAGTGGTGTTCCTTCTCCCAGCCATAAAAAAAAGTTGGAGTGAATCACTCCCAAGTTACCTTTTAACATCCCCTCCAGGTAACAGTTGAAGTTTCTTGTTTGACATTTTTCATTCCCCAATACAGAACTTTTCCATAAATACCCAGTCGCAACATGAGGAGAAGTATATGTGGCAATAAATTCACAGCTATATGTTCTAACTACGGCGATGCTTTAGAAAATTTAATGTGACAAGATTGCTCCCCAAATTCCTTCCACATCTTTTCTTTTTTTCTGTATTCTTTTTTCCCCACCCCCCTCCCCCGTCCTTCCCTTGAATCTACTTCTCCTATCAACTTATCAGAGGATCTGCCAAATTTAAAACTAGAAGCATAGAAAAGATAAAGACAATGTTCTGTTACTTAGTATGCCTCTGAGTTCCTCTAGATCTTTTTTTTTTTTAATTCAGATAAAGGTATAATCAACACCTATCTTCCCTCAGGAAAAAACCAATCAGTTGGTAAATTACAATATCCCTTTGCAAAGATAAGGCCTTTGGAAAGGTAGCACAATCATTGCCCAAATGGCTTCATTTTGAGTTGAGTGGACCACTGCTCCTTATTTCAGCTCACAAATTGTTCTGCAAAATTGCAGCACACACCTGATATCCAGGGAAAAACAAGGGTTGGTAACTCCAGCTGGTTCTTTTGATTTACTCTGCCTGGTAAGATGTATGCTGGGGTGTTTTGATAAGGGAAAAAAAAAGAGTCAGCAGTTTGATTTGGAAACTCTTTTATTGCTGAATATGGTTGCAGGTTTAAACTAAAGAATGTGTTTCTGCTGGGGACATTTGCATGACACATCCATATGCATTAGCAGCTGCACGGTGTGATATCATCAGTTCCTGTGAGCATTTATCTTTTTTTCCCCTTCTGTCTTTCTCAAAGGAAGTAGGTGAGGTGGAGTACCATATAGACTTTAAAGATACATGACTCTTCCTGTGTCCTTCAGGCCCTAGTCACCTAATTGGCCTGCAACAACCTGTTTCTTTTGAGAATTATGGAAAATTTAAAGTAGCTAGCCTTCCTGGTTACACTTTTAAAAATTACAATAATGGATTAACAGTGTAAAAAATTTAATGATAGAAGTTTTCAAAAGGAGCCATTTGAAGCTTCAACTGCCTTTTTCCAAAGAAAAAGGTGTTGTAATCCACATTCTTCTGATCATTTGTTTAGTGACTTAAAAGAGAAATGTTTGATTAGATAAAGTGCCTTTATGTCATCAGACCACTTCTTGATATATGATAGAGATAATACTTTTGAATCAAGAAAACTAAGACCTTACCATACTATCATGGAGAGATGGTGTCAGAGAGCAGTTCTGAAAGACGTTTGCTTCTCCAAATGTTGTAGGAGCAGTACAAAAGCTACTTTCTAACATCCACAGTGAGTTTTCTGCAACTGATCTGTCCTCAACTGTATTTCACGTGTGATTCTCCCTGAATCCCAGTGGTCTGTAAACAGCAGGAACCACAATGTCAAGCTGAAATTGGAAGGAAACTGGATCTGATTCTGTCCAGTTACTCAGGCTATTCATTTTTAGAAAGAAAACTGTACATTTAAGTTGTGATCATCAAATCAGGTTGACTTGGAAGTATATTGACCCCACGCCAAGAGATTGACATAAGCACAGTTTTAAAACTTCTCATCTCATTTCTTCTCAACAGTCAGTGTTTGATGGTATTGCTGGAGAATGGTCATGCTCAGATCCATCACAGTACAGGTGTATCACAAAGTGAAACAAAAATCTCTCACATATACAAACAAGCAAACAAAGAGATAATTACTCTTACCAGGAAATGTGTTGACCAATGACAATATCCTGCTAGAGATATTATGGCTTTTCTTTCAGTCTTTATAGCTTTTTTTGATCTCCAGAAAAGATATTTAAAAGAAAAAAATGAAATGACAGTAAGTAGTGAAAGAAAGTCATTCACTTTTCTTCTAAAATACATGGAATTAATATGTACTATTGCACAATCGTGCATGCACAATGACACATAAATATGCATGTCTAGGTAATAATCTACTTTTATGTCTTGTTTCCAGATGTTTGCAAATACCACCAGTGCATTGGTTTGACCTAACCAAAAGGTAGCTAAGATCTCTGCCATTCAGTTGAATCCTAGATGTTTTAGGCATCACAGAACAACTTTCTCCTGTCCTCCATTGCACAAAAGTTGAATTCTTTTAAAAAAAGTATGTAACTTTAAATTACACATTCAATACAGTATGGATAAAGGTAAAAACAGCTGCCTTGTGTGATATTATATGATGAAAGATCCAGCTGCATTATTTTATTCAGTTAATTGTTTGGGGAATAACTGGAACAGCCACATTTTAGCTTAGTTGTTTAGTTCAGAACATGGCCCAGAATTGATCTTGTGCTTGTGTCCTGGCTCAAGAGCTCCATATTATACCCCTCAACCCTGGGCAGCCCGGGACAATTCTGTGCCAGATGTGTCAAGAAGAACACGGGAAAATGTGGATAAACTTGCACAAACCAAAGAAATAAAAAGATTTGCTTTTAAAAGCACACGTTGCACTTGGAGCATTAAGTATGGAAGACGTGGTGTAAATGTCTGCATTTCAAACAAAATCTCTCTGGGAAGATTTATTAGAGAACAGAGAAAGGGAGCAAAAACACCTCATTGAGGCTTGAAGGGAAGCTTAGACTTGATGAAGAAAACTACTGTACCTGCCTGGGTTTTGATATATCATTTAAAACATTTTCAAATCAGCTGCTCCTTGCTACTGCTTAATATGTATTCTCTTTACCTTTAAGATAGAGAATGTATTTGCTTGTATGCTTTTCAATTGGCTTTTGATATTAAACATTTCTGAATGTTTTAAATGGTCAATAGATTTTGGATAAAAGTGATGTGAAGAAATTACTTATTTGCTTATCCATTTGTCTCTCGGTTTATTTACAGAATAATTCCATTTTTTCCTCAAAGGCTCTTTTGGCACAGGTCACAATATCATAGGGTCTTTGAAACATAGCAGTGAACAAAGATAAAACAGACCATTCCAGTGGTCACCCTTGATTCAGCGGATCCAAGGTAAAGAGCAGAAGGAAATTCTGTTACGTCAGTACTTAAATCTATAGCTGTTTATTCAGATTGATTTCCAAGAAGTATGAGGTAGGTAACACGGATATTCAAAAGCCAGTGATTACAATCCAGCATGGATGAAGCTCAGAAGTCACCACTCCATCCTAACAAGTAAAGGATGAGCGAACTGAAAAGTCAGTTCTCCTTAGATTCATCAGGGAATTGAGATCACAGGGCAAATGGCTGTGTCTGAAATTAGACAGACAGACAGATACAGACAATCGCAACTTGTGAGGGCTCAAGAGCTGAAACCTTCTCAGGAACCAGTTCTGGGGGAAACTGAACAGAAACACATTCCTGGAGGCTCAGTCTGGACAAATCAGAGTTAAAAACTCTAGCAAGAGCCACTCATAGTCAAGGCCTCATACGTCTGTTGTTTTATTTCTAGGAGCTCTACTAGTTCCTTGCTGCAAATGTCAGAGGAAAATACTCTCATACTTCCTGGATCTGTGGTGTCTGACATCAGTCATTGTTACTTCAAATATTGCCTCTGTTCCTTTCTTTCTTCCTCTTCTGATATTTCCACTGTGCATGTTACATCGTTCGTAATTGTTCCACAGTCCTTGGATATTCTGTTCTTTTTTTAGGGATAAGAATGGCATTCTTGTTATTGTTTAGTGGCTAAGTCATCATCCGGCTCTTCTGTGACCCCATGGACTGCAGCTGGCCAGGCTTCTCTGTCCATGGGCTTTTCCAGGCAAGAATGCCGGAGTGGGTTGCCATTTCTTTCTCCATGGGATCTTCCCAACCCTGAAGGGATCAAACACATGTCTTGTGCTTGGCAGGTGAATTCTTTACCACTGAGTCACCAGGGAAGTCCAAGAAGGTCATTACATAATAATAAATGGGTCAATACTCTAAGAATATATAACAATACTTAGTATGTATATATTTAACAAGAAAGCTTAAAATTCAACATTCAAAAAATTAATATCAACGCACCCAGTCCCATCACTTCCTGGCAAATAGGTGGAGAAACAATGGAAACAGTGACAGACTTGATTTTTTGGACTCCAAAATCTCTGCAGATGGTGACTGCAGCCATGAATTTAAAAGACACTTTCTCCTTGGAAGAAAAGCTATGATCAACCTAGACAGCATATTAAAAAGCAGAGATGTTACTTTGCCAACAAAGGTCCATCTAGTCAAAGCTACGGTTTTTCTAGTAGTCATGTATGGATGTGAGAGTTGGACCATAAAGAAAGCCTAGTGCCGAGGAATTGATGTTTTTGAACTGTGGTGTTGGAGAAGACTCTGGAGAGTCCCTTAAATAGCAAGGAGATCCAACCAGTCCATCCTAAAGGAGATCAGTCCTGAATATTCACTGGAAGGAATGAGGCTGAAGCTGGAGCTCTAGTTCTTTGGCCTCTTGATGTGAAGAACTGACTCACTGGAAAAGACCCTGATACCAGGAAAGATTGAATGCAGGAGGAGAAGGGGATGGCAGAGAAAGAGACAGTTGGATAGCATCACTGACTCAATGGACATGAGTTTGAGCAAGCTCCAGGAGTTAGTGATAGACAGGGAAGCCTGACATGCTGCAGTCCATGGGGTCACAAAGAGTAGGACACAGTTGGGTGACTGAGCTGAACTGATACTGATTGAAAAGGAGGAAATAAAACTCTTTCTGTTCATGATCATTTCTATGCATGATCATTTATGTAGAAAGTCTGATAGAATCAACTAAAAAATTCCTGGAACTCTTAAATGATTGTAGCAAGGTTATAGGATACAGGTTAACATTCAAAAGTAAATTTCTTTCCTGTATATCAACAGTGAACAGAACAAATGTTAAAAACATATTAACATTTACATTAGCAGCAGAGAAGAGAGTAATACTGGGTATAAATCTAGGAGAATATTTGTACAAGATCTTATATGAGGAAAACTTCAAAACTCTGATAAGTAGAAATCAAAGAAAAAATAATTGAAGAGATAGTCCGTGTTCATGGATAGAAAGGCTCAGTACTGTATCTTTCTTTTAATCTGGTAATGTCAGATTTTCCCAACTTGATCCTATAGATTTGATGGAATTCCAGTCAAAATCCCAGTAAGTTATCTTGTGGATATCAACAAACTGTTTCTAAGTTCATATGAAAAGGGCTAAGACCCAAAGTAGCCAACTGACTATTAAAGCAGAAGAATAAAGCTGATGAATTGACACTACCTGATGTTATGACTTACTGTAGCTACAGTAACGAAGTCAGTGTGGTATTGGTGAAAGAACAGACAACAGACTAGTGGAACAAAATAGAGAGCTCGAAAATAAACCCACATAAATACACTCAGCTGATCTTTGACAAAAGAGTAAAAGCAATGCAATGAAGCAAAAATTGTCTTTCCAACCAACGGTGCTGGAACAGCAGTTCAAAAAGAATGCAAAAGATGGATATACACATACAAATGATGAATCTGAGCACAGACCTTACACTCCTCACGAAAGAACTCAAAGCGGATCATATACCCACATGTAAAACACTGAAGACTCCTATAAGATCACATAGAAAGACCTAAATGACCTCCATGGTGGTGATGACTTTTTACATAGGACACCAAAGCCATGACTCATGAAAGAAGCAAGTGATGAGCTAGAACTCACTAAAGCTGAACATTTCTAGTCTGTGAAAGACAGTATCAAGAGTATGAGAAGACAAACCACACATCTGATAAAGGACTGTTAGCAAAATATACAAAGAACACTTAATAATAAGAAAATTAACAGCCCAATTAAAAATGGGCTGAACAGACATGAACAGATACCTCACCAAAGAAGAAGTACAGATGACGAGTAAGCTCATGAAAAATTTTTCAATACCATATTATTAGTGAGTCACGAGTTAAAGTGAAATAAAACTATATGTTTACTATGACCAAAAATCCAAAGCACTGACAACACATGTTGGTGAGAATGTGGAGCCGTAAGAACACTCATTCATTGTTGGTGGGCATAAAATAGTACAGCCACTTTGGAATACTGTCTTGGATACAGAACCAAGCATATGCTTCCATTCAACCCAATGATTACGTTCCTTGGTACTTACTCAAATGAATTGAAAGCTTCTGTCCACACAAATACCTGCACATGGATGTTTATAGCAGTTTTATTCATAATTCTTAAAATTTGGAAGCAACCAAGAGATCATTCATGGAGAAATAAACTATGGCACCTTCAGGCAATGGAATACTGTTCAAGGCTAAAAAGAAATGAGCTCAAGCTGTAAAAAAAGGTATAGAAGAATCTTAAATGCATATTATTAAGTGAAAGAAGCCCATCTGAAAAGTCTATATACTGTATGACTACAACTATATGACAGTTTGGAAAAGGCAAATTTGTAACCACAGTAGAAGGATCAGTGGTCGCCAGGAATTAGAGGAAAGAGAGAGCTGTACAGGTGAGGATTTTTAGGGCAGGGAAAATATTGTATATCATACTACAACCATGGATAAATGTCATTATATATTTGTCAAAACCCATAGAATATGCAACACCAAGAGTAAACCCTAACATAAGCTATGGACTTCTGGTGATAATAATGTGTAGGTTCATTAGTTGTAACAAAGGAATCACTTTGGGGTGGGATGTTGATAGTGGAGGAGGCTAAGTGTAGGGGGAAGGATGGGACATATAAACTCCATACTTCCTGCTTGTAGATTTTACTGTGAACCTGAAACTGCCCTATAAAAATAAAATTTATCACTGTGGTGTTGGAGAAGACTCTTGAGAGTCCCTTGGAGAGTCTTTAGCTGGGTACTACCCACAGGGCTTGAGGGTCAGAGTGAAATTCTTCCCAGCTATCTATCTGAAAGCATAGCTGGAAGAGTCTTTAGCTGGGTACTACCCACAGGGCTTGAGGGTAAGAACAATATTCTCCTAAGCAATCTGGAAATAAAGTAAACAGTGTTGACTAAACTGTAACAATGTGATCAAGCATGGTGAGCTTGATCTAAGGAGATGCTGGCAAATATGCCTATTTAGGGGTCACCCACAGACAAAATGGAGAAGGCAATGGCACCCCACTCCAGTACTCTTGCCTGGAAAATTCCATGGGTGGAGGAGCCTAGTAGGCTGCAGTCCATGGGGTCGCTAAGAATCAGACATGACTGAGCGACTTCACTTTCACTTTTCACTTTCACGCATTGGAGAAGGAAATGGCAACCCACTCCAGTGTTCTTGCCTGGAGAATCCCAGGGACGGGGGAGCCTGGTGGGCTGCTGTCTATGGGGTCACACAAAGTCGGACACGACTGAAGCGACTTAGCAGCAGCACAGACAATATGACACGAGTATAATCCCGGAAATACAAGACTTGAATGTGCTTTTTCATTTAGTATATACAGGTCTAATTAGGTTGTATTATTTCTGAGAAGATGCCTTCTGAACAAAGGGTTGCATGGGGATGGGGGGAAGTAAACATGGGCTAGTGGTTCAGAAATTGGGCATCTATATAGAAGACCTGGATCCTAGAACAGTCAGAGCATCCTTCATTGTAAAGCCATATTTCTGTTGCCATCCTTTATTAAGTGCTTACTGTATGACAGGCAGTTTACATATATTTCCCAAATAATCTTTTCAAAAAGCCTTTAAAGCAAGTTATTATCTCTACTTTGAAGGAGGTGGGATAAGGAAGGGAAAGCTTACATAGATTATACAGTTAAGCATTTGGCAGATCCAGGATTCAAACTCTAAGCCCACACTCTTAAGCATTATCTTGGTTTTATACAACAGTCTCTTGTTAGTTATGGTAACATGAGTCTAACCCTCCAAAGTAAACACAGTCTTGAAACAGTATCAAAATAAAGTTTCTCAATTTAAGGGCCGTATTCTGGACCTGGTGCATTCTCCATGGGCTATAAACACTGCCCATGTTTATAGGAGACTGACTGTGGGGGAAACTGGGTCTTATTAAGACAGAAGGGGCCATAC
This sequence comes from Ovis canadensis, assembly GCF_042477335.2. Taxonomy (NCBI): domain Eukaryota; kingdom Metazoa; phylum Chordata; class Mammalia; order Artiodactyla; family Bovidae; genus Ovis; species Ovis canadensis. The sequence continues at coordinate 31,120,497 of NC_091256.1, forward strand.
TCAGTAAGTTTTTAATCCAATTGATGCTTTTGAACTGTGGTTGTTGGAGAAGACTCTTGAGAGTCCCTTGGACTACAAGGAGATCACACCAGTCAGTCCTAAAGGAGATCAGTCCTGAATATTCATTGGAAGAACTGATTTGGGGAGGTTTCTTAGTGGGCAGTTGCCTGACCTTATCTAGTGAAGCCTGTATCTCTCTGTAGAAAACAGGAAAGAACTTCAGAATGACTATGAAAGGATTATTTGAAAATGACTGGATTTAGGATTTATGACAGAGATGGGAATGATTTCAGTTCAGTTCAGTCACTCAGTCATGTCCAACTCTTTGCGACCCCATTGACAGCAGCACGCCAAGCTTCCTGTCCATCACCAACTCCCAGAGCTTACTCAAACTCATGTCCATGGAGTTGGTGATGCCATCCAACCATCTCATCCTCTGTTGTCCCCTACTACTGCCTTCAATCTCTTCCAGCATCAAGGTCTTTTCCAATGAGTCAGTTCTTCACATCAGGTGGCCAAAGTATTGGAGCTTCGATGGATATGAGTTTGAACAAGCTTCAGGAGTTGGTGATGGACAGGAAACTTTAATCTTACGGCTGCAGTCACTGTCTGCAGTGGTTTTGGAGCTCAAGAAAATCAAGTCTGTTACTGTTTCCATTGTTTCCCCATCTACTTGCCATTAAGTGATCGGACCAGATGCCATGATCTTGGTTTCTTGAATGTTGAGTTTTTAGCCAACTTTATACCTTTATTTTAAAAAGTATAATCACATCATCTGGGAAGGCCAGAGGTCCAGCTGTGGCACCCATATGGCCAGTCCTCATTGGATTCCCTGGCCATAGAGTCAACCCCTAATCTCCACATCCTCTGGAAAATGTGTCTATCAGAAGAAAAAAATCAGAGAAGAGTTGCTGCCATCATTAAAACTATATCACATTGGTAAAACAACTCAGGCTTCATGCTTACTGTTGACTGATCTTCATATGAGAACAGTAAAACACTGATACACTTAGTCTCACACACTTCATTTTAGTTTGGAGATTCATATGCTGTCCAGTTGGCATGGTCCCTGTGGGCAGGAATTTTTTTCTGTATCATCAGAGCTGCCTATGGGGCCAGAGCCAGGGTGGTTCTGTAATAATTTCTTCAGTGAATTAAAGTTACAAATGTAAACCCAGATATAAAATAAAAGATAACAAGTCCCATTTGTTGGACTTTCCATTTAAAAACCAGAAGAAGATCAGGATGTGTTGTGACTTTTAAACAGTCTATTGACTTTTGCGGGGGTGCACTGCTCACATAGTGATTAGGAGCCCGAACCATAATTGTTCTTGTCATCCACACACTCGGCTCCAGTCGATATCTTTTTATCATATACATTTTTAATCATGTATTAATAAACAAGAAGTCTGTATCGTATCGATGATTGGATTATATTATTGACTAACTCCACAATTCCACGCATGGCTCCTGAAAATATAAACAAGGTCAAAATGTAAAGATCACATAAAGAGCATCAAAGACATACATTAGGCTTTTCTCCAACTCTTTATACAGCTCTCGTGGAGAATGATTCTGAGGAGAGCAGAGGAACTTTGAAGTTATTTATCAAGTGAATGAGTGATTCTGTCTAGAGCAGAGAGAATAACAGAAATAAAAATTAAATCACTTCATTTTACTGAAACACTGAAAGTCTTTTTGCTTTTCATACATCTTGGTGTGAGTGACTTCTTGCAATAAAATGTGACCTAGGCTGCTTCAAGAATTTGGAGTTATAAGGAAAATGCGCCCCTGACTGTTGGCAAACGGAAAATGTTACACTTGGGAAAATGGGCTTTACTTCATCACCTGCCAAAAGCATTAGGATTTTCTCCTCTCAAGGACAGAGGCTTCCCTCGTGGCTCAGTGGTAAAGAATCTGCCTGCCAATGCAGGAGACACAGGTTCTATCCCTGGGTTGGGAAGATCTCCTGGAGGAGAAAATGCAACCCTCTTCTGTATTCTTGCCAGGAGGATCCCATGGACAGAGGAGCCTGAGAGGCTCCATGACTTAGTTGCTCCACGACTAAGCAACTAAGCACATTTACACCTCTCAAGGCTAAGCCCTTTGTGTTATGATTCGTCCCCTCTCTATACTGTAATGCCACTCCCTGCCCACCAGGGTATTTGCTCTTTGTGTGGTTGCCCAGACACTTCAGCTGGTGGGTAGACACCACTGGGAGAATCAACCTTGTGAAAATTAGATAAGTCATGGGTGAAAAATCGCAGTAGGGTTCAGTTCAGTTTAAACCCTCATGTATAGCATGCATTGTAACTGTTCTTTCTTCTTCACTCTTCTTTAGAACCTCCAGTGTAAGGCTAGGAAATGGCAGCCCACTCCAGTATTCTTGTCTGGAGAATCCCAGGGACGGAGGAGCCTGGTGGGCTTCCGTCTATGGGGTAGCACAGAGTCGGACACAACTGATACGACTTAGCAGCAGCAGCAGCAGTATAAGGCTAATGAATGACGGTTCTTATATCATCTTAAGACCCTCAGAACTTGGAGGAAATGTGTCTTTCTGAACCTCACGGGTTCTTCTTTACATACTTGGTCTGTGAACTCTGACTTCTCTCTCCTAACAAACCATAGTCCCATTCCTTCCACTTGACCCGGGCACTTTGAAGCCCATTGACTCTTGGTCTTTATCATTCTTTTTCTAATAGTTCCCTCTAATTCTGACATTCCTCCAACTTGTGATTTTCACTTTCCTCCATAGTCTGGTTAATTGTTCCACTGGCAAGTTCCTGGTTTTGAGCATGGGCTATGGTTATGTTGAGGGGAAGCTAGGTGACAGGATGTGAGCCCTCTCTCTATTGTTTTGCAACTTCTTTTGAGCCTATAATTGTTTCTAAATTAAATCAGATCTTAAAAAATCCAAGCCAAAATGCTAGCAGCTCATACTTCCATTTAATACAAATATTTGTGCATTCTCTGGACTTAACTCTCTAACTCACAACTTGGCAGAAAAAGGTGGTGGGGGAGAGTTATCTTCAATTTTGAAGTTTTAACTGCTTTTGGAGAGACGCTTTTGGGGACAGGGTGATAGAGCAGGAGGGGATGGAAGAGAAAAAAATGTTAAGCAAAAGAATAAGAAAATGATTGCTTTTGAGCTAGACTGGAAGGAGATAATCAAAAGCACAAATACTTTGAATGCTCACAGAAAATAAAGTCCTGTCTTTTCACAATGCAATGTATTCAAATAGATTTAATACTCCTTTGGAGCTCTTCATTTGCATCAGTTAAATATGATAATAATACCTTGTGTATATAGTGATTTACACTTTTCAAAATTCACATTTATTATCTCTTTGATCTTCATAAAAATTCTGTGACACAGACAAAGGAGCGATTATTATTCCCATTTAAATCTGGCTGTAGATCTGAGAAGACTGTGTACTTTCTTAGGAGTGGTTAGGCCTGGAACCTATATTTTCAAGTTCCTAGTCAGGTGATCTTCCTAACTCACTAGATATTATTAGAATATCTAGTTTGGACATTATTTATCTCTGGTTATAGAGCAAAAACCATGAAAGTTGTTTACTTTGCTTTAATCTTTTGGGGAAAAAAAAGTTGCCCCACCACGGCCCATCCTATCTGCAAGGATTTGATTCCATGGGTATCAAAATCCAGGGATGCTCGAGTCCCATAGTCCTCAGATCCAAGAATTTGGATCCACGGATTCCCTCAACTACGGATTGTGTAGTAATCCATGTATTAATTGAAAAAACTCACATGTAAGTGGACCCATGCAGTTCAAGTTCCAGTCGTTTAAGGGTCAACTATGCTTTAAATAATAACAATGTCCTGAAAAATGACAGACCCGTGAATGGTACTTAATGAACTTTTTTCCTTCGTGTATCACTCTGTGACTTTCTGTAAGTGAAGCTCTCTGGGCCTGTCTCTCCAATCCTCTGTCTTCCTGGTAACAGGCCTGTCTTTCCACTCTGGGTATTCTTCACCTTGGTTTAACTGAGAGATGAGTGTTTCTGTATTTTATTTTACTTATTCAATAGAATTTTATAGTCACACTTCTTAGTTTACAGAGAGAATCTTGAGAATTTTTTTCAATTTCCCTTTTTTTCTTTTTTTAAACCAAGTCACTGATTTTTGCTAAGTAGCCCTTTTAGTCTTGTTAGTTTGTCTTTTGGTCCTGGACTCTATGGCCTTTCAACAATTTCCCTGATCAGTGACGTTTCCTTTTTCCCAGAAAGTTTATTTGGGACTTTAAAATTTATATTCAATAGATCAAAATTACAAAGTCAAAAGTCCAGTTTTTTCTTGAGCTTATAAGATCAGCTTATACATATTTTGTTGTCATTTTAAAATCTGCAGATTTTGGCTACTTAGAAGTTTTAAAAAAACATGTACTCCCTTTTATAAACTTAATTGAATACCCTCAAGCACTTAAGCAGATTATTAATGTACTTGTTAGAGTTTTGTTTTAAAATTATTCATGTATTTGTATCTGAACGAACAAACAAAACTTTTCCAAGAATTAAATAACTTTTACACATCCAAGAGATGTGTATGTGTATGGGAACCAAAATTTTTCATAGATATTTCAAAAATAATACATTGGTAAGCTATCACTTTGTATTCACAGTCTAAATTGATTACTCAATTTCACATTTGAAATAGGAGTTAGAAAACCCCCCCTCCAGTAGGAGGGATTTGCTGCACATTAAATAGCAAATATATATACACCTCTTTTAACATGAAATTCCAGTGCTATAGCTTTTTAACATTTTTATGGTAAACAGTAAAAATGAACTTTTCTGGTGCTTTTGGGAATTTTGACACAATATATAGATTTGTGTAACCACCAATGCAATCAGAATATAGGGCAGCGAAAGTTACCTTTCATCCCCTAAAAGTTCTCTTCCATTCTTTGTATGACTGTATCCTGACATTCCTCAAATGTTTATCCTTGGGCTTCTTTCTGTAGTCTGGTTAAATATGCCAACGTAGATTTCTTGGTTTTAATAATATACTGTAGTTATGTCAGAGGTTACCTAAGGGGATACTGGAGGGTGGGTATATGTGACCACTCTGTACTGTTTTTTTTACAGTTTATCTGATGTTCAAGCTGGTTTTAGAAAAGGCAGAGGAACCAGAGATCAAATTGCCAACATCCGCTGGATCATGGAAAAAGCAAGAGAGTTCCAGAAAAATATCTATTTCTGCTTTATTGACTATGCCAAAGCCTTTGACTGTGTGGATCACAATAAACTGTGGAAAATTCTGAAAGAGATGGGAATACCAGACCACCTGACCTGCCTCTTGAGAAATCTATATGCAGGTCAGGAAGCAACAATTAGAACTGGACATGGAACAACAGACTGGTTCCAAATAGGAAAAGGAGTACGTCAAGGCTGTATATTGTCACCCTGCATATTTAACTTATATGCAGAGTACATCATGAGGAATGCTGGACTGGAAGAAACACAAGCTGGAATCAAGATTGCTGGGAGAAATATCGATAACCTCAGATATGCAGATGATACCACCCTTATGGCAGAAAGTGAAGAGGAACTCAAAAGCCTCTTGATGAAAGTGAAAGAGGAGAGTGAAAAAGTTGGCTTAAATCGTAACATTCAGAAAAGGAAGATCATGGCATCCAGTCCCATCACTTCATGGGAAATAGATGGGGAAACAGTGGAAACAGTGTCAGACTTTATTTTTTTGGGCTCCAAAATCACTGTAGATGGTGACTGCAGCCATGAAATTAAAAGACACTTACTCCTTGGAAGGAAAGTTATGACCAACCTAGATAGCATATTCAAAAGCAAAGACATTACTTTGCCGACTAAGGTCGATCTAGTCAAGGCTATGGTTTTCCCAGTGGTCACGTATGGATGTGAGAGTTGGACTGTGAAGAAGGCTGAGTGCCGAAGAATTGATGCTTTTGAACTGTGGTGTTGGAGAACACTCTTGAGAGTCCCCTGGATTGCAGGGAGATCCAACCAGTCCATTCTGAAGGAGATCAGCCCTGGGATTTCTTTGGAAGGACTGATGCTAAAGCTGAAGCTCCAGTACTTTGGCCACCTCATGAGAAGAATTGGCTGACTGGAAAAGACTGATGCTGGGAGGGATTGGGGGCAGGAGGAGAAGGGGACAACAGAGGATGAGATAGCTGGATGGCATCACTGACTCAATGGATGTGAATCTGAGTGAACTCTGGGAGTCGGTGATGGACAGGGAGGCCTGGTGTGCTGCGATTCATGAGGTCGCAGAGTCGGACATGACTGAGCGACTGAACTGAACTGACTGAACTGGGGTCTATGATTATTTCAGAATAAGGAATTTAAAAACCCAGAAAAAAATCCAGTCTGTTCTAAAGGCACAGTCACCTACAACTCATCTTTACATATTAACTCAGACGTTTTTGCACTTTCCGTCTGGATGTGATCTTGTAATTCACAGTGCATTTTGGGGAGAATGAGTTTATCATTTTTGTTACAGAACAGTTCTGTCACCTCACAGACTTCCATGTGCTACCTTTTCATAACCACACATCCCTCCACCCCTATCTATAATGTCAAATAGTCCCTGATCTAGTCCCTGTCATTATAGCTTCTTCTTTTTGAGAATGTCACAAAAATCATGCAGTATTGTACCTTTTTAGAGGTCAGCTTCTTTCATTCGGGGGGATAATGCCTCTGAGATTCATCTGAGTTTTTGCAGGTATAAGTAGTTTGTTCCTTTTAATTGCTAAGGAGTATTCCATTGAATGGGTATACACAATTTGTTTATACATTCATTTGTTACAGGATATTTGGGTTAGTTCCCATATTTTTGCAATTAGGAATAAAGTGGCTGTAAGCATCCACGTGAGGGCTTTTGGATACACATTTTCATTTCTCTAAGGTAAATACCTAGGAGTGGGATTACTAGGGCAAATACATAGTATATGACTAACTTTATAAGGAACTACCAAACTGTCTTCCAGAGTGGCTCTACACTTTCACCATCAGTGTGCGAGGATTCCAGTTGCTCCACATCCTCACCGGCAAGTGGTGTTTTATCGATACTTTTTATTTTATCCATTCTAATAGATATGCAATGGTATCTCATTGTGGGTTTACTTTTCTCTGGTGGCTAGTGATGTTAACTATTTTTTCATGTGCTTATATATATCTTCTTTGATGAAAGATGTGTTCAAATCTTTTACCTGTTTTTTTCTAACTGGATTGTTTGTATTTGTTTAATTCAGTTTTGAACATTTTGCCAAAACTCAGGTCACCAAGATTTTCTCCTAAAAGCTTTTCATTTTTACATTTTAGGGGCACAAACTATTATGTATAAAATAAATGAGGTACAAAGATATACTCTACAACACAAGGAAGATAGCCAATTTTTTAACAATAACTATAAATGGAGTAAAACCTTTAAAAAGTATGAATCATTGTGTTGTATACCTGTAACATATAATATCATACATCAACTGTATCTCAATTTTTAAAAGTAAAAAAATACATTTAGACGTATGATCCATGTTGAGTTAATTTCTCTTTGTTATGAGATCTAGACTGAGGCTCATTTTTCTGCCTGTAGATATCCAGTTGTTCTAATGCCATTTGTTGAAAGGTTTGTGTTTCCTCCATTGAATTGTCTTTGCATCTTTGTCAAAATCAGTTGGCCCTATTTCAGTGGGTCTGTTTCAGGATTCTCTGTTCCCTTTCATTAATCTGTGTACCTGTCTCTCTGTCAGAACCCCACTGGCTTGTTTATCATAGCTATATCCTAAGTTTAAAAATCAGGAGATGTGGTTCTTTCAACTTTGTTCTTTTTCAAAAGTCTTGCTCTAGTCTACACCTTTTCCTTTCCAAATACTTTTAGAAACAAGTTGTACCTACAAAGAATTTTGCTGGTATTTTGATAGGAAGTATGTTAAACTTATAGATCCATCTGGAGGCAGTTGACATCTTTCCTATGTTGAGTCTTCAAATCCATTAACGTGATATGTCTTTTCATTTATTTTTCTTTGATTTCTTTTGTTACCTTTTTGTAGCTTTTATCATAGTGAGCCTACGTATGTTATATTAGACTTATACCTGAGCATTTTGGGGAACATTTTAATTTTTGTTTTCAGTTTCCTGTTGTTCATTGCTAGTGTACGGAAATATGATTGATTTATGAGCATTAACTTTGTGTCCTCCAACTTTGCTTATAAGCTCTAGATTGTAAAAGTAGATTCCTTGGGATTTTTCTACAGAGACAACCATGCCTCTGAAAATAATTTCATTACTTTATTTCCAGTATGTGTGTCTTTTTATTTCTTTTCCTTGTTCTAGTGTATAGATAAAGACTTCCAGGAACTCCAGCCAAGTTTCAATGTTCATTCTTTTTTGGTCCAATATAATGTAACTTTGACCTTCCCTGGTGGATCAGAGGTTAAAGTCTCTGCCTGGAATGCGGGATCCCAGGGTTCGATCCCTGAGTTGGAAAGATCCCCTGGAGAAGGAAATGGCAACCCACTCCAGTACTCTTGCCTGGAGAATCCCATGGAGGGAGGAGCCTGGTAAGCTATACTCCATGAGGTCGCAAAGAGTCGGACATGACTGAGCGACTTCACTAATGTATACTTTATAGGTTTCAAAGGTATTTCTTATAGGTTTCATCATATGAAATTTTACTTATTTTCCTTTAATAATAGTTTTCTGTTTTGGTTTCCAACTAATGAGGCACCAGAGTTAAACAGCTAACACAGTTATCATGGTTAAATTAATTGAATTACTCTGGACGCAATGCAGCGTATGACGAAAGCATCATCATTCAGAGATGATCAGAGCTCCCCAAAGTGACAGGTATTAAGATGTACAGAGCAAGTCTATGTGGCAGTCCAATAGCTGGGTAACTAGAGTGAACTCCGGAAGATAACTTCTAACCTACAGCCGATCAAAAAGCCAAAAGCACCCATTCTTTAAGACTGGATAGAGTTCCTTAGACTCTGAGACAGAAAATTGGGTACAGTAGAATAAGTAGGAACATGTGTCTTCAGGACTGGGGTGCCAGTGATCAGAATGGCTCCAGTAGCAGTATGGGACTGCAAGATATTGGATGAAGCTCTCGATTAGAGTCAAGACTGTCCCTCAGATAGTAGACTTCGTGATGGGTTGGGTACGTGACTTCTGATATGGGGAGCAGGGGATAAATAGGACACGAATGTCACAGAGTTTGATTGAACAAAACATGGGTGCAGACTTTCAGTCATCCTCACTTGTCCTTTTCCCCCATCAGAGTCATTTTCTTCTCATTTCAAAATTGTTGACGTTTGAATAATTTCATTAAATTATTTAATGAGATAATGAAACTTATTTCATTAGTTTCAAATACACTGGTGTATGGAATTAACTCTGTTGATCAAATAGAGTAAAATTTTAGGACCGCTTCTTCGCTGTTTCTTCTAGATGAGGGGTCTCTTGCATTCTTAGAATTTCAACAAATGCCCTTTTCCTAAAGAAGGAAACTGCTTGATCACCTAGGAAGTATTTTGGAAGCACACAGAGAGCGCATCTGTGGTCAAAGGGCAGGTATTTCATTTACCTGATTTCATGAGCAGCGGCAGCCAAAGCATTGTTTTGGAGAGATTTTTGGGCAGAATCTCTTGAACCACAGCTCTCATATCATGAAAACACAATTTCTTCTTTTCATGTATTACTTCACATTAGGTCATGACTCAGTCTTAATTATATTCTCATTTTAGGTATAGGTGTGGACCTGCCAGGTAAAATGAGATAAAATGGATGGAACAGCTAGCTCACCCTAGTGCTTCTACAATCCTGGTCACCTCTCCTTTTACCATATCACCCATGCGGTCGTATGGGATTGAAATACCTGATCATTTTCCAAGATGAGCTCTCTATGTGTTTCCAAAATACCTACTAGAGAATTAAACATTTTCCTTCCTCAAGAAAATTTATTTGTAGAAATGCTAAAAATACGTCAACTTCTGTTTCTGAATTCAAGTCACTCAGACAACTGGTTTGGCTCTCAGAGCCTCCTAAAGGTCACCCGTGTGGTTATTTGCATTCACGGTGCCATCCACAAATATAAATTAAGCCACCTGCAAGAAAAGGAACTTTAAATTTAGGCAATGGGCATAGACTGGGCCCAGAGGATCCATTTCCATTAAATGAGGCTATAAAAACTAACCATGACCTAAGCATTCTTCTGCCCTCCAAAACAAGGCTCAGGGTGACAGTTAAGCCAAGAAAACATACTACCTGGAAGGAAGCAAAGGACAGGACAAACACTCATCCGACTGTGTCTCGGTTCAACAAAGCACAGGTGAAACACAGGATTGGAAAGAACCACTGGCCTAATGCATTAGCTTTTCTTATATTTGTCAGATGGTATTCCTATCAGATATTTACACATACACACCATTTTCACAGGCAGATATCTTCTCAAAGATGTATTGGCAATAAGCACAACCCCCAAAGCCAAAAGGCACTAAATAACAGCATCTAAAGGATTATTACTTAGATATACTATAGCACGCTTGTCTCCTCAGTGCAGAATCTTGGTGTGTAAATGTATACAATGGAGTCTTTCCACTAATTTAATAAATTCATATGAAATTGCTTGTGATGATCCCACTGGGTCAGCTGGTAATGCACAAAGTTTGAATCAGCTGAAAAACCAGTTTGATGGCAGTGGGGGGAAAAATAAGGCAATACTAGATATCTGGTATTGTGTCATTATTGCATGTTTTTGAGCAATCATGTGAGATCGTTGTCATGATCGCTTTCCCTTGGGATTTTTGAAGAGTTTTGTGGTTTCCCTTATATTGATTATGGGCTCCACAATTATGTGGCACTAGTGGTGAAGAATCCACCTGCTAAAGCAGAGATGCAAGAGACGTGGGTTTGATCCCTGGGTTGGGAAGATCTGCAGGAGGAGAAAATGGCTACCCACTCTAGTATTCTTTGCATGGGAAATCCCATGGAGAGAGGGACTTGTGAGCTACAGTCCACGGGTTCACAAAGAGTTGAACGCGACTAACCACACTCCTTACCTTACCTTATATATTAAGCATGCAAAGGAAAGTACCCTGTGTATTTTCCTATCACTGAAAAGTTAGATGAGTTCCATTCCAAACTAAAATTCTGAACACCAACATTGCCCAAAGGAACGCTACCAAAGACAATTTAATGCTTTACCGCTGTGTAGGAAATGTTGTTGTTCAGTCGCTCAGTCATGTCCCACTCTGCGACCCCATGGACTGCAGCACACCAGGCTTCCCTGTCCTTCACCATCTCCCAGAGCTTGCTCAAACTCATATCTATTGAATCGGTGATGCCATCCAACCATCTCATCCTCTGTCATCCCCTTCTTCTGTCTTCAATCTTTCCCAGCTGATGAGTCGGCTCGTCACATCAGATGGCAAAAGTATTGGATCTTCAGCATCAGACCTTCCAATTAATATTCAGGGTTGATTTCATTTAGGATTGACTGGTTTGATTTCCTTGCTATCCAAGGGACTCTCAAGGGTCTTCTCCAGCACCATAGTTAGAAGGCATCAGTTCTTTGGCACTCAGGTTTTTTTATTGCCCAACTCTCACATCCATATGTGACTACTGGAAAAACCATAGCTTTGACTATATGGACCTTTGTAGGCAAAGTAATGTCTCTGCCTTTTAATATGTTGTCTCAGTTTGTGATTGCTTTTCTTCCAAGAAGCAAGCGTCTTTTAATTTCATGGCTGCAGTTACCATCCACGGTGATTTTGGAGCCCAAGAAAATGAAGTCTGTCGCTGTTTCCATTATTGCCTCATCTATTTGCCATGAAGTGATGGCAACAGATGCCATGATCTTAGTTTTCTGAATGTTGAGTTTTAAGCCAGCTTTTTCACTCTTCTCTTTCACATTCACCAAGAGACGCTTTAATTCTTCACTTTCTGCCATAAGGGTGGTGTCACCTGCATATCTGAGGTTATTGATATTTTTCCCCACAGTCTTGATTCCAGCTTGTGCTTCATCCAGCCCAGAATTTTGCATGATATATTCTGTATATAAGTTAAATAAGCAAGGTGACAATATACAGCCTTGACATATTCCTTTCCCAATTTGGAACCAGTCCATTGTTCCATGACTGGTTCTAACTGTTGCTTCTTGACTTGCATACAGATTTCTCAGGAGACAGGTCAGATGATCTGATATTCCCATCTCTTGAAGAATTTTCCACAGTTTGTTGGGATCTACACAGTCAAAGGCTTTAGCATAGTCAATGAAGCAGAAGTAGATGTTTTCCTGGAAATCTCTAGCTTTTTCTATGATCCAGTGGACATTGGCAATTTGATCTCTGGTTCCTCTGTCTTTTCTAAATCCAGCTTGAACATCTGGAAGTTCTCGGTTCACATACTGTTAAATCCTAGTTTGAAAGATTTTGAGCGTGATTTTGCTAGCTTGTGAAATGAGTGCATTTGTGTGGTAGTTTGAACATTCTTTGGCATTGCCTTTCTTTGTGACTGGAATGAAAACAGACTTTTTCCAGTCCTGTGTCCACTGCTGAGTTTTCCAAATTTGCTGACATATTAAGTACAGCACTTTAACAGCATCATCTTTTAGGATTTGAAATAGGTCAACTGGAATTTCATCACCTCCACTAGCTTTGTTTGTAGTGATGCCTCTTAAGGCCCACTTGACTTGACTTCACACTCCAGGATGTCTGGCTCTAGGTGAGTGATCACACCATCGTGGTTATCCAGGTCAAGATCTTTTTTTGTACAGTTCAATTTATTCTTGCCACCTCTTCTTAATATAGGAAGTGGTGCTTCTATTTTATTAAAATTATATTAAGTGCTGCAAACCTCCAGAGTAAAACAGCCTATTTACTTGTAAATAAAGTAAATAGGCTGCTTGTAAATAAAGTTAAATAGGCTGCTTTTCTCTGGGGGTTTACAGCAGTTTATGATAGGCAAAGGTACATTAAGAATCGCTTTGAGATTAACAGATATACACTATTATATATGAAACAGATAAGAAGGATGTGCTGTATAACACAGGGAACTATATTCAATATCTTCTAATAAACTATAATGGAAAAGAATCTGACAAAGAACATCTATATATATGCTTGTTTCTGTGTATATATAAAACTGAATCACTTTGCTGTACATCTGAGCCATTGTAAATCAACTATACTTAAATAAATTTTTTATTAAAAAAAGGTTTTTTTTTAAAGAATATCCTACAGGGAAACAGAGTAATCAGTATTTCCAAAACCTGCTTGACCATAGAATCCATTTCTTGTGGAGCATCTCTCTTGGCAAGTGTTTCCCAGACCACACTTGAATAAAACATTGCTTCAAGTGGTTTCAACAGAAGCACCATTAAAGCCAGATCCATTGCTCCCTCTTGCTACCTGGCTCCAGGTGACTGGAGGCAGGGACCACACTGAGTGTTACTTTTTTTCTTTTTGTTTTCTGTACAGTGAAAGGACCTGGCAGACAAGTTGCTTGGTTTGGTTTGATTTTTACAGAGGGTATAAATCATCCTGATGAAACCTACACACCCAACAGGGAACACAATTTAGGGGGTTCAAAAAAGACAGTTAGCCTTCCTTGGTTGATTGTAAAAACGAAATTGCTGTGGTAACTAGTGCTCATATAAAGTTGTGAAATATTCAAAGTTTTAATTTCTTTTTCAAGCAGAAAAAGAAGATAAGTATTATAGTACGTACTTTCAGGGGTTTGTCACACCAGAGTTTTATATGAGGACTAGTTAGCACAACATCTTATCTTTTTTCAATTTTGTTTACTATCAGTGAATTCTTATATGGGGCTTTTAGCTTGTGTGTGTCTATCTATATGAGTTGATCTTTGGCAATAATACTGTTTGAGATATGCTGATTACAGAAAAATACTCTGTACTGAAGAAATTCTGTTATTTCACTAGACCAGTATAAAATTTCTTATATTTTTGCATATAGGTGTGTGTGTGTGTGTGTATACAGACACACATATATAAAGTATTCTGAGATAAAATATTTTCTTTACTCTCTCTCTGCAAACAAATAATCAGATAGTCATGTTGTAACAGTAATTCAATCAAGTCCAAAAATTCATATCAAAACATGACTTGCTAAAATTTTTTTTAAGTAAATGCAGTTGTTTTTTTTAAGTAAATAAAATTGTCTAGAAAATTTTATAGACCTCAAATTTCACTTTTCAACCAGTTTTCTGTAGCACAGACAGAGCCTACCTCAGCATTCTTTTAGGGCACCTAGCAAATACAGGCTGTAATAATGTGCTGTCTTGTAGGAAAATCCAAACGAAATGGCAGAAGCAGAAGTCATTCTGTCAAGTAGACAGTTGATTCAGTTAAGTAAAGAGTTTAATTTTGTTGGTGAGTTGTTTGGTATTTTCTAGCTTCTGTCTTAGTCCATTTGTTTTGAGGAAGTACAAACACATATTTAAGGGACAAATCCAAATAATACAAATTAATGGTGTTCACAGGTGCCAAATTGAAGGGAGACGTTCCTGGGAGAAGCAGGCATTGTAAGGAATTTTCTTCGTTTCCTTTCTTTCCTTCTTACAGAGTACCTTTTGGTTAGACTTTAAGAGAAAAGTGAGGATGAGACTTAATGGAAGGTTGAAAAGGCGGCATGCTTTATTCATCCACAAAAGGAGGAAGACTGTCAAGTGGAAAATAAATGAACACAAATGATGAGACGGTAAATTTAGCGACGGTAGAGAGTAAGTCTCAGAAAATGACTGTTATTTGATAGTTTGAGGATGGGACACCTTAAAATACATATTGATACTTTTATATTTAATTTAATGGATGAAGGGAAAAGTAACTTGAAGTTTCAGTATAAAGTACATTCCATATAACTTATTAATCTATTGATCTAGAGATAGACATACACATTGTATATGTAGAGATATAAAGATATGTTCTATATGTATCCAACTATAGAGGTACTATAGAAATAGATTTAGATAGATATACACAACATATATTAATGAATCTCTACATATATCTATATAATGCATACAGATGTATATGTATAACCAGATAGATAGATATACACATTGCTTATTGATATCTGTATGTAAAATATTAGCAAAAACATTATAGAAAATTGCCATATAAGAGAGAAATAAGAACAGATTACATCTATTGAGGATAATTTTTGTTAGATAAATTGTTTTTCTATGTATATAAAGACTTCCCTGGTGGCTCAGAAGGTAAAGCGTCTGTCTACAACGTGGGAGACCCGGGTCCGATCCCCGGGTCGGGAAGATCCCTTGGAGAAGGGAATGGCAATCCACTCCAGTACTATTGCCTGGAGAATCCCATGGACAGAGGAGCCTGGTAGGCTACAGTCCATGGGGTCGCAAAGAGTCGGACATGACTGAGCAACTTCACTTCAGTGTATATAAAATTATTTTGATTAATATTTATACATCAAGATTCTGATAGTAACTATTATAGACTGAGTTGTGTGCCCACAAAAGCCATATGTTGAAGCCCCAGTGCCCACTGTGACTGTATTTGAAAACAGTCTGTAGGGAGGTGTTCAGTCTCTACGTTGTGTCCAAATCTTTGTGACCCCATGGACTGCAGCCAGAGGTGAAAGTGAAAATGCAAGTCACTCAGTCGTGTCCGACTCTTTGCGACCCCATGGACTATACAAACCATGGAATTCTCCAGGCCAGAATACTGCAGTGGGTAGCCTTTCCCTTCTCCAGGGGATCTTCCCAACCCAGGGATCAAACCCAGGTCTCCTGCATTGCAAGTGGATTCTTTACCAGCTGAGCCACAAAGGAAGCCCAGAGAAATGAAGTTTAAATAAGGTCATAAGGGAGGGGCCTTAATCCAGCGGGACCAGTGTCCCTATCAGAAGAGGAAGAGACACCAGAGATCTCTCTGTTCATGAGTTCACAGGGAAGAGGCTGTCTGAGAACACAGTGATGAGGAGGTGGCCATCTCCAAGCCAGAGAGGGAGGCTTCACCTTAAACCAGCCCTGGCAGCACCTTGATCGTAGACTTCCAGGCTCCAGAATTGTGCGCACACACACTCCTATAGGATTTGCCTCCCCAAAGTCAGGATATTTCAACAGCTGTCCTTATTTTGAAAACTTTATGGTAAACATGTGCTAATTTCTCCCTAGCTGTAACCAATACTCATTCATATAAATTTTCCAAGTTCACAGGAAATCAGGCTTCAGTAACAGCGAAATGATGTAAGATGTCAAGAGGAAGATACAATAGGAAACTGGGTGTGAAATTCTCAGTTGCCCCAAATTTTATGTAAACCAACACACCAGGATAGGGCAGACCTCTTGTTATAATGAAGATCCCAAACTCCCCAAATCTACATTTTAAAAGCCCTCCCCCCCCCCCCCAGTTAATCCTTGAACACACTGAAGTTCAAAAGCACTATTTAAAACATTGACAGACTTAACTGTCTGCCACAGCAGGAAGCAGAGGAATGGGCTAATGTTGAGGATCAATAAAAGCTTATTGAACTGAATTGATGATCTCTCAGGGCCTTTTTGTGTCTATGAAACTGATCATCTTTTCCCCCCAGTCACGTAACATTTTATTTTTTCTGATTCACTAACAGTGTTGGAGAAGGAAATGGCAACCCACTCCAGTATTCTTGCCTGGGAAAGCCCATGGACAGAGGAGCCTGGTGAGCTACAGTCCATAGGGTCGCAAAGGGTCGGCCAGACTGAGCGCACACACACACACACACACACAACAGTGTAGTGTGTAGCACGAAGTAATATTTTGCTTAATAATTCCTCCTGACTTTTTTTATTGAAGTATAGTTAACTTACAATGTGTCAGTTTCAGATGTACAGCAAAATGATTCAGCTTTGTGTGTGTGTGTACATATATATATATATATATATATATATATATGGTTTTTCAGATTCTTTTCCATTACAGATTATTACAATATTTGAGTATAGTTCTCTGTGCTCTACAGTAGGCCCTTGTGGTTCACCTATTTTATATATAGTGGTATGCATATTTTAATCCTAAACTCCTTATGTCTCTCCCTCACCACTACTATTCCCTTCTGTAACTGTGTTTGTTTTCTAAGTCTGTGTCTGTGAGTTTATTTCTGTTTTGTAAGTAAATTCAAAGCTGATCATCTTTGAGGAGCAAGTCCATTGTTTTCCTATTCCACAGACTAACATTCCCACACTGGAACACAACTTCAAGCATCTCATATCAGGCTGGGCAACATACAAGTTTAACCCTTTCACTATTGCAGAAATTACCTATCTTAATAATATTTTTAAAAATGTTGCTTCCTCAGCATCCTTTCCTTATCTTCCAGTATCTTTCATCTCAGTTCTAACCTGCCCCAGAATATTTACATGTGCTTAGTCACTCAGCTGTGTCCGACTCTTTGTGACCCCATGGACTGTAGCCCACCAGGCTCCTCTGTACATGAGGATTCTCCAGGCAAGAATACTGGAGTGGGTTGCCATGCTGTTCTGCAGGGTATCTTCCCAACCCAGGGACCGAACCCAGGTCTCCCACATTGCTGGCGGTTTCTTTACCGTCCGAGCCACCAGGGAAGCCCAAATATTTATATAGTCTCCTCCTATCTCCTAGCTAGAGTCACTCACAGGAAGGGATCAGTCCTGGTAGTGTTGTGTAATCCTGTTTTTCCCACTTGGATAATCAGCCTGTTACCAAATCTCATGCAACGGTGAGAAAGGAAATACCTTTCCCACAGGGGAGGTGCAGAGCAGGCTGCTGCTGCCTTGCCTCATGACAGCCCTCCTGGGTCTCCCCTCTTCTCTGCCCCAGGCATGGAAATCCAGGATGGGAGTCCAGGCATGTACGGCCCACCATTCCTATTCTCCTGATCTTGAACAATAGGATGGAACCCCAAGGGTCCATGGAAGTAACTTGCTCTTTCATGTTCAAGCAACTGACATTTTCCCCTTATCCTGTTCATATATGATTCCTGGGATCACCTTCCAAATAAACTGCCTGCATCCAAGGCCCTGTCGCAGGCTCTGCTTTGGGGGCCCTGATCTAAGTTGAATCCCATATTCATGAAGACCTTATCTCTGCTTAGCAAAAAGTCCATAAACTGATCATCTTTAATAGCACATTTTATTTGCACAATAATTTTTGCAAACTTTAACTAACATTTATAAATTATATGCCCACATAAATCTAGATTTCCACCTTCTCTTTAAATGTTGCTGTGTTCACCCCCATGGGGCCCCGCTGGTGCTGAGGGGTGACTAGTCTCTTTAGAGGACTCCGCACTCCAGGCCTGCCCACTCACTCCAGGAATGCAGACATACATTCATCTATCCCATGCTCCTTCCTCTCCTTCTGCACGTTCAAAACCTGCCTGGCTCCCATAGGAGTTGGTGCAGCAATGGACATTGAGCTTGTGGGCTTTGTCATTCATCCATGTGGGGGAATTAATGCACAGAGGCAGCCTGGGAGTATGGTTGGTGATGGTGAGCAGCTGTCACATTCTTGGCACTGATGTGAAGAAAGCCCAGAAGCTTCTTTCCCCCTCATTCCTGGAGCCAGGGTTGTAGGACCAGTGGGAAACCCCAGAGAGCCCCTGGGAAGAAGTACAGGAAAGTGAAGACCGGTAAAAGCCACATTGGCCTGACCCTGGGCCCACACTGGTGACCAGCACCATTTGTGATGGTCTGGTGATGCAGGCCAGAGCTCTCTTAGGCTGTTTCTGGGGGGTGGGCGGGGGGGGGATGGTGGAGCTTAAGGAGGAGTATTCTTCAGACCTAGAAAAAGCAACTCCAGTTGTCTCTGATCTAGGATCTCGTCCTCTTTTTTTTTTTTTTTTCTAGAGAAGACATTTAACAAGGCATAAGAAACTACAAAAATCCAGACCATCTTAAAATGAGTTCCATTTACAAGCTTCCACAATAACTTTGCGTGGAGGGAGTGGGGAGCCCAGCTAACTTCTCTGTTTCTCAGCATTTTAATTTGGCCAAAAGTGATAATCACCATATTTAGTGACCTTGCAGGTGCCCTGAGCGTGAATGAGAGAATGTGAGAAAATTACCAAGTGCTTCATGTTAGTCTTAGTTTTACTTATTTTAAGAGTCTCTTTTATCTCAAAGTGAAAAAAAAAATTGTTAAATGGAAACACTTAGTACTATAGAGAATGGAGAAAGAAAAAAGTTACTGAAACTAGTTTAATAAAAGTAATAGCAAAGTAACACAGCCATAGAGGGGACCCTATTATGTCCACTGCTAAAGTATTAATACCACCTTCTCTTTATATTTTTGGGAACATGACTATATCTTAGTTTTGGAACCGTGTATCTATTCCAAATTCCCGTCTCCTAAATGATTATAGTTAACGAAACATCTAAAATTTCTGTGGCTATTTACATATAGTAGATGCTAAAAGATATGCTTGGAAAAAGAAAGGGGGGGGGGAGGAAGGAAGTATGGAAGGGAGGAAAGGATGGAGGGAGGGAGAGAAGGAGGGAGCAAGGAAAAACTTCCATTCATTTTTATTTTAGAATGATATTATGCTTTGAAGTAGAGAGATCAAAACAATGAAAGAGGATTAGGAACGTGTCCTTAAATACTATGACCCTCAAAACCATTTCTCTCCATTTAGCACCTACAGGTGGGAGAATCAAAGACATGTCAAACATGGCCCTTTGTGCTTAAACAGCTTAAACTCTAGTTGTAGAATTACAGTAAACAAAGATATATATATATATATTTATATATATATATATATATATATATATATGAAAGAATTACTAAGGATGTGGTACACATTCTGGGTTATGGCGATAACTGACATTCTGAGAGGGAAAAGGTCGCTAGGGACTGATACAGCTGGAGAAGTCTTCTGAAGGAGATGGTGCTGGAGTCAGGCTGTGAGATGAACTCGCTGTTTCCCCATCTATGCTTCACATTAACCCTGTAAGGTTAATCTCTTTTCATAAATGAGGAAGCAGCTCAGGCAGACTAAGTCACTCACCAAGGTCACTCAGATGAGGTGTTTCTGACGGCAGGGGTTTCTCCTCCATACCGCACTTTTTCTGTAATGTCTGGGTTGTTACAGTCATGGGATAAAAGCCAAAGTTCTGGTCTGGACTCTGCCCCGTGTACCTCTCGACATCCGCCGTTTTCCCACGTGCCCTCTGCTTCAGCCGCACTTTATGTGTTAAGAAGGGACCTAGCAGGAAATACATGGCACGCTTCAAAGAATTTAGCTGAAAATAATATAGTGAGGAATTATTTTCAGAGAAGTTGGCACTTCGAAGAACCAGCAAAGGCTGGGGGCGGGGGCAGCCGGTGGGAGCCGGAAGCCAGTACTTACTCCCAGACTGAAGAGACAAGAGCAGAAGTGGAGATACTGGAGGCTGGAGAGTGCTGGAACCATGAAGGGCGAGGTAACCCAAGCCGTGGTTTTGCATCGGCACCCTCGAAACCACAGAGAACACACTGCCTGTCCTCTCTTACTGCCTGCCCTCGTGTTGCCTACTGGGGTCTTCAGCTGGCCGAAGCCCTGGAAGGCAGAGGTCAAGGGAGTCCGAGTGTTACAGTCCATGGAGGTCAGCCTCGCAGACACAGAGCGGGAAAGGGTAGAGACTAGATTGTAGGGACAAATTGAGATCCGAGAGCTTTGCAAACACTGCTGTCACCTAGAAGGACCCCATTGCCTGGGTAATCCCTCTTCTTCCTGTAAGACTTAGTTCAAGGGTCACTGATACTAGGGAGCCCGTTATTGCCCACTGCCTCCTCTCTGTGTTTTCACAGTCTCTGCACATACCTTTAGGAGACGGCAATGGCACCGCACTCCAGCACTTGCCTGGAAAATCCCATGGACGGAGGAGCCTGGCGGGCTGCAGTCCATGGGGTCACTAAGAGTCGGACACGACTGAGCGGCTTCGCTATCACTTTTCACTTTCATGCACTGGAGAAGGGAATGGCAACCCGCTCCAGTGTTCTTGCCTGGAGAATCCCAGGGATGGGAAAGCCTCGTGGGCTGCCGTCTATGGCGTCGCACAGAGTCAGACACGACTGAAGTGACTTAGCAGCAGCAGCAGTGCATACCTTTATTCTTGCCCCTGCCTTGTTCTTAGAATGGACCCTGAGTGAGCCAGGGGCACTGGGGCTGAGGGAAATCGCTATGATTCAACCAAATGCACACAAGGGGGCCGATCAAATTGAGCTCTCCGTGATGAATACATATTTCCTAACTTTTCAGTTTTGACTTAATTTTAAACTTAGAGAAAATTTGCCGGAATAACAGAAGCAATTCCCATGTTCCCTTTCTTGGTCTGGATTCACCAGTTAGCATTTTGCCATTTTGCATCATCATTCTCTCTCTCTCTCTCTCTCTCTCTCTCTCTCTATATATATATATATATATATAATATATATATATACATACATACATATATAGAATATAAAAATATATATTTGACATCTATATGTAATCTAGATATAAAATTGTCCCTTTGTTACTTGCAAGTTGGAATGACTACCCTTTTGCCCCTAAATACTTTAGTGTATATTTTCTAAGAACAAGGATATTCTCTTATATACTGAGAACACAATAATCAAAATTGAACACTGATACAATACTATTACCTAGTTCACAGTCCATTTTCATATTTTGTCAATGGCATCAGTCATATTCTTAATAGCTCGTCCCACTCCCCTCCCCCGACCAGAAGACAATACAAGATTATGCATTGCAATTGGTTATTATATATCTTTAGCCTTCTTTAATCTGGAACACTTCCTCCATCTTTCTGTGTCTTGACCTTGACATTTTTGAAGAGTATGGGACACTAATTTCATAGAATGCCCTGTAATATGACTTTATCTGATGTTTCCATTTGATTAGATTTAGCATCTTCATTTTTGGCAGGAATACCTGTGATGTTGTGTCCTTCTCAATGACTCATTGAGTGGTGTCAACCTGCCCTGATATTGGTGATGTTAACTCTGGTTATCATGAAGGCGTGTCTGCTGAGTATCTCTATTATTAAACAGTATTATTTTAAATTTATAAATAACTTGTAGAATATGCTTTGAGATTTTGTGAATAGCCTGTTCCTCATCAAATTCCAACCTTTTTTTTTTTTTTACATTTTTTTTGGAGTATAGTTGCTTTTCAGTGTTGTGTTAGTTTCTGTTGTACAGCAAAGTGAATCAACTACACATGTAGGTATATTCCCTCTTCCTTGGATTTCCTTCCCATTTAGGTAACCACAGAGCACTGGGTTCCCTAGGCGACACAGTAGGTTCTCATTAGTTGTCTATTTTATACATAGTATCAACAGTGTATAGATGTCGATCCCAGTCTCCCAATGCATCCCATTCCCATACCCCTCTTTTGTGTCCATATATTTGTTCTCTACACCTGTGTCTCTATTTCTGCTCTGCAGATATGTTCATCTGTACTGTTTTTCCAGATTCCACATATATATGTTAATACACGATATTTGTTTTTCTTTTTCTCACTTACTTCACAATGTATGACAGTCTTTTAGATCCCTCCACATCTTTGCAAATGGCACAATTTCATTCCTTTTTTCTGGCTGGTATTCCATTGTACATATATAGCACGTCTTCTTTATCCATTCCTCTGTTGATGAGCATTTAGGTTACTTCCATGTGCTGGCTACTGTGAATAGTGCTGCAGTAAACATTAGAGTGTGTACGTCTTTTGGAATTGCAATTTTCTCCCAGTAAATGCCCAGGAATGGGATAGCTGGGTCATATGGGAGCTTTTTTTTTTTTTTTAAGGAACCCCCACACTGTTAAATTCTAACCATTTTTTAAAAAAGGAAACATAAACAATTCACTGGGTGTAGTGGGCAAAAAAAGGAAGTGACCCTAATCTTCAGATACCCCTAGTTTTCTGCCCCTGTACCAAGGCAGGTTAATTCACTGTCTAAGGTTTTTCCCTTTGGAATCACAGCTTGGTTCTGCAGGGTGCTTACAAAGGATTCCTCTAGAAGAAAATGGAAGGAGTTGAGTCTCAATAAGAACAGACCAATCCAGCAGCACCTCCTTGGGATCACGGGTCAGCCCTTCTATCATTCCTCTTCTCCTCCGACCACCAGAAGCAGGGATTCCGTCCTAACTATTCCCACTTAACTAAGTGTACATCAAAACTGGGCAGGCTTTCCACTGGCTTATTTACTTCTAAGGTCTGAGTGGTAGAAGCGTAGCCTAATTATTATTGACCCAAGTCATTTTTCTTGCTTAGGAAACGATTTAATAGTATTAGGAGCTGAAGTCTGGTAAAATTGGAAACCCAAATAATCTTGTCCTCAGACCTTGAAGACTAATACAAGGTTAATGTCTCTGCCTTTTTTAAAAAAGTAAGTATTTATAGTGTTTTAAACTGGTACTTGCTTTCCTTTCCATGTCTCTTTTAACACGATGATCACAATGAGAACTTTAAATCACCTGGAAAATATCGCATCATAGTTGTTAGTTTAGCTGCTTGTCCCACCCTAGAATGTGATCTCTCTGAGGCTGGGGCTGTGCTCTATTCATTTACCTGTGCATCTCCTTCTATTAGCATTTTGCCTATAACACATCATGAATACTCAAGTTTAGCTGAATAATTTTTAACAATATTTATTTATTTGTCTGTGCCAGATCTTAGTTGTGGCATGTGGGATCCTGTCTCCCAACCAGGGATCAGACCTTGGCCCACTGCTTGGGAGTACAGAGTCTTAACCACAGGACTGCCAGGGAAGTCCTTAGTTGAATAATTGAATGAATTAAGTGGTCCCTTGTAGTCTAAATTATTCTTCACTCCAATCTGTTTCTTTTATTAAAATCTTTCAGTCTAGGGGCAAAAAGAATTTAATCAGGATCTGTTTTGCTTTCTTTTTTTTTTGGCTGTAGAAAATATTATAAAATTGTATTGCAAACATTGAAAAAATCTAAGTGTACCAATATTATTTTATAGAAAGAATCTCTTTATATTGTTTAATTCTTTTTATGTTTATAAGAGCGTAAGACTCACAAAAAGTTATCAAAATGATTCAGGGAGTCCTGGGCACCCTTCTCTCTGCACCTGCCACAGATGATGTCTGACATAGTAGATGTTATCATAGTGAATTTGTCCAAACTCTGAAATGGACATTCCTGCAATACTAATAACTCAACTACTGACCAACTCTTATTTGGGATTCACGTGTTTTTACAAGCACTTTGTTTGTTTATAGTTCTTAGAAATTTTATCTCGTGTCTAGTTTTGCACAACCATCAGTCTGAACACAGAAATCTTCCATGACCACAGAGAAGCTGTCATCACTTTATGGTCATACTTCATCACCTCCTCCCTTCCCCAAGACTAACCTCTGGAAACCTTTGATCTGTTCTCTATAATCTGGTCACTTTGAGAATAGTACATAAATGGGATTACACAGTGTGTTACATTTTGTGATCCACTTTTTTTTTTTTTCTTCCCACTCAGTATAATGCCCTTAAGATCCATTCCTGGTTCTGCCCTGGGTCCCCTTCATGTCTTTCTCTCCGTAGCTTCTCTAAGTGATTTCCTCTGGTCCTATGACTTTTAATATCAACTCCATAATGATGACTGCCTAGTCTTTATTTCCAAGTTCCTGGAAATCTAGTTTTGAAAATTCAGATGCCCACTTTATGACTTCATGGATGTTTAATACATTTCTCAAAATGGCCCTGGCTTAAACAGTTTTTCCTCCAAACTGACAGAAGATCAGAGAAAATCCAAGCTTTTTCATTTTGGTACCTACTATTTGCCAAATTGCTCAAGACAGGTGTTGAGGAGCTCTCTGATTTTTCTGTTTTTCTTTTCTTATTAATTCATTGGTAATTCTGTTGATTCCTCTTATAACCACATCCTGAGGTTTCCTTTTTAAATTTTTATTGGAGTCTAGTTACTTTACAATACTGTGTTAGTTTCTATTGCATAGAAAGTGAATCAGCCAGGTGTACACATATATCCCCTCATTTCTGGATTTCCTTCCCATTTAGGTCACCACAGAGCACTGAGTAGAGTCCCCTGTGCTACACAGTAGGTTCTCATTAATAATGTATTTTATACATAGTATCAGTAGGGTATATATGTGTCAATCTCAATTTCCCAACATCATATATTAATGCATATTATGTGGAATCTAGAAAAATGGCACAGATGAACCTATTTGCAAAGCAGAAATAGAGAGACTTCCAAGTATGAGTGCATCTATGCTCTCTAGGAGAGAGTATGGAGCAGAGGTTGAAAGCCTGGATCTGGGGTCAAACCCTGCATCTGCTTCCTGTTAGTCATGCACTCTTAGATCCCCTGCTGAGGCTCCCTGTTACCTGAGTTCTCTCAGTGACAAAAGGGCAAATGAATTTAGCTCCTCCCTCATGAAGCTGTGATAATTACTCAAGTTCAAGTATGAGGACCTTTAACAATCCCCAGTGCATAGTAAACACTCAAGCACTAGAACATATTAGCTGTTATTCATCATTTGTTCATAAATGTTATAGAATGGCTATTACGTAATGGGTATTGGAGACTTAGCAGTAAACAGATCTGAGATCCCGGCCTTAGGGATCCTACATTGTAATCAGGTAGGGGAGTGAGGGATAGAAATGAGAAACCATACCTAACTGTGGTTACTATGCAAGTGAGTAGCTCTGATCTTTCTTTTTTTAAAAAAGAAATATTGTTGTATAATTATTGCTTAAAAGCTTATTGGTTTTTTTTTATAATTTTTTAGTTTAGTTTATTTTGGCTGTACTGCAGAGCATGTGGGATCTTAGTTCCCAGACCAGGAATTGAACCCATGTCCTGTGCAGTGGACACAGTCTTAGCCACTAGACCACCAAGGAAGTCCCTTTATTTTTAAAAATTTTTTCAGGTATAGTTGATATACAGCATTGTATTAATTTCTGCTATAAGCAAAGTGACTCATTATATATATATATCCTTTTTCATATTCTTTTCCATTGTAGTTTATCACAGGATATTGAATATAGTTCTCTGCTATACAGTAGGACCTTGTTGTTTATCCATCCTATATATATATAGTTTGCATCTGCTAATCCCAAACTCCCAATCTTTCCCTCTCACATCCTTCCCCCTTGGCTACCACAAGTCTGTTCTTTATGTCTGTGAGTCAGTTTATGTTTCATAGATACATTCATTTGTGTCTTGTTTTAGATTCTACATATAAACTATATCGTGATATTTGTCTTCCTATTAGTGACTTATTAGGCTTAGTATTGGAGAAGGCAATGGCAACCCACTCCAGTACTCTTGCCTGGAAAATCCCATGTTCAGAGGAGACTGGTAGGCTGCAGTCCAAGGGGTTGCGAAGAGTCGGACACGACTGAGCGACTTCACTTTCACTTTTCACTTTCACACATTGGAGAAGGAAATGGCAACCCACTCCAGTGTTCTTGCCTGGAGAATCCCAGGGATGGGGGAGCCTGGTGGGCTGCCGTCTATGGGATCGCACAGAGTTGGACACTACTGAAGTGACGTAGCAGCAGCAGCAGGCTTAGTATGATAATCTCTGAGTCCAACCATGTTGCAGCAAATGACATGATTTCATTGTTTTTAATGGCTGAGTAATAGCCATTGTATATATGTACCACATCTGATGTTTCCTTAAGAGAACCAGCCACGGGAAACACAGGTAGCTGACGGCCTCCACCTGTTCTACCTCCCAGCCCCTTCCAGGGTTCACACTCAGGCCTTTTCTCCCAGGCTGATCCAAACAGAGACTAAGCAGGGGTGCCAGAGCCTGGTCATCTCTGAACTCCTAACAGGCCATCTTTCCTCCAGGGCCTCCCCTAAGCCTGGCCAGGACTTTCTCAGAGCAGCACTGCATCTGGGCTGCAGTGGACTGCACCTCAGCGCACACAGTCTGAGGCCCTCACCACCTGTTCATCTCCCCTAGCCTTTCTTACTTGCCTCTCTCCTTTCACGAGTGTCAGACCTGCAATGCAATCTGAAGGCTGTGCTCACCTATCCCTCCTCCTTCTTCCCTTTATCCTCCATCCATCTTGGTATCTGTTTCTTGGAGGAGGCAAACTCACTCAGTGAGTTAAAGAAAAATGAAATGAAGGTCAAGGAGAGAGAATATGGCTCAGAAGTATTGAAAATATTGATTGGGTACCTGTCTAATTGAATGGGTAGAATCTATTAATTTTTAGATAAGAGAGGTATGCCAGTATCTGGAGGGAGTATTCTCCAGGTGGAAACAATAACAAGTGCAGAGACCCTGAGATGGGAACATGCTTGGCACGTTTAAGGACCAATAAGGAGCCATTTGGGCTTCCCTTGTAGCACTGCAGATGGTGATTGCAGCCATGAAATTAAAAGATGCTACTCCTTGGAAGGAAAGTTATGACCAACCTAGATAGCATATTCAAAAACAGAGACATTACTTTGCCTACTAAGGTCCATCTAGTCAAGGCTATGGTTTTTCCAGTGGTCATGTATGGATGTGAGAGTTGGACTGAAGGCAGCTGAGTGCCGAAGAATTGATTCTTTTGAACTGTAGTGTTGGAGAAGACTCTTGAGAGTCCCTTGGACTGCAAGGAGATCCAACCAGTCCATCCTAAATGAGATCAGTCCTGGGTGTTCATTGGAAGGACTGATGCTGAAGGTGAAACTCCAGTACTTTGGCCACCTCATGTGAAGAGTTGACTCATTGGAAAAGACTCTGATGCTGGGAGGGATTGGGGGCAGGAAGAGAAGGGGACAACAGAGGATGAGATGGCTGGATGGCATCAATGACTCGATGGACATGAGTTTGAGTGAACTCTGGGAGTTGGTGATGGTCAGGGAGGCCTGGTATGCTGCACTTCATGGGGTTGCAAAGAGTTGGACACGACTGAGTGACTGAACTGAACTGAACTGAACTGTAGCTCAGCTGGTAAAGAATCCGGGTGCAATGTGGGAGACCTGGGTTCGATCTCTGGGTTGGGAAGATCCTCTGGAAAAGAGAAAGGCTACCCACTCCAGTATTCTGGCCTGGAGAATTCCATGGACTGTATAGTCCACAGGGTCACAAAGAGTTGGACACAACTGAGTGACTTTCACTTTCTTTCACTTCAAGGAGCCATTTTCAGGGAAGTGGATAGACTTAGAGACTGTCATACAAAGTGAAGTAAGTCAGAAAGAGAAATCAAATACTATATATTAACACTTACATGTGGAATCTAGAAAAATGATACAGATGAACTTATTTCAAAGCAGAGATAGAGACATAGATGTAGAGAACAAACTATGGATACTGAGGAGGGGAAGAGTAGGATGAATTGGGAAACTGAGATTTACATTTTTACACTATTGATACTATGCATTAAATAGATAACGAATGAAAACCTACTACAGAGCACAGGGAACTGTACTCAGTGCTCTGTGGTGTCCTAAATGGGAAGGAAACCAAGAAAACGAGTCATACACATATACTTACAGCTAATTCACTTTGCTGTACAGAAGAAGCTAACACAACATTGTAAAAGAACTATACTCCGATTAAAAAAATGAAGTTCTGCGTGATCTGACCCCTGTCTCTTCTTCAACACTATCTGATTCAGTTTTCTCTCTTTTTCTCTCTTCTTTAGTAGACATCATCTTTTTAGAGCAGTTCCCAGCAAAATTGAGCAGAAAGTACAAAGATTTCATGTATATCCTCTGCTCCCAAACTTGAGCAGTATTCCCCATTATCAACATCCCCTGCCATCTGCTCCTTTTTTTACATCAGTTCTTGAACCAAAATGTTCCTTTTCTGTAATGTGATTTAACAAACCTATTCTTGGTTCAGAGGATCTACTTCTCCGTCTGTCTGAAATATTCTTTCCCATGATCTTGGCGTGGAGGGCTCATTCCTTCATGGAGACCACAACTTCAATGTGTCCACCTGAGAGAGGCTTCCCCCCAACTTCCAGAGCACCCTCTGTCTTACTCTCTGGTTGAATTCTGTTCATATGGGTTATTACCATCTGGTCTTTTTCTAGTTTATTTACTTGCTCATACACATGCCTGCCCCTCAAAGAATGTAAGTTCTGTGAAAGCAAGGACTTTATTTTGTTTACTTCAAGAACAGCATTTTGCATATGATGGATATTTCTATAATTGTTAAAGTTCTCAAAGGCCAAATGTAGAATGTTCCCCTGCAATGGAAAATAAGGAACTGACTACAATAAAATGACCCTTATTTAGCTTAGGTTTATAAAAATTGAATGTGTATAACTTAAATGATACTGCAATACAATTTTTTTTTAATAGATAAATTTATCTTTTAGATGTTCCGGTCATATGTGTTGTCTTTTTAAGGCTCTTAGGATGTCAAATATCTTTTTAAAAGATTTATTTCTCAGTGATGTAAGATGTAACATCTGGTACCTAGATTCCTGGGTTAGTGTCCTGCCAGCTGTTCATCCTGAACTTCTCTGTTCTGATTAATAACAAGTAATCAAGTTCTCTGTAATAAAGAGGAAAGTCCTTAATGCATACTTTTCCTGTGTTTTCTGACCTGTCTTCCAGAAAGATACTCACTAATCAATTTTATTTCCCGACTGACCCCTTGTTTATGTACTGAATGTTGATGTCTCCCCTCCTACTGTTCCAAAGTTGAAGCCCTAACACCCCCTCTCTTTTTTTTGACCGCACTGCATTGCATGCAAGCTTTTACACTGATTGGGGATTGAACCCATGCCCCTTGCAGTAGAAGCATGGAGTCTTAACTGTGGGACCATCAGGAAGCCTCTGAAGCCCTAACCCTTAAGGCATGCCCTAAGGTGTGTTAGGAGATGGAGGCCTTTGGTAGGGAATTAGGTTTATATGAGGTCAGAAGGCAATGGCACCCCACTCCAGTACTCTTGCCTGGAAAATCCCATGGATGGAGGAGCCTGGTGGGCTGCAGTCCATGCGGTCACTAAGAGTCAGACACGACTGAGCGACTTCACTTTCACTTTTCACTTTCATGCATTGGAGAAGGAAATGGCAACCCACTCCAGTGTTCTCGCCTGGAGAATCCCAGGGATGGGGGAGCCTGGTGGGCTGCTGTCTATGGGGTTGCACAGAGTCGGACACGACTGAAGTGACTTAGCAGTAGCAGAGGTCATGAGGGTGGAGCCCACCTGATAGGATTAGTGCCCTTTTAAGAAGAGGAAGGGGGAAAAAATGAAGAAGAGACCCTAGAGCTGCTTTCTTCTGCTTCCGGTGAGGACACAGTAAAAGACCACTGTGTGCAAACCAGGAAGAGAGTTCTCACCAAGATCCAACCATGCTGGCATCCTGATCTTGGACTTCCAAGCTCCAGAACTGTGTGAAATAGTTGTCTGTTGTTTAAATGATACGATATTATGGCAGCCCCAGTTAACTAAGACATCTTCTTTCCTTTTCTTATGCCTTTTTTTCCTCCCTCTCACTGAGTCTTTTTCTGAATCAACCCGATTTACTGATTCCACTTTCTAGGGGATATAGCTTGTTTGTAGCTTGTTTCATTTGTGCTTCCTGATTAGTCCTTGTAACAGTTTCATTTATCTGCTGCAGCCCGGTTCACCTGGCTTAAATGAAACAACTCTTGTCTCCTCTATTCTACTCCAGCATCCATCAATTTCATCTCCATACACCCCAGGGAAATTCCATTCTCTTGGCAATACGCAGAGCACTTCTTAGGCACTGCCCTGGGTCATTTAGATCTGGTCCCAGAAAGTCAGTGTGCAAATAGAGATGTGTTAGTTGCTCAGTCTATGTCCCACTCTTTGCGACCCCGTAGACTGTACCCCGCCAGGCTCCTCTGTCCGTGTGATTTCCTAGGCAAGAGTGCTGGACTGGATAGCCATTCCTTTCTCTAGAGGATCTTCACAACCCAGAGACTGAACCAGGTCTCCTACATTGCAGGCATATTCTTTACCGTCTGAGCCACCAGGGAAGCCAGCAAATAGAGATGAGCGGCAGGCCAAATGGGGTGGGGGTAAGGTGGTGGAAGAATAGTATTCTTGGGATTCTGGAATACCGAAATTGTCCGTTGCCTAGGGTCACTGTGCAGAGCCAAGGCCTTGTGTTTACTTTCCTGGGCAGTAGGAAACCTTCTTTCCCTTGCCTTCTTTGCATCTGAGTGGGGTCATATGACAAGGATGACTAGTTCTGTTCAAGGCTACTTTTAGGCTTGAGGCCAAAGTGGGGGTGGGGTGGGTGGGAGAAGATGGAAAGAGACTGATACACTTGAGAAGCAGAATTCTCTCAGGATGATCCATCAAGATGAATGCACTAAGATAAACAAATATTTGTCGATTAACGCATGTATGTGGAATCTAGGAAAATGGTACAGATGAACCTATTTGCAAGGCAGGGAATAGAGACACAGATGTAGAGAAGGAACGCGTGGACATGGTGGGGGAAAGAGGGAGAGGATGAATTCAGAGAGTAATGTTGATGTATATACACTGCTGCTGCTGCTGCTGCTAAGTCGCTTCACTACTATGTGTAAAATAGGTAACTAGTGGGAACCTGCTATAAATTTACAGGAAGCTGAGCTCGCAGCTCTGTGATGACCTGGAGGGATGGGAGTGGGTGGGAACGAGGTCTTAGAGGGAGAGGATATATACATACAAACGGCTGATTCACCTCACTGTACAGCAAAAAGTAACAGAACATTGTAAAGCAATTATATTCCAGTAAACAAGAATAGGTATCTGGCTGAAGGGCAGTGAGGCAGACACTCCCCCTTGTGCTAAGCGGGTAGGATTTAGGAGACATTCGTCTGATGCACAGCAGCTCCCAGTGACGCAGACACATGTGTTCGTTTGGGATGCACTGTGTGTGGAGGAAGATCACTGTCACCACACAGTGAAAGAGGGTGTGAAGACAGTGCCTTCAGAGTCTTACTGATGCTTCTTGTTGGAGAGACAAAAACAAATATGCTGTAACACATAGATGTGGAACCGAGGAAAATGATGCAGATAAACCCATTTGCAGGGCAGGAACAGAGAGACAGATGTAGAAACCAGGCATTCGGACACGGTAGGAGAAGGCGTGCTCAGTTGCTAAGTCATGTCTGACTCTTTGCTACCCCCTTGGACTGTAGCCTGCCAAGATCCTCTGTTCATGGGATATTCCAAGCAAGAATCATGGAGTGGGTTGCCATTTCCTTCTCCAGGGGGACGGTGAGGGTGGGATGAATGCGGAGATTAGGATTGATGTGTATACACTACCGTGTGTCAGATAGATGGCTAGTGGGAAGCTGCTGTATAACGCAGGGAGCTCAGCTCAGTGCTCCGTGATAACCTAGAGGGGTGGGATGAGGGGGAGTGGGAGGGTCGTCCAAGAGGGAGGGGATACAGCATATACATAGGAATGATTTGCTTCATTGTATAGCAGAAACTAGCACAACATTGTAAGGCAACTATATCCCAATTAGAAAAAAAAAGAGTTTCTGAGATATTTTACAAAGATAGGCCAAAGATCATTTAGCTTGGAGAACTAAATAAAGCCCAACAAAGGGATCGAGAAGGTTAGGTTCCTCTCCTATCCTGAAAGTCCTTCATGTGACTTCCATCTCCGCACCACACCTGATCTTACAACTAGCACATGTATGACATATAATACAACATTCATAAATTAAGGAAGCCCACCTCTTTTAAGCAACATTCTTTGAATCTCCATCTCTGACAGTCCTACTATTTGCGCTGTAACTGTAACAGGCGTATTTTTCAGAAAATAGTGAATAAAACCTGACAAGCTATCTGGGGAATCTGAATGCATAATTGATAGGGGCATAAATTAATATGATTAGGCCTTTATTGGGTGCAGTGGCTGCCAAACCTGCAAGAGAGGCCTGGAATGAAACACGGCTATGGTCTCAGCGCTGACAGACATCAATATGTAATGTGGATTATCTCAAACTTTCTCATGTGGGCTGCTGATGACAGTACCGAGCCTAATTGAAATTTTTATCTTTTTGTTGCATACAGACAGTTTTGGCTGGTCATTTTCTTTGGAAAGAGGAGAAAACCAGGTGATAAAAAATAATCAAGGTTTTCAATGAAGGTCTTAATAAAATGATTTAATGAAGGCTTTAGAAATTAGTGCTTTGTAAAGCCACTTTGGAGAACCTAACTTCTGGAAATTCCTTTACATTATGATTATTTAAATATTATTAAGCAGTCGTGTCCAACCAAAGTAACACAGAAGATTCAGTCATTTCTTCGGAAATTGATGGCATCTATATAAAATCACGGTTAATGGTTTAGCTGTTTCTGACACTTATAAAAACATTTCTTAATGCCTCTGATGAAATGCATCTTTGCAGAATAACATCTAAATGGGCTTTCCAGGTGGCTCAGTGGTAAAGAATCTGCCTCCCAATGCAAGAAACACAGGAGACACAGGTTAAGTCCATGGATAGGGAAGATCCCCTGAAGAAGCAAATGACTACCCACTCCAGTATTCTTGCCTGAGAAATTCCATGGACAGAGAAGCCTGGTGGGCTACAGTCCATGGGGTCACAAAGAGTTGGACACAACTGAGGGACTGAGCACACACACACACCTATAAGTAACAAAATTAAAATAATTTCCCCATTCATTCTAAAAAACAAATTTACGTGCTTAATAAACAGTTATCATCCCTGAGTACCACTGTTTTTGCTTACATACCATTTTCCACTGTATATTTTAGATTGCAATGCTATGATAAAAAAAAAAAACAGATCAGAATTGTAATATTTCCAGAATGACATGTTAAGTTTCAGAGACTGAAGCACTTTCATCTGTAATTTTCCAGAACTTCCTCACTTTACAGCATGTATAATATTAGCCACACTTTATATCTGCCCTCGGCTGTAATAAGTATAAGATGTGAAACAAGCTTGATATGATTTTGGGGAACATTTGTGTACTGCAACCAGAAAGGTCATATGTTTTATGTACTTTGTGATAAAAGTGAGTGTTGATATCTAGGGACTGGACAATGAAAACTAATGGGGCATTGGAACTTTCTTGGTGACCTCATGAAGCAATTTACGATCCTTTTATCACCCCCTAATACAATGTTGTCATAAAAATGATCTTTTAATTAAATGTAACAGGAAAACCCTGCACCCTCATTGGGGTGTTTCTGGTCCCGGCAAGTTAACATTTTTAATGGCATACCATCAGCAGTCAGCAGGGTTGGATTTATAAAATGCCGTTCCTCTCGAGTACTTTCAAAGCTGTGATCCCAGTGACTGTATCTACCCAAGGGTCTGTGCTATAAAAGCAAAGCCATTGAAAGTGTTGCTCGTGCAGAAAGGCAATGGATAACATAGAAAGACAACTGGGTTGAAAAGAAACCTGGTCTGTCTCCTATGAAATGCCCACTATATGCTAGGCATTCCAGCAAAAACTTTACCATTACTTCTATGTCATATTTCACCCTTATTCTCTGGAGAACTGGGTTCTCTCTCAGTCTCTGCCACTATTTGGTTGTGTGATCTTAGGGTCATAGCTCTGATCTCAATTTTCTCTTCTGTATGTGGAGTGACAGAGTAAAGAAGGGGTCTGACTATTTGCGACCCCATGGACTGTAGCCCCCCAAGCTCCTCTGTCCATGGAATTTTTCAGGCAAGAATCCAGGAGTCAGTTGCCATTTCCTTCATCAGGGGATCTTTCCAACCAAGGGATCAAATCCATGTCTCTTATATCTCCTACACTGAAAAGCAGATTCTTTACCACTGAGCCTCCCGCGGGGGCCCGTAAGAATAAGTCTTTCTAATTGTGGCATTACATTTCTAAACAAGAAATAAAAGAATGAGCATAGAAGAGAGGAAGAGAATCAGAGGAAAGGACATTATTGAAGTTTACCATGAACCATCTATAGTCCTGGGATCTGGAGACGGATGACCAAAATACAGTCCCTGATATTAAAAAAACTCATAGTCCCATGAGAGAATGAATGCCATGTTAGCCTAAGAAAATCTATACTGGTGGTAGCAAGCACAGAGGGCTGTGGTATCAGACAAGGCGGTGCACCTCAAATGAAAAGTTGAGGGAAGGCTTTCAGAGGAGATAATGACTAGCAAAACCTTGAATAGTGACAAATGAGACCTGGGTGAAGCAAGGTAGGACTAGTGTTCCAGGTGGAGGGAAGCCTCAGAGGGGTCTAATAGCCTGGATGCAAGGCACTGCAAGAGGTTTGCTGTGACTAGCGCATGAAGCACAAGGCTGTTAGTAAGAGGAGCAAAAATTAGACATAAAGGGAACCCAATTCTTAACAATTCTTGCAAGTTGGGCTCAGAAGCCTGGACTTTATCCTACAGGAAATAAAAAGCTGCAGACAGGTTGGATTGAGATCTAGAAAAAAATCAGCCTGGCTACAATAAGGGGTGGGGGTAGATCTCAATAGAGCAAAAACAGAGGCGGGGAGGTCAGTTAAGAAACTACGGCAACTAGGGCAACATTTGTTGAAAGATGATCGTTCCCTGAACTGGAGAAATGACCTGGGTGCTGAAAAGAGGAGGCAGGCATGAGAAATGTTTGGAAGGTGAAATCAGCAGGCCGTGGGCTTGGCTGGATGGGGGATCACTCTAAGAAGAAGGGACAGTCTGGACCAAAGTGCTAACCAACTCCATCAATTCAATGAAAACTAAAAGTCAGTTGTACTCAGTCACTCAGTCATGTCCAACTCTTTGTGACCCCATCAACTGTAGCCCACCAGGCTCCTCTGTCCATGGAATTTTTCAGGCAAGAATACTGAAGTGGGTAGTCATTTCCTTTTCCAGGGGTTTTTCCTGATCCAGGGATCAAACCTGTGTCTCTTGCATCTCCTGCATCAGCAGGTGGGTTATTTACTACTGTGCTTCCTGGGAAGTCCCCATACTACCCTTGATCTTAGCCAAAAGGTCCTACGGAAAAATCTGTTACGTACTTGCTTTGTTACTGTGGCCTCAAAAACTAAAAAAGTTGATAAGCTGAAATTTTTCATCAAGTGCTCAGCGTGAGCTTCCCTGTCACTTATCTTGCCCAGGAATCAGTCAGGGATAAAGAAAGTCATTTTTACCTCCCCTGTGTAGCTGGAAAAATAGAAGTCCTAGATACTGGGTGATACAACAGGCAGATGCATGCAGAGAAAGAAGCCTCTCGCCCAGCTCCTAGTCCACGTGGTTATTCCTTGCACAGTTCAGTTCAGTTCAGTCGCTCAGTCGTGTCCGACTCTTTGCAGCCCCACGAACCGCAGCACGCCAGACCTCCCTGTCCATCACCAACTCCCGGAGTTTACCCAAACTCATGTCCATTGAGTCGGTGATGCCATCCAACCATCTCATCCTCTGTCGTCCCCTTCTCCTCCTGCCTTCAATCTTTCCCAGCATCAGGGTCTTTTCAAATGAGTCAGTTCTTTGTACCAGGTGGCCAAAGTATTGGAGTTTCAGCTTCAGTATCAGTCCTTCCAATGAGCACCCAGGACTGATCTCCTTTAGGACTAACTGGTTGGATCTCCTTGCAGTCCAAGGGACTCTCAAGAGTCTTCTCCAACATCACAGTTCAAAAGCATCAATTCTTCAGCGTTCAGCTTTCTTTATAGTCCAACTCTCACATCCATACATGACCACTAGAAAAACCATAGCCTTGACTAGACGGACCTTTGTTGGCAGAGTAATGTCTCTGCTTTTTAATATGCTGTCTAGGTTGGTCATAACTTTCCTTCCAAGGAGTAAGCATCTTTTAATTTCATGGCTGCAATCACCGTCTGCATTTTGGAGCCCAGAAAAGTAAAGTCAGCCACTGTTTCCTCTGTTTCCCTATCTATTTCCCATGAAGTGATGGGACCAGATGCCATGATCTTCGTTTTCTGAATGTTGAGCTTTAAGCCAACTTTTTCACTCTCCTCTTTCACTTTCACCAAGAGGCTCTTTAGTTCCTCTTCACTTTCTGCCATAAGGGTGATATCATCTGCATATCTGAAGTTATTGATATTTCTCCCGGCAATCTTGATTCCAGCTTGTGCTTCTTCCAGTCCAGTGTTTCTCATGATGTACTCTGCATAGAAGATAAATAAGCAGGGTGGCAATATACAGCCTTGATGTACTCCTTTTCCTATTTGGAACCAGTCTGTTGTTCCTTGCACAGCCTGCCTCCTTTGTGATGGAGGGATTTAAAGCTTTTTTTTTTTTTTTCAATGTGTTGTTATTAGCATTCAAAAATTTTGGAATATTTAAACTCTCTTCTCTGATGACATACTGATTTATAGTCTATGGTTTTCCTTAGAGAAACAATTGGCCTTTGAAATTTGTTGAAGCTCCTAAGTATTCACATGAGTAGGGAATACCAAATAGTAGCTACAGTGCTATTTAAAAGCAGACCATTGACAGTATCGACACCCTTCAACTTGAAAAGGTAGCCCAAATTAATCCATGATGGCACTCATTTCAGTGAGATGTGATTCATTCACAGGAGGATTCTTTTTTTTTTTTTTTTTGGCCCATGCCACGTGGCATGTAGGATGTTAGTTTCCCGACCAAGAATTGAACCTTCACCCCTCTCTGTGTTGGGAGCACAGAGTCTGAACCACTGAACTGCCAGGGAAGTCTCAGGATTCTTGACAGTAAAAATGACTCTTGATTTTCCATGGTGATTGGATAATTGGAAAAAACAAATCATCCCAAATCGCATTTTCACTAATATTTTCAACCTCCTTGTGTATCAGCCCTTTCACCAGGGCTGTGGGCAAATAGCAAAAGAAACCTGCTTGAGTTTTATCTTTTTCCCGCTTCAAGACCTGTTGACAATTTATTTCACCCTGGGACTCTGGGAAATATGGAACACAAAGACCTTGCAAATCAGCAAACAGGGTGATATTTAAGAAAGACCATAAATTGCTTTCTTTAAGTCACTGGTAAATCTGGTAACTCTGCACTGTATCTTCCTATCTTCTTCTGAGCAATGAAATCCTAACAACTCAAACTGACATTCTCTCAGCCCCAGGTTAATAAAGGAATTGCTCAGGAACTGAGGTCAATGCCCCAAGAATTAAAGCCAGGTAAGAAATAGCAAGATACTATAGTTATAGCCACAGTGTTGGATCATGAATGCTAATAAAACAGTACATTTGATGCCTTGATATGTAAGTTTTATTCAGCACAAGTCTATTACTTTTCTCTCAGAATGAGAGTAACAAATGAATCTGAGAGGTTATAGTTCTCACAGGGACACTGTCTCTACTCTCACTGGTTCCAGCCAGTATTATGTCTTGATTGGACTCTTCAGACACCTTCCTAACTGATCTATTTGCTTCAGGAATACTGATAGACTACCTTGTCTTCTGTGCTGCTAAAATTATGAACCTACATGTCTTCACATTTCAATAGCTCCCTATAGTTGTATGATAAAACTCAAGTTCCTTTACTGGCATATAGTTCATTTCTGGTTCAGCCTCACGTCCCCCCACTTTCCTTCACCAACTCCAAATTCCAGCCAAGTTCAATCAACTGTAGGTCTTCAAAAATACTACTTTTGTTTATGCCTCCCCCAAACTGGCATAATGTCAGCCTACCAATCCATGAAAAATCAGCGAAAGGCTCACATCTGAGGCCAGTGATGTTGCATCATCCCTGAGAAAAGTTAAGAGCATGGGGGCCAGACAGATACAGGCTGGAATCCAGGCTACACGATTTGACTGGGTAGATGACTTTGAAAGAACTACTGAAGTCTCTAACCAGAATCCTCACCAGAAAGAACAGGATCACAGTGATATCTATGTCACAGGGATATAGAAGGAATTAAAGAGCAAACATATATAAAGCTTGTAGCACAGTGCCTGGCACTTTGTAAGTATTCAAAGTGTTAGATGTTACAGTGTAACAGGGAAGAACAGAACCTGACTCCATGTTGGGTCTGTTTCTTTTGCTTTAATCTTTGCTTTTCATTGCTTTTGTTACTATAATCACTAAAAGGATGCTGTCTATCCCTTTCAGCATACATTATAAACAGCCATCCTGGTGGGCTGCTGTCCGTGCAGTCGCACAGAGTCGGACATGACTGAAGCGACTTAGCATGCATGCATGCATTGGAGAAGGAAATGGCAACCCGCTCCAGTGTTCTTGCCTGGAGAATCCCAGGGACAGAAGAGCCTGGTGGGCTGCCGTCTATGGGGTCACACAGAGTCGGACACGACTGAAGTGACTTAGCAGCAGCAACAGCAGCAGCCTGGGGAACCCTGCCCCTCTGCCTAAATGTTAAACTAAAGTGCCTTTGTTCAGCTCATAGGGAGGCATCCTGACCCTGCCCACCTGTGAATGGCTACAGGAAAGAAAACTTAACGCATCCTTCCCTTTTGCTGGCCAAGCCAGGAGAATTATGGAAGACTTGTGCCCTTTTTACTTTACTTCCTCATCTCCTCCCCTTCTCTGTTCTAAAAAAGAAGCTGACATCCAGACCCTGATAAAATGGCACTCTAGGACTCTAGTCTGCCATCTTCTCGGAGGTTTGGCTTTCCAAGAAAGTAGCTATCCCCTGCCTGGTCTCCAGATTATTGGCCTGTCGTGCGGCAAACAGTCAGAGCTTGGACTCTGAACGACAGTATTGCTGGGAGTAACTTTTCATTGTTCTTCATGCTTCCACCAAGTCCAAATGAGTAGTTTAGCAGCCATATTCCT
Organism: Ovis canadensis; assembly: GCF_042477335.2. Classification (NCBI taxonomy): domain Eukaryota; kingdom Metazoa; phylum Chordata; class Mammalia; order Artiodactyla; family Bovidae; genus Ovis; species Ovis canadensis. Next base: position 31,160,123 of record NC_091256.1, read on the forward strand.
ATACCTCTCTGGCTTTAATTGTTTAAGCGTGTGTGTCTGCTACCAGGCTCTGCAGAATCTGTGTACCCTACATGAAAGGATCAGGACCTCCCTTTGATAGACTTAATGAGGAAATTGAAAACCTTCACTCTACTGCTCCTGTAAATGTAGAATAAGATACATTTTTTTTTTCACACCCATTTTAACTCAGGAAGGATTCCATATGACAGTTTATAGCACATTATCAATCTCACTTTTATTGGAAAATGGGTTTTAATTTTTTTTCAAGAATATATGACGGACAGCTAATGAGCCCATGTTTCACTTATCTGATTCACATATCCTACCTTCTAGAAAATAATTATTTTATGGCATTTTTTAGCAAATTACGTGGTGTCTTGACTGTGGCAGTGATGGTGTTGTTTTTAATCATATTCTCTAATCTTCCCTCCAGTTACTATTACTACTTTCTCCTTATCACCTGATCACTTTAGCTGTTCTTGTCTCTTTCTGTCTTGTGTTTTAGTCAAAGGGTATGAGGTCTGAAAGTAGAAGGTGAAAGTGATCCCAAGAAGACACACACAGTAGCCACTGTTTGAAAGTGCCTAATCCATCATCTTGAGACAAAAGTTGATGTTTACTTTTTATTTCATTAATATATAATTTTATAAGTAATAAAAAATAATGTTCATTGTATAAAAGCAACCACACAGAGACTAAAGCACCCTAATCCTCCCAGAACCTTTCCTGTGCTATATTTTAGCATTTCTGAATGTATACATATATATTTAATAATGTTTTTTTACTGATTTGTAATTCTTTTTCTGAGTGCTGAGCTTTTAATATTCAACTATTTGTCTTAAAGATCTTTCCATGTTTTAATTTTGTTTTAAAATTTTGCATAGTATTCCATTATATAGCTATATTGTGATTTATTAACCATTCTACTATTGATGAATAGTTAGGTTATTACCATTTTTGTGCTGCAATAATACCCTTATACACGTCTCTTTGTATACATGGATCTATATTTCTCTGGGAGTAGATGCTGAGAAGTGTAATTGCTGTGTCATACTACCTGGACTTAGAAAAAGAAATTTTATTCAATTGTTTTTTAATAAAAATACTAGCTTACAGTATAAAATCCAGCTGTTGAAAAGTGCTATTTACCTTCCACTCTCTGGTATCTAGTCACATAGTTCCCTCCTAAGGAGCAACCAGTAGTATCATTTTTTTTTCATATGTCCTTTAAAAGATATTTTTTCATATTGAAGCAAATAATTAAGTAACTGTGTTTACATTGATGTGTATATTATGTAGCCCGCCAGGCTCCTTTGCCCATGCAGTTCTCCAGGCAAGAATACTGGAGTGGGCTACCAGTTCCTACTCCAGGGCATCTTTTTGACCTAGGGATCCAACCCATCGGAGAAGGCAGTGGCACCCCACTCCAGTACTCTTGCCTGGAAAGTCCCATGGACGGAGGAGCCTGGTAGTCTACAGTCCATGGGGTCGCTAAGAGTCGGACACGACTGAGCGACTTCACTTTCACTTTTCACTTCCATGCATTGGAGAAGGAAATGGCAACCCACTCCAGTATTCTTGCCTGGAGAATCCCAGGGACGTGGGAGCCTGGCGGGCTGCCGTCTATGGGGTCGCACAGAGTCGGACATGACTGAAGCAACTTAGCAGCATCCAACCCACGTCTCCTGTGTCTCCTGTACTGGCAGACAGATTCTTTACCACTGAGCCACCTGAGAAGCCCCACTTCATTTTATGGGTGTACCATAATATGTTTAATGGTTCACTTATTGATGGTCATTTAGCTTTTTCCCAATATTTTATAAAAAATACTACAATGAATGCATTTCTCAGTCAAGTATACGTGCATTTATAGTCTTATAGTGAGTGAGTGACGTCGCTCAGTTGTGTCTGACTCTTTGCGACCCCACAGACTTACTGTAGCCTACCAGGCTCCTCCATCCATGGGATTTTCCAGGCAAGAATACTGGAATGTGTTGCCATTTCCTTCTCCAGGGGATCTTCTTGACCCAGGGATTGAACCCAGGTCTCCTGCATTGTAGGCCGACACTTTACCATCTGAGCCACCAGGGAAGTCCCCAAATAGTCTTATAGATGCAGTCAAATTTTCTTCCACACTAGTTGCATTGGGTTAAAATGTTAGTCACTCAGGATAGGAGAATGCTGTAGGAATAATACTGTGTCATTTTTAAAGCTGGGTCTAAGAGATCTACAGCTTTTTCTTTCTTAAAGCTTGAAATGTTACTCTTGTAAATGCTAGACAATAAGAAGTTCAAGCCAGATGGAGGAGAATTAAGGTAACCCCAGATGATCTGGCAGACAGGCAGAACCAGCCAGATGAATCAGCTTTCTTGAGTTCCAGCCTAGTCAAGACTTCAGATGAACTACCCTGCTGAGCCCAGTTAACCCTCAGAATCATGAGAAGTGACAAGTGGTTGTTATTTTCAGCCACCAAGTTTTACTTTACTTTTTTCATTTTGTAATTGAAGTATAGTTGGGCATTCCTGGTGGCTCAGATGCTAAAGAATCTGCCTGCAGTTGTGGGAGATCCAGGTTGGATCCCTGGGTCGGGGAGATTCCTTGGATAAGGGAATGGCTACCTACTCCAGTGTTCTTGCCTGGAGAATCCCATGGACAGAGGATGCAGGTTACCTTCAGATGTCTGGCAGGCTACAGTCCATGGGGTTGCAAAAGAGTCAGACACGACTGAAAGGCTCACTTTCATAGCTGATTTACACTGTTCTGTTAATTTCTGATGTATAGTGAAGTGATTGTCATACATACGTCTCTATTAATGCATTTTTGAAATATTCTTTTCCATTATTATTTATCATAGGATATTGAATATAGTTTCCTGTGCTATTCAGTAGGACCTTATTGTTTATCCATTCCACATATAATGGCTTACATCTGCTAACCTCAGCCTCCCACTCCATCCAGGCCCCTCCCTCTTGGCAACCATCAATCTCAGATGTCCACGGTCCTGTCTCTGTTTCATAGATAGGTTTGGTTGTGTCATAGTTTAGATTCCACGGATAAGTGATATCATATGTTATTGGTCTTTCTCTTTCTCACTTCCTTCAGTTAGTATGATGATCTCTAGTTGCATCTGCGTTTCAGCCACTAAACAGTAATTCTTAAATGTGAGAATGAATAGGATAAAAATGATATTTTCCAATTTAATCAATATATCATATTTGCATATCTAAAGCTATGAACTACTTCTCAAAAATCTTTTTCCCTGTCTGCCAGTATTTCTCACATCCATTTGCCCCTTTACCCTACCATTCCTGCATGTATATATTTCTGTTCCTCATGTCTGCTTCATCAGAATCTTGTAATATTTTCCCTAGAATTCTGAAATCTATTTTTGCCCCACACAATTCAAAATGGATGATTTCTGAGAGTCTGTTGTGTTCAGCTCAGAACTTGGCAGGTTTCTAGGGAGCAGATTATAAAACACTACTGAAGTCCAAACTGAAACCCAGTTTCTTCCAGAATGATGACTCACAATCTGGCTGCATGTGGGCACCTACTGACCAGAGTTTCTTAGCTGAGGGTTCCCATGCAGGTTACCTTCAGGTGTCTGTCAGTTTTATTAAAAGTAGTCCCTGTCACATCTTTGGGGACGAACATAAATCCCATTTTTTTTAAGAAAGTGTCAGTTTATGCCTTTTCTCTTTGGTATAATAATTCATTATGCACCTTTTCACTCTCAAAAGTGTTTCAGTTTTTACAATAAATTATATGATCATTCTAGGATGTATTGCAAAATACTTTCCAAGTTGCCACAGAACTTACACACACACACATACACACACATACACAGGCACACACACACAGACAAACACACCCATGAATGTAGCAACTTAGGGTATTTGTTAGTAAATTCAAACCCAGTGTGTGTTGCAACAATTCAAATTATTTAGTGATAATTCAATAACCATTTCATACTTGCTATCTTTCATATGTATTCTGTGAGTTTTACTCTCAAACTTAACTATACAGTTTTTTAAAATAAAAAATTACAAGCCTACTAATGAGTATTTCTGTGAACCCAATTTAAGATCATCAGGAATATATTTTGAAACTAGAGAATGTCTCAACAAATAGATATTAATGGAGACCCATTCTCAAATTCCCATTGTGTCGTACAGGACCAGAAATGCTGTACTGTGATCTGGGGTTCTAAAGATAATTAGGTATCAAAATAAGATTGAGAGAGAGAGAGAAAATAAGAGCCGTAATGAAGTAAATTCATACGCTTGAATTTTGGGTTAAAGCACATGTACATACCCAGGTCAAAGAAGATTATGGGTCTAAGGCTGGGGCACAGGTAAGTAAGAGGTGATACCTTTAACACATCAGCCTGAGTAGGTCACTCAAACAAAGTCAGCAATCCAACAAAGCATCAGGAACCAAGAATGTAGAAATACCATGGAAATCAAGGAAAATCCAAGAACAAAAGCATTTTCTGCTCAAGTTTAACTGATTATGTCCCTCCCACTCTAGGAGAAGACAATTCCTGGTTGTTAGAGGACCAACTACGTTCTGGAGGATGTTAAGTGAAGACAGATAACATGGTTCAGAGTGTCAGGGACCAGACACTGTTTTTACCAGAGGGAGTGTCTGGGAATAATTTTCTCTTATCAGGTATACTTTTACTAAACACTAGAACACCCTTTATGTTCCAGGCATTGTGTTGGATGTAAAATGGAGAGGAAAAGAGGAAAAAATATAATTGTGACAATAAAAGGTCCGATCGCTACTCTTCAGAGGTTTGTAGCCTGGTTCTTCATTTTTGGTTTCCTTCTGTTGCTATATTCATTTCAAGCACTATTATGTTAACTGGATAGACATGGTACCCTTCTTAACAATTTAGTTTTTTAGTGACAATTTGGGGAGCGACAGATATGTTTTGGTCATTGTCTTTAGTGCTAGGGCTAAAGCATTTTTCATTGTAAGCTAAAGCTCTAAAATGGTTTTTTAAGCACATTCTGAGTATAAGCAGGTTGCTGTATTATTTAGTGAAAATGTTCATTTCGAGAGCTTTTTTTTTTTTTTCTAAAAACCTCCAGACAATTACACATTCATCGCTTTCCTTAAGTGCTATCACTTACATAGCCTCTACATAGTATTTCAACATGAGGTTAATTGCTGCTAAAGAAAAGTTTATGATTAGTCCAGACAGGTATTTTTCTTCATTGTCTGATACCATAAATCCATTAAATTCCTATCCATCTTGTCATCCTCTCCTTGAAGACTGGGTTATATGACCTGCAATACTAGTTCAGTTTCGTGATGATAATTGTGATTGGCAGAGAGCTTTCAGAGTTGCAATAAATTTTGCCACAGGCAGAGAGGAATTTTGTACCAACCCAATTCCACTGTGAAATCAGATTTTTTAACTATCTTATTACTGGTGAATAGTTATCATTTGGAAGAAAGAACCATGGCTGTCTTCTGGCTTTAATAATTGCAGTAATTTGCTTTGGAAGATCAAGTTTGAAGCAGCTTGAGATATGTGGCTTTTCTTTGTATTATCTGGGGCTGAAGCACACTGCCTTTCACCCCCTATCCTGGAGTTCTTCCGCATCCTTGGATTATTTTTTGCATCGTTTTCATAGCCCAAGGATAATCCTGGAATATGGGAAAAGTTGTGGCGCTCTTGTCATAGGAAGTGGACAACACATTTTCTTCTGCTCTATTTTTGTCTTTCTGAAAAAAAAAAAAAGACAAATTTTAGGGACTCTGCAGTGTTTGTATATACGTGTGTGTGCATGTGTGTATGTGTGTAAACAAGAAGCCCATATACCCATGAAACATGTGTTCCTCCTTGAAATTTCAGATGTTGACATGCTGGAAAAATTGGGTACGTAAATTATTTCTGCCCCCAGGCACTTTAACTTGAACGGCCAACACTTATTCACTGGTCACCATAGGTCTCTCTGTCCTTGGCAGCATTACAGGGGTAATATTTTTTAACATGGTTGAACAGCTCTTGGAAATTTCTCCAATGTATTAAGCATGAACAAGCCTTTCTTCAACATCAGGCTTGCATGTCTTCCCTCCACATTTATTTCTACAGCCAACATATTTATTGGGGCCATTATGAGAAAAATCTCCCTCTCCATAAATGTTTGTCTTCCCCTTTGTCCCTTTTATAGGATAGTGAAGACATGATGGAGGATCTTGTTGGATGATGGTATGTGTGTGTTTGAAGGGGAACTCCCTCTCGGTGAACTGTCTCCATGAAGTGTTCTTTCAAAAACCAGGCAGTAGGTTTGGGAAGTTTGCTTTGGGGTGACAGATGGACTAAGCAACAAAATAGGTGATAAACAGGGCTCATGACATCAGTAAAAAACGGAGTATTCTCTGTACCAGTATGTGCAAATGATTTCATTTACCACACCCATGAATGTCACTAAAATAGATCTAGGATCTAATACTTTAACTGATCACCTTCTGGCCAAATAGCCATCTAAGAGCAGTTTAAATTGTGGAATTCAGGTAAACAAATGCTCAGATATTAGTTCACTCTGCAAAATTTTTATCATTGTAGACCTGATGGCTCGGTGGGAAAGAATCTGCCTGCCAGTGCAGCAAACTCCTGTTTGATCCCTGGGTTGGGAAGATACCCTGGACAAGGAAATGACCACTCACTCCAGGATTCTTGTCTGGAGAATCCCATGGACAGAGGGGCCTGCCTGGCTACAGTCCACATAGTTGCAAAGAGTTGGAAATGACTTAGCAACTGAACAACAAGACACAGTCAAAGGTAAATAATCAAATTTTCTGACACTCATCAAGAGCAGTTATCTCTGTGGTACAGAACAGTGTTGCCAGGACCATCTGATGTGTCTGTTTTCACGGCTTCTTGGTTCATAATTAAACTAAAATTCAGCGTACTTTTGTCTCGTGTTTGTGCAAATGGCTGTCCTTTAAGATGCTGTGGAATCTAGAGTGACAGCTGGATAATATAAGGATGTGTTTGCTACTGTGCCCTTACATAGGGAAAGGAGAGACCTACAGTTTATAGCTATTCCAGCCAATCCCTACTCTTATTTTGGCAAGTCTGGAATTTATCCCTCTTCTAGAGAACTTGCTTACTGTATACTAGATGCCAAAGACATAAGGCAGGGAGGAAACATCTTTACATTAAGTTCCACATCAAGACATCACACAATTTCCAGTTAGTCTGCTGGGGAGCTGGGCTTGTGGGGTCAGAGATAAAAGGTCCATCATCATGGTTGTGATTTATCAGGTGAATTTGGGGTACACCTCCCCCCTCATGTTTGCAATCACATTCCATCAGCTTCAGCTAGGAAGGAGACAATCCAAGTGCATTTCTTGGGGGATGTTTCTCAGAAAGCCAGTAACCTGTCGAACCCTCATATTAGCAGACTCCGTGAAAGCCACGGAGACCAGATGACCCACTTCTGTCTTCAGAGCAGAGCTGAGGGATCATGAGAACAAAGATCCATCCCAGGCTCTGGCAGCTGCAGCTGCCTCACAGGCAGGTCTATTTCTAGGGAAATTTAGAAGATTCTATTTTCAGCCCTCTTACCTTCAGTGTATGCCTATACTGTTGCCTTTGAAGGCATGAGATCAGATTCTGAGTCCTAGAGAGAGCCTCTCTTGTTTAGTATATTTTAAAACAGGCTGAAGTTGGGCACATACCCTACCTAGTACGTTCTCCTTTTTCTGGAACGAACAGTCACCACAGGAGTTATTTGCATGGAAGATTTGTTTATGAATGTATTTTGTTTACCTTTTAATACTTTAACTTTTTTTTTTTTTTTCGGCCCAGGGGCACACAGGATCTTAAGTTCTCTGACCAGGGATGGAACCTATATTCCCTGCAATGGAAGCATGGAGTCCCAGCCACTGGACTGTCAGGGAAATCCCTAATGCTTTAACTTTTTGGTAATTGAGATAGAATTTATAAATGTGAAGTGTGTAAGTCTTAAGTGCAGAATACCACTCAGTGACTTATGACAGATGTATGCTCTTGCATACATGCTAAGTCACTTCAGCTGTACCTAACTCTTTGTGACCCTATGGACCGTAATGCACCAGGCTCCTGTGTCCTTTGGAATCTTTAGGCAAAAATACTGGAGTGGGTTGTCATGCCCTCCTCCAGGGGGTCTTCTCAACCCAGGAATCGACCCAGAGTTTCTTATGTCTCCTGCACTAGTAGGTGGGTTCTTTATCACTCACACCACACAGGAAGACCTGGACTTGTATAACCAGTAGCCAGATCAAGATATAGAACATTTCCATCAATCCAGAAAATCACCCTGTGCTCCCTTACACTCTCTTCCCCACCATCAGCAACCACTCTTAGTTTCTAACACTAAGATTACTTTTGCCTGTTCTTGACCTTCATATAAATGTTACCTCACAGTATATGCTCTTGCTTCTGACGCTTTTTGCTCAACACAGTGCTTTAGAGACTTATTTGCCTTGTTGAGTGTATCAGTAGTTTATACTTTCTTGTGACTAAATTGGATTGCATTATATGAATATAATACAGTTTATTTATTCATTCTGCTATTACTGCTTTGTTTATAGTGGTTGTCTATTGTAAAGAAGGCTACTATGGACATTCTTGCAGAAGTCTTTTTGTGGATATATGTTCATTTTACTTTTAGTATATATCTATATATATAGAGAGAGAGCAGAAAGTCTGAGCAATATATATCAAGGAATAGAAATGGTATAGGCAATGGCACCCCACTCCAGTACTCTTGCCTGGAAAATCCCATGGACGGAGGAGCCTGGTAAGCTGCAGTCCATGGGGTCGCCAAGAGTCGGTCACAGCTGAGCAACTTCACTTTCACTTTTCACTTTCATGCATTGGAGAAGGAAATGGCAACCCACTCCAGTATTCTTGACTGGAGAATCCCAGGGACAGGGGAGCCTGGTGGGCTGCCGTCTGTGGGGTCACACAGAGTTGGACATGACTGAAGCGACTTAGCAGCAGCAATAGCAGCAGCAAGCTTTTTGAAAGTAATGAAAGTGTTAGTCACTCAGTCTGACTTTTAGAGACCTGGTGGACTATAGTCCACCAGGCTCCTCTGTCCGTAGGATTCTCCAGGCAAGAATACTGGAGTAGTTAGCTGTTCCCTTCTCAAGGTCTCCCTGGGTCTCCCTCACTGCAGGCAGATTCTTTGCTATCTGAGCCAACAGGGAAGCCCAGAGCTTTATATCTTTACATATATTTTTATGTCTATATCTCTTTGCAACCCCAGGGACTAGAGCCTGCCCGGCTCTTCTGTCCATGGGATTCTCCAGGCAAGAATACTGGAGTGGGTTGCCATGCCCTTCTCCAGGGGAATCTTCCCAACCCAGGGATCAAATCCAGGTCTTCTGCACTGCAAGCAGATTCTTTACTGTCTGAGCTACCAGGGAAGCCCATGAATACTGGAGTGGGTAGCTTATCCCTTCTCCAGGGGATCTTCCGGACCGAGGAATAAATCAAGGTGTCCTGCGTTACAGGCAGATTCTTTACCAGCTGAACTACTAGCAAAGCCCATATATATGTACATGTACTTTATATGTATATATATATATATATACACACACATATATATGTAGAGGGGGGGTGTGTGTGTATGCTGTTTTGTTTACTGTTACTTTATAGTAAATTTTGAAATCAGGTAGAGTGAGACTTTCAAGTTTGTTCTTTTTCAAGTTTATTTTGACCATTCCAAGTCTTTGCACTCTCATTAAACTTTTAGAATCAACTTGTCAATTTCTACTAAAAAAAAAAAAAAAAGCCTGATGGGATTTTGATTGGTACTACATGGAATCCATACATCAGTTTGCCAAGAATTAATATTTCAATAATATTGATTCTTCCAAGTTATGAACATGGTATGTCTCTCTACTTATTAAGGCCTTCCGTAGGCCTTAATTTGTCTCAGTTTTGTTGTGTAGCTTCAACTGGAGAAGTACTACATGTATCTTTTCAAAGATTATTTCTAAATACACTTTTGAATGTTACTATAGATGGAAACTTAAAATTTCATTTTCTAGTGATTTGCTGCTAGTGTACAGAAATACCTTTTTTTTTTGTATATTGATTTTGTATACTACAACTTGCTGAATTCATTATCAGTTTCATAAGATGTGATTTTTAAGGCAGATTCTCAGGACTTTCTATGGATGTGATTATGTTGTTTGCGAATGAAGACAGTTTTACTTTTTCGTTTTAGTCTATGTGTCCCTTTTTTGTTTGTTCCCCTTACTTTGTTGCACTGGCCAGAACTTCAATATGATGATGGAAAGCAGTGATGACATACTTTCCTTGTGTCTGTTTTTATGGGGACAGTGTTTGATATTTCACTATTGCACATTGTTAGCAAAAGATTTTTCATGACGCCCTTTATCAGACAGATAATTCCTTCCTATTTTTAAACTTGCCAAGATTTCTTTTTGAATCTGTCTTAAATCATGAATAGGTCTATAATTTTGTCAATTTTTTTCTACATCTGTTGAGGTTATCATATTAATCAGGTTATCCCCTTTTCTTATTGATGGTCTAAATTATACTAGCTAATTTCCAAATGTTAAACCAATTTTTAAAATTTCTGAAATAAACCCCAGCTGGTTATTATGTATAATTTTTTTCATGTAATTCTGGTTTCAGTTTGCTAGTAATGTGCTAAGGACTTTTTTATTTATGTTCATGAGAGATATTGGCCTGTAATTTTCTTTTCTTATAATGGCTTTGGCAAATTGTGTCCCAGGGTTGTCCTGACCTGATAAAATGTGTTGAGAAATGTTCCCTTCTCTGTTTGCCCAAAACATCTGTGTAAGAATGTATTATTTTTTTTCTTAAATGTTAGATAGAATTCACAAGTGAAACAATCTGGGATTAGATTGTTTATTTGTGGGAAGAGTACTTATCAGTCATTCGGTTTCTTTCATTGGTATTAGTCTATTCAGAGTTTGATATCATGTTTTTTCAAGTAATTTTTCTATTTTATATAAGTTGTAAAATTTATGGGCATTAAATTATTTATAGTATTTGCCTTCTTATGATTTTAATATCTGTAAATGTATATATCATTTCTTTTCTCATACTGAAATTTGTGTTTTTTATTCCTGATCAGTCTTGCTAAGGGTTTATAATTTTAATTGTCTTTTATGAATCAATTTTTTACATTTCTTTGGTTGTTTAGTATTTCACCTCTTTCCTGTATTAAGGTTATTATTTATCTCCTTTATTTCCCGTGACTTTAATTTGTTCTTTTTTTGCCTACTTTTGTAATGTGGGAGGTTAGTTTATAAATTATAAATTTTTCTTCTATCAGAAGCATTGAAAGCTGTAAATTTTCTTCAAATCACTCTTTTAGCTGAATTCTCTAATTTTTATTTTTAAAAATTGTGGTAAAATGCATGTAACATAAAACTGATTATCTTAACCATTCTTAAGTATGCAGTTCCATAGTGTTGCTGCTGCTGCTGCTAAGTCACTTCAGTAGTGTCCGACTCTGTGTGACCCCATAGACAGCAGCCCACCAGGCTCCCCCGCCCCTGGGATTCTCCAGGCAAGAATACTGGAGTGGGCTGCCATTTCCTTCTCCAGTGCATGAAAGTGAAAAGTAAAAGTGAAGTCACTGAGTCGTGTCCAACTCTCAGTGACCCCATGGACTGCAGCCCACTAGGCTCCTCCGTCCATGGGATTTTCCAGGCAAGAGGACTGGAGTGGGGTGCCGTTGCCTTCTGTACATCCAAATGTTTGTGTGACCAGTCACTAAAACTCTTGTCTTCCAAAACTGAAACTTGGCTCTCAGTGGACGATTCCCCCTTCCCTGTTCCCTGTGTCTAGCAACCCTCACCCTACTTTCCATCTCTATGTATTTAACTACTCTGGGAACCTTGCATGAGTGGAATTATACAGTGTTTAACTTTTCATGACTGACATTTCACTTAGCATGATGTTCTTAAGGTTCATTCATGTCATAGCATATATCAAAATTGTCTTTCTTTTTAAGGCTGAATAATATTCCATTGGGCTACACTGGTGGCTCAGCTGGTAAAGAAACTGCCTGCATTGTGGGAGACCTGGGTTCAGTCCCTGGGTTCGGAAGATCCCCTGAAGAAGGGAATGGTAACCCGTTACACTATTCTCACCTAGAGAAGTCCATGGACAGAGCAGCCTGGCAGGCTACAGTCCATGAGGCCGCAAAGAGGTGGACCTGACTAAGCCACCAACCCACGCACAATATTCCATTCTATGTGTATACCATGTCCAAATGATGTCCTGAGTGATGAGATCATAGGTCCCTGAACATGGAGGATAACTCATTTTTATAGTTCATGATTTATCACATTTGATAATTGATAATTCATTTTCAATATCATCTTCTTACTGTTTTCTTTGGATTAGGTCTACCATCAACTCCTGTAATCCTTTATATTGTAATTTTCAATTTTTCTTTGGTCCGTGCAATAGTTTTCTTTAATTTTATTTTTTCCTTTAAATTCTAGAATTTCCCTTTGGTTCTTAACGAAGTTTCCTTTTTTTTTTTTCTGGATTTTTATCTGTTATTCATTATGACCTTTCCCTTTATGTCCTTGATTATATTTATAAAGTTTTCTTTTTTTTTTTTAACCACAACCTGAAGACCACATGATCTTGTTCTCTGACCAGAAATCAGATCCATGTCCCCTGCAGTGGAACCATGTAGTCCTAATAGTGAACCGCCAAGGAATTCCTATAAGGTTTTCTGTAGATATCTTTTCTGCTAATTCTACTACCTGCTTAATTTCAGTTTTTTTTTTTTTCTCAAATATGGGTCACATTTTCCTGCTTCTTTGAATATCTAGTAATTATTATTGTTTGCTAGACAGTGTAAATAATACATTGTATAGAGTGGATAGTGTCCTCTTTCTTTAAAATGGTTATGTACTGTTCTGTGAGATCCTTTTGATTCCATAATAATGGATTTTGTTCTTTGTTAGAGCAGGTGTTGATCAGTGAGCTAGTGGGACTGAATTATATGAAATACTCTACATGGATGGGGTTACCCCAGCCTCAGTGACCAGGGAGAAGTTTGGGACATTATTTGGTGACCAGATTGTAGTTAAACTAATATCAATTTTTTTTTTATCATTTCATCTGTAAAGTTTAAATACAAAGAAGTGAGTCATCACAGAGCACCGAGCTGAGCTCCCTGTACTATCCAGCAGGTTCCCACTGGAGTCTAGTTTACGCATTATGGTGTATATATATATGTTCTACTCTCTTAATTCATCCCACCCTTCTCTTACCTGCTTCTGTTGTCCACAGCTCTGCTCTCTACCTCTGTGTCTCTGTTTCTGCCCTGCAAATAGGTTCATCAGTTCCAGATATGATGCATATATACAATGGAACATTACTCAGCTGTAAAAAGGAACAAAATCAGGTTATTTGTAGTGATGTGGATAACCTAGAGTCTGTCTTACAGAGTAAAGTAAGTCAGAAAGAGAAAAACAACTATTGCATATTAAGGCATAGACATGGAATCTAGAAAATGGTATATGGTTTAACTATTAAAAGAAATATGGCCTTATATGCTATAAGCTTTGAGTCAAATGTACATATATAATTTTTTTCTTATAAAACTTACCTCAAATGTTTTCATCTGTTATATCATAACTGTTCTTCATATATATATAGTCATATAGTCATTTTACAGTTGACGGCTACATAATATCCTATTGCATAACTATATTGGATTTTAAACCAATTCTCAATAGCTGTGCATTAAATTATAATAAATTTTGAGTTATCTTTAAACAGCTCAGCCATAAAAATCCTTGTATTAACATTACAAGTATGTATCACTTTGCTAGGACTGTCATGACAAAATACCGCAGACAGAGAGGCTTAAACAGTAGAAATGTCTTCTCTTACATTTCTGGAGGTTAGAGGTCTAAGATCAAGAGGCTGGCAGGCTTGGTTGCTCTGAAGGCCTTTCTCATTGGCTTTCAGGTGGCGGCCTTCCAGCTTTGCCCTCATATGACCCTTTCTCTGTGCGTGGGCGTCACCAGTGTTTCTCTCTCTGCTTATAGCATTGGATTAGGTTCTACTCGTATGACCTCATTTAACCTTATTATCTCTTCAAAGACCCTGTCTTCAAATATCATCACATTCTAACATACTCAAGGTTACCACTTCAACATATGAATTGTGGGGAAACGTGTGCGTGCATGCTTAGTCTCTCAGTTGTGTCCAACTCTGCAACCCCGTGGACTATAGTCCACCAGGCTGCTCTGTCCATGAGATTTTCCAGGCAAGAATACTGGAGTGGGTTGCCATTTCCTCCTGCAAGAGATCTTCCCGACCCAGGGATCGAACCTGAGTCTCCTGCATTGGCAGGCGGCTTCTTTACCACTGAACCCCCTGGGAAGCCCAACATAAGAATTTTGGGAAAACACAATATATGAAAGCCCTTATTTAAAACTTAGAAGTCAGTCCCAGTAGTGCTCAGTAAACATTTTCACTGGTTTTGTCGACTGGCTTGCCATGAATCTCATGGACAGAGGAGCCTGGTAGGCTATCATCCATGGAGTCGCAGAGTCAGACACGATTAAGTAATTTATTTACTTACTGTTGCCATGAATAATGCTCCTCACCACCACTGCAAGCGTTATAACTAACACTTCACACAAAGAGCCAGTCCTGACTCCCCAGTACCCTTGGAAAAGTGGAAAATCTGTGGTCGCCTCCATATGTATGCTTACCGAAAACGAGTGGTTTGCCACTGTGCTAGGTCATCCCCTTGCACTTTTGTTATGATAGCTCAGCTGTTTAGCACGAGCACCTCCACTTGTGTGGGGGTAGGGGAAGCAAGTATTAGGAGCAAGGCAAGAACATTAACTTGAGTGTTAACCTTCAGCACGATTATCCCTTTCCACCTGGGTACTAGAGTATCCCGTGTCATAGGTCTTGACTGTGTGCTTGCTCCCACAGCTTTTAATTCAAAAGGAGATGCACAGTGGGAGAGCTGTTGAATTAAGAAATTCTACTAACCATAATGGCTTACTGTGCTCAGAAATCGCCCTTCCCCAAGACAGTTTAGGCTTTGAAATGAAACCAGATTATTTTCTTTTACCAGCTATTTTAGCCCTCATATCTGCCCAGTGGTCTCAACACTGTGCTGTATCAATGATCCAGCTTGGTGTGGTTTTTTGGTTTTGTTTTGTCATTTTTTTGTTTTTTGGCAGTGTACAGCAGAGAAATTCTCTCTTTATATGTGGGTATGTCAGGCTTCCCAGGTGGCACAGTGGTAAAGAATCCATCTGCCAATGCAGGAGACACAAGAGACACAGGTTCGATCCCTGGGCCGGGAAGATGCCCTGGAGCAGGAAACAGCGACCCATTCTGGTATTCTTGCCTGGAATATCCCATGGACAGAGGAGCCTGGCGGCCTACAGTCCACGGGGTAGCAAAGAGTCAGATACAACCAAGCACAGACAAAACACATGTGAATATGTCATCATTGCTGAATGATACCCCAGTGTACATTGTTAATAAATCTTATTTGATAAGAGATTAGGTAGAAACCAAAGATTTGGGGGGCAGAGGATGTAGGGACAGTTTTGGATTATCATATTTCCAACAGCTCTAATAAAAAGGTTTTTCTTTATGCTCCTGATGTGAGGAGAAAGGGTGAAATTAATGAAGCTCTGAGTCAAATGACAGCCATTTCAGGTATGTCTTCACATCCCACCAGTGAACTGAGGAAATCCTGAAGTGAATCCTGTTTCTTTCCAAAGTGTAGCTGACAATCCTTAAATGTCAAAAAGTTAAAAAAAAAACAAAACTATTTTCAGGTATGCCAACCAGTGACTTATTTGAAATGCTAGTTGAATTATTTGGAATGCCACCATTTTTGTGGTTTTCCTTTCAGTTTCCATTCTTTATAGTACATTTTCATGGCTCAATTACCAGACCAATTATACTTTTCTCTTTTTATTTATTCTTTTTTATTGCCACTCAGGACAGAAGAAAAAAAAGAACACTGCTGACAGTCATCTCATTTATGGAAGGCTTTCAGCGTTCCTGATTAGAATGCTCTTCAGCAAGTCGACTTGCCAATGACATACTATAAAAACAGCTTTTCTGATTAGAATCTTCATGCAATGGAGATATTTCTCACTAATGGAAATATACAAATGTGAGCTGACTCTCTGAGTAAGGAAGAAGAGGTCTGCTTGAGGAGTGAGCTTCAGGCTCATTGTTTCTTTTTTAAAGATTTTTATCATTGACTTGGAGAATGGAGTATGCTCTTGGATATTATGGAAAAGCAATTAAAATTTAAAATTACACAGGTTCTTAACACATAGTTAAAAGTAGCAGTTGAAAATTCAGGGTGTTTGAATTAGATTGCAGTATGGTTAATCATATTAAGTTTATTCTGAAATAGACCTGAAATATATACATATATATATATATATATATATATACACACACACACACACATTTATATATATAAGTGTATATATACACACACAAATGTCCTAGTCAATTCAGTGATCATGGACAAGTATAGTATGAGAACTGAAATCTCAGAATCATAAAATTAAGATCAAGTACAATGATACCATGAGGAGGGCATGGCAACCCACTCCAGTGCTCTTGCCTAGAGAATCCCATGGACAGTGGAGCCTGGTGGGCTACAGTCCATAGGGTCGCAAAGAGTCAGACATGACTTAGTGACTTAGCACGTGGATGCATCACAATGGTAGCACACAGAGAGGAAAATATGCATACAGGCTGGAAAGAGAAGGATTACAGTCACTTCTAATGAGGTGATGACTTTTTATGATGATCACATCAGAGTATAAACCCATGTTTAGAAATTTATTTAAAATGTTGCATTTTTACTGTTAAACACTGCATGTTTTCTAAGATACTTTGGCCCCCTAATGCCAAGAGCTGACTCATTAGAAAAGACCCTGATGCTGGGAAAGACTGAAGGCGGGAGGAGAAGGGAACAACAGAGGACGAGATGGCTAGATGGCATCACTGACTGTATGGGCATGAGTTTGAGCAAGCTCCGGGAGATGGCGAAGGACAGGGAAGCCTGGCTTCCTACAGTCCGTGGGGTGGGAAAGAGTCGGACACGACTGAGCAACTGAACAACAACGGTACTTGCCAGACGGGTCATGAAGTGAAAAAGTGAAAGTGTCAGTAGCTCAACTGTGTTCAACTCTTTAAGACCCCAAGGAATGTAGCCCGCCAGGCTCCTCTGTCCATGGAATTCTTCAGGCAAGAATACTGGAGTGAGTAGACATGCCCTTCTCCAGGGGACCTTCCAAAGCCAGGTTTTGAACTCGGGTCTCCCACACTAGAGGCAGATTCTTTACCATCTGAGCCACCAGCCTTTTCCTAGAGCATGGCCTGTTGGATCCCTTCTTCTGTAAGTATAGTCCTGTCTCAGGCTCTTGGGAGAATCAGTGTCCCACCTTTAAGAAAGGTCAGGTAGGGTTCCAGATCTTGTGCAGAAACCAGGGGTTGGCTCATGATGGGCAGGCCATGGCAACACTATTCAAGGTGGAAAAGAAATAAGAAGAGTCAGTGAAGGAACTCTAGCTTTGGATAGGGGATGGAAATGCAGAGAGGGAGGAACACTATCAGAAATAATGTGTAGATGCAAGAGATAGGCGCTGGTGGGGCTTGCATGTCAAGAAGACTTGAGGAGGTTTTAAACCATTGCCTCATCACTTCTATGGGCACATGGCAGATGGTATGTTTGGTGGACTTAAAGATCAAGGAAGACAGTGTCTGAGATTCACTATCATCAATCTTGCTGCCAAGTCTGGCTCTGACCTTTTATCTCCTAATTAGATAATTGGGCACCTGGTTATTCCTGACTTCAGTCCTGCCCCTCAGGTTCAGTTTGATGTCTGAGAACTGGCTACCAGATATTCCCCTGCTACCATCTTCCTTTCTACTTTCTTTAGTTTGGCCTGCTCCTTCCAATGCTCTCTTTTATCTGTCTTACTCTCCCTAGGTTAGGTGTTTTCCTGGACCAGGACTTGTCATCTGTGTCCACATAACACTCTTTAGATATAGTCATCTTCCTGTTGAAGAGGAAAATTTAAATGCTTTCTCAGAGGCATACGTATATGGGCAGAGTAGGTGTGTACCCACTGATGTGGAATCTGGGTAGCAGAATAGTGCCAGTGTCTCTCTGAAATGTTTCTGACCTGACAATTGATGCCTACAAATTCAGGATCCAAGCATTCATTCTTTAAAATATAAATTCCCATGGGAGCATTAGTTTATAACAGGCCTTTGTACCTTAGTGGGATTAAGGGATCTGAGAGAGAAATTTTTGTAGAGGAGAGAGGAAAAGGAAAAGAACATTATTGGTTTCCTAACCTCAGATATGCAGATGACACCACCCTTATGGCAGAGAGTGAAGAGGAACTAAAAAGCCTCTTGATGAAAGTGAAAGTGGAGAGTGAAAAAGTTGGAATAAAGCTCAACATTCAGAAAATGAAGATCATGGCATCCAGTCCCATCACTTCATGTGAAATAGATGGGGAAACAGTGGAAACAGTGTCAGACTTTATTTTGGGGGGCTCCAAAATCACTGCAGATGGTGATTGCAGCCATGATATTAAAAAGACGCTTACTCCTTGGAAGAAAAGTTATGACCAACCTAGACAGCATGTTGAAAAGCAGAGATATTACTTTGCCAACAAAGGTCTGTCTAGTCAAGGCTGTGGTTTTTCCAGTGGTCATGTATGGATGTGAGAGTTGGACTGTGAAGAAAGCTGAACGCCGAAGAATTGATGCTTTTGAACTGTGGTGTTGGAGAAGACTCTTGAGAGTCCCTTGGACTGCAAGGAGATCCAACCAGTCCATTCTGAAGGAGATCAGCCCTGGGATTTCTTTGGAAGGAATGATGCTAAAGCTGAAACTCCAGTACTTTGGCCACCTCATGGGAAGAGTTGACTCATTGGAAAAGACTCTGATGCTGGGAGGGATTGGGAGCAGGAGGAGACGGGGACAACAGAGGATGAGATGGCTGGATGGCATCAATGACTCAATGGACATGAGTTTGGGCAAACTCCGGGAGTTGGTGATGGACAGGGAGGCCTGGCGTGCTGTGATTCATGGGGTTGCGGGGAGTCGGACATGACTGAGCGACTGAACTGACTGAATGTCAGTTTCAAGGTGGAAATTTTAAAATGCAGAAGACGACTTCACCTTTTTGGATCTGAATATTCTAGGCAATCTGACTGTAGCAAATGGCCAGAGCAACCTGGCCAAAGATCGAGCCCTGCATTCTATACTTGTAGTCTCATCATACAATGTTCTAGATGATGATAAATCCTCTATTCTTTATCTGTCAGTTATTCTGAAAGCATTATTCCCAGGTCTTTCTCAGCTGGCCATCTGCAACTGTTATCCTGCACCCCACCCTTTTCACCCTCCCACGTTTATACTTATTAAACACCCATCAGCACTGTTGCCTACTGTTGTGTTGTAGCAACCCAAGCTGTGTTTCATTGTTTCATTTTGGATTTCAATTTATGCTTTCATCAGAGCCCTTTACCACCTAAATGGCTAAGAGTCTAAGACAGGATGGATTTTTCAGATGGTAGACTGGAACATGAAGACAAATGATAAAGAGAAGTTGAAGAGTTTAGGTATATTTACTGGTAACAAATATTTCTAAAATACGATGCTGTGAAAGTGCTGGACTCAATATGCCAGCAAATTTGGAAAACTCAGCAGTGGCCACAGGACTGGGAAAGGTCAGTTTTCATTCCAATCCCAAAGAAAGGCAATGCCAAAGAATGCTCAAACTACTGCACAGTTGCACCCATGTCACACGCTAGCAAAGTAATGCTCAAAATTCTCCAAGCCAGGCTTCAACAGTATGTGAACCAAGGACTTCCAGAAGTTCAACCTGGATTTTGAAAAGGCACAGGAACCAGAGATCAAATTGCCAACATCCGCTGGGTCATTGAAAAAGCAAGAGAGTTCCAGAAAAACATCTATTTCTGCTTTATTGACTATGCTAAAGCCTTTGACTGTGTGGATCACAATAAACTGTGGAAAATTCTTCAAGAGATGGGAACACCAGACCCCCCTGACCTACCTCCTGAGAAATTTGTACGGAGGTCAAGAAGCAGCAGTTAGAACTCTACGTGGAACAACAGAAGTTCCAAATCAGGAAAGGAGTATGTCAAGGCTGTATATTGTCACGCTGCTTATTTAACCTATAAGCTGAATACATCTTGCGAAATGCCGGGCTAGATGAAGCACAAGTTGGAATCAAGATTGCTGGGAGAAATAGCAGTATCCTCAGATGCGCAGGTGACACCACCCTTATGGCAGAAAGTGAAGAGGAACTAAAGAGCCTCTTGATGAAAGTGAAAGAGGACAGTGAAAAAGGGCTTAAAACTCAACATTCAAAAAACGAAGATCATGGCATCTGGTCCCATCACTTCATGGGAAATAGATGGGGAAACAATGGAAACAGTGACAGACTTTATTTTCTTGGGCTCCAAAATCACTGCATGTGGTGACTGCAGCCATGAAATTAAAAGATGCTTGCTCCTTGGAAAAAAAGCTCTGATCAACCTAGACAGCATATTAAAAAGCAGAGACATTACTTTGCCAACAAAGATCCAAATCTAGTCAAAGCTATGGTTTTTCCAGTAGTCATGTGTGGATGTGAGAGTTGAACTGTAAAGAAAGCTGAGTGCCAAAGAATTGATGATTTTGATCTGTGGTGTTGGAGAAGACTCTTGAGAGTCCCTTGGACTGCAAGGAGGTCCAACCAGTCCATCCTAAAGGAAATCAGTCCTGAATATTCATTGGAAGGACTGAACCTGAAGCTGAAATTCCAATACTTTGGCCACCTGATGCAAAGAACCAGCTCACTGGAAAAGACCCTTATGCTGGGAAAGATTGAAGGCAAAGAAGGAGATGGTTGGATGGCATCGCTGACTCGATGCATATGTGTTTAAGAAAGCTCTGAGAGTTGGTGATGGACAGGGAAGCCTGGCGTGCTACAGTCCATGGGATCACAAAGAGTCAGACACATCTGAGTGACTGAACTGAACTGAACAAATATTTCAAGCAGCCTTACAATGGAAAATTAGAGGTGAATTTTATGGATGATGGGTATTATCAATTGATTTTAGAGTCTAGTGATTATAATCTTGTAAGAATGAAATATTTGTGGTACTCTGTAAATTTTCATATTTTCTCTCACCCCTTCTTTTGTGTGCTTTGTTGTCTGTGTCTCTCTTTCCCCTAACATTTTAGCTTTTCTCTGTTTCTTCCAATTACTCACTAATTGCTTGACTATGTAATAATATCAAAGTGTATTATCATTGTCATTTACAATGAAGAGTCTTCTTGAACTCTTAAGACTGGGTTAGGAATCCCTCTTATGTTCCTGTAACACCCTATTCTTGCACCCGAGATAGCTTATACACATTGTAACATTACTACCATTTTACTTGTCTAATTTCCAATCAGACCTTAAACATATTTTTGTGACCATTTCTCTGGTTTGCCATGAGATGCCCTTCTGCTTGGTACCATGGTTGCAACATTCTTGGGGCTCAGAACTATTTGAACCACTTCTGCTGCTTCAGACATCTGTAACGAAGTTTCTTCCCTTTCTTTATTTTCTATACTGGTAGAAGTATTTATAACAATTTGCTCCAGTTTCAGTAGAGATGTTTATCACGGTCTTCATGTCAAGGGTATCTCAGAACTTAATGTAAATCAATAGAAAGAGTGCATTCTTATAGGGATAGTAGAGAACTTGGAGCCCAGGAGTCAACTTAAGGAGGTGGCTAGCACTGCTGTGGTCACCTCCAAAAGAGTATAGCAAACACAGTTCTTTCAGAGGGTCACTACCTGAAGAGTCCAGTCTGGTAGAAGGGTTAGCATCAGAATTCTCTGAAGAATGCAGCTCCCTTATCATGGGTCTAAGAGGTTTTTATTAAATGGGAACAGATCTCAAAGAAGCAGTATGGTCTACTTTCCAATTGAGAAGAATGGAGCAGAAATTGGACAGGGGACTGGGTCTCCAGATCCAAATGCTAAGGAGTATTAAGAAGCTGAAACACAGCCCCAAAACTGGTATAGAAACTCCATCACGTGGCCCAGGGACCCAGAGTGAAAGCTGGGCACGGTGGCTGTAGCTTATTGGAGTGTGAACACCCAGGGGTCAACCAGTTATATTGAACACCATTCAAAATGCAGTAGTCAAATGCTTGTCTTCATAGGACTCCAGGGAAGGACCAACAGTGGCTTATCTTCTAACAGCTATTGTAATAGAGCCTTTGGTAAGAAGCTTTGTCTTGTAAGCTCTGAGATTGTTCCAAAATGGAATTCAAATTTGAATTACATAGTTTGTAGCAAGTGATTCAGTTATGAGGGCACACACCAAGGAACTCTGGGGGGAGTTTCTGAACAGCACAGGATACTGAACGAGAACAAAGTCATTTTCTTAGGCATCTAGAAATCAGACTCATTTTTAAATGTCAACTCTTGGGTTGCCCATGATCCAACATGCCCCACAGATATAAAAAGACACACTAAAGTGGCCATAAAAACGGTGGCCAACATGATTGGGCCAAGTTCATAAAATTATTGAATCTGTTTGTTTTATAGGCTATAATTGAAATGTGATAAATGCTTTTTATACTGAACTGCAGTAGAAGACCCAGTGGAATATGGATTATCAAGGCACATCTCTACTTTTGCCCTTTTATATTGTTTTATAATTACCTGTTTATGTGTCTGTCTCCCGAATTGGGTCTAATGACCCCAGATCATGAAGCCCTTCAGGAACTAACTTTGTGTTTTCACTTCATGGTACAGCGGCCCACACTTAGTGTGATACAGACCAATAGCTCTCCTCCAAAAACTGTTTTCCTTTTCCTTGGTTGCATATGTAGCTCTCTGAGTAGTTTGGCATCACTGTAAGTCATGTCTGAAATAGCACTCTGTCCTGAAGCCAGGACTTTGTATTAATATAAGCAAATGACATAGACCAAATCTGGCAAATGCCCAATGACTCAGAGCAGTATGGTGGCACTACAAAATACTCACTTTATGAAGATTTTCAAGGATGATTTTCCCCTAGAAACCTAACTTGAATAAATGTTGAAATACAGATTCAATCACCTGGTTATCTGAGATGGTTTTTCTGATAGGAAATGATGTCTTTTAAAGGGTCATAATATAAAAAATGAAAATTTTAACAACACATTCTTACCAGTATGCTTTTCTCTTAGGAATGAATACAGTAGGGTGTATTAACCCCAGGCGAGTAGTCCTTTCCCACTTTCTTGCTTCTGTTCCTATACTTTATGGATATTATTTCTCCTTCCAGAGATACATTCTAGTTTATATTCTTTTAAAAATTCTACTCCATATTCATTTCTGGTAGTAAAAATATTCTGGTCTAGGAAGTACATATTTGTCAGCATAAATCACATTTGATTTTTCCGTTTGTTCTGAGAGTCTTCTAGGTCTTGAGTATATATAATGGTTCTTGTAATGAAATCAGCTTGTTTGAAAATTGGACAAGTAGTTTGCAAACCAGCAGAAAACTTTCCAGGTATAGAAAAAAATCTGATCCCAGGATTGAATAAATGATGACATTAATGTAAAAGCCTATTTTTCTTCAGTCAAAACAACTTAATTAACAAACACTTACTGAGTTGACATAGTGAGTTAAAAAATAATGACAATAATAAAAAAGCTTTTATTTAGTTTCAAATCAATGATATTAATTTAATTGTTTTTAAACTCATTATTTCTGAACTCAATACTTTTGGAAAATTAACTTCATCATTCTTAAGTCATAAATAAAGCTTCTATGTTTTTAAGCAATAAATAAAGCTTCTGTACTTTGATAGGTCATGTCTCTTAATTTACAAATGAGTCATTTTCTTTTGATTATGGCTTATATCCAGGTTAAATTACATTGTGACAAATCACAATGCGTTATAGTGAAAGCTCCCTCTTGAGTCACTTTTAATTCTAATTTTCCCTTATTCCAAATAATATTTAATGCAACAGAATCCAAATACAAGGGAAGTTTGATCCCTTAAGAATTTTGAAAAAGTAGCTTGCCTGTATTTATTTATAGTTTTTCTGAGAGCTATAATAAGAATGGTTCTTGTGATAAAAGTATAGTGCATATTTAGAAAATAATAGAGTAAAACCAAATATCTAAAACATAAAATAATTGAATTTGTGATTTATACAGCTTTAGTCTCTTTAATCTTTCTTTTATTGAGATTTTGTTTTGTGAATAGATAGGCATGCCAGACATGTTTTAGATTGATTACTGTTCTCTATCATTATCTTCAATTACAAGTCTGATTCTAGGACCCTAATGAGTGTCAATGTGCTTAGTTGCTCAGTCGTGACCAACTCTTTGCGACCGCATGGACTGTAGCCCGCCAGGCTCCTCTGTCCATGGGGATTCTCCAAGCAAGAATCCTGGAGCGAGTTGCCATGCCCTTCTCAGGGGATCTTCCCAAGCCAGGGACTGAACCCCAGTCTCCCACATTGCAGGCAGATTCTTTACCATTTGAGCCACCAGAGCAGCCCCAAAGTTAGTTGACACCACAGCTATCTCCCACAGCATCCTAATACAGTGTCTGAAAGTGTTAATCCCTCAGTCATGCGCAACTCTTTGTGACCCATGGACTGTAGCCTGCTTGGCTCCTCTGTCCGTGGGATTTTCTAGTCTAGAATACTGGAGTGGGTTGCCATTTCCTTCTCCAGGGTCCTGACCCAGTGATCGAACATGGGTCTCCTGCATTGCAGACAGACTCTTTACCGTCTAAGCTACTGGGGGAGCAGGACCCCTAACCCTAATGGAAAATTTCCGATCTTTAGTGAGAAGAGTCTTGAATGATTAGAAATCTCTAGGCTTCTTCTTTTCTAGATTAAGAATGACTCACCTGATAGCAAATACTAATTCCACACTTTGGGATCACCCCAAATTTTTTTATATTAAGTCACTCGATCAGACATCCTTGTGTGCAGATTATATGAGTTATTAACAGATAACTATGGTGAAATAGAGCTTGTTGTTTACTATGAGTTAGTAAGAAATAATTCTTAATAATGCAAATGAACTTTTCAATAGACACAATTATATTACTTGTTTGAAAGCATGAAGTTAAAATACTAGTGGTAGTCAGTAAGTAAATGGATGAAAACACTGGTACTTAGCAGAGTAAGTTTTTCTTATGAAGTGAATCTTATGTAGATGTAGAGTACCTCTGATCATATAGTGCTTTACAGTGACAGAGAATGAGATGGTCCGATAGCATCACTGATGTAATGGACAAGAGTTTGAGCAAATTCCGGGAGACAGTGAAGGGCAGATGGGGTGTGGTGTGCTGCAGTCCATGGGGTTGCAAAGAGTCAGACACAGCTAAGCAACTGAACAACAACGTAGATGTAGAACCATTAACGAATTATGGTAAGGGAGACTGGAGAAATACATACTCCATCATTCCACTTTATCCAAGAAAGGGGAGAGCAGGGTGTCAGTTGGAGGTGTGTTAGAAAGCTCAAGGGATTGAGAGCATTTTGGAGAATCTCTGATGGAAAAAAAAGAGAAAAGCTTGTTCAAGTGCCAAAAAATTTTTTTGATGTTTTGAGCCCACCTAATATTGGAAAACCATAAATTTAGATGCAGTATTGAAATTCCATAAATATTTAAACACTTAATATATGCTTGGATGTTCTAGGCAACGGGGATTCAGCCAAGTCCTCATTGAGTTTGCCTCCTGGAGGGATAAAGAGTTTCTGTGGTACAAAGCAAGAAGACTGCTTGCTTAGTGGCTTCAGATTGGAGAATTTCAAGAGTTAAGTGCGGAGGAAGGGCAGGAGTTTAATTCATTTCACTGCAAGAAGCATTTATTGAATATCTATAATATCCCAGCCATCCTGTTAGTTGTTGGAGAATCAAGGATCAAAAAATAGTCTCTCTCTTTCAAGAGCACTTATAACTTTCTTTTTTTTTTTTTACTTTATTTTACTTTACAATACTGTATTGGTTTTGCCATACATCAACATGAATCTGCCACGGGTGTACACGTGTTCCCAATCCTGATACCCCCTCCTACCTCCCTCCCCATACCATCCCTCTGGGTCATCCCAGTGCACCAGCCCCAAGCATCCTGTATCCTGCATCGAACCTAGACTGGCGATTCGTTTCTTATATGATCTTATACATGTTTCAATGCCATTCTCCCAAATCATCCCACCCTCTCCCTCTCCCTCTCCCACAGAGTCCGAAAGACTGCTCTGTACATCTGTGTCTCTTTTGCTGTCTCGCATACATATCGTTACCATCTTTCTAAATTCCATATATATGTGTTAGTATACTGTATTGGTGTTTTTCTTTCTGGCTTACTTCACTCTGTATAATCGGCTCCAGTTTCATCCACCTCATTAGAACTGATTCAAATGTATTATAGCTTTCTGAGAAGGACAGAAGTGCTAGCAGGTATTGTCACTAGTATGTGGCCAGTACTCTGACGGCCTGGGGAGCAGTGTGTACAGGGCAAAGTCCATAGCTCAGTCTGGGAAGGGCCTGGAGAAAAGTGTCAGGGGGATGAAAACTAGGCAAGTGGGTCCCTGGGCCAGGCCTTCAGACAGCATGCTGCTGCTGCTGCTGCTGCTGCTGCTGCTAAGTTACTTCAGTCATGTCCGACTCTGTGCAACCTCATAGACAGCAGCCCACCAGGCTCCCCCATCCCTGGGATTCTCCAGGCAAGAACACTGGAATGGGTTGCCATTTCCTTCTCCAATGCGTGAAAGTGAAAAGTGAGGGTGAAGTAGCTCAGTCTTGTCTGACTCTTAGCATAGCCAGGCTCAAAGACATTAAAGAAACTTGTGTGATGCCCGAAGAAAACTGTATACTGATTGATACCCTCCTGCATAAAGGATGAGGAAAGCAGTGTCTGGTGACGCGGCTGGTGGAATAGTGAAGAGATCACAGAGCTTCTTGGTGGTTGGTACCAGTAAGAAAATAAGACTGTACTCTATAGCACAGGGAATATATTCAATGTCCTATGACAGACCATAATGGGAAAAGATATTAAAAAATATATATATATATATATACACACACACATATGTTTCTCCCAGAAATCTTGATTCCAGCTTGAGCTTTATCTAGCCTGGCATTTCTCATGATGTATTCAGCATATAAGTTAAATAAACAGGGTGACAATATACAGTCTTGATGTACTCCTTTCCCAATTTGGAGCCAGTCCATTGTTCCATATCTGGTTCTAACTGTTGCTTCTTGACCTGCATACAGGTTTCACAAGAGGCAGGCAAGGTGGTCGGGTATTCCCATCTCTTTAAGAATTTTCCACAGTTTGTTGAGATCCACACAGTCAAAGGCTTTAGCATAATCAATGAAGCAGAAGTAGATGTTTTTCTGAAATCCTCTTGCTTTCTCTATGATCCGGAGGATGTTGGCAGTTTGATCGAAATCCTCTTGCTTTCTCTATGATCCAGAGGATGTTGGCAGTTTGATCTCTGGTTTCTCTGCTTTTTATAAATCCCCTTGAACATCTGGGATTTCTCAGTTCACGTACTGGTGAAGCCTCACTTGAAGAATTTTGAGCATTACTTTGCTAGTATGTGAAATGAGTGCAACTATGCAATAGTTTGAGCAGCCTTTGGCATTGCCCTTCTTTGGGATTGAAATGAAAACTGACCTTTTCCAGTCCTGTGGCCACTGCTGAGTTTTCCAAATTTGCTGGCATATTGAGTAGCACTTTGGATTTGAGCTAGGTCAGCTGGAATTCTATCACCTCCTCTAGCTTTGCTTGTGTGATGCTTCCTAAGTCCCACTTGGCTTCGTTTTCCAGGATGTGTGGCTCTAGGGGAGTGATCACACCATGGTGGTTATCTGGGTCATGAAGATCTTTTTTGTGTAGTTTTTCTGTGTATTCTTGCCACTTCTTAATATCTTCTGCTTCTGTCAGGTCCATACTGTTTCTGTCCTTTACTGTGCTCAACTTTGCATGAAAAGTTCTCTTGGTATCTCTAATTTTCTTGAAGAGATCTCTAGTCTTTCCCATTCTATTGTTTTCCTTTATTTCTTTGCATTGTTCACTGAGGAAGGCTTTCTTATCTCTCCTTGCTATTCATTGGAACTCTGCATTCAAATGGATATATCTTTCCTTTTCTCCTTTGCCTTTCACTTCTCTTCTTTTCTCAGCTATTTGTAATGCCTCCTCAGACAACCATTTTGCCTTTTTACATTTCTTTTTCTTGGGATGGTTTTGCCCATTGCCTCCTATACAATGTTATGAACCTCCCCCCATAGTTCTTCAAGTACTCTCTCTATCAGATCTAAACCCTTGAATCTATTTGTCACTTCCACTGTATTTGTCACTTACACTGTAAAGGATTTGATTTAAGTCATACCTGAATGGCCTAGTAGTTTTCGTTCCTTCAACTTAAGTCTGTATTTTGCAGTAAGTCAGCTCCCGGTCTTATTTTTGCTGATTGTATAGAGCTTCTCCATCTTTGGCCACAAAGAATATAATCAATCTGATTATATCAATAACCTTAGATATGCAGATGATACCACCCTTACTGCAGAAAGTGAAGAGGAACTAAAGAACCTCTAGATGAAGGTGAAAGAGGAGATTGAAAAGCTGGCTTAAAACTCAACATTCATAAAACTAACGTCATGGCACCCAGTCCCATCACTTCATGGCAAATAGATGGGGAAAAAATGGAAACAGTGACAGACTTTATTTTCTTGGGCGCCAAAATCACTGTGGATGGTGACTGTAGCCATGAAATTAAAAGACGCTTGCTCCTTGGAAGAAAAGCTATGACCAACCTAGACAACATATTAAAAAGCAGAGACATTATTTTACCAACAAAGGTCTTTATAGTCAAAGCCATGGTTTTTCCAGTGGTCATGTATGGATGTGAGAGTTGGACCATAAAGAAGGCTGAGCTTCAAAGAATTGATGCTTTGGAACTGTGGTATTGGAGAAGACTCTTGAGAGTCCCTTGGACAGCACAGAGATCAAACTAGTCAATCCTAAAGGAAATCAGTCCTGAATATTAATTGGAAAGACTGATGCTGCAATTGAAGCTTCAGTAGATTGGCCACCTGATGCAAAGAACTGACTCATTAGAAAATATTCTGATGCTTGGAAAGATTGAAGGCAGCAGCAGAAGTGGATGACGGGGGACAGGGTGATTGGATGATCTCACTAACTCAATTGACGTGAGTTTGAACAATCTCCAGGAATTGGTGGAGGACAGGGCAGGGAAGCTTGGTGTGCTGCAGTCCACTGGGTCATAAAGAGTCAGACGTAATTTAGCAACTAAACAACAACAATATAACACTGGCCTGTTTCCTGCTCGTGAAATTTATAGTTCTGCATGCCTTTGTTTTTGTAAAATATTTTTGCCAATATTATCATATTTCATCATCAGAACATCCCTTTGAGCCGTATCCAATGCTTTCCCCCTTGGTTTACAGATGAGGAAAGTTACAGAGATGAAATATTTTTCTCCAAGTCTTATAGATAGTATTGGCGGAATTGGGCTAAAAACTAAGATTTCTGTTTTTTCTTTTCTTTTTTGTTTTATTTGTTTGGAGAAGAGAAAAATTTGTTGCAGGGCCAACAAGGAAAATGGGTAGCTCATGCCTAAAAACCTTGGACTTCAAAGACTGACTTTTCAAGAAATAGAACTGGCAAGGGTCCTTTCTTATTTTATATATCAGAGGCACGCATTTGGTTTATATAATTTTCTAATACAAAATTTGGTTGCTTTTAGAACTAACTTTGGCCCATTATCTTCTTGAATCTTTCAGAAGCAAGAAAAAACTCAAAAGTAGATTTTTTTTTTTTCAAAACCTTGTTAGCTACAATCTTGAATCTGGGAGAGAAGATGTATCTTTCTAGGCCTAGTTTTATATTTAGTAAAATGAGACATGTTTAATTTTATTTTAAAAAAGAAATTAAGGCAAAAGGAGAATATTTTGCATCATCTGTGTATCAGGGTGCAGTGACTTTTTTTGATAGCAAACATCTATCAAGGAGTTATAAAAATTCAACAACCTTCATGTTCAGTTTTAAAAGTTAATTTTTGGATTTTGCTCCAAGATACCAAAAATATTTGTACTCTTTTTCATACACTAGTAAATCTCATTTTCAGAGATGCCTAGATGGTATTCATCTTTGTGATCATTACCAAGTGGGACAGTCACATTATTGTCTTTGTGAACCACTGTATACCTCTTCCCAATGGGTGATGCAGTGGAGTTACCAGACCAGAAGTTAAATCATTAAAGTAAAAAAAGAAGTGATTTATTTAAAATTCCTCTTTTTTGCTGCTAGTCATAGGCAAAGGAAGCTGCCCAAATGGTTTCTACTTCTCTTCTTTTCATTTTTCCCCCCTAAGCTTTCTCTTAAATTGTCATTTACTGCCAATGGTGTCAAATGTGTTATTCCTTGTTAAGAATAAACTTTATTGAACTGGAAATCTCATCCTCTTACTATTTATTAATATAGTTTTAGAAGAATCCTCCCATTTTGGTTGGTAGCTCCTCAGTTGGGTTTCAATGTGATGCACTTCTTGGCTCTTTAGTCCCATGGGCACTGTGCTGAGACAGACTTACCCAGGCTTCCTTTGAACACAGAAATGAAAATCAATAAACAATTTGAACTTCTTCAAGGAGAATTTTTCTTCTCTAATGAATATACAAGCTTGGTTACAGCTTAATTCAAAGATTGAATTTAGTGAGTGTTTTTGAATGCACTATAAGCATGACAGACACAAACCTCAAACACCATGTCTCACAGGGAGACAGTGCTTAAAAAAAATTCATACTCTCCCATTCCAAGTCCACATAGAAATGAGACAACTCAACTGTAGTAATATTTACTTGAGACATGGCCCAGGGAATGCCCAGTCATATTATTTGTGCTGTCTTCACATGAAGATTTTGAAAGCAAATATATGGATAAACAAAAAAGAGCCCAATTAAATGAAACAAATATTTTATCAGTTAGGATTTTGCTATCTTTTAAGGGGAAGAATATTCACCTCTGGCCTTAGTTAAGTCTTGGTCCAGGGGCTCATCTGGTGTTACTACGATCCACTTCTGTGTGTCCCTCTGTTCCTTCTGTGTGTTAACCAGTGAAGTTGTTCAGTCGTGTCCGACTCTTTGTGATCCCATGGACTGTAGCCTACCAGGCTCCTCCATCCATGGAATTTTCCAGGCAAGAGTACTGGAGTGGGTTGCCATTTCCTTCTCCAGAGGATCTTCCTGACCCAGGGACTGAACCCAGGTCTCCCACATTGCTTTACCACCTGAGCTACCAGTGAAGCCCATAACTGTGTGTTCATCCTTATTCTTTGCTTCAGAGCAAAGCACTCCCACATGACACCAAAATGCCTCCCAAGGAAATGAGCTAAGCTTTTTTTTTTTTTTTTTCCCACAATAATTGAAAAAGAGCCCAGATCCTGTTTCTCATTGACCTTATTAGGGTCCCGAGCTCACTGTT
Source organism: Ovis canadensis (assembly GCF_042477335.2). Classification (NCBI taxonomy): domain Eukaryota; kingdom Metazoa; phylum Chordata; class Mammalia; order Artiodactyla; family Bovidae; genus Ovis; species Ovis canadensis. The sequence continues at coordinate 31,191,713 of NC_091256.1, forward strand.
ATCTCTGCTGCCAGAGGGGTAAGATACACTGATTGACTGAAGGCTATCTGAGTTCACCCTTGAATTAAGGGTGGTATCAACCCCAAGCAAGTCTTCAACTGTTTGCCAGAAGTGATTTCTCTTAAGGAATTTGAGGAAATAGTTCCCCAAAAGAGTGGTGTGAAAGTACTGTATGACCAAAACCACAGATAGAGGCCAGGAAAACAGACTTGAGAAATGGTTGAATAAGTTAATTAGTTAATGGTACTATTAGAAACATCTTTTAAAATGTGGTAATAAGTTGGGCTGTGACTGTGATTCATCACCAGTGACTTATAATATTAAACATATATGTTAATGGATGATGACACTTTTGAAAGTTTTAAGAATAAAGATACAGCTGTATAAATACCAATTCAATACCATAAATGCAACTAATTACTTACCTGTAAAGTCTATTATTAAATGCCTGTGAAAAATAAGGATTTCATGCCTCTTACTGTAAATGACTTCCAAGACTATATCCTTTATCTTCACAGTATTTTATCATTAAGTTTCTAATTTTCCTGCATGATTTAACAATATGCACATTGGAGCCATGAAAGGGAAAAAAAACATTGCATTTCCCTCCTCACCTCCCATTTTTCTCTGGCAATAGAGAAGGAACATGTAGAAAGAGAAAGTCATAGGACTGACCTTTCTTTATCTTGTTAAATCCAGAGACAACATCCTTGTGCTGGTTTATGACAAGAGGCCAGTTGAAAAATCCACAAGATAATCTGTTGATTAATGATGGCTGGCAGTTTTGGAATTTACAAACGGGAACAAACTACATCTTCCTGACCCTGCTGAGAAGACTGTCAATTCTTTAGTCTAGTCCCAGGTTCTTGCTTTTGACTCGTGTCTACTGACAGTATCTGTGGTGGTTTTGCCATATGGTCATAAGTTCCTCAACACTTCTCCTTCTAAATGTTTTTATTGTTGTTGTTTAGTTGCTAGGTAATGTCCAGCTCTTTTGTGACCCCATGGACTATAGACCACTATAGGCTCCTCTGTCCATGGGACTTTCCAGCAAGAATACTGGAGTGGGTTGCCATTCCCTTCTCCAGGGCATCTTCCCAACCCAGGGATCAAACGTGCATCTCCTGCATTGGCAGGCGGATTCTCAGATGGTGCTGAGCCACCAGGGAAGCCTGTCCCTCTAAATGTTGGAGCCCAATTCCCATCCTCTTGCATATGGCTTGGCCTCACTTCTAACAAACAGAAGATGGCAAACATGATCGTATACCTACTTTAGGTCATTAAAGGTATAGCAGTTTCCTCCTTGATTTCTCTTTCTCCTTTGGACCTTGTGCTGGAAGCCAGTGGCCATTTGATAACAACACTTCAGAAGCCCTGTAACGAGGTCCTGTGCTAACAAACAAAGGCCCTCTGCCTACTGCTGAAGGAGGAAACAGACAGAACAGGCTCCATCTTGAAAGCAGGACTCCATCTTGGGCTGGACTGGACTTTGAGCTACATGTCCAGGATCTATGGAAGTGACGTATCAACTGGAAAACCAGACCCCCCAGATGGAAGAGCCCCAGAGCTCATACCTAGACTCTCAGTCACCTAAAAGAATACCCTAATTATCTGTGTAACTGAATAGAATCATAAATTCTATTATGTTTATTGGGGTATGACCACAGGCCTATTGATAACCTATTGATAATTGTCCACTGTTAACTACCTAGGTTTAAGGCATAAGAATCACAAGTTAACTTTGATTGTATCTTTCTCTTCCTCTGTTCAGACTAGTTTCAGGGAATTTGGGGAGGTGGGTTTGGGCACATACACTTAAGGTATATAAGGTTTTCACAAAAACTGGTCAGGGTCCTTGGCTAAGAGGAATCTCTGCCTTGGGCCCCTGATGTAATAAACAGCACTCCACTATCTGCATTGTCCTTCTGAGTGAGTTTGTTTCCCGGAAGCGTGGCTACAACATTGCCAGCTAGAGAGAGAGGTTCCCACCTCGAGCTGTGTGAGTGAACCATCTTGGAAGTGGGTCCTTTAGCCCTCCTTAGCTGAAACGTCCGGCCATATCTTGACCTCAATCTCATGACAGACCCTGAACTAGAACCAGTAGGCTAAACTCTTTCCAGATCATTACCTTCAGAAAATGTGTGAGATAATAAACATTTGCTGCTTTAAGCCACTTGCGGGATTCACTGGGGATTATGTTTGGGAATCTGATTCCCTGTTGCTCATCAAGATACAAACTCTCCTGACATGTGTTGCTGTTTAGTCACTAAGTCGTGTCCTGCTCTTTTGCAGCCCCACAGACTGTAGCCCTCCAGGCTCCTCTGTCCCTGGAATTTCCCAGACAAGAATACTGTAGTGGGTTGCCATTTCTTTCTTCAGGGGATCTTCCCGAACCAGGGATCGAACCTGCGTCTCCTGCATTTGCAGGGAGATTCTTTACCACTGAGTCACGAGGGAAGCCCTTCATGACATGTATTGACCAATAAATTAGTCAATCAATTGAGCATATATTTACTACTTACCCCTTCCATGCCCAGGATAATCTCAAATCTAACCACAATACCTTCCTTACCTCATCATATCTTCTTTACATGAGTTTCTAGTAAGTAGCATATAGTTGAGCACATAATTTTGCTTTAAGGAACTTCTCTCTGTTATATTTGGGCAATTTCCCCAAAGGCAGAGATCTTCCTGTTTTAAAATATTTCTGAATGCATTTCTGGACTCAGAAGAAGTCTTGATGAATTGAAGTAGCAAATGAGCTCCTTCAACTTGCTTGACTCCCAAGGAAATTAAATAAATGACTCTTTCAGAGCAAGTGCTTTTTGCAGTCTTAGGAGAGAGGAGTCAGTTTTCCCCATTCCGGTCACTTCCTGCTTTATCCCTTGTGGAGAGCAGGTATCAGCAAACATTTCTGTAAAGGGCCAGGAAGTAAAGAGTGTGGGTTTCTCAGGCATATGCAACTACTCAGCTGTATTGTGATGATGTGAAAGCAGGTGTCGACAATACAGAAATTAGTGGAGGTGATGTGTCCCAATAAAAGTTTATTTACAAACATAGGTGCTAGGACAGTTTTGGCCCCTGGGCTGTAGTTTGTGGACCCATGTCCTAGGGTGGTATTTCCCAGCATTGGTATATCATAAGCATCACCTGGAAAGCTTGTTTTACAATAACCACGACTCTGTGAAAATGTGTTTTGACTAAGCACCTCCATTGATCCTTATAATCTGACAAATTTGGAAGCCCTAGAGAAATGAATCAAACCTGGGGTTTCCTTTGTACCAGGGGGTGCTTTCTTCTGTGAGATGTGAAATGAGAATGTGAGGCAAGAATCACAAATTGCATTTCTTTTTTTTTTATTTCTTAGATCACTCTGTGAGGCAAGTATGATCTTAGTTTCCTGACAAGGGATCTAACACCACCACCTGAAGTGGAACCATTGGGCCACCGGGTGAGTCCCACAAATAACATTCTTTGATGTAGGATCTCTCCGATTTCATGAGGCTACACAATCTAAGGACTGGCTATTATGTTTCTCATAAACACATGACTGAATTTCTTATGGTAGGAATGACAACCTACCAGGTAAAATCACTTCCCCCATTTCATTAAGGAAAAATTAATGCCCCAGGAAAACTTCTGGACTTGGTTTGAAGGATGCAGTCCCCCTGTTCTACACAACGTGTAGTTTTCTTAAAATGATAGTTGCTTTGCAAGATTAAGATTTTTTAAGATATAGAATTCAGATACATAATATGAAACAAGGCATAGGGCAGAAACACTTAAATCTGTCCAAGTTTGACCCAAGAGATGGCGCATATATATAGCATTATGCTGTAATTTCAAATGTGTAGTTCATTTGTTAAGAATAAACTTAAACAATTGCAATTTTTGAATGAGTTTCCTATATGTATCCTGGGACTCTTGTTCTAGTCCAAATTAGTGAGATACAGTATATCCTGGGTCAGGACAATCCCCTGGAGAAGGAAATGGCAACCCACTCCAGTGTTCTTACCTGGAAAATCCCATGGACAAAGGAACCTGGTGGGCTACTATCCATCGGATCGTGAAGAATCAGACACGACTGAAGTGACTTGGGATGGACGGAGTACATTAAGATTGCCTTTCTTTTCATTTTTTATTGAGTACATGTGTTTTATAATTTCAGCAAATATCAGCAAGGAGCAAACTAACCCTATTAATTGCCCCCAGGGCTCCCACTCAACTCTGGGTGTCACAAAGCAGAACTGTAGCTAGATTTGTAGAGAGTACATGGTTGGCAATATGGACGTTTTGCACTGGAACTCTTTTATCGTGGGAGACTGTCTTGTGCATTGTATGTATGCTGGTTTTCAGCCTTCATTGCCTCTATTTGCTGGATTCCAGTAGCTCTCTCAAGTTGTAACAATCAACAATGTCTCCAGACCCTGCCAAAAGTCCCCAGCTGAGGGTGGGAGGGAAGGGCAGGAAACATCCCTGTTAAGAACCATTGTTATCAAGACTGTGTGAATACCGGAAGCAAAGTGAAGAAGTGGGACAGCTTCCCAGACATCTCATATTAAGTCCCTGCCCTCAGAGTCTCCTGAAATCCTTAGATAAGGAAAAGATGGGCTCATTCAAGCTGTAATTATTCAGGTAATTGACTCAGTGCTCCTCTTTGCTTTCAATGTGCGAACACCAGCAGTGAGACTGAGCTCTCCTGGGAACTGCACGGGACTCCATTCTTCAGGAGCACCTGGGGACCATCATGTGTCGGCTCCCTCAGTAATAATTTTCCAGCACCCAGATGTTAGAAAAACCATTTGTACACACTGACCCAGGCTTGCTGCATTTTAATAAATCTGCACCCAGAGAATGCCAGGGAGTATGAGGAAGAACTAGGCAGCGTACACCATCTGGTGTTTTTAAAAATACATGCCATGAGCCCAATTAAGAATTTATTTTTAGGCTATTTATGAATGAGCTGATTTTGAATGAAACAGGAGCTACCTAACCCTAAAATAAATGAACTAGCTTCAAAATTTTCTTTGAAATTGAATTTTTAAGTGTGATTTCATAATAATGGGATTTTAGAAGACAACCTAAGCCTTTGTATGAGTTGAATTGTTTCCTCCCTGCAAAAAATTCATTCCTCAAAGCTCTAACCCCTAAGTATTTCAGAAAGTAATCATATTTGGCACTAAAGTCTTTAAAGTGGGAATTAAGTTAAATAAACAGGTTAGCGTGTTATTCACTCAGTTGTGTTTGACTCTTTGCAATCGCATGGACTATAGCCCACCAGGCTCCTCTGTCCGTAGAATTCTCTAAGCAAGAATACTGGAGTGGGTAGCCATTCCCTTTTCCAGGGGTTCTTCCCAATCCAGGGATTGAATGTGGGTCTCCTGCATTGCAGGCAGACTCTTAACCACCTGAGCCATCAGGGCAAGCCCTCATTCATTAGTGTGGGCCCTAATTCAATGACTGGGGTCCTTATAAGAAGAGACTTGGACACAGATGCATGCAGAACAGAGAACACAACAAGAAGGCGGCCATCTTCGAGTCAAGGGGAGAGGCCTCAAAAGAAAGCAAACCTGCTGACGCCTCGGTTTTGGACTTCTAGCCTCCAGAATTGTAAGAAAATCCATTTACCTTGTTTAAGCCGCTACATCTATGGTATCTGGTTATGGTAGTTCTAGCAAAGCAATATAGTGGGTTCTGTAACCCATTTGTTCCCTGACCTGCAAATAAGGGTTGTAAGTATAGGAAAATGACCACTTCCTTGAAAGTGCCTCTCTCTACTCCCCACCCAAGTCAAGGTAGTAAATCAGAAGCAGATCATGTTCCTGATGCAGTATCAGAGATGAGTAGTCTCGTTCAAAACCAGAAAGATAGAGCCACGGTGGCATCTCATCTATCTGTTCAGTTCACTTGTTTGGTCTCAGCAAAACCTAATGGATCTTAGCAGATGATAGTGAACTTCTGGAAACTAGTTGATAGACTCAGTTGCAACTGTTATCTGGATATGGTATCATCACTGAAGAACATGAACCAACACAGCCCCTTGTACTTGGTACGTATGTATTAACTGACAAATTATTTTTTCTCAGAACTCTAATAGAGAGAATTAAAAGCAGTTTGCATTTACATGACAAGGACAGAAGTTTACCTTTATTATCTTTGTCCTGATCTCTTAACTTATCCTGCTTTTTTTTTAACATAACATCATCCATGGGGACCTTAATCATCTTTATATTGTATATAATATCACAAAGTGCACCCTGTTGATGATATCATGCTAACTGGCCTTGAGAAAGTAGGAAATAGTTAGAGTCTTGGTAAGACATCTGCCTGCCACAGAGTATGAGAAAACCATGAAGATCCATCAATCCTACCACACTTGGGAAGATTTTAGGAGTTTAGTCACCTTGGGCATGCTGGCATATCCTCTCTAAGACTGTAGTACTTTGTTACTTCTACCATTAAGAAGGGCTTCCCTGATAGCTCAGTTGGTAAAGAATCCACCTGCAGTGCAGGAGACCCTGGTTCAATTCCTGGTTCAGGAAGATCTTCTGGAGAAGGGATAGGCTACCCACTCCAGTATTCTGGCCTGGAGAATTCCATGAACTGTACAGTCCATGGGGTCTCAAAGAGTCAGACACAGCTGAGTGACTTTCACTTTACTTTCCACATTTACAATTAAGAAAGAAGCCAAATAACTATTAGATCCCTTTGAATTCTGGAAGCAAGATTACACTGCATTTGGTAATACTGCTGTGATCCATTTACAATTTTTCTGGTTTTGAATCAAGCACAGAGCAAGAGGGAGTTCTGTGTGGTTTGGTGGGGTTAGCTTCTCGGATGCCTGGGCTGTATCAGCAAATCCTGTGGTGCTCCAGCTGTCTGTAATGGATGAGATTGCTCTGTGGCATTTCTAGCAAGCTCTTGAAGGAGAGTCAAAGTTAGAACCTTAGGGTACTGGGATAAGACCTGCATGTGGTGAAGTACCATTCTGTGCTCTTAGAACAGCTTCCGATTGACTACTTGGTCATCAAGGACACAGAGCATCTGATCACTGGGCTCAAGTGACTCTTCGTAGCCACCCATTATGAATTCAGCATTATTAGATTTACTGAGTTATACACTGGGATGGACCCAACAGCACTTCATTGTGGTATGGAAATGATGCATCCAGAACCAGCTCAAGCAGATCCAGAAAGCACAGATGAATTATATGCAGAGACAGTCCAGGCTCCCTCATAACCCACCTATGCTTTTCCCACAATGGAGCTTCCTTCACCCCATACCATGCCTTCATTGCTGATATGTGTGTGTGTATTGGGCGAAGGGTGATTTGCTTATAATCAACAGAACAGCGAAAAAGACATAGGACTAGTTAATAGGCTTGAAAAAATGTTGGCTGTGATTGAAATGGTTTGCATCTCAGCCCCACCTAAGAGAGCCTTGGAGGACAGGAGGAAAGGGGAATCTTCCTAGCAGGTGGAGCTTTGAGACATACACTTAGTTGTACCCTTTGTATGAAGGGAAGTGGTCTGAATTCCAAAATACAAAATATGTATTGATTCCTGTTGTTGTTCGGTCACTGAGTTATGCCTGACTCTGCAACCCCATGGACTACAGCACACCTGTCCTTCACCATCTCCCAGAGTTTATTCAAACTCACATCCATCGAGTCAGTAGTACTATCTAACCATTTCATCCTCGGCTGCCCTCCTCTCATTTTGCCTTCAGTCTTCCCCAGCATCAGGGCCTTTGAGCTTCAGCATCCATCCTTCTAGTGAATATTCAGGGTTGATTTCCTTTAGGATTGACTAACTTGATTTCCTTGGAGTCTAACAGACTCTGAACAACAGAGTCTAACAGCACAATTCGAAAGCATCAATTCTTTGGCACTCAGCCTTCTTTATGGTCCAATTCTCACGTCTGTACATGACTACTGGAAAAATCAAGCAAAGTGATGTCTCTGCTTTTTAATATGCTGACTAACTGGAGAAGGCACTGGCAACCCACTGCAGTACTCTTGCCTGGAAAATCCCATGGATGGAGGAGCCTGGTAGGCTGCAGTCCATGGGGTCGCAGAGTGGGGCATGACTGAGCAAATTCACTTTAACTTTTCACTTTTCACTTTCATGCATTGGAGAAGGAAATGGCAACCCACTCCAGTGTTCTTGCCTGGAGAATCCCAGGGACGGGGGAGCCTGGTGGGCTGCCATCTATGGGGTCACATAGAGTCGGCCACGACTGAAGTGACTTAGCAGCAGCAGCAGCAAGTTTATTATCAGTTTTCCTCCAAGGAGCAAGTGTCTTTTAATTTCATGGCTGCAGTCACCACCCGCAGTGGTTTTGGAGCCCAAGAAAATAAAATCTGTCACTGCTTCCAGTTTTTCCCCTTCTATTTGCCATGTGCAGAATACATCATGAGAAATGCTGAACTAGATGAAGCACAAGCTGGAATCAAGATTCCCAGGAGAAATATCAATAATCTCAGATATGCAGATGACACCACCCTTATGGCAGAAAGCAAAGAGGACCTAAAAAGCCCCTTGATGAAAGTGAAGGAGGAGAATGAAAAAGTCGGCTAAAAACTCAACATTCAGAAAACTAAGATCATGGCATCTGGTCCTATCACTTCATGGCAAATAGATGGGGAAACAATAGAAACAGTGACAGACTTTATTTTGGGGGGCTCCAAAATCACTGCAGATGGTGACAGCAGTCATGAAATTAGAAGACACTTGCTCCTTTGAAGAAAAGCTATGACCAACCTAGACAGCATATTAAAAAGCAGAGACATTACTTTAAACGAAGATCTGTCTAGTCAAAGCTATAGTTTTTCCAGTAGTCATGTATGGATGTGAGAGTTGGACTATAAACAAAACAGAGTGCTGAAGAATTGATGCTTTTGAACTGTGATGTGAGTCCTTTCGACAGCAAGGAGATCCAACCAGTCCGTCCTAAAGGAAATCAGTCCTGAATATTCATTGGAAGAACGGATGCTGAAGCTGAAACTCCAATAGTTTGGCCACCTGATGCAAAGGACTGACTCATTTGAAAAAACCCTGATGCAGGGAATGATTGAAGGTGGGAGGAGAAGGGGATGACAGAGGATGATATGGTTGGATGGCGTTGCCAACTCAATGGACATGACTTTGAGTAAGCTCTGGGAGTTGGTGATGGACAGGGAAGCCTGGCGTACTGCAGTCTGTAGGGTTGCAAAGAATCAGACGTGACTGAGCTCCTGAACTGAACTGATTTGCCATATGATTCCTGCTGCTGCTGCTAAGTCACTTCAGTCGTGTCCGACTCTGTGCGGCCCCATAGACGACAGCCCACCAGGCTCCCCCGTCCCTGGGATTCTCCAGGCAATAACACTGGAGTGGGTTGCCATTTCCTTCTCCAATGCATGAAAGTGAAAAGTGAAAGTGAAGTCACTCAGTCTAGGCAGGAACAAATGGTTTGCCTGGTTGGTCAGGGGTCTGTGCAGAAGAATACTGGAAATCAGTAAGAAGGAGGGCTATGAAAGAGCTGGGTGAGGGGACCAGGAAGGTGGTCTCCAAATGTTAGCATTTTTTAATCTCAGTCTGATGCTCACTTAGAAAACCTTTCTTTTGTCATTAAGATTCTCACTATCCTATCAGGTGGACAGAATAACCTGTTCGGGGGATGTCAGCCAGCCTCGCAGAATGGGGAATCTGGATTCTCCAGCTACCAAAGGGGCCCAGTTTTCTGCCCAGAAGTGGAAGGTGGTTATCTCCTTATGGGGTGAAATTGCATGCATGGATGGTTGATTTACAATGATGTGTTAGTTTCATGTGTACAGCAAAGCAATTCAGTCATACATGTACATATATCCACTCATTTCTAGATTCTTTCCCCATATAGGTTATTACAGAGTATTTAGTAAAGAAGGAAATGGCAACCCACTCCAGTATTCTTGCCTGGAGAATCCCAAGGACGGAGGAGCTTGGTGGGCTATAGTCCACGGGTCGCAAAGAGTCTGACACGACTGAGCAACTTCACTTTCGCATTAGTAAAGTTCCCTAGGCTACATAGTAGGCCTTCGTTGGTTATTTGTTTTATTTATAGCAGTGTGTATATGTTAATCTCAAATGCCTAATTTGCCCCTATTTTCCACTTTCCTCTTTGGTGATCTTAAATTTGTTTTATATATCTGTGAGTGTATTTCTGGTTTGTAAACAAGTTTCTTTGTATCGTTTTTTAGATTCCACCTATGAGTAATATCATATGGTATCTGTCCTTCTCTAACTTACAGTTTTGCAAGAACTATTTGTATGCATCTCTTCCCAACTTTGCATTCAGTGATGTCACTTGGTAGCTTAAAATCGACTGTGTTAGGAGTATTTACACTAGGGAAACTGGCAGATGCTAGATATCAGGACTCTTCTTCCCTAGAGAAAGAGAGTGAAAGTCACTCAGTTGTGTCCAACTCTTTGCGGCCCCATGGACTATACAATCCATGGAATTCTCCAGGCCAGAATACTGGAGTGGGTAGCCTTTCCCTTCTCCAGAGGATCTTCCCAACCCAGGGATCGAACCCAGATCTCCTGCATTGCAGGTGGATTCTTTACAAGCTGAGCCACAAGGGAAGCCCAAGAATACTTGGGTGGGTAGCCTATCCCTTCTCCAGCAGATCTTCCTGACCCAGGAATTGAACTGGGGTCTCCTGCATTGCAGGTGGATTCTTTACCAACTGAGCTATGAGAGAAGCCCCTTCCTGGAGAGCTGCTTGTTAAATATTTACTCTGAATCCTGCTGAGCCGTTGGACATTCCCGCCACTGTTGCTCTACGGCCCTTCATGAAGCAGGGACCATAACTGATGCATCCCTCACACTGCTATTCACCTTTCTCTGCTTCACTGTATTTTTACTATTGCCATTGTGTATCACTTCCCAAATAAATCATTAGCATGCAATCTTTGTTTCAGGCTCTGTTCACTAGGAACCTTAGACTAGGACAGGAGTTAAAGGGAGTTGAGTGAAAGGATTCTAGATCTTTGTTCACAGATTAGTGTAGAATCCATGTACACACTGTGGAGACTTTCTCTAGCAACCTTATACCAACTTGGGAGCAAGAGTGAAGAAAATGATTGATGGGACTTATTCAGGTTTGGATAAGTTGGTCCAGCAGGAAAGAGATTCTGGCGGGAAAGACAGATTCTTCTGTCTTTCTCTGGTTGAGGTGGTTGGCCTGCATTTAAGAATGCCTACAGAGTTAAATGGAAGAGGAGGCAAAAGGCTGGGAGATCAGAACGAGCACGCATCAGAGGTATGGATGAGGGCATGGGACTCCCCCGATGGTCCATTGGTTAAGACTCCATGCTCCCACTGCAGGGGGTGTGAGTTCAATCCCTGGTGAGGGGATTTAAGTTCCTCAGTGATGCATGACATGCCCCTCTCCCCCCATAAAAGAGAGGAAAAGAAGTATTGATGAGGGCAAAAACATACTTCATAAACAATGAAGTTGGGAGAAATTTCTTGGAAAGCAGTTTTCTGAATTTTTCTTCTAATATGTCAAAACATATATGTATATAATTTAAATAGAATAAATATATATTACAAATACATACATAGATCTTCTAATATACATACATATATCTTCCAGTATATCAAAACATATACATATATAATTTAAATAGAATAAATATATATTACAAACATACAATGTATGTATTTGTAGTATTCATTTATGTATATAAATATATAATTCCATATATATTAACCCACCATTTTCTTTTACACTTTTCTGCTCTAGCCACTGGGATTTTCTTCCTGTCCTTTAAATAAGCCAGGCTCATTTTGCCTAGTGCCTGGTAGATTCTCTTTGCCCAGATATTCATTTGGCTTTTCCAATTAGGTTGCAGCTCAGATGTCACCTTCTCAGAGAGGTTGTCTGAGCTGTCCTAACTAACAGAGTGCACTTTTCTCCCTTCACTTACCCAACTTTATTTCTCTTCATAAACCGTATTACAATCCGGCATTGTTTTATCTACTTGCTTCATTTTTGTCTTCCTCACTAGAATACAGTCCCCATGGAAGCAGAGATATATCAGTTATGAAACTCCAGCACTTATATTAATAATAGTGTCAAGCACATCATAGATCATTTATGAATATTTATAGAATAAATGAAGAATTATCATTAACTGTTAATTAATTGTTTATAGATTGTCAGGATGGCAGAGTGGTCTAAGGCACCAAACTCAAGCTTCTGCTTTTCCCCACTGGGGCTTGTGGTCTCTGAATAATGAAAGTGTGGGTTTGAATCCAAATTCTGATACATCCTTATTTGGGCTTCCCTGATAGCTAAGATGGTAAAGAATCTGCCTGCAATGCAGGAGACCTGGATTCAACCCCTGGGTCAGGAAGATTCCCTGGAGAAGGAAATGGCAACCCACTCCAGTATTCTTGCCTGGAGAATTCCATGGATGAAGGAGCCTGGTGGGCCACAGTCCATGGTATCACAGAGTCGGACAAGACTGAATGACTAACACAACACATAATTAAATAATTGGATATTTAAGAATTGATAATTAATTAATTAATGACCTTGTGTGTATCTGTCCCTATGGAAGGTCAGAAGACCAGGAATTGGAAGACCTGACTACAGCTTGTGGGCAGCCAGCAGTTTCACTGTGGTGATAAGGCATGTGCTCACAGACACGTGAACACAGTGCGGTGTAGCAGGTGACCTATGTCACATCGACGATGAGTCTTCCATTTGACAAGTGCCAGGCGAGTTCAGAGCACAGTGCCCTGGAGCAGCCAGAGATTTTCGGAAGTAGGTTTCCATGGTGCTCATGAGCATGGGTTGGATGTGGAGGTAAAGGATAGAGAGAGGATTGTTTTGGTATCCCTCCCATGACCTTACCAGTGCTGAATTTGTTGGTATGCAAGCATACAAAAACCCCCAATAGTCATTTTTCCAATTACTTTGTCTGCATGACACAAGTTCAGGCAAAAAAGTCATCTGTGAGGGTAAGATACAAGTTTAATACTTAAACAGCTCTCTGTTATGTTTTGACCTCTGTTGCAATGAGATGAATAAATATTGATTGGTTTAAGTGAATTCAGGAACACTGAATTCATGTGCTGAACTATGTCTGTGTACCACTTTAGGAAGGAAAAAAACAAGATGGATTCTGTCTGTCAAGGACTGACTGATGTCCAGTCGAATGTCCTCATTTAGTCTCAGCTTCTCGTAAAAACGAAGCTGGTTGATTTATTCGAGTATTTTTTCAATGTGACTATTTGATAAAAAACCCATTTAAATTGCCCTCATCAATTGTACTCTTTTATTTTGGTTTCATGGAGTAGGAGATGTCAACCCACTTCAGTATTCTTGCCTGGAAAATTCCATGGAGGTGCCTGGTGGGCTGCAGTCCATGGGGTCGCAAAGAGTTGGACATGGCTGAGAGGGTGCGTGCGTGCACACACGTGCACACACGCACACACACGCACACACACACGTGCACACGTGCACACACACACGCACACGCGCACACACACACACGCACACACACACACACACACATTCTGGTTTCATCTCTTCCTTGTGTTGTCTTATCTTCTCAGTGATGGTAAAAATTTTTCTTTCTTTCATTGTTTAAATCCAAAAATTTCATACACCCTAAAATTATTTATCTTAGTTTTTAAAACTAATAACAAAAAATCTAACTATCCTATCCCCAAAGCTTAGCCTGCCTGCTCCTGAGGGTTTAAGGAGGGTTTAAGTAGGATTTAGTTCATAGATGGCACCTGGTATGCAGTCTTTTTTCCCTTGAGCTGATTCACTGATTTGAGTAAGGCCAGGAGTTGTTTTCCTCCTTTCAGAATCAGTCCTCAGCAGCCGCTCCTGAAGGAACATTATTGTTAGTGACTTTAGAGCAAAAGAAGCTAGAAAGGCCCGTTATTTCTAAAGCAAGTTTTTCTTGGCCCATAAATATTTGACACACTAGTAACTCTGAGCAGGGCATTAGGACAATATTAACTCACACAGTAGGAAATTTATACCAGTTTCCTTTTGTTAAAGAAAGGGAGGAGAGCAAATTCTCTGATGGCCCAGTGGTTAAGACTCTGTACTTCCAATACAAGGGGCACAGGTTCAATCCCTGGAGGGGGAACTAAGATCCCACATGCCATGTGGCCGTAAAATAAGTAAGTAAACTGAAAGTCTTACTTTAAAAAAAATAAACGAAGAGAAATTCAGCTGCAACCAATATTTATCAAGGCCACTCTGGAAATTATTGAGCTGTGAGGCATTGATGCTAAAGCTGAAACTCCAGTACTTTGGCCACCTCATGCGAAGAGTTGACTCATTGGAAAAGACTCTGATGCTGGGAGGGATTGGGGGCAGGAGGAGAAGGGAATGATAGAGGATGAGATGGCTGGATGGCATCACTGACTCGATGGACATGAGTCTGAGTGAACTCCGGGAGTTGGTGATGGACAGGGAGGCCTGGCGTGCTGCGATTCATGGGGTCGCAAAGAGTTGGACACAATTGAGCGACTGAACTGAACTGAACTGAGGCATTCTGAGAGGAAAATGTAAAATTTTTGTTTTGGCTTAGAAGACTGTTTTAAACATATCCAACAAGCGATATTCAGAAGTTTGATGATGAGAGTAGCAATTCTAAGAGAAGTAATGAGTCAAGTAAGACTAGAAGGTAAAATCATGGTAAACTTAGGTTACTCATAAGAGAAGTCAATCAGGTTATTACTATTAAATTTTCAGGGGACTTGTAGTCAGAACTAAAGAAAGAAGAAAAAACATTCAGAAGAAGGGATGTGTGTTGAGGGTTAAAAAAAAAAAAGTTTATCTGAATAAATGAATGAATGAACCAGCAAGTCTTAGAGAATTTTGTTACTTGTTGGTTAAAGTGTAAAAACTTGTGAAAATGTAGATTTATGGCAGGATTATGTGTAGATCCATATCTCTGAATGATATAATACCACTGCTATATTTACTGAAAAGCATTCTTACTTGAGGCCATGAGGATTAATGTTGCTTTCTTGGTAACACACCAAGAAACAGTCTCATGTCTTTTAAAACAAAGCAATATAACACTCTGAATGTACAAGCAACATTGCTCCAGGAAACACATTTGTCTGCCAGAGCCAAATAGTAAGCCTAATTTAATGAACATCGGCAGTTTGTTGAGCCCACCAGGGAATAAGAGTCTTTTGGGAAAGCCTGAAACTGAATTGTGCCAATTTATTAGGTAGCTTTTTATTTAGGGAGGAATTTAAGTGCCTGGAATACTTTACCAAAAGATTCAAGAGTTCTCTCAAAACTGGGTCTGTTACCCAAGATATCCCTTAAATGTTGAGGGAAATGGAAATAGTCATCTATATATTACTTGCCTTGCCCACAGACACATTACTTGTGCCTTTGTATCTTAAGTTCACCTTAGGACATACTCCCTACAAGGAATAATTTTGCACAATCAAAAAAAGGAACAATATGAGATTTAGTCCTTCATTCCTGAAATATTAGAAATGCCTGACCGTCCTTTCTTAGGGTCCTTTTACAGAGAATTGCACTTACAAGGCAACACCAAGAAAATATAAAACAACCATTATTTTCTGGAATATCTTGGTTTTGTGATATCGGCAGCCATGGGGCTCTCTAAGTGGGCCTTGGTCAAGAGCTGTGTCGAGGTCATTATTCAGCTGTGTGTCGTTTCTCAGACAGCCCTCCCTACCTCTCAGACATCAGCATCCCTGTCTATTCCTTCTGAAGCCCTCCCTTTCACTTGCCATCATTGTTGGTATGGTTTTTCCTGTAGTCATGTATAGATGTGAGAGTTGGACTGTGAAGAAGGCTGAGCGCCGAAGAATTGATGCTTTTGAACTGTGGTGTTGGAGAAGACTCTTGAGAGTCCCTTGGACTGCAAGGAGATCCAACCAGTCCATTCTGAAGGAGATCAGCCCTGGGATTTCTTTGGAAGGAATGATGCTAAAGCTGAAACTCCAGTACTTTGGCCACCTCATGTGAAGATTTGACTCATTGGAAAAGACTCTGATGCTGGGAGGGATTGGGGGCAGGAGGAGAAGGGGACGACAGAGGATGAGATGGCTGGATGGCATCATCGACTCGATGGACGTGAGTCTGAGTGAACTCCAGGAGTAGATGATAGACAGGGAGGCCTGGCATGCTGCGATTCATGAGGTCGCAAAGAGTCGGACACGACTGAGCTACTGAACTGAGCTGAACTGAACTGAACTGAAGGAATGGAATGCATGCTTTCAGAACCGTTGAGCTGTCCCTGCCTAGATTAGGGAGAAAAACTTTGCAGTCAGCCTGCCTTGGACTATTCCGCACTCTGTCCTCCCAGGATAATAGTGTTCTTTCCAGTTTGACAACTCCACATTGGTGGTAGCTGGTATTCTTTTTTGTCTTAGAACTTCTGTCATAGAAATAGTATTCTTTTCTTCTCCCTTATTTGGCACATATGATTTCTGCATTTGAGCACCCATCTTGTGCATTAATTATGCTGGGCTCTGGGAAGGATATGTGTATCTGTGTGTCCATGTATGGAGAGTACCCATGCCTACCTGGTGTCTTTTCCAGTATTTGGGAACTAGTTCATTTTTCACATGATTCCAAGTGCCCATAAGCAGCAACAAGGAATGGAATCTCAATTCTGAATCTTCTCTGAATTGGAAGCATAGATCACAATTGCATATTTATTTTTTCTAGATCTTCTGATAAATCATCTGCAAACTAACGTGGGGGTATGCCTTGTTATTATGGGGTGGGATGAATTGGGAAAATTATATGACATGAACAGGGGCAGAAGTAATATAAATCATTATGAAAATTTCTTCTTGGAAACTGGACTTGTGATATTTTATTGCCTGCTCCCAAGATGCCAGTAGGCATCATGAGATCGATAAAAATTTCCTAAGATTCAATGAGCCAAACTGGTCTCTCGCTTCACTACATTGCCCTGGGTCCCAGGGAGGCCATAGTGCTGAGCAGGGGTCTGGGAGCTCTAACTGCCTTTTACTTAAAATAACAAGTGATCTGTGAACATCCTGGCACAGAGGGAAGAAGGGGGCAACAGAATTTTCAAATAGGACTTATTTCTGTAACACCACTGTATCTGTTTCTTGTGGTTATCATAACAAAGTACCACAAACTTGGTGGCCCAAAACATCAGAAATTACTGTCCCTGGTTCTGAAATCCAGAAGTCTGAAATCAAGGTGTCAGTAGGACCACCCTCCTCTGTAGGCTTATGGAAACAGCCTGTCCTTTGGCTCTTCCAGCTACTGTGTTCCTTGGGATCCTTGTGGCTGCATCCATCTAATCTCCCCCTTGTCATCTGTGTCTTCTCATCTGTCTCTTAGAAGACATCTGTTGTTAGATTTAGGCCTCATCCAGGCATTGGAGAAGGAAATGGCGACCCACTCCAGTGTTCTTGCCTGGAGAATCCCAAGGACGGGGGAGCCTGGTGGGCTGCCGTCTGTGGGGTTGCACAGAGTCAGACACGACTGAAGCGACTTAGCAGCAGCAGCAGCAGGTAGTCTGGGATGATCTCATCTCAGGTAAGTTAAAATCCTGAACTTAATTGCACTTCAAAGACCCTTTGTCCGAAAGGTAATATTTACAGGTTTTAGGAATGTGGATGTGGACCATTATTTTGGTCCATATTTTGGATGTGGACCATCAAGCCCACATGTCCCTTGTGTCAGGTTCTCCTCTAAGTACTTTATTCACACAGTAAGTTCCCTACATATGAACCTTCAAGCTGTGAACGTTCAAAAATGTGAACGTGTGTTCCATCAGTGTCAGGTGTGAGTGAAGCTGCCGCTTGCCCTGTCTCCCATCGCAGACAATCCTTCAGACAATCCTGCCTCCCCCCTCCTCTCCCTCCTCCAGGCAGGAACTCTTCTTGCCTCTTCACTCAGTGCCAGCTCTTGTATGCCAGCTGTTGTACTGCACTATTGCATCTTTCAAAGTCCTGTTGTGTGCATAGGTGCTCAGTTGCTCAGTTGTGTCCAACTCTTTGTGACCTGCATGGACTGTAGCCTGCCAGGCTCCTACTATACTGTAAGATTAAAAATATTATCTTTTATGTTTTGTGTTTGTCTTTTATGTATTAAATATGTGAAAAGTATTTTAAACCAATTACAGTATAGTCCTATGTACCCAATTGTGTTAGTTGGGTACCTGTGCTAACTTGCTGGACATATGAACTTGCTCTCAAAATGGAGCTCATTCATATGTACAGGATTTACTGTATTAACTTTTGAATTTCTGAAATCTGTATTCTGTGTATAGCTTTATCACCAGCTAGCTGTGTAATCTCAAAACAAGTCATTTCACATTTTCAGTTATTTTGCCTGGTAGCAGTCTCCTCCTTTGTGAAATGAAGGAGATTGGATTACTTAAAGGAATCCATGTAATAGAGCAGGGAATAGCCTTAATTTTAGAAGACATGAAAGGATTTTGTTCACATCTACATAGGTACTGATCATCTATGATTCCCCAAGTGCTGTACTAAGGAATATAGAGGGACATAGACCCTGGCCTTTGTTTCACATGCCCGCCATCTTGAGGAGGCAACAATATTATCTGTGTGCCCAAGCACTGTCACTCAAGTAGGTGAGGCCAAAGAAAGTTCTTGTGGAAAAAAAAAAA
Organism: Ovis canadensis; assembly: GCF_042477335.2. Classification (NCBI taxonomy): domain Eukaryota; kingdom Metazoa; phylum Chordata; class Mammalia; order Artiodactyla; family Bovidae; genus Ovis; species Ovis canadensis. The sequence continues at coordinate 31,210,375 of NC_091256.1, forward strand.
TTAACAAATTGAATCAAGAATAAATCTGCGTAGAAGATGCAGAGCCAGAGCTTGTTGGCTTCATTGCTAAATCATGAGAAAGTGGATGCCAGTTGCTCTGCCACTGAAACCCCAGAGGGTACAGCTACTCGTGACTGTCCAGGGATTAATGGTGCATTTAAATTGTTCTCACCAGAGGTTACATATGCACTGAGCCACAGTGGAGGCCAGAGCTGCATGGCACCTAATGGCAAACTCCAAAACGCCCCTGCATTTTTCTGAAAGGAAGATTGATAACATGCAAAGATATTGTGGCAGATAGTTCCGACATCTGATCTTCAAGAAGGTTTCAGGTCCCATGAGACCAACCACCCAGGTTCTAGAAAATATGTCCAGAGGAAATCTGTCCCCTGGCCAGATGTAGGCTGTGAGGTTGTACTTTGGTTCAGTGAACTGTACCCTGCAAGGAGGGAGTTCATCATCATACTCCCTGAAGCAGGGGCCCTTGGAGGCGTATAAGGGCACTGAATGTCTCCGCTAAATGTCAGGGTACATTTAGTGAACTTGGCAAGCTCAAACTCAGTCCCAGTTAACATTTTTCTCCAATCCCCCAGCAGGCAGCCTGGCCTGGCTGGCAACCAGAAATCCATAATCAGTTCAGCTAAGCAAGCTCTAGAAAACAGATTCAAGATACCAAAGAATGCCCAGGTTTAGCCTTAAGTAGATCGACAATGACTTCTTAACCAGAAATGGAAGGAGCATCCAGACCAGCTCGTGTGGAGGAAAGCCGTAAGACTCAAGTCCATCTGCAGTCACCAACGTTCATCTGATCGTCATGAGAAATAAACTGTTTCAGGCAACATTCAGCATGGACAGACATGCTCACAACAAGTCAGGCACATGGCAAATCAAAGAGCTACAAGAATATAATAAGAGAAAGCTAGGGTCATGCTGGGTGCCCACCTCAAAAAGTGCCAGAGAAGGCCAAGACGCTGAAAAGCCTAATTAACTGAAGTAATAGCTTTCATGTAACATACCAGAGCCTTTCAGGTTATGGAAACTATCTAAATTTTCACAGTTCCTTACCCCTAATGTCATGTTTTTCTCCAATTATATACTAGGGGCTAGGAAATAATGCTAATTATTTTAGTCAAGTGGCTGTAACTTATGCTGTTACAATGAAATACCACAGGGCAAGTGGCTTAAACAACAGACATTTCTTTCTCACAGTTCTGGAGGCTGAGAAGTCCAAGATTAAGGTGTGGACAGATGTGGTTCTTGGTGAGGGCTCACTTTCTGGCTTGTAGACAGCCACCTTCTTGCTGCATCCCCGCCTGATGGACAGAGAGAGGGTTCTAGCCTCTTCCTCTTCTTATAAGGGCACTAATTTCATCAAAGAGGCTCCACCCTCATGACCTCATCTAAATCTCATTCTTACTGTTTCCAAATGCCACACACAGGGCTTTAGGACTTTGACATTCAAATTTTGGGAGACACAAACATTCTGTACATAGTAAAAATAATAAAATAATAATAATAAGCATACTCTTTTTCCTGGTGGCTCAGATGGTAAAGCGTCTGCCTACAATACGGGAGACCCAGGTTCAATCCCTGGGTGGGGAAGATCTCTTGGAGAAGGAAATGACAACTCACTCCAGTATTCTCACCTGGAAAATCCTACGGATGGAGGAGCGTGTAGGCTACAGTCCATGGGGTCACAAAGAGTCGGACACGACTGAGTGACTTCACTTTCACTTTCACTCTTTTTTCTTAATGAAGCTCACAGTCTAGTAGAGTTACAGAAATTAATCAAACTTTCACACCCAAATATGTGAAATTACAAGTGTGTCTCAGCTTGGAAAAGAAGAGGTGCATGAGGGTATAAGAGCAGATAGTAGGGGGATTTGACTGATGGGAGGTCAGAGATTCCCCTGCAACAACTGAGCTGAAATTGAAGGGCAAGGAGGTGCCAACTTGTAGTGGTGGTGCTCAGATGCTCAGTTGTGTCCGACACTTTGTGCCCCCATGGACTGTAGCCCACCAGGCTCCTCTGTCCATGGGCATTCTCTTGGCAAGAATACTGGAGTGGGTTGCCATTTCCTTCTCCAGGGGATCTTCCTGACCCAGGAATCAAACCCCAGTCTCTTGCATTGGCAGGTGGATTCTTTACCACTAGTACCAGCTTATGGTATCAGACAGGCAACTAGAAGGAAAGGGAAAAGATGGAGGATGGGACCAGATGGACCTGTGGGGTCCAGGAAGTGTATGTGTATTTAGAGTTAGGATCTGTAAGGAGGTAGTTAAGGTTAAGTGAGGTTATAAGGTGGGGTCCTGATTTGGTAAAACTGGGTACTTACAAAAAGAGGAAGAGACGCAATGCTGTCTCTCTGTGCACAGAGGAAAGGCCATGTGAGGACACGGAGAAGGCGGCTGTCTGCAAGCTGGGAAGAGAGCTCTCACCAGGAACCAAACTGGCTGAGACTTCTGGCTCCTAGAACTGTGAGAAAATAAATTTCTGTTGGTTAAGCCACCAGCTTGTTACAGTCTGTAAAGGCAGCCCAAGAAGAAACAAAGATAAAAATAAACTAATATTTATTGAATGCATGCCAGGTGCCAGAATCTTTGGGTTAACAGCTAGTATTTTTGGATACTTACAAACAAAAATATTTATAGGAAATTATCTTCTTCTCTATAGTTCAAGATAGCTTACCACAATGTCCACATTGCAACCACAAGATGAGAAAAGAAGAGGGACCATCCCTTCCTTTTAAGGCATCACCCAGAAATTACACATTCTGTTTGTCTGCATCCTATTGAAAGACCTTAATCACATAGCTACCTTTAACTACAAAGGAAGCTGAGAAATGTAGTCTTTATTTTTACTTTTGTCCAAATCAGAGGTTTTATTACTATCCAGGAGGAAAGAATGCCCATTAAGGGAAAAAGTCACTCTCCTACACCCACACCTTCAAATGGACTTGGATGTTCCTGAATAAAATTGTTGTTGCTTTGTTGTTTAGTCACTAAGATGTGTCTGATTATTTGAGATCCCATGGACTGTAGCCCACCAGGCTCCTCTGTCCATGGGATTTCCCAGGCCAGAATACTGGAGCGGGTTGCCATTTTGTTCTGCAGGCAGTCTTCCCATCCCAGGACTTGAACCTGCATCTCCTGCATTGCCAGACATATTCTTTACCACTCAGTCACCAGGGAAGCCATCCTGAATAAATAATGTTTTAAAAGTATTTGATTAGTCAAAGGTAATATTTTCTACACATCTTGATTACCAACTCCTGTTGCAATGAAGCCCACCCTTTTGTGGGTAAATAATAAACCCCAGTTGTTTATTACCCACACAATGGAAAAAACCGCTAATTTTCCCCACAGCATGAAAGTAAAGTGATTTGCTTAAGGCTTGACATATTCAGCAAATAGAATTACTGGGATATGAGTGAAGATTTTGGCAATGCAAGTGCAGTTTTGTTCCCACTTAACAACCAGTTAATTTAAAAGTACCTCCTTATATGCCATAAGATTTACAAATGAACTAGTTTACACATAACTGAAGATACCAGGTAGGCAAGATGGATGGTGAAGACCACCCTGAACAAATGGGAAAAAATTTTGCATTTCATCTGTTTCTTGTTTCTTAAAGAATTCAACTTTCAATCACTGATATTTCATAATATGAATGTATCATGGCTTACTAAGTTGTCGATTACTATGAGCACCAGAGAATTGATGCTTTTGAATTGTGGTGCTGGAGAAGACTTGAGAATCTCTTGGACAGCAAGGAGATCAAACTAGTCAATCCTAAAGGAAATCAACCCTGAATGTTCATTGGAAGGACTGATGCTGAAGCTAAAGCTCCAATACTTTGGCCACCTGATATGAAGAGCCGACTCACTGAAAAAGACCTTGATGCTGGGAAAGATTGAAGGCAGGAGAAGGGGACAACAGAGGATGAGATGGCTGGATAGCATCACCAACTCAAAGGACATGAGTTTGAGCAAACTCTGGGAGACAGTGAAGGTCAGGGAAGCCTGGCATTCTGCAGTTCATGGGGTCTCAAAGAGTTGGACATGACTGATTGAACAACAATAAATATATTTATATTGTTTTGATTCGATTCCCTTGCTGTTATAAACCATACTGCATTAAACTTAACTACATAAATATTTTTATGGGGGGGATAGTTGAACAGTTTTACACATCTTTTAAAATCTGTTGACTGTCTTTGGCAGTATTGCCAAAGTGAAAGTACTGTCCAAAAATATGACCTGAAATTTACTTTCATCAAGAATATATCAGACTATGTGGAATCTAAAATCTGACACATCTGAACCAATCTGTGAAACAGAAACAGAATCATGGGCATAGAGAATAGACTGATTGCCAGGTAGAGTGAGTTGGGAGAGGGATGGAGTGGGAGTTTGTGATTAGCAGATGCAAGCTTTTATATAGAGAATGGATAAACAGCAAGGTCCTACTGTGTAGCACAGAGAAGTATATTCAATATTGTATGATAAACCATAATGGAAAAGAATACAAAAACAAAAAATGTAGATACATGTATAACTGAGTCACTTTGCCGTATAGCAGAAATTAACACAACATTGTAAATCAACTGCATTTCAATTAACAAATAAATTATTTAAAAATTTTTTAAAGAATATGTGAGACTAAAAAGAAAAAGAATACATGAGACTGAAGTTTGAGGTCGTAGATTGGGGTCTCTAGAAGCAAACCTTGATATGAAGATCTTGTGTAAATGGTTTATGCAAGAAGTGTTTCCTGGGGAGACCAGTAAGGACTGGAGAACCAGGACAGGGACAGGAAGGAAGCCAAGCAGAGTGTTGTTGTTCATTCGCTCAGTTATGCCTGGCTCTGCAACTCCATGGACTGTAGGCACTCCAGGCTTCCCTGTCCTTCACTATCTCCTGGAGTTTGTTCAAACTCATGTCCATTGAGTTGGTGATGCCATCCAACCATCTCATCCATTGTTTTCCCCTTCTCCTCCTGCCTTCAATCTTTCCCACCATCAGGGTCTTTTCCAGTGAGTCAGCTCTTGACATTAGGTGGCCAAAGTATTGGAGCCTCAGCTTCAATATCAGTCCTTCCAATGAATATTTAGGGTTGATTTCCTTTAGAATTGACTGGTTTGATTTCTTTGCAGTCCAAGGGATTCTCAAGAGTCTTCTCCAGCACCACAGTTCGAAAGCATCACTTCTTTGGTGCTCAGCCTTCTTGATGGTCCGATTGTCATATCTGTACATGACTACTGGAAAAACCATAGCTTTGACTATACTAACTTTTGTCTGCAAAGTGATGTCTCTGCTTTCACACTGTAGAGCCTAAGCTTCAGCCTCGTCCCTCAGGAGAAATCTGGAGAGTAAGTAAACCTCAGAATTGTCCCAAACAGAGGCAAGGGAGCTGAGCTTTCACATTCTGATACCTGATGGTCATTTGTCAAGGGTCAGCTCAGGGAAGAGGAAAACCCCAGGCATGCATGCACGTTTTGATTCCTGGTATACAGTAAAGCAGCTCTGATAGCCTAAGGACAGTTCTCCAAAGCAGAATCTCAAGTTCCAGACTTTAAAACACAGAAGTCAGTGGTAGAGGCAGCGTAGGTTGTATACAGAAACTATTACAAGAAATCTGAGAGGACCTGGAAAAAACACCAATATTTTCTGCTACAGTCCACCCTTTGCTCTTGGTCAGGCCCTCTGACATTTCATGTCAGGTTCACTCCATTCTTTGAAAACTTCTTGAAGGTTGCTCAAAATTTCTGGGGCAAGTTGTATTATAAAAATTGTATATTAAATGTGAGAGTCACTGAACACCCTACAGTCTCTTCTGCTGCAGCTGGCCCTAAAGAGGCTACATTTTCTCATCTCCCTCTTCTGCCACACATTCTAAATTCCTCTCGACTAGTCTTCTTTTTTTAAAAGCTATTTTCTAAAGATCTTATTATTGTTAATTTATTTAGCTGCACCGTGTCTTAGTTGTATCAAGCAGGATCTTCATTGCCCCATGCAGGATTTTAGTTAGAGCATGCGAACATCTAGTTCCTTGACCAGGGATTGAACCTGGGCCCCAGGCATTGCGATCAAACCCAGGCCCCAGGCATTGCGATCATGGAGTCTTAGCCACTGGACCATCAGGTAAGCCCCCTCTCAACCACTTTTGAATGTAACAGTGACACTATCTTCATTGCTCTAGTAAAGGACCTTTCACTGGGCCTTCATAATGAACAGAGGCATACTTATAACCCTAAATCTTTTGATTCTTTGCTCAATACTCTGCCAGGTCATTATTTGTTACAAGTTTCCAGGAGCCATTCCAGTGGCTTATTAGGACCAGCTCCAGGGGCTCTTGCCAGAGTGTTAAATACTGAGTCACAGGACAGTGGCCCTTATATTAATAAAATGTCCCTTATCAACCACTCTGGTTTGGCATCTTCAATACTTAATTCCAGGCCTGCTTTCCCAGGACCAGAAAGTATACATTCCCCAAGTCCTGTGGATCTTTTGGTAAATAATTTCTTTCTCCTTTAATAAGGTCAAAATTTCCCCAGTTAAGTCATGCTGAAGCTTGACCCTAGTTTTCCATCTAGAAGTTAAAAAGAAAGGTGGGAGGGGGCGATCATAAGGAGAGCAAAGACTGCCTTTCAATGTGTCTGTCTTAGTAGAGGCTTCTGAAAAGTCTCCAGGCGCACAGGGGACTGCTTTCATTTGGAAAAAGAGAGTTGGTCCATCTGGCCAGTTCGGAGTGTTCTGCTGACTCGAGGAAATCAATGCTCTACAGCACACCCGCTCAGATTACCTATCTTGAGTCTCAGGGTCCCCCTCCTTCCTTAGTAGAGCTCTAATTTTGGTGCAGGCGATTTGCTGTGGATAAGTCATCTTCTCTGAGGTTCTGTTACTCTTACAGCCAAGTCTGGTCTTCAGTACACCCTTTCACTGCCTCAGTATTATGAGGGTCTCCTTCAACTCTCTTCAAGGCCTGCTGGCTTTCCTACTGTGCCTTAAGTTGATAATTGACTGACTTAGGCTTGTATTTTTCTGGAGAAGGAAATGGCAACCCACTCTAGTATTCTTGCCTAGAGAATCCTGTCGATGGGGGAGCCTTGTGGGCTGCTGTCCATAGGGTTGCACACAGTTGGACATGACTGAAGCGATTTAGCATGCATGCATGCATTGGAGAAGGAAATGGCAACCAACTCCAGTATTCTTGCCTGGAGAATCCCAGGGATGGAGGAGCCTGGTGGGCTGCTGTCTATGGGGTTGCACAGAATCGGACACAATTGAAGTGACTTAGCAGCAGCAGCAGCAAGCTTATATTTTCCTCGATTTGATGCACTAATAGCACTCAGAAACAACTCACCAGTTCATAGCTTTTGTAATTACAACTTGCCCCATATCTTTCAAATGCATGCAGTGTTCTGTGTGTCAGAGCATCCTTTTCAACTGTATGCCACCTTAACACAGGTGAAAGTCTTAGTAACTGTGGGCTAATGTCAGGAAGAGTCAGCAGCCAACCCAGCACCAACAAAGGGGCCTTTGGTTTCAGATAGCCATCAAATAGCTAACTCCAAATCCGGCTCCTAGAGTCAGCTTCCTAAGACCACTGGGGGTACCAGCTACCTTGCTGCTGCTGCTGCTGCTAAGTCACTTCAGTCTTGTCCAACCCTGTGTGACCCCAGAGATGGCAGCCCACCAGGCTCTGCCAGGAGGTTCTAAAAAATCAGTTCCTGAGATGAGAGTGTGTTTGCAAATAATTTCCAAAAAAATGATCCCAGGGAAACCAGTAATAGAGTAGGGAATAGATTAGGAAAAGGGAAAAAGCCCAGCACTGGTGTGGTCTCAGGCAGAAGGCTCTCAGAAGGTAGATCTTTGAGGGGAACTCTGGACTCAGTGACAGCTGACCACGATCCCAATCTGATAGCAGCTAGACGACGGTACTTGTTCACCCATTTGTCTCTGGACTAAGTCCAGCTGGAATGTAAACCCCTGAATGCTTGCAGTTCTCTGTACAGTGTGGACACAGTGGCTCCAGCAGCCCAAGGACCGGGAGGGCGGAGCTGCAGGTACTGGTCCATGGAAGAGCAAGCGTGAAGAATGTGGGCGTGGTGGGGGGTGGCGCACAGACAAAGTAGAAAGGGATCTTGGGAAGCTGGGCAGACCACTGTATCTGCTAGAGTTATACTCCTCTTTTTGTTCGTTTACTGTCTTTCTGTTTGTTTGCATAACTTCTTTTATCTTGATTCATTTTTTCTTCTTAAAGTTTCAAGTTTCATTTACTTGCAGAGTGGGTGATAGTTTGCATATAGTACAAAATTCAAATTTTCCAGAAGGTATACAGGAAACATCTTCATGTTTATCCTTTCAGAGATATCCTCTGAGAACAGATTTTATGTGGTACAAAAATCACTATAAACATCTTCTGTTTTGTGTATATGGAATTCTTTACACTTCTGTCTTCTTATTTAAAGGAGTCAATTTTCTGCATGGGAATCCAGGACAAAGATGGCATCCCATCAGCAAAAAAGAAACTGAAAGTTATTGAGTTGTTGAGTGCTACGTAATATGCAGGAAGGAAACTAACAATGAGGCCTAATTCCCCATATCAGTTCAATTCAGTCTCTCAGTCGTGTCCGACTCTTTGTGACCCCATGGACTGCAGCATGCCAGGCCTCCCTGTCCATCACCAGCTCCTGAGTTTACTCAAACTCATGTCCATTGAGTTGGTGATGCCATCCAACCATCTCATCCTCTGTTGTCCCCTTCTCCTCCTGCCTTCAATCTTTTCCAGCATCAGAGTCTTTTCCAATGAGTCAGTTCTTTGCATCAGGTGGCCAAAGTATTGGCATTTCAGCTTCAGCATCAGTCCTTCCAATGAATATTCTTGACAAATCATCATTGTTCATGGAAGCAGTTTGTTTTCATTCAGTCGATCAGTCGTGTCCAACTCTGTGACCCCATGGGCTATAGTCCATCAGGCTGCTCTGTTCTTGGGATTCTCCAGGCAAGAATACTGGAGTGGGTTGCCGTTTCCATCTCCAGGGGATCTTCCTGACCCAGGGGTCGAACCTGAGACTCCTGTATTGGCAGGCAAATTCTTTACCACCAGAGCCACCAGAGAAGGCCTTTAAGGAAGCAATAATAATAATAATTATCAGTTTAGGGGGAAACATCTATTAATTAAAAATTTTGGCTCAAAATTTTGAGACTAATTTTTTTTTTTGTTATACTGTGAGAAATAGAGAAATTGTTATAGTATGGGCTGGTAAAATATTGGATGATAATGAAAGGCAATGGATGGGTTTTAGGGCCATCCATCTGACTGGACCTTTAAAGAATACCAAGCGTTTTACTTATTTTGGAAAAAAATACTGTCAAAGTGGAGAGAACACTAGGTAGAATTAAGAAAACCTATGTGCTGTTGCAGTTTTGCTGGGAACTTGCTGTGTTTTGGTTAAATGCTCTTAACCTCTCTGTGCTTCCATACTCATCTGTAATCTTCACTCAGGAATACTGTAGAGATGGAAATGAAATAAGTAGCTTCAAAGCAAAGCATTTGGGTAATTTTATATGCAGCAATATAATTAATAATAACACTAGCATGAGAGATTAGGCTGGAAGGCAAGGTTTTTCCTCTTGACTAATTTTTAGATTGCCACTATTATTTAGCCATCTGAACAAAGTATCTACTGATTTAGTTTATTTTCCAAGACCAAGTCAACTCACTCTACAGATAGAAAGGTAGAGTTTCACTGCTAGCAGTACTGTTGAGGGAATGCAGGATATCAATTGAGGATAAATGATGTGGTCAGCTCCTGGTCCTTACTTTCTTCTCATGCACAGAGCTTACTTTCAGGACTCAGTTGGGATGCTTGGGAAGGAGGGACTTACCAAAAGTTATGTATTATGAAATTAAAAATTGCATATAAATGAGGAAATCCAAGCCTGTACCTGACTGCAGACAAATGCTGTTTGATTCCACTTATACGAGATACCTAGTATAGTCCAATTCAGAGTCAGAAGGTATCTTGGTAGATGCAAGAGGCTGTGGGGGTGGGATTTGGGTAGGGGGTTGGAGACTTAGTGTTTAATGGGGACAGAGTTCCAGTTTAGGAAGGTAAGAAATTTGGAGATGGATGATGGTAAGAATTGTGCAACAATGTGAATGTTGCTGAACTGTATGGTTAAACATAGTTAAAAAATTATGTTTTATATTATGTGACTTTTACTACAATTGAAAAAAAAAAAGATGTTTGAAGAAATTGAATGAGTGGATGAAATTATCTATTGCTTTTATTTATGTTGTTCCCTAAGAGTGCAGAGATACTGTAAAGCTCCTGATCTTCAAGTATAGTCATCAATTCAGTTCAGTGACTCAGTTGTGTCTGACTCTTTGTGACCTCATGAATCGCAGCACACCAGGCCTCCCTGTCCATCACCAACTCCCGGAGTTCACTCAGAGTTGTGTCCATCGAGTCAGTGATGCCATCCAGCCATCTCATCCTCTGTCGTTCCCTTCTCCTCCTGCCCCCAATCCCTCCCAGCATCAAAGTCTTCTCCAATGAGTCAACTCTTTCCATGAGGTGGCCAAAGTACTGGAGTTTCAGCTTCAGCATCATTCCTTCCAAAGAAATCCCAGGGCTGATCTCCTTCAGAATGGACTGGTTGGATCTTGCAGTCCAAGGGACTCTCAAGAGTCTTCTCCAACACCACAGTTCAAAAGCATCGATTCTTCGGGGCTCAGCCTTCTTCACAGTCCAACTCTCACATCCATACATGACCACTGGAAAAACCATAGCCTTGACTAGACGGGCCTTAGCCGGCAAAATAATGTCCCTGCTTTTGAATATGCTATCTAGGTTGGTCATAACTTTTCTTCCAAGGAGTAAGCGTCTTCTAATTTCATGGCTGCAGTCACCATCTGCAGGGATTTTGGAGCCCCCCAAAATAAAGTCTGACACTGTTTCCACTGTTTCTCCATCTATTTCCCATGGAGTGATGGGACCGGATGCCATGATCTTCATTTTCTGAATGTTGAGCTTTAAGCCAACTTTCTCACTCTCCTCTTTCACTTTCATGAAGAGGCTTTTTAGTTCCTCTTCACTTTCTGCCATAAGGGTGGTGTCATCTGCATATCTGAGGTTATTGATATTTCTCCCGGCAATCTTGATTCCAGCTTGTGTTTCTTCCAGTCCATCAGGCGTCTGCATATCACAGGCTGGGTTACATGGATCTCAAGAACAGCCATTGTAGACCACCAGATCCCAAATGAATCATTATTTTGCCTGAATTATCCCTGTAATAGTTTTCTATTGTTGCCGTAACAAATGGCTGCAAACTTGATTTGAAACAGCATACATTTATTATCTTACAGTTCAGTAGGGCAGAAGTCCGAGGACAGCAGGCTGATTTGCTTAGGGTATCACGGGGCAGAAATGAAGGTGTGGGTAGTGCTGTCTTTCTTTTTGAAGGCTGTAAGTCTCCTTCTGGTTGGCAGCAAAATTCAACTCCATGTGGTTATAGAATGGATCCCTTATCTCCATACTGGCTATCTGCCAGTGGCTGCCCTTAGCATCTGGTTTCCTGTCTGCAGTTCCTACAGGTTGCTCCCTGTGTCTCAGGGCCAGCAATAATGCACTGAACTTTCCCGCACAATTGCTTCTCTTCTGTGTCCTCTCCTTCTGCCGCATCCCTCTCACTGACCATTCTGCCTTCCTCTTTTAAAAGCTCAAGTGATTAGATTGAGCCCACCAGAGAATCCAGGATAATCTCCTGTTTTAAGGTCTGTAACCTCAATCACATCTGCAAAGACCCTTTTCCTGTGACATAGTCCAAGGTTTGAGGGATTAAGACATAGTGTGGAAATCTTTGGGGGTCATTATTCTGCCCATTGCAATCTCCAAGACCAGAAGAAGAGTCATTATGGGATATTACGTCCCCACTGTAAGGAGATCCAACCAGTCCATTCTGAAGGAGATCAGCCCTGGGATTTGTTTGGAAGGACTGATGCTGAAGCTGAAACTCCAGTACTTTGGCCACCTCATGCGAAGAGTTGACTCATTGGAAAAGACTCTGATGCTGGGAGGGATTGGGGGCAGGAGGAGAAGGGGACGACCGAGGATGAGATGGCTGGATGGCATCGCTGACTCGATGGATGTGAGTCTGATTGAACTCCGGGAGTTGGTGATGGACAGGGAGGCCTGGCGTGCTGCGATTCATGGGGTCGCAAAGAGTTGGACACGACTGAGTGACTGAACTGAACTGAACTGAACTGAACTGAACTGATGGCCTCCCTGGTGGCTCAGTGGTGTAGAACCCCCCTCCCCATGCAGGAGACACAGGGATGTTGCCTTCCTTGTAGAATTATTTATTGTGATTAAGTATTAGCTATTCCTAGGAGGTATTACAAAAACCATAGGGAGCAGGTGAGAAACTAAGATAGGGAAAGGAGCAGGGTGTGTGTGCGTGGCACATTTTGCTTCTCCTGATGTTACCTTCCATATGCAGAGAGATTCTCTAGCAAAAGAAACTTTTGGTCTCTCTTATATACTGCCTCATTTCTCCTACCATTATGTGGCTGATGACTTTGGAGGAGGAACTGGGACTGCAGGGATCAGCCCCTGTTGAGGGTCACATTTGGGATCTGTCTGCCTGTGGGGAGTATGAACACTGGTCTGCCTTTGGCCACATGATAAGCTCTGGGTAAATTCTGTGCCTTGTAGGGGAAGGACTCTAATTGTTGCCTGTAATTGAGTGTATATGTTCAAATGGATTAAATCATTCTTCCAGGCCAATTCAACCATGAACAAGTCAAGCTCAATCTTTTAGACATAGTGAGTCACTATTACAAGCAGACCAACATATCTCGTACTATGGAGTAGACAAAGATGAATTGAGACCCCATATATAAAACAGGAGAATAAAGATATCTTTTCTCTCTTCTCTTTCAAATCTCTCCAACAAAAACAATATAGTACAATGAATAATAATGAGTTGAGACAGCAACGAGAAGGAAGAAGGCAATATATATTATCTGATGTTTTCACCTTTTATATAGAGGAAGGGGAAAGGTAAATGTCAAAAGATCTAAGTCTGACCAATTAAGTAGTATATATTTAAACATATTTACAGAAACCCAGGAAAGTTCTAGAAAACCTAGTAACAATGATATGATTAGCTAAAATTAAGGGGGGGGGGAGATGAATAATGGGAAGAAATACAAATGCACTAGTTTTACCATTAGTTGAAGTAGGAAGACAGTAGATACTGTCTGAAGAACCAGTGTTTATTATCTTTTATAAATTTTAATTATAAATTTTATCACTGGATCAAAAATAAAAAACACATATGCAGAAGGAAACTTTAACAATAGCAAAATAAAATTATTAATAAATAGTGCAATGAAAGATAAAAATAAGAATAGAAAGGTAACATGGAACTGAAAGTTATATTTTATATCAACAGCTATAAATTATATAACCTTTCCTATAAAAAGATACAGACTCTCAAATTGTATCAAAATATAAAATCCAGGCATATGATATACAGAATAGCATACACATAAAACACACTGATAAAGAAAGGTTGAGAATGAAAGAATGAACAAAAGCTTATCACACAAATAAAAAAAGTCACTGAAAAAGAGATAAACTAGTTTTCAAACGTACGAAGAGACCCTAACGTCATAATAAATGGAATTCAAAATAAAACTACTCTACAAGAGTCTGTCCACTCATAAAATTAGCAAAGATCAAAAGTCAGGTAGCACATTCGTTGTTGAAGGTGAGACTATACAGGCACTTTTATGTATTGCGGGAAGGACTGTAAATTAGCCCAGCATTCATAGAATGTAACTTGATGTACAAATGCACTGACTCTATGATGCAGCGATTCCAGTTTAATGAATTTATTCTAGAGCAGTCCTCACACACATGTACAAGGCTATTCAATGCATATTATCTATAAGAGCAAATATTTGAAAGTAGTTCAATATATCCATTAATCAAACTTATTGAAGCCATTAAGAATGAAACTGTGGCTTTCAATGTATTTGTGCAAAATGAGTTCCAAGATTAAGGGGGAAAGAAAGTGTCTCTATCAAAGGTCATTGCAAGCCCACATATTGCTTTTGTACAAATTAGAAAAAGATACTCCCTTCTCCTGCAAGGATGCAGTCTCTGCCTGGGTCCTTTTGTAAGTAGAGCAGGAAAGAACTTTATTCTGCATGCACCTCTCAACACTTATATGGAGAAGAGTTATACATGGGTTCCCTGACTCGAGAGCAAAAACTTGCATTATTTTTCAATACAGCATTTAAGAAAAAAGAACATCACATCTTCATTTCTGTTCTTTTAGTACATAAGCATACTATCAAACAATTACATGAGTAGAAATAATGAGTTGAAGATATCTTATTGTAACAAGGAAAATAATAACTGGGGAATCATTAAGATGTAAGCATCTAATGGAAAGAGTAGCATTTTATTTACCAGGCAATCTTAATTTGCTTTCTGAATTGAATTAATTGATTAGTTAATTTAATGCTTAACACCATTTGTTACCTCTGAATAGAATCACTAAAGTTTAAATTAGTAAAGTTTGTAAACAATGAATTGGAAGATGGATCTCAGATTTGTATCAAATAAATGTTGTAGTCTAGGTTTCTATGATACCTCTCAATAGATATTTCATATTAGTAAATATAAATGGTATAAGCTTTCTATTTCTATATTAGAGAATCAATTATCTACAAGTTTGGTCCATATTATACTCAGATACAGTTTGTTTTAGAGTTCTTAAATACACACCAACATTTCAGTAACTTAACACATAATACGGAGAAGGCAATGGCACCCGACTCCAGTACTCTTGCCTAGAAAATCCCATGGACGGAGGAGTCTGGTGGGCTGCAGTCCATGGGGTGGCTAAGAGTCAGACACGACTGAAGCGACTTAGCAGCAGCAGCAGCAGCAACACATAATAACCCAATGCAGATGTTTCTGGTTGGTTGATAACTTTCTGACTCCATGGACTGTAACCTCCCAGTTTCCTCCATCCATGGGATTTTCTAGGCAAGAATATTAGAGTGGGTTGCCATTTCCTTCTCCAAGGGGGTCTTCCCAACCCAGGGATCAAACCCGGATCTCCTGCATTGCCAGCAGACTCTACTGTCTGAGCCACCAGGGAAGCCACCACACACACACACACACACACACACACACACACACACACAAAATTTTAATTATTTATTTTTGGCTATGCTGGGTCTTCATTGCTGCACAGGCCTTTGTGTAGTTGCGGCAAGTAGGGGCTGCTCTTCTCTGTGGCTCATGGGCTTCTCATTGCGGTGGTTTCTCTTGCTGTGGAGCACAGGCTCTAGGGCACAGGCTTAATAGTTGTGGCACATGGGCTTAGTTGCTCTGCGGCCTATGGGATCTTCCTGGGCCAGGGATTGAACCTGCATTGGCAGGTGGATTATCTACCAGTGAGGCATCAGAGAAGCTCATGGCTTTCTTCTTGAATGATCTTGATACAGACTCTTTCCATCTTGTGTTCTGCCATGACCTTGGGTCTTGGAATCCTCTGCATACAGCTGACAGAAAAGAAAAGAAAGTGGAGAATCCTGCTTCTTAAAAGCCTCGGACAGTGACAACTATCATTTCTACTCTCATTACATTGGTGAATTCTAGTCTTATGACCACACTTAAATACAAGGGCTGCTGGAAATGTCTGTAATGCCACAGCTGTCAACCAGGAACAGTGATATAGCGTGAAAGGGG
Organism: Ovis canadensis; assembly: GCF_042477335.2. Lineage (NCBI taxonomy): Eukaryota > Metazoa > Chordata > Mammalia > Artiodactyla > Bovidae > Ovis > Ovis canadensis. The sequence goes on from NC_091256.1 coordinate 31,226,156, forward strand.
GAGTATGAATTTTGGCTGAACAGCTAAATATCTCTGCTGCAGAGTTGAACCCTGTAGGACAGTATCTGACTGAATAATAACTTTGAATTTAGATATTTGACATTTTGTGAACCCAGGATTGACCTATACTGTACATGGGGTGGAAGTTCTAAACTGAATAAAATACATGATGATTCTTGAAGGACTTGCCTACATGTGTAGTCTCTTTCCCTGGGATTCTTCTACCCAAAGTTTATCCCCAAAATTTCACTGGACAATCTCAGTCAAAAATATACTGAGGATATACTAGGATAGTGATTTCCAAAACTGGCTGGTGATCAAAATCACCTAAGAGCTACTGTAAAAACTCAAATGGAGAATCCTGAGTCAATTCAGGATATCCTGAGCCACTAGGTCAGGGGTGGAATCACTAAGAGCAAATGTGTGCAATCTAAAGAGAGGACTAGAGTAAGGGACCCTAGATGAGATGATTTTAGTATTCCAGAGGTGAAATTTTAAAGTTCCAAATGAAGGCAATAATAACAGGAGAGGAATAAAAGGGAATGAAGTATTTTTGCAAGGTAAAATAAGCCAGCTATGCATTTGATTAATGTTGAAATAAACAGGGTCACGCATGAAGACTTTGGCTTATCTAACTGGATAAATAGTGTCTAATTTTACAACAGAAAATACTGGAGGAAGAGAAACTTTAGAAAGAGGTATGTTTGGACTTAGTGGAAGTTTTTGTGTGATGTCCAGGGAAAATGTTTAGCATGGAAGCATAGCCTGAAGCTCAGGTAAAAAAAAGATAAGTTCTAAAGGAACAAATCTGAGCATTAACTGCATATAGGTGATGGTTATAATTTTAGGAAGGATAAGATCATTCCAGGAAGGTTTGAAAGAGGCAGAGTGCTGAGTCAGGATTAGTCTTCAAGGAACACTCATATTTAAAGAGCACTAAGAGAAGAAACCTGGGGAGAGACCTGAGATGAAATGTCCAGAAGAAGTGAGAAAAAAGAAGCAAAACACAGACAAAAGGGAAGAGAAGGCTATGAAAGAGGAAGCAGTCCCCAGTGTCAGTTACAGTGAAGGTCCATGAACATAATGAGTGATAAATGCAGGTTGAATTTGCAGAAGAGCTCAGTCCTGTGAGCAAGCCCCAAACAGCAGGTTTTACGGCAGCCAATCCCTGTGTATATTTTCAGGCCTTTATAGATTATCTCTTGGTATTCTAAGCCCTGAAAACCACAAAGGAGTGACATTGAGGCTCTGGCACTCTATGTCTAGTTCTTTCAACTGCTTCAAGTTCAATTCAATTCAATTCAATTACCATCACTACAGAGTGACTGTGAATTTGAGGAAACCTTGGTTCATACTGTGAATTTTATACACCTCTGTGTTCAGTGCATTAGTTAGGTCATGGAAGTTTTTCATCAGGCCATGTCAGGCAAATATTAGGGATGGGATCTTCCAGGAACCTACTATATAACCTTGATGCTGAGCTCCGAATGCCATCAAGTAATAGAAATAGAGCAGAGCAGGAAATGGATGAATATGTACCAGTGTTTCTTAGACTGGCTACTTTATGATAAAAGGAATTTGTGGGGAGGATATTGGGGAGGCTCACCAAGTGGGCTGGAGGTATAAGAAAGGGCTGGCTGGTCAAGGAAGGAAGCTTGGAGGTATAGGAAGCAGAAAACAGAGCAATCCTGTTACAGAGAGAGAATAAAAGCTAAGCAGCTGATGAATGACAAATATCCATTGCCGTGCACCTAAGGAAATAAAGGAGAGAAAGGGAAAAAGGTGGGGAAACAAGACTGAGCAAGCAGGGAAAATACTAGGTTTAAGCTTCATATAAACAGCCACATGAGGATTTTATTTTGTTTCTCTTTGTTTTTATTATTTTTAAATTAATCAAAAGAAAATCTCTTACGTACTTGATAACAATGCATCTGGTCCTAATAACTCTAGAAATCTCTATTTATAGACATCAAATGTGCTGTTGAAATTAAACAGAATGCATGAACAAAAATTGAAGATAGATTTAGGGCTTGCTTTTTCAGTAAAGTATACCACAAAGGGAATAAAGAAATTCTTTCCTCAAATTAATGGTGAATTCTTTTGTCATGAGAATAGGAGTTTATATTCATTTCACTGAAAGCCCATAAATTGTTCTAGACAAGAAAAACAAAAGTAGCCCAAGGCAGTATTTTCATTATAGAAAAAGGCGCATGTCCATGAATATCTAGTTTAATATTAACAAAAGTCATTCAATTAGCTATGCATGTGCCATTGTTATGAATATTTATTCACGTCTCAACTAAGTAACACTGATATCTTTTATTCACTGGTTCAGAGATTCAGATGTTATAAACATTACCCTTCGTGCCCTGGTGTGACATAAAGAGATTTGAGTCCAAAAAAAGATCTGACACTTCCCACCGCTGAAAATGCAAATTTCTTTAGAACTTTCAACTTTTTGTTATGGAAAATGCCTTTGTTGTTTGCTGATTTTGTTTCTTCTGTAGAATCATTAAAAGAAAAACCATCCTGATGAGCTAATATTGGTTCTTTAATACTAAAAATTTTTTTAAATGTAAAAAATGGTTTCCTTTCCCTCATCACTTGGAATCTCTCTAGGTGGCTCATAGGCAGAAAAAAGCATGTGAAATGCAGGTGAATGAGATTATTTAGAGCAGGAATAGCAAATTCCCTTCTCTATGATAGGCTTTGCTAGTCGGTTTGGGTACTCTTTTCTGCTAAGCCCAGATATGGTTTCTATATCCAAAACTCACTTCTTCAGTTCAGTCACTCAGTCATGTCTGACTCTTTGTGACCCCATGGACTGCAGCACATCAGGCTTCCCTGTCCATCACCAACTCCCGGAGCTTGCTCAGACTCATGTCCATCGAGTCAGCGATGCCATCCAACCATCTCATCCTCTGTCATCCCCTTCTCCTCCTGCCTTCAATCTTTCCCGGCATCAGGGTCTTTTCCAATGAGTCAGTTCTTTGCAGGTGACCAAAGTATTGGGGTTTTAGCTTCAGCCTCAGTCCTTCCAATGAATATTTAGGACTGATTTCCTTTAGGATGGACTAGTTAGATCTCCTTGAAGTCCAAGGTACTCTCAAGTCTTCTCCAACACCACAGTTCAAAGTCATCAATTCCTCAGCACTCAGCTTTCTTTATAGTCCAGCTCTCACATCCATACATATGCTTTTGATCTATACGACTTGGCATATAAGATGAAACATACTGGCTATACATAATTTAGATCAATTCAGGAAAAAAAAAAGTTTCTGCATGCTACCCTATTTAGAAGATGTATAGAGCACCAATGACTCAACAGTATCAATTTCCATCATTTGGAAAGTCTTGTACTATCCAACCAGTAGTGACTTGGAATCTATTTTCCCTTATTCTCTCAATTTTATCTTCTTCCAGCACCAATGAGAATGATTGTTCACACCCTTACATTCTTCTCTTCTGGGCTTTTATCCTCTTATGTATCTTCCCTGACCAGGCATTTCTTATTTCAGCAGGCTCTGTTCTAGAAATGAAACACACACACATACACACACACGCACACACACACACACACATTAAGTTTATATGCTCCCAAAAAATTCTGGTTCAGAGAATGAAACGTTTTCTTAAATAAATATTATGTAATGCCTGTAGATTTCTGTTGTCTAGGCTTTATCTACTCTCTACTCTCTTAAATAAATTATTTTCATTAACTACAATTAAATTCTCAAATTTCCTATAGATGCCAAGTTTCATTTCACAAAAACACCAGAAATAATATCTCCAACAAAGATATTTTCATATTTTATATACTATCCTCTTTGGTTTTTCAATAAGAAATTCTATCAAACAAAGTCTGTCTTTAAGAGGGCTGAAATCCCTTCTAGTTAGGCTCAAACCCTGCAGTTTTTCTTTACCTAGATGATTCCTACGTCTTTATTCTTATTTCAGATAGAGTTCAGGGGACACTGTCTCAAAGAAGCTTTCCATTTTGGCCTCCTAGTTAAGTTTCAAGTCCCTTACTGATTACTAGTGACTAGTGCAGAAGGTCATGTTGTTCTCTTTTGTTTACCTGTACTCTGCATTCACTGAAGCAATTTTTTTCTATTACTATCTGTTCCTACTACTAGACTATAAACTTTGTGAGATTAGGAGCTATACTTTGGCCACCTGATGTGAAAAGCTAACTCATTGGAAAAGACTCTGATGCTGGGAAAGATTGAAGACAGGAGGAGAAGGGGACAACAGAGGATGAGATGGCTGGATGGCTTCACTGACTCAATGGACATGTGTTTGAACAGATTCTGGGAGATGGTGAAGGACGGGGAAGCCTGGCATTCCACAGTTCATGGGGTTGCGAAAAGTTGGACACAACCTAGCAATTGAACAACAACAACAAATCGGATTTTGCTTTACATTATCTACCCAATGCTTAGCACAAATGTGACCTTTACTTGTGGCTCAATAAATAATGGTTGAATGAATAAGTAAGTATTCATTCAAATGCATGTCACTTCAAGGTACAGGTGACATGATAGTCTAATACTGAGTGCATTTGAAGGCCAGAGGAGAAAATATCTTAGCCCAGAGGAATCTCCAGTGGACAGTGTCAACTATCTGTGACGGGACAAAGAGAAAACTTCTTCTGGGAAGGAAGTAAAGCTCCTTCCTTACACTCTTCAATGGATGCCACGTAAGGGGCCTTCTAATACTTTCAGAAGAATATCTACGGTAGCGGCCTGCATTATCAGAGTGCTTCAGACTCCAGCTCCATTTCTGTGAATGTGTGCTCTCATCTCCCTCAAATGACCCCTCTAGGGCCTCAGCAGCTTGATGGATCCACTATCCAGCCACTGGGTTAGAGTGAGGAGATCAGTTAAGCAATGGGATAGCAGTGTTCTCCTGGCCAAGGGCTCAGAGTGACCTGGATATCGCGGGATCCTTAGTACTTCAGGCTTGTTTCCCTGTTTTTGTACCTTGGGTCAACATCATAAAAGTGACTGAAATTGCTGTCCTTGGTTGGTACGGAATTAAGGAGAACTTTGGTCCTTATAACCATTAAAACCTTAATTAAGTCAAAAATGGGAACTCATTACCTCCTGTGTAGCTTGTGCTCTGCCTTTCAAATTACATCACTGCCACATGCCTGGGCCTGCAGTCTCCACTTCTAACCCAAAGGCGCTTTGCCCTCCCGACTGATCAGCAGACAGTCTCATCCCGTCATGAAGGCAGAAGTCAGCTCTTCACTGAACAATGCTTCCATTTGATAGTCAAGATGGACAGAAGGTATATAGTATTTGACCTTCACGAAAATGCTGGAAAACTCCACTGCACTGTGAAAGGCAAATTATAAATCTCTTGAAAAAAAGATTGTCTGTCTTACTTCTTATGGCCTGTCTAGTGCCTAACAATTATTTGTACTAAGTAAAAATTATTGGTTAACTGATTATTTTGCAGATGGATTAAATGGACATTGTCTGTGAGGGTGCCTACACCGTGATAAACAAGAACTGATTGTTGTTCCCTGAGATGCTGGTGCTAGAGAGAGTATTTAATGAGAGCAGCTTACCAAGCTGCACTCCATAAATATTATGGCTCCTCATGTATGAGGTAGGGGCTTCCCAGGTGGAAGAATCCACCTGCCAAAGCAGGAGACATAGGAGATGTGGGTTCGATCCCTGGATCAGGAAGATCCCCTGGAGAAGGAAATGACAACCACTCCAGTATTCTTACCTGGGGAATTCCATGGACAGAGTATCCTGGTGGGCTTTAGCCTATGGGGTCATAAAGAGTCAGATATGACTTAGTGGCTGAGCACAACCACAAGTAGGAAGTAGAGCTTTGAAAGCTCTGTTTCATAAAGTTTCCCTACTTGACTCACCACACTGGATCCAATCTAAAACACCATCGGTTGTGGAAAGGAACATTATTTACCCATGTCTAAGAAAGAGATTGTCAACCTGTGCTATAGTATAGGGGCTTCCCTGGTGGCTCAGAGGGTAAAACCTCTGCCTGCAATATGGGAGACCCAGGTTCGATCCCTGGGTTGGGACGATCCCCTGGAGAAGTAAATGGCAACCCACTCCAGTACTCTTGCCTGGAAAATCTCATGGACTGAGAAGCCTGGTAGACTACAGTCCATGGGGTTGCAAAGAGTCGGACATGACTGAGCGACTTCACTTTCACATAGTATATAAGTACTGTGTGTAGTACTTATGAAGGCATAGGTCAGAAACTGCAACCAGATTTTAGAGTTGTAAAAATGTACAAACATGAAACATTGTTTTTGAGCATTTGGAGTGATTCTGAGGGTATATTGTTGTTAGTGATAACCATGAAGCAACAACGTGAAGGTCAGAGGAGAGGAGGGTAAAACTATACCATTAATGTGAGAAAAACCTACAGATGATTTCTGTTGTTGTTTTAGTCGCTAACTCTTGCCTGACTATTTGTGACCCCATGGGTTGCAGTCCACTGGGGTCATCTGTCCATGGGATTTCCCAGGCAAGAATGCTGGAGTAGGTTGCCCTTCTCCAGGGGATCTTCCAGACCCAGGGATTGAACCTGTGTCTCCTGCATTGGCAGGCCTACTCTTTACCATGGAGCCACCTAGGAAACCCACAGATGATTTCTAGCTGTTGGTGAATAAGTTTGTAAACAACCAGGGTGAATCTACACTTTTGTACTTCGAAGCTCAAACACCAGGTAACACTCTTGGTTTGATTTACAAATTCAAGCTTAATGAAATTTAAAATACTTAAAAATGAAATACTTAACCATATGTAGTTGTTCATTTTGATGTCTGTTTTTGAAGGGAAACTATGTACAAAACTGTGACAAGTCTTATAAAAGTCTGTGAGAACAGGAAATGATATCTACATAAATGGTCAAGTGGATCTGCTGTCCTGATTCGGTTCTGACAACCTGTGTTCAGTTGGGTAGTCATTCTTTATCAGTTCTGTCCAATAGAAAGAAAAGGTGAAGCCACATAGGCTACTTTGAGTTTTCTAGCAGCCATATTTCAAGAAGTTAAAAGAAACAGGTGGAATTAGTGTTAAAGTATATTTAGTGGAACATATTCCAAATACTGTCATGTCAACATCTAAACAATAAAGTAATCATGAATGAGTTATTTAACATTGTGTTTTTCTCACTGTCTTCAAACTCAAGTGTGTATTTCCCACTTCAGTCTGTTTTAACTGACTGCATTTCTAATGTACAGTGGCCACATATGGCTGCCACGTTGGATTAATGTAGCTTTATATCAGCCCTGGGTGTTCTTTGGAAGGAATGATGCTAAAGCTGAAACTCCAGTACTTTGGCCACCTCCTGCGAAGAGCTGACTCATTGGAAAAGACTCTGATGCTGGGAGGGATTGGGGGCAGGAGGAAAAGGGGATGACAGAGGACGAGATGGCTGGATGGCATCACCAACTCAATGGACGTGAGTCTGAGTGAACTCCAGGAGATGGTGATGGACAGGGAGGTCTGGTGTGCTGCGATTCATGGGGTTGCAGAGAGTCAGACACGACTGAGTGACTGAACTGAATTGATAGTCTCTCTGGCAGTTTATGTATCTCTATATTAGAAGAGTATCTATTCCTTTATAATTCCTCCATTATTCCTCTATAATTCCAGCAGGAAACCTCCTGAAATGGGTGCTGAATTCCCTTAAGATTTCTCTTCCATTTCCAAATATTATAGTTATTATCAGTATAAATACAAAGTAAGAATGATTATGTGTCAATGGAAGTTAAGCTTGTATATATAGCTTTACCTAATTCAGAAACAAATTATCTTACTTTGACATAGCTTCAGGTATCTCATATACATATTTTATGTATAGCAGACACATTTGTGTGTCTCAAATTCAGATGTCAGTCTCAAATTCAGATTCTGGTTTTGCTCATCTGAGACTGAATTGGTAGCTGAAATATAGGGGATACAAAGAAATGGAAAACATGTGGTCCCTTTCCTCTGGGACTTTACACTGTTAACTTAGGGAGAAATGCATGGGGCCCCAGTGAGCTCTAAGATACTGCCCAAAATACTTTGGCACACTTTATCTTAACAATTTTATTCAGATAAATATAACATGAAATAAGCAGGATACTAGCTGGGTTTTGCATGTCCTGTTGGCCAGGAAGAATTTTCATTGTAACAAGTTCAGGTAATGAGATGACTTGTATTCTTATTGAGTACCGATTCTGACACCATAGATGATTTTGATTTTTCAAAGGATTTCAAAGCAATTCACGACACCATTAAAACAGTTCTTGCTGGCTGTTAATCTTAGTTTTATATCAATTCTTAACAAAGCATGTACGTTAGCCCTCGGAATGACACAATTGCAAAACTACAGATTATGATGATTCAACAAGAACACGATCAAATTAACTACGATGAACCACAGAAGCCACTAAAATCAAGCTATATTTGAACACGAACATGGCCTAAATTTGATTTGTCCTCTAGAAGAATTTCTGAGTCGCAGGAGCAGACTACATGCCCAGCAAACCATATTATCAGACTCTGCCAGCAGGTAGCCACAGGGCCTTTGCATGGCTCTCTCTCCTTTCACAACCTCATCTGGTTACTGCTAAAATTTTTTTTTTTTTAATGTGGACCATTTTTAAAGTCTTTATTGAATTTGTCACAACGTTGCTTCTGTTTTTCATTTTGATCTTGGTATGTGGCAGTCAGGAATTGAACCTGCACCCCCTGCATCAGAAGGTCGAGTCTTAACCAGGGGACCACCAGGGAAGTCCCTGGTTACTGCTAGATTTGTAGGTTCATGATTGTTTGCAGGTTCTGCAAAAATTTCCTAAATAAAAAAAAGAAGAGGAAATTCCCTGTTCATTTGCTTGTCTCAGTTTCATACCAGGTAAAGAAATTCTGCCTCCGAGTGAAAAACCCTGTTTTCTGAGCTGATCATTCGAACGCATTGGAGTAGGAGAAGCCAAATGGAGAAACGCAGTGATAAAATATCCGAGATTAAAAGCCCATTTTATTTTAGTTCTTTTGAATCCACTTTCACTCGTTAGTCTTGTATTTTATATCCTTCTCCAAAATTGCCTGATGTCTGATGGTTCTGAGGAGACAGCAGAAAAGGTTCTTGGCATCTGATCAGAAGCCAAATTATGGAGTAGATTTACATTCTCCCATAATGTTGGCTTAGAGATATGTATGTCTCCCATCAAGCTCATATAACCTTCCCTCTGACTTAAAGTACAGGTAATCAATTGCATGGCAATAGAAAGAGACTTACCTATTTCTTGAGAGGGAATAGAACAAACAAATGTTTGGACAACCGCTGCTGTATTAATATACATGAGAAAGCAACAGCTAGTGTTATTCTACAGAAATGAATGAATAAATAAATAGACTCTAAGCACTTTATTCTTCTCACATAATTTCTTCTCAGTGACATTATTGAACAGGCTGTTGAAAACAAACATCGTTAAATGAGAAAAGAAGAGCAGCCGCCTTTCTGATTCCCTGCTGCAACATTTTCCAGTGACGAATGCTCCCTAAATGGATTGAGCTTTTTGAAAAAGAAGTCAGAGAGAAATTTGATGTGGCCCCCTGACCCCTGGTAAGCACATGTATCTTCACCTGCCACACAGCATGCTGGCACTTGCTTACTTTTCAGCAAAGACTATTGATTTTGCTTATTGGCTGCAGGCGAGTCCATAAAGAACAAATTACAAAGTCAGAGGTCCACGGTTAGCAATTGCTTGCATGATAACAGGGGCCTCACTCCACCCCCAGCTTTCACTATTGACATCCTCACCACCCCAGCCAAAGGAGAAGGCTGGTTAAGAAACCTGGGATGTATTTTCAACCGCTGTAAACTCAGTGTTATATACAAAGGTTTCTGTAAAGGATGAAAATGCAGGAAATTGGCTACAACTGTGTGGGGTAGAGTGTGTGTGTGTGTGTGTGTGTGTGTGTGTGTGTGTGTGTGTGTTTACTCGATGGGTAGGGACAAGCCTTAAAGTAGAGAAGACATGCTATTCTGGATGTAGAAAAGGAAGCTTGGAATGGGCATTGGATGCCGCTGTGAAACTGCCCTTTTTTGAGGCTTAAAATAAAAGCAGGTAAATATATATCTGATATAAATGCATTTCTAATGGAAGGCAGTTTATGGGCTGAGCATTTTCTCCAGATAACTTCTAAGTCAAAGAATCTATGATGTTCTTATTTTTTAAATTAATTAAAAAAAATTTTTTTTGGCTGTGCTGGGTCTTCATTGCTGTGTGTGAGCTTTCCCTAGTTGGGGCCAGCAGGGGCTGCTCTCCATTGGGGTGTGGGGGCTTCTCATTGGGTGGCTTCTCTTGTTTTGGAACACAGCCTCTAGGCACATGGGCTTCAACAGTTGCAACACGCCACCTCAGTAGCTGTGGCTGCCCGAAGGCATGTGGGATCTTCCTGGACCAGGGATCAAAACCATGTCCCCTGCATTGGCAGGCAGATTCTGAACCACTGGATCACCAGGGAAGTCCTCTTAACCTGGGTCTCCCACATTGTAGACAGACGCTTTACCATCTGAGCCACCAGGGAAGTCCATAGAGATTTAACAGTGGTGAAAACATATTTCTTCTGTAATTAAACAAAACCTATGAGTTGAACTTGTAAACAAATTAAAATCAGATGGAAAGCAATGTGACTCGATGCCACTATAGTGACTGTTTTTCCATCAATTCATTTCTTCCAGCACCTTGAATGGTTTAATCCATTGAATCAAGCAGGCAGGAATCGGAATTTGTTTAAACTCAAAACTTTTCCCACATGACAAATTTCATCTGGCTTATAGTCCAAGATTTGATGGTCACTATAGTCAATAGTCTAAATAGCTAGGGGAAATTAGTGGATGCCTCTTAAAATAATGAGGGAACCTACATTTTTTGGCCAAAAATTACAGTCTGACTCCAAAAGTCTAAACACCAAGATGCTAATAATTAGAGAGACATAGGATGTTTTTAAAATACGTATCATGAATCTCCTAGCACTTCTGATTCTTCAGAGGGCAGATGTTAGAGACAAGTCAGGTTCTGAAGACATACAATTATTGATGGAGATGGAAAGTGCTCAGAGTTTTCAGAGTTTGATCAGGAAAATAAATATTGGAAAAAAAATATCTGAAGGCTCTCAGCAGATCATGTTGGCCACACAGATAACCAACGAGAAAGACCACTGCAGAGTCCTGAAGTTCTGGTGTGCTTTGCTTCCATCTTATAGCATGAAAATGAAAATCCAGTTTGACTTTAGCATGTATTTGCTGACAGTCCTTTACTATATTTGAGGGGATGCCATGCTAAGGAGACTAAAATAGCTACACAGAAAGCAAAACTTCTAAATATACCTTCCCACAAGACACAGGCTCTTATGAATATTACTCTGCATTAACATCACTTTGACGGAACTGCTGAGCTAGATTGCAGTTTTAAGTGAAATCTAAAATCCTGGTCACTTTATTTCCGATGACACCATAGAGATTCCCAGGTAAGCTCACCCCAGAGAGAGTTATCAAGAAATGTTTGGCTATGTAAATTACCTACTACAATGGATTTTGTTGCAATGGCTTCTGGGAGGATTATGTGAATTTGTGATGAAAATGACAAGTCCAGCTTGGGGCTCAGGGTAGGAATCTTGGTTGAGGGTTATTGGCTGCCCTCTTAGGTCCTTTAAAACCTACAGAATGTCAAGCAGGGAAAAGTCTCAGGCTTCAAAGCCAGACTTCTTGCATTCCCACGACACTCCCTGTAACCTTCCTCTTATCCCCCTTAGAAGCCCACAGCCCTCCAGCACATGGCTTTTTTGCACCGTCAGGTAGATAGGATAAGTTTGCCATCATCTTCAGCTAGTAGTAGCTGTGAACTAGTTTGGGGATTGAGAGAGGAGTTAGGACATTTATGATCTTCCACAATGATTGCTGTTGCTAATTCTGCTGTGAAATATGTGAAGCATCTGGAGAGGGAATTCAATAAAGTGTGGCCAAAATAGCATTCACTTTATGCCCTAGCTTCTGGCACCATTTAAGACAGCACTGAGACAGATCATATGACCCCAGCCCTGGCGAGACCTCATCACTTTTCATGGGAGGACTGAAAAGTGCTGATCCTGGAGCGTTTATGCTGATGGAACACAGATAAAAATCTGCAGGTGTAACTTTTAAAAAATTTAGTACATGAAGCATAAAAAATATATCAGTACCGCTATACATCATCCAGACCCAACTTCAGCACCATGTTGTAGATATAAAAACACCCATCAGACTCTTCCAATGTACAAGAATTCATAAATGGGGCTATGTCATAACAAATAGTAGGCTTAAAATGCTCTTTTTTATTTTTAAAGGATAGCAAGTAAGGTATTTACTTATTATAACTTGAAGAGGAAACATCATTTCATTGTAAAGATGTCAAATATTATTGACATATTTTCATCATCTAATTTTTCATTGACGGACAGTTTGTTCTAGAGAATGCTTGAAGAAGCATTGAGGGAGAAGAAAAAGAAAAAGATAAAAAAGATGCATAATGTTGTAAGAACTGCAAGTGGAAATAACTAAGCTGTAGGTGAGCAGAGAAGAGAAAATAGGAAGTCCTGGCTGAAGGATGACCTTCTGGAAGGGAACTGAGGTAAAGACTGAATTTCCTCACCTAAAAAAAAATTTAACTAGATTTTGGGTCCAATTCAAAGCTCATTTTTAGAAACTCAAAAAAAAAAAAAAACACTGAAGGCCAGGAAACAAACAAGCAAATAGAAAACCACAAAAAATGAACATAAAAAGAAATGAAATTTGGGCATGCAAAAATAGTTTGTATGCTTGAAATATATGCAGATGCATTTTTTTCTACCTTAGGAGGACTTGGAATGAATCAGATGCAATAATAAAAAGGATTGTTTTGGAAAATAATGGGGATATTTCCTTGATTCCTATGTCCTGAGGAAATTCAAAGCAGTTTACCAAATGTGTGCCACTCTACACTGAATGAAAACATGAAGGTGATTTCTTATCAAAAAAAGAGAAGCAGTATTGACTCAGAGCAGGAGAGGGTATACAGGCAAAAATCTCACCCAGGTGTTTGGCTATCTGGCACCAAATTTAGATTCCCAAATCTAAATCCTTAGCTCCTTTCAATTGCCTACTCAGACCTAAGATGTCCAAAATTCATACCATCTTCAACCAAATGCTACCCACCAACTTTTTTTTCCCCTCCATTCTACAGTTCCATGAATGGGACAACCAGTTGTTGAGATGGAAATACTGGAGTCATTCTTTTTCCTTTCCCACCCTACATTCTCAGTCACAGGAGCCCACAGATTTTATGCCTAAAGAATCCACCCTACCATCTTCCTTCTCCAGTTCCATTGCCTTCATTTGGGCCCCAATCATCCCCCTCTGGCTGACTGCACTTCCTAATGCCTTGAGTAACACCCACGTCCCTCGGTGAATTACCCTCCCTGTTGCCAGAGAAGTCCTGCTGAAAGAAAATCTCATGTTACTCTTTAGCATTAAATCTTTCAGTGGACCCCTATCACTCTTGGGAATCAAATCCAGATTCCTTAGGATAGCATGAAGGACACTTCATCATCTGACCTCTGCCTTCTTTTAAAGGCCTCCATTCACCCATATTCATGGTCTGCTGCTTCAAGCTAAAGGAAACAACACGCCACTCCCCTGCCTCCTGCCACCGGCTTTCTCAGCCCATACACGTCAATAATTAATGAGTACAGAGAAAACATAGAACCCATAGGCCAAAAATTCCTAGACTTAAGTTTTAAGATAAAATGAAGGAAACCATGTTTTTAGACTCCACACCAAACATGTCTCCGTATCTCTCCCATAAATTTGACACTTTCAAACCAAAGGTCTGAGGTTTCAGACCATTATCTCTGTTATGGGCTTTGAAAAACTCAGAAACCCTGCCTTCTCTTTGAAGCTATGTATGATATTAATTTAGTGAGTGGAAAACTCGGCATAGGCCAATGAGAAAACTTTAAGAGCACCCAGAAATTGAAAAAGACATCAGGTAGTGTTTTAGGATTATTTTTTCTACTTAAGGATCTTATCAGGAAAACAGCAGGCCCTGGTCTAGGGTTTCTGACTCCCTAGAAAATGACTAAATCATTTCAAAAGAGCACAAAACAATCCCCAAAAATCCCAATGACCGACTGCTAGTGCCCCAACTTATATTCCATGAAGATATAATATTTATGATGGATTTGGAATTTATAAAAGATAATGTCCCAACCTCATGTGAAATTTAATAGCACACATCCATTTGTCTGTTGATGTTTAAAGGGTTAAAAGAGTGTATATCTCCATGTGGCACTTGGTGGGAACTGGTGTTTGGGTGGTCCCTGGAAAGAAGACAGGGACTTCTACCTCTCTCTGCAAGAGCAATGGTGACATTATCTTTGCTTCTGTGAATCCAAATTTTATTATGTTCAGAGGAGTCATGATGTGAAGTGAAGTAGTAGTTGCCCAGTCATGTCCGACTCTTTGCAACACCATGAACTTTGGCTCACCAGGCTCCTCTGTCTATGGAATTCTCCAGGGAAGAACACTGGAGTGGGTAGCCATTCCCTTCTCCAGGGGCTCTTTCTGGCACAGGGATTGAATCAGGGTCTCCTGCATTGCAAGCAGCTTCTTTACTGTCTGAGGCATCAGGGAAGCCCCAGAGGAGTCATAAAAGAAGGAGTCATAAAAGAACCAATCAGGATGACGATCTAGAAACAGAGCCAGGTAAGAGAAGGCAGTGAAGTGTTTTGGGGTGCCTTTACCAATCTCTTGTAGATGTCTTATTCAATCCTGGAGAAAAATGAGAAAAAAAGAAAACCAGAATTCCACAAGTACAAAATGACCACATAAGGGAACCATATAATTTGTATTTAAAAAAACAAAAAAGGTCACTTCAATAAACAACTCTCTTGTATTCAAATCCAGTTTGAGTTGATTCAGATGGAGTTATTTCTTCAATCATCACTATGTATGGACACTCAAAGGAAATTTTATTAGTGCTTTTCTGCTGTTTCATCATCTCTGATTCAAACTGTGGTAATGGTTTTCTCTCTGTTATTATCAAATGATATGAAATTTTGTAAGCAATTGTTTAAGAGGTAGACATCCTACACTTGTGTTTTCCCAGCTCTCCAGACAGATGTAAGTCAACATTTTATTATGCAGCTTGAAATTTTCCTAACAGATTATTAGTTTTACCTGAATTTCCAGAAGCAAATTCAGTGTGGTAAATTAACTGTTCAGAAAGCTTATGTAGGAGAAAAGTGCTTTCATTATACAGATCTCTCCCATAATCAGTGACATTTCTTTAACATAAAGGGATACCCATTTCTTCAGCAGGGCTGTTTCCTTAGCTGAATTACAGAAACAGGCTAGGGCTTACCTTGCTTTAGGTAATTCCTTCCTTAAAGTTTGGTTCAACTTTGTGCTCTAAATTTAAGAAGGCCAATCAGAAGCCAGGACTGGTCTTCCCTACATTACAATTTATACAGAATCCCAAGAGGCTTTGCCTGTTACTGTTATTTACTTCTCCAACAAGTTCAAGTACCACACTCTGCCCCTACTCCACCCTTTTCCAAATTACAGATTCTCAAAAAAAGAATTGTCAAAATTTAGACTTATTAAGAATATTCTTAATTCTAGAGTACATGCAGAAGCTTCTCAAGAGGCCTATTGCTCTGCATCCTTAGTGTAGGACAGGGGTCCCCAACACCAGTACCTGTCCATGGCCTGTTAGGAACTGGGCTACAGAGCAGGAGGTGGTCATCAGGCAAGCAAGTGAAGCCTCATCTGTATTTACAGCCACTCCCCATCACTGGAATTACTGCCTGAATTCCGCCTCTTATTAGATCAGTGATGCTGGCAATAGATTCTCATAAGGCCACGAAGCCTACTGTGAACTGTGCCTGGCAGGGATCTAGGCTGTGTTTGTTCCTAATAAGAATCTTCCTGCAACCATCCTCCCCCACCTCCAGTCCGGAAAAATTGTCTTCTACGAAACTGGTCCCTGGTGCCAAAAAGGTTGGGGACCGCTGGTGTAGGATCTACCTCCCCAAATTCCAATGTGGTTGAGGAATTCGAAATCTTATAAATATATTGTTTAGGTCCTTGAATATGAGATCTTTGGGAAACTTTGATTTATAGAAAATTTCCCAAGTACTCCTTAGTAGTACATGTACTAATAATAGCTCACACTTCTTGAGTGCTTACTATGGGCAAAGCTATATCTTATTTAATTCTCCTAGCAATCCTGTAAAGTAGATCCTCTTACTATCCCTTATTTTACAGATAAAAGTAGGCTTCCAATGTGCTGCTAAGTACATTATCACCAAGACTGTAAGTACCCATTAGCCAGTCATGTCTCCAGAATGTTGACACTGAAAAAAGTTCTCCAAGATTTCAGAGTCCTACCACCCAGATGGCTTCTAAATAGTGCAGCATTTTCCCTCATGGGTCTCAGTCCTGTGTAGATTCATGTTTCAGAATGTGATTCTTCTTAAAGATACAGTCTTCATCCACTGGGTACCCATGTTCACTTTCTCTGTGAAATGCTCTACCTTAAAGAATAAACACTCTTCGGTGAACATGCCAGTTGGAAAATATGCTCAGTGTTGAAGACTGCTGATACTTCTTAAATAATAAGATTTACTTTTTTTTTTAAATTTTTTGGCCATGCCATGTGGCATGTGAGATCTTAGTTCCTTGACCAGGGACTGAACCCATGCCCTCGGCAGTGGAAGTGTGTTGTCTTAACCACTGGTCCAGTGGAAGTCCCTAGCATTATTGTTGATTCTAATGATGAAAGAATAGAGCCTCAGAATAGAACCTAATTATTAGTCTTCATTTTTAGCACTTCCTGTCAATCATATCAAGTTTTTGTCATGAGTATCAATTAGCCATCATTGTTATTTAGTCACTAAGTCATGTCCGACTCTCTTTCGAGCCTACGGACTGTCCATGGCATTTTCCAGGCAAGAAGACTGGAGCAGGTTGCTGTTTCCTTTTCCAGGGGATCTTCCTAACCCAGGGAGGGAGCCCTCAGCTCCTGCTGTATATCCTGCACTGCAGGTGGGTTCTTTACCACTGACCACCAGGGAAGCCATTATTGTAGACACCTTCAATTTGTCCACCAAAGATCTTATCTTCCTTTTCGGCATGCCCGTAAGATTTTCCATACTGACAAGAAGTCACAGATCTGGAATGGTTTCCTTTGTCTCTGCCCACCCACTTATAGCCTTGCTGTGGGCCTGGCCCCTGCACCATCTGATAAGTTTTTCTGACTATGGGAATCTTTCATCAAATAGGCTTGTTTCACCAGCCGAACACTAACCAGCTAATATTAGTTTTTAATGAGTAACCTGAACTTAATTCTTCCTTGATCCGGTTTTAACTCTTTCAAGAGTTCAAATCACAAAATTATAGCCAGTCAGAGCTGGAAGGAACCTTCAGACTTATCTCTAATTCCTGCATATTATAGAGAAAATGGAATTCCAGATGAGCAGATGACTCATTCATGGACACACATGATTCGGAGCAGTTCTGATTCATGGTTTTTGGCCTGCATCACTTTTCCCCACAATTTCGTGATTGATAGTCTAAAAAGAGAAAGAAAATGTTGATTGAATTGACTAAATATAAAGCATGGAGAGAGATACCTGTTTATGGATCTATGAAAGTATAAAATAGCTCCCACTTATTCATTACCGCCCCAGATGTTGTGCTAGGCATCTTACATCTAGTCTGTCTTTCAAAACACTTGATAACTTTGCAGAGTTTTACAGAGAAGGGTGTAGAAGCTGCAGTCAGAACTAGTAAATGGCCTGTCTACATTTGGAACCCTAGTTTTTCTGACTCCAAAGCCTTTGTTAAAATAATTTTTAAAATTATTTTTGGCTGTGCTGGGTATTTGTTAACTGCATGGGCTTTTCTCTAGTTGCAGCAAGCAGGGGCTACTTTCTGGTTGCAGTGATTTGGCTTCTCATCATGCTGACTTCTCTTGTTGTGGAGTGCAGACTCTAAGGCACACGGGCTTCAGAAGTTGGGGCTCCTGGGTTCTAGAGCACAGGATCAATAGTTATGGCCCACGGGTTTATTTGCTCCATGTCATGTGGAATCTTCCAGGATCAGGGATCCAACCTGTCTCCTGCATTGGCAAGTGGATTCTTTATAACTGAGCCACCAGGAAAGCCCCCAGACTAGGTTCTTTTTAATCTAACATGTTGTTCTGCATTTGGGAAATGGGAGGTAATTTATTGTTTTAAAGTACAGGGAGACGCAGACATAGAAAATGAAGTTATAGTTTCTAAAGGGGGACAATAAATTGGGAATTTGGGATTAATAGATTCACACTACTATAAATAAAATAAACAACAAGGACCCACTGTTTAGCACAGAGGACGTACTCAGTGTCTTGTAATAGCCTATAGTGGAAAAGAATATGAAAAAGAATATATGAGTAAATGAATCACTTTGCTGTACACTTGAATCACTGAAAATTAACTATACCTCAATTACAAACTATTTTAAAAATAGAGTCAATTGTTAAAAGAGAGTATTGGAATCTGAAAACTTGGCATCCTTTTCAGTCCTTGAAAGGACTGCGGAGGGAACAGTGTGCTGGATGAGGGCTATTTGTTTTCTCACAATGTAAACATCCTGTACTTTTTTCATTGCAGTTTGATATTTTAGGTCTATTGATCAGGTGAGTTTTCTAACTATTATAGGTACTATATTTTATGGAATGTTTCCATGTCCAGCTGTAACTCATTTCAGCAAAATGGCATGCCTCTTCCCTGCCAAAGAGTACCATAAAGTTATGTGACTCATCAGAAAAGTAACATGATGCAGCAAAATGTTATGACTAACATTGACAAAAATGCTCATGACTAGTGATTTAGGCAGCTAATAAAGGCAAGAACATTGTATTATTCATGTCCGGATAACATTCATAGATAATTCAGTATGCCAAAACCTCTAGGGATCAGGCTTCTAAGGAAAATACACCGTTTCTGTGGATTTTGCTAAATCAAACCAGATGTGCTGCAAGATACATTTTTATCAAAAGCTTTACTTTATAAATAGGCTCTCCAGCCAGACTCATTTTTAGGTCTTAAAGCAGAACTCCAAGTACATCCTGTGCCCTGTCTTGGATATTATAAGAAACAATCTGTTTCAGAGAACTGAAGTCTCCCATCAGACATCTCACTCTGGATCAACATTACTTGAAACCTTCACATCCACTGCTACTGTTGCTAAGTCGCTTCAGTCGTGTCCGACTCTCAGCGACCCCATGGACTGCAACCCACCAGGCTCCTTTTCATGGGATTTTCCAGGCAAGAGTACTGGGGTGGGGTACCACTGCCTTCTCCTCACACCCACTACATTCCTCAAACCAAGGGTGCAGAGACATTTCTAAAAGGTCGAGAGGAACCACTAGTCTAATTCTTGCTTTATTGGGCTGAAGAAAGATGTGTGTTTCAATAAAACAACAATCAATTACCACGAAGATACATATGAATGGAAGCCCTTTACTTGTACTTTTTGTAGTTCCCTGCAATTTAAACAGCTTCTAACTTATTAAATTACCAACAGAACTTGTGTACTTCATTCATTTCATTTCATTTAGATTTTTCCACTCATTTCTCAGAACTGCAGAGAAGCTGATGGAAGCTTCTGTACAAAATGGGAGGAAATAAATCTAGCGATTAAGAGCAGACTTTAGACTAAGGCAAGCATTGGTTCAATTATTTGCTTCGCCATTTACTAGTGGCTCAGATGGTAAAAAAATCCACCTACAATGCAGGAAACCTGGATGTGATCCCTCGGTTGGGAAAATCCCCTGGAGAAGGGCATGGCAACAGACTCCAGTATTCTTGCCCGGCCAGTCCCCATGGATAAACGAGCTTTCTGGGCTACAGTCCATAAGGTAACAAAGAGTCGGACGTGACTGAGCGGCTAAGCACAGCATTTATTAGTTGTGGAAGTCTGGGAAAGTTACTCAGATTCTTCAAGCCTCAGGCATCTCATCTGTAAAAATCCTACTTTATAGAGTTGTTATAGGCCTTAAATAAGCTTATCTTATTTAAGCTTCTATGTGTATAGAAGCTTGCACATAATAATTGCTCAATAAATATAAGCTAGTTGTAGTAGTTAAAGGTGTAAAATAAACTTGGAAATTTTCTAGAAGGTCACAGCTCCCCAAAGATCTCATATAAAGGGAATAAACAGATATTTGTACATTTTCAACCATTTTAGGGAGCCTTGGGGGATTATAAAATTAAAGAAGAATAATCTCCCCATTAAAATTCCATAGTTCCCTAGAATTAAGGAAGTGTGTGATTACCTTTTCCTGATTTTTTTTTTCCATCTCACCATCACCCTCTTCCCCTCCCCCATGTCTATAGGTCTGTTCTCTATGTCTGTTTCTCCATTCCTGACTGGTTATTTTGAGTCAGAGTTTTTGATGACTTTAAAGCAAAGCATAGAACTATTAAATTTAAACTATCATCAGTGAAATGGAACCCACTCCAGTATTCTTGGCTAGAGAATTCCATGGACAGAGGAGCCTGGCAGGCTACAGTGCATGGGATTGCAAAGAGTCAAACACGACTGAGCAACTAACACATACATCCTTCCTAACAGACCTTTCAGTGCAGTTCAGTTGCTCAGTCGTGTCAGACTCTTTGCAAGCCCATGGACTGCAGCACACCATACCTCCCTGTCCATCACCAACTCTTGGAGCTTGCTCAAGCTCATGCCCGTAGAGTCCGTGATGCCATCCAACCATCTCATCCTCTGTCGTCCCCTTCTCTTGCTTTCAATCTTTCCCAGCATCAGGGTCGGTTCTAGTGAGTCAGTTCTTTGCATCAGGTGGCTAAAGTATTGGAGTTTCAGCTTCAGCATCAGTCCTTGCGATGAATATTCAGGACTAATCTCCTTTAGGAAGGACTGGTTTGATCTCCTTGCAGTCCAAGGGACTCTCAAGAGTCTTCTCCAACACCACAGTTCAAAAACATCAGTTCTTTGGCCCTCAGCTTTCTTTGTAGTCCACCTCTCACACATATGCATGACTACTGGAAAAACAAGAGCTTTGACTGAATGGAACTTTGTCGGCAAAGTAATGTCTCTGCTTTTTAATATGGGGTCTAGTTTGGTCATAGCTTTTCTTCTAAGGAGCACATGTCTTTTAGTTTCATGGCTACAGTCACCTTCTGCAGTGATTTTGGAGCCCAAGAAAATAAAGTCTATCACTGTTTCCATTGTTTCCCCGTCTATTTGCCATGAAGTGATGAGACCAGATGCCATGTTCTTAGTTTTCTGAATGTTGAGTTTTAAGCCAACTTTTTCACTCTGCTCTTTCACTTTCATCAAGAAGCTCTTTAGTTCTTCTTCGCTTTTTGCCATACAGGTGGCATATCTGAGGCTATTGATATTTCTTCTGGCAATCTTGATTCCAGCTTGTGCTTCATCTAGCCCAGCATTTTGCATGATGTACTCTGCATTTAAGTTAAATAAGCAGGGTGACAATATACAACCTTGACCAACTCCTTTCTCAAATTGAAGCCAGTTCATTGTTCCATGTCTGGTTTTAACTATTGCTTCTTGACTTGAATACAGATTTCTCAGGAGGCAGGTCAAGGGGTCTGGTATTCCCATCTCTTGAAGAATTTTCCAGTTTGTTGTGGAAAATTCCACACAGTCAAAGGCTTTGGCATATTCAATTAAGCAGTAGACATTTTTCTGGAACTCTCTTGCTTTTTTGATGACCCAGTGGATGTTGGCAATTTGATCTCTGATTCCTCTGCCTTTTCTAAATCCAACTTGAACATCTGGAAGTTCATGGTTCATGTACTCCTGAAGCCTAGCTTGCAGATTTTCAACATTACTTTGCTAGCATGTGAGATGAGTGCAATTGTGTGGTAGTCTGAACACTATTTGGCATTGCCTTTCTTTGGAATTGGAATGAAAACTGATCTTTTCCAGTCCTGTGACCACTGCTGAGTTTTCCAAATTTGCCAGCATATTGAGTGCAGCATTTTAACAGCATTATCTTTTAGGATTTGAAATAGCTCAACTGGAATTTCATCACCTCCACTAGCTTTGTTTGTAGTGATGCTTCCTAAGGCCCACTTGATTTCACATTCCAGGATGTCTGGCTCTAGATGAGTGAGCACACTATCATGGTTATCTGGGTCATGAAGATCTTTTTTTGTATAGTTCTTCTGTGTATTCTTGCCACCTCTTCTTAATATCTTCTGCTTCTGTTAGGTCCATACCATATCTGTCTTTTATTGTGCCCATCTTTGCATGAAATATTCCCTTGGTATCTCTAATTTTCATGAATAGATCTCTAGTCTTTCCCATTCAATTGTTTTCCTCTATTTCTTTCCACTGGTCATGGGGGAATGCTTTCTTATCTCTGTTTACTATTCTTTGGAACTCAGCATTCAAATGGGTATATCTTTCCTTTTCTCCTTTGCCTTTAGCTTCTCTTCTTTTCTCAGCTATTTGTAAGGCCTCTTCAGACAACCATTTTGCCTTTTTGCATTTCTTTTTCTTGGGGATGGTCTTGATCACTGCCTCCTGTACAATGTCACGAACCTTCATCCATAATTCTTCAGGCACTCTGTCTATCAGTTCTAATCCCTTGAATCTATTTGTCACTTCCATTGTATAATCATAAGGGATTTGATTTAGGTCATACCTGAATTGTCTAGTGGTTTTCCCTCTTCAATTTAAGTCTGAATTTGGCAATAAGGAGTTCATGATCTGAGCCACAGTCAGCTCCTGGTCTTGCTTTTGCTGACCATAGAGAGCTTCTCCATCTTTGTCTGCAAAGGAAATAATCAATCTGATTTCAATATTGACCAGCTGGTGATGTCCATGTGTAGAGTCATCTCTTGTGTTGTTGGAAGAGGGTGTTTGCTATGACCAGTGTATTCTCTTGGCAAAACTCTGTTAGATTTTACCCTGCTTCATTTTGTACTCCAAAGCCAAATTTGCCTGTTACTCTAGGTGTTTCTTGACTTCCTGCTTTTGCATTCCAGTCCCCTATAATGTAAAAGACATCTTTTTTAGGTGTTAGTTCTAGAAGGTCTTGTAGGTCTTCATAGAACCATTCAACTTCAGCTTCTTCAGCATTACTGGTAGGGGCATAGACTTGGATTACCATGATATTGAATGGTTTGCCTTGGAAATGAACAGCGATGATTCTGTCATTTTTTGAGATTGCACCCAACTACAGCATTTCAGACCCTTTTGTTGACTATGAGGACTACTCTATTTCTTCTAAGGGATTCTTGGCTACAGTAGTAGATATAATGGTCATCTGAATTAAATTCACCCATCCAGTCCATTTTAGTTCTCTGATTCCTAAAACGTCGATGTTCACTCCTGCCATCTCCTGTTTGACCACTTTTAATTTGCCTTGATTCATGGACTTAACATTCCAGGTTCCTATGCAATATTGTTCTTTGCAGCATTGGACTTTACTTCCATCACCAATCACATCCACAACTGGGCTTGGTTTTCTCTTTGGCTTCATCTCTTCATTCTTTCTGGAGTTATTTCTCCACTCTACTGCAATAGCATATTGGGCACCTACTGACCTGGGGAGTTCGTCTTTCAGTGTCCTATCTTTTTTCCTTTTCATACTGTTCATGGGGTTCTCAAGGCAAGAATACTGAAGTGGTTTGCTATTTCCTTCTCCAGTGGACCACGTTTGTCAGACCTCTCCACAATGACCTGTCTGTCTTGAGTGGCCCTACCCCCGCAGCTTGGAAGCTGATTTTACTTTCTTTTTGCAACATTTCTCATGAAATCTCACACAGGGTAAATATTAAATTAAAGTTCAAAAAGTAAATGAATAGGTAAATTTTCCCCACCTTTTCTAGAAAACAGTTAAAAAGTAATAGTGCTGGTTACCTGATGAGTAATATGGTTTCAGTTTCTTATTAGATCATTGTATGGTGTTTGACGGAGAAGGCAATGGCACCCCACTCCAGTCCTCTTGCCTGGAAAATCCCATGGGCGGAGGAGCCTGGTGGGCTGCAGTCCATGAGGTCGCTAAGAGTCGGACACAACTGAGCGACTTCACTTTCACCGTTCACTTTCATACATTGGAGAAGGAAATGGCAACCCACTCCACTGTTCTTGTCTGGAGGATCCCAGGGATGGGGGAGACTGGTGGGCTGCCATCTATGCAGTCACACGGAGTCGGACACGACTGAAGCGACTTAGCAGCAGCATTGTGTTTGAACATGGGCATTTGAGAAAGTTTATGTGGTCTTTCAACTCATAAAAGGTCATTTAAAAAGTAATATTTATTGATCTTTTCCCTTATAATACTAGTTTTTTGTTTCTTAGCTTTATTATACTTTATTTTCTTCATACTTATCCTGGTGTGTGTGTGTGTGTGTGTGTGTGTGTGTGTGTGTTTGTCTGTAAGACACAAAAGCAGGAGGGTTTCTTGGGTCACTATCCACCTGCATTAGACAAGGTCTCTAACTGAGACTTGTATGTATATACACACTTCTTGCTATTCTTGTGTATAGATATACTTCATAGACTGGAAACCCAATGGGAAATAAAACACAATCACAGAAACTTATATTTTAAGCTAAACTAGGGCTTCCGTGGTGGCTCAGACTGTAAATAATCTGCCCACAGCACGGAAGACCTGGGTTTGATACCTGGGTCAGGAAGATTCCCTGGAGAAGGGAATGGCAACCCACTCCAGTATTCTTGCCTGAAGAATTCCACGGACAGTGGAGCTTGGCGAGTTATAATCCATGGGGTTAAAAAGAGTCAGACACAACTGAGCGAATAACACAATACACACAAACTAACACAACACACACAAACTTGTTTGAAATAAAGAAAGTGTAAATTTCATCTAGGGAATTCCCTGGTGGTCCAGTGGTTAGGATTCTGTGCTCTCACCACAGCGGTACTGGGTTCAGTCCCTCTTGGGGAATTAAGATTTCATAAGCCACACAGTACAGCCAAAAAAATAATAAAAAATTGTCAACTAACTAAAAATTTTAATCCCCCAAATTGCCCACCCATAGCCCTTTTGGCCACCCTAGGAACTGACCTTCACCCAGTGCATAATAGGAAAACTTTCAGATAAACAACAAGGAGCATGGCAATTAGCTGCAGTTTGCATGAAATAGAAAAGAAAATCCCTAAACAGATGAAAATATTTTTTTTTAGAATGGCAACAAATCAGACTGACTTAAAAGTAACCACTTACTTGATTGACACCAAGGGGAATGCACATTTGTTTCTGCCCTAGCACTGTGTATGGCATGTAATAATAACTCAGTGAATGTCTATGGAACTGAACTATTTAAGCTAAGTATATAGAGCCAAGGTGAGTCAGCTTTAGCATCAGCAATATGGTGGCTGTTTACTCATTTGACCCTGCAAAATAGGGTCAATTGTACTGTAATCCCACTTTAAAATCAACTCGTTGAATTAATATCGTGTATGAAACATCCATTAGACCCCACTTATGATAATTAACAAGCCAAAGGAAGGTTTTCTGCCACAGACAACAGAACCCCAGTGTCACGTTCCAGTGAAGTGGAAAAAGTAGAGAGCAAAATGCAGCTGACGGTGAAATCAGCTTCTAAACAGGTAAAGAGGCTAACAGTCCCGATTTGAGGAGGACCAGAAAAAGTCAGAATTTTCAGCCATGGGAAAAATATTTCTCTTCCCCAAGTAGTTCTTTGCAGCCATAAAACTAGACAGACTACCTTGAGTAGTGGGTGTTTTCCTGGAACTCCCTTGCTTTACTGTCCATGGGGCTCTCCAGTCAAGAATACTGGAGTGGGTTGTCATTCCTTCCTCCAGTAGACCATGCTTTGTCAGAACTCTTAACCATGATCCATCCATCTTGGGTGGACCTGCACGGCATGGCTCAGAGCTTCATTGAGTTACACAGGTCCCTGACTGAAGTCATGAAATTAAAAGACGCTTGCTCCTTGAAAGAAAAGCTGTGATAAACCTAGACTGCATATTAAGAAGTTGAGACATCACTTTGCTGACAAATGTCTGTATAGTCAAAGCTGTGGTTTTTCCAGTAGTCATGTATGGATGTGAGAGTCCGTAAAGAAGGCTGAGTGCTGAAGAATTGATGCTTTCAAACTGTGGTGTTGGAGAAGACTCCTGAGAGTCCCTTGGACTACAAGGAGATCAAACCAGTCAATCCTAAAGGAAATCAGTCTTGAATATTCATTGGAAGGGCTGACACTGAAGCTGAAGCTCTAATACTTTGGCCACCTGATGTGAAGAACTGACTAATTGGAAAAGACCCTGATGCTGGGAAAGATTGAAGGCAAAAGAAAGGGGTGACAGAGGATGAGATGATTAGATAGCATCACTGACTCAATGGACATGAATTTGAGCAAACTCTGGGAGACAGTGAAGGACAGGGAAGCCTGGCGTGCTGCAATCCATGGGGTCACAAAGAGTTGGACATAAATTAGCCAGTAACGCCACCAACAAATCCTGAGCAGTAAAGAAATGTTCTTGGGGTCTGAATATTTATAGATCTTTTCCTATATTTATTACTGTAAAATTCGATTTTTGCTCTGCTTTTCTCTAAACCCTGTCTCAAGAGGGAATATATTCAGCAAACTATCAGAAATTATGATAAGAAAAGTGATCAGTGCAGCCCCTCTCTAAATGTTCTGACAATCAGTACAGTTAGAGATGCAACAAGAAGAGCTCTTGTTGCAGAATGAATGTGGAAAGCAAACTTGAATCTGTGCTGGAGTGATAGAATGCATCAAACAGGCCATACCAAAGCAGCCATGTGGACAGTGCTGGAGGCGCATAGACAATGAACTGAATTAAGAAGCACATGCTGACTATCGTAGACAAAGGGTCAACTATGGGAAGGGAGGCCTGCTGACATTGGGACCCTGCAGCACACTTCTTGGAGTATTTTACAAATGGCACTTTGGTTTATGATTGCATGGGGGAAAGATGAAAAAGCAAAACAATACAAAAAGAATAGCTGTGTTCTACTACTGATGAAAAAAAGAAAAGCATTCCTCTTGCCTCCATAACTCTGAGCCGGTTGAAGAAGACAAGAGACCACAGATCGAAGGAAAAAATATCACTTCTATTACTGATAAAGGGTGAGTTTGGCAATGCAGAACATACAGTGTTTTGAGCCAAACTGCCCTGTTAACTGAACCAGTGAATCAGGTATGTTTACTTGCCAGATCTCAGGCAAGCCTGAATGATGACGACCTTATCTCTTGCCACCAGCCTTCACATGATGAGAGAAGAACCACTCTGCTGGAGCCCAGGAGAATGCTCATTCCCTGTGAGCAGCTTGCTCCTATGATAGAGAAAGGAGCAGCCTAGTGGAGCATCTTCTGTCTACTAGAAACGAATTTTATTGGTGGTTACTCCACCTCCCTAAAAGTGAGTGGAGGTTTGAAGAAGAACCAGGAGTTACAGTATCTTGTTTCACTGGCAATGATGGAAACATTAAGTGGAAAGTGTTTCCTTCTTAACAGTATGAATTGGTACAAAACTACTGATAATTTCTTGTCAACCCAGCTCAGTTTAGATTTCCATTCTAGACCTTGATTTTCTTCCCAAAATGAATATCGCCTCCTGTCTGCTTCCAAAATGCATACACTGTTAGTCTGTAGGGGATATAAATACCTTATTCTGGAAAGAATTAATATTTTAATCTTTTCTCTGTAGTTCTTATACATACTTCATATATTCTGATTTATATTGCATACTTCTTGTTTCCAAAGAGCTTGTCAGTGTAATTATGTAGTATAGTATTTAGCATGTGTTACATGTAATTAAAGGGTGTATCAATACTTGTGCTCTGACCAAACTCAGCTTGGCTTGTACCCACCCTCTTTCTCCAGTGGCTATTATTTCTCCATCTATTTGTACATTAACAATTTAAAAGTCTGGTTTTGAGGCTAGCAGAAGTAAAGAGGGTTGTAGCTAGAACAAAGCTATGGCCAGAGGACTGCCTTCACTGTCCTCACAAAGGATTATCAAGAAGGAGACATTGTATAGTTTTAGCCATTGAGCTATGTGTTAGTCTACAGCATATCCACTGCCATTGTACACATTGGGGAGTTATTGAGCCAAACAGAAATGTAAAAAAATGTGAAAGGATTGGAAGAAGTAGGCAATCATGATGGAAATGGAAGTGAAACAGCAAGGTACTGTTCTCCAATCAGGGCTTCCCAGGTGGTGTAGAGGTAAGGAGACATAAGAGATAGGGGTTCAATCCCTGGGTCAGGAAGATCCCCTGGAGAAGAGCATGGCAACCCACTCCAGCATTCTTGCCTGGAGAATCCCATGGACAGAGGGGCCTGGCGGGCAACAGTCCATGGGTCACAAAGAGTCAGACATGACTGAAGCAACTTGGCAGGCATGCACGCTCCAGTCAATTGAAATGTGTCACATTGGATTGCCAACAAACGGAATTAGGAAAAGCCTTTCGAAAGCTAAACTGTTTATGAGTAGAGGTACTTTTTAATCACACCAAATAAGTTTTATAATTCAGGCAGGGTCCAATTATTTGTACTGTATTTCAAACTATGTTACCACAGGACCTTATTTGTATTTCACACAATACCGATAACTTTTATTCTTATTTCTATATTCAAGGTACATAATTTCCCTACTGAAAATCAAACAAGCATTTTCCACATTCAGAAGTTTGGCACACCAGAAATTCTGAGGGACCTTCCTACTGCAAAACATACTTGTGATTGCTGGGCTTAGAGGGAAAAGGAGTAATTTCCAAGTCTCTTCCCACAATGCTACTTTAGAAGAGGGGGAACAAATCACGGAGACAAACCCTGGACTCACAGCTAGGCACAGTGAGCAGAGGATCAGTGCTATACTGACAGCAATACCAATGACAGTCCTCAACCCTACAAATAAGAGGCAGTGCTTTGAGTTAACAGCAAGTGTAGGAGTGGAACTGAACACCTTCTCATTAAGACAGAACCCTGGAAAGGAGCTAGAGGGTAGACTGATTGATGGCAACATCTGCTCATAGCAGAGACAAATACATATTTTACCTGAAAGAAAATATCTCTAATTTAACCCTATAAAATCTCCACAGATAAAGACTGGGCAATTTGGAGTTCCCAAAGACCACTGATCACAGAAGAGAATAAGATTCCATTGGGGAAAATAATAGAGGCAGGGGGATTTAAAAACAACAGATTTAGATGACCTCGTCTTCGTACACTTGAATCATCATAAACGGCATATTGAGTAGTCATGTATGAAATGCACGAAGAACGGAAGGGTGGAATCACAAAAAAATAGGCAAGCTACCAGTGATCTCCAAATGACTACACACATCTAAAAAGGGAACAAATTGAGGTTCAGAAGTGAACATATAATTGTCAAACAAATCCCTCAACAAATAGATTAAACAGCAGATTAAATGCAATTAAAGAGATAAATAGTTCCTCAAAAGATACATCTGAAAGAAATAAAAATGCAGCACAAACTAACAAGAAAATATAAAACATGAAATAGAAATTAAGATAATGAGCTCTAATATATAAGCAATCTGAGTTCCAAAAGAAGATCATAAAAGTAATTTGAAGTCATAATTACTGAGGATTTTTCCATAACTAGTATAAGCATAGTATACATTCAGGAAATTTAACACTTCTCAAGCAGAATAAATAAAAAGAAATCCGTACCTAGACACAGCACAGTGACACTGCAGAACACCAAAGACAAAGATTGCTTTTTAAAGGGAATTGCAGAGAAAAGTAAGGTCACCTAGAAAAGAATAACAGTTACAGTGGCAACAGACCTCTCAACAGCAACAGAGGAGCCAAAATTGGGGGAATAATAATTTCAGGGTGCTGATAGAAAATGACCATCAGATTATAACTGAGCATTCAGCAAAATGACCTTTCATAAATGAGGGTAGAATAAAGACATTTTATTTTATAATGAAAGCATTTTACTTTATAATTTTATAATGAAAATATTTCCCACCAATAAGCCTGTGCTGCTGGAGCTTGTAAGAATACATTTTGAGAAGAAAGAAATAACTTACAAAAATGTAACCTGACATACAAAAGGAAATAGTGAGTATATAAAGTAGTAATCAAAATATGTAACTTAAAAAACATCATCTGCATAAAATAATAACAAATTTAATATATAGAAGAATTAAGAGCAGAACCAAAATACTGTACTACAATAGTCATAATTCAAAGGGAGAGGATGGAGCTAAGGTTGTTGTATGAGGCAAGATAGCATGAATATATATTTTGTAGAATAAACATTAAAAAAAAAAGGATACACCCGTGGCTGATTCACATCAATGTATGGCAAAACCACTACAATATTGTAAAGTAATTAGCCTCCAATTAAAATAAATAAATTTATGTTAAAAAACCAAAAAAAATAAAAAGAAGACAAAGTATAAAGGTTCCAAACTAACATAGGAAAATAATGGTTAAGAGAAAATAATAAACAAAATAACAAATAAATTAATATCGAGAATGGAGGACAAAATGCAGAAACTAAAACAGAGGTAAAATAGAAATCAGAGAATAGATGGAAGAAAAATTTCAACAATATTCAGCTATATGATTACTCTTAATACACTTAAAGAGATCAAGCTCATTAAAATATATGATCGTAGTAGACAAAAATATCCTGTATATTCTATTTACAATGAACACACCAAAAATAAAAGAACATTTAAAAAGTATAGAAAGAAAAAGAAAGGAGAGATTTATTGTTCAAAAAAATAATAATAAGCTAATTTAACCATATCCTTGCCAGACAAAACCAACTTTGAGACAAGAAGGATTATTAAAGGTCAAGGCTTAATTTGTCAGGGAGACCATTTAAATTTGTGCATCTCCATTAAAATGGGCTTCCCTGGTGGCTCAGATGGTAAAGAATCTGCCCATCAATGCCAGAGACAAGAGATACAGGTTCAGTTGCTGGGTTGGGAAGATGCCCTAGAGAAGGGAATGACTACCCACTCCAGTATTCTTTCCTGGGAAACCCCATGGACAGAGGAGCTTGGCAGGCCACAGTCAGTCCTTGCGGGTCACAAAGAGTCAGACTCTACTGAGTAACTATCACTTCACTTCACTTTCACTTCATCCCCATTAAAATAGCCTAAAAATGTAAAAGGTAAATATTTAGAAATTGAGGTATACATTTTTTTAATCTTCATTACATTTAAGAAATTTCAGCATCCCTCTCTTACTTTTGATAGGAGAAGCAGAAAAAAATAGGGAAGATATAGCCTATTTGTAAAATAATTTAGGTGAATCATATCATCAGTATATTAAAAAAAATAATATGGCCAGACAAATTTATTCTAGGAATGCAAGGATGGCTCAATGGATAACAAAAAGATAGCTTAATTGATGATAAAAGGAGATTTAATAAAATTCACTATAAATACATGATTTTTAAAGGTGACTTAGATTAGAAATCTTCCCTGGTGGCTCAGAGATTAAAGCATCTGCCTGGAATGTGGGAGACCTGGGTTCGATCCCTGGGTTGGGAAGATCCCCTGGAGAAGGAAGTGGCAACCCACTCCAGTACTCTTGCCTGGAGAATCCCATGGAGGGAGGAGCCTGGTGGGCTGTAGTCCACGGGCTCTCAAAGAGTTGGACACAACTGAGCGAATTCACTTCACTTCACTTCAGATTAGAAATAGAAAGCTGTTTCCTTTAGTGGAAGTATCTATCTTTAGTTTGAGTATCTATCTCAAACTAAGTGTCAAAATGATATTTATGACGAAACATTACGGGTTTAAGAGACTGCTCTGTAATCACTCTTCCTCAGGTTTGATAGTAGCTTTGCCACTTACTGCTTCAACTTGGGCAAATTAACTTATAAAATCAGAGAAATGCAAATCAAAACCACAATGAGGTACTATCTCATGCCAGTCAGAATGGCTGTCATCAAAAAGTCTACAAATAGTAAGTGCTGGAGAGGGTGTGGAAAAAAGGGAAACCTCTTACGCTGTTGATGAGAATGCAAACTAGTACAGCCACCATGGAGAACAGTGCGGAGATTTCTTAAAAAACTGGAAACAGAATTGCCATATGACCCAGCAATCCCACTGCTGGGCATACACACTGAGGAAACCAGAATTGAAAGCGACTCATGTACCTCAATATTCATTGCAGAGCTGTTTACAATATCTAGGACATGGAAGCAACCCAGATGTCCATTGGCAGATGAATAGATAAGGAAGTTGTAGTACATATACACAATGGAATATTACTCAGCTATATAAAAAAAAAGAATGCGTTTGTGTCAGTTCTAATGAGGTGGGTGAGACTGGAGACTATTATATAGAATGAAGTAAGTCAGGAAGAGAAACACTGATGCAGTATATTAATGCATATATGTGGAATTTAGAAAGATGGTAACAATGCTGTATGCAAGACAGCAGAAGAGACACAGATGTAAAGAACAGACTTTTGGACTCTGTGGAAGGCAAGGGTGGGATAATTTGAGAGAATAGCACTGAAACATGTATATAACCATATATAAAATAGATGACCAGTGTAAGTTCAATGCATGAAGCAGGGCACTCAAAGCCAGTGCTCTGGGACAACCCAGAGGGATGGGATGAGATGGGGAGGGAGTTGGGAGGGCCTTTCAGGATGGGGGACACATGTACACCCATGGCTGATTCATGTTGATGTATGGCAAAACCACCATAATATTGTAATTAACCTCCAATTAAAATAAATGAATTTTAAAAATCATTTGTTTTTCTCATATTATATATCAACATAAAATAATAAATCTTTCAGTTCAGTTCAGTTCAGTCACTCAGTCGTGTCCGACTCTTTGCGACCCCATGAATTGCAGCACGCCAGGCCTCCCTGTCCATCACCAACTCCCGGAGTTCACTCAGACTCACATCCATCGAGTCAGTGATGCCATCCAGCCATCTCATCCTCTGTCATCCCCTTCTCCTCCTTCCCCCAATCCCTCCCAGCATCAGAGTCTTTTCCAATGAGTCAACTCTTCGCATGAGGTGACCAAAATACTGGAGTTTCAGCTTTAGCATCAGTCCTTCCAAAGACCACCCAGGACTGATATTGTTTAGGATGGACTGGTTAGATCTCCTTGCAGTCCAAGGGACTCTCAAGAGTCTTCTCCAACACCACAGTTCAAAAGCATCAATTCTTCAGTGCTCAGCTTTCTTCACAGTCCAACTCTCACATCCATACGTGACCACTAGAAAGACCATAGCCTTGACTAGATGGACCTTTGCTGGCAAAGTAATGTCTCTGCTTTTTAATATGCTGTCTAGGTTGGTCATAACTCTCCTTCCAAGGAGTAAGCGTCTTTTAATTTCATGGTTGCAATCACCATCTGCAGTGATTTTGGAGCCCAAAAAAATAAAGTCAGCCACTGTTTCCAGTGTTTCCCCATCTATTTTCCATGAAGTGATGGGACTGGATGCTATGATCTTCGTTTTCTAAATGTTGAGCTTTAAACCAACTTTTTCACTCTCCTCTTTCACTTTCATCAAGAGGTTCTTTAGTTCTTCTTCACTTTCTGCCATAAGGGTGGTGTCATCTGCATATCTGAATTTATTGAGATTTTTCCCGACAATCTTGATTCCAGCTTGTGCTTCCTCCAGTCCAGCGTTTCTCATGATGTACTCTGCATATAAGTTAAATAAGCAGAGTGACAATATACAGCCTTGATGTACTCCTTTTCCTATTTGGAACCAGTCTGTTGTTCCATGTCCAGTTCTAACTTTTGCTTCCTGACTTGCATATAGTTTTCTCAAAGACAGGTCAGGTGGTCTGGTACTCCCCTCTCTTTTAGCATTTTCCACAGTTTATTGTGATCCACACAGTCAAATTCTTTGGCATAGTCAATAAAGCAGAAATAGATGTTTTCCTGGAACTCTCTTGCTTTTTTGATGATCCATTGGATGTTGGCAATTTGAACTCTGGTTCCTCTGCCTTTTCTAAAACCAGCTTGAACAGCTGGAAGTTCACAGTTCACGTATTGCTTAAGCCTGGCTTGGAGAATTTTGAGCATTACTTTACTAGCACGTGAGACAAGCATTCTTTGGCATTACCTTTCTTTAGGATTGGAATGAAAACCACTGTGGACACTGCTGAGTTTTCCAAATTTGCTGGCATATTGAGTGCAGCACTTCACAGCATCATCTTTCAGGATTTGAAATAGCTCAACTTGAATTCCATCACCTCCACTAGCTTTGTTCATAGTGATGCTTCCTAAGGCCCACTGCTTGACTTCATATTCCAGGATGTCTGGCTCAAGGTGAGTGGGAGTGATCACACCATTGTGATTATCTGGATCATGAAGATCTTTTTTGTACAGTTCTTCTGTGTATTCTTGCCACTTCTTCTTAATATCTTCTGCTTCTGTTAGGTCCATACCATTTCTGTCCTTTATTGTTGTTTAGTCGCTAAGTTGTGTCCAACTCTTTTGTGACCCCATGGACTTGAGCTCACAAGACTCCTCTGTCCATGGGATTTCCCTGGTAAGAATACTGGAGTGGGTTGTCATTTCCTTCTCCAGGGGATCTTCCTGACCCAGAGATTAAAACTGCATCTCCTGCACTGACAGGTAGATTCTTTACCACTGAACCTCCAGGGAAACCCTTGATTTGTCATACAATTTACTTTACCTGGATGCACATTTACGTATGTTATCTCCGCTAGCTACACTGTCAGCTCCTAGAGAGCAAAACCATCTCTTTTTCTTTTTCCTTCCAAAATTAACCAGTTTAGGTAAGAAAAAAACAATCTGGCTTAGAAAGAACTATTAACAATAAAGATGGTATGTATTTTTAAATGATAATAGCCCAAAATAGAGAACTATTCAATAAATTAAAATATAGATATTAAATGATAAGGTGAATATTGGAAAGTTACCAATGAATGATTAAAATTCGGTTAAAATTACTATATTCCATCCTTCTCTCTTCCTTTTGGGATTCCCTTTGCAGCAATAGGGTAACTGGAGTCACCTGTCTCCCACCCTCTGTCCTTCCCTTCCTCTCCTTCTTCAATAGCTCTATTAAATTGTAATTTACATCCCATGAAATTCACCTATGGTGAGTGTGCCATTTGAAAATTTTGGTAAATTTATGAAATTTTGTACATCTCTTTTGGTTCCCCTCTAGCTCTAGACATGATGCTGTGTGTTATTAGGTAGCCAATAAATCCCCAGAAAGAATGAATAAATGAATCATAGATATTTAAGTACCTTAGTAGACCTTCTCATTATAGTTGACTCACTTGAACTGCTATTCAAAAAACCAAGTCCATGATGACGTGAGACTTTTCCTGGCAGCGTGAGCATCCAATATCTTGAGAGGCCATGTAGCTAAAATTCAGCCTCTGTACCACGGTTGAATTAAATCTCAGAGACAGAGTTTTGGGTGAAGTAGAAAAGAATAGTTTTACTGCTTTGCTAGGCAGAGGGGACTAGAGAGGGCTGTGTGTATCACTCAGTCATGTCCAACCCTTGACTCCTCTTTTCATGGAATTCTCCCAGGCAAGAATACTGGACTAGGTTGCTGATGGGATAGAAACTGGGTCCCCTGCATTGCAGGGAGATTCTTTACCATTTGAGCCACCTAGATTAATGCCCTCAAAACTGTGTGTCCTGACCTGGAAGAAGTAGTGAGGAGTTTTATAGTAATAGTTCAAAGTGGAGAGTGTGATCAGCTCAAGGACATTTTTCTGATTGGCTGGTGGTGAGGTAATCTGGAATCAGGATCATCAACCTTCTGGCTCCAAATGGCCTGGGGTCTGTGTGCTTGTAAATGGCATGCAGTTAACTTCTTCCTCCTGGTGAGGGGTTTCAGTATCTGCAAAATAGCCCAAAGATATTGTTGTGTGTATCACCTGAAGGGAAACCAGAACCCTGTCCCAAGGCTGTGCTGTTGTTTCTTACTGCTCCTCCCTTGTCTCTTTGTGTCCCCTCCCTTCCCTGATTAGCAACTGTTTGAACCTGCCCTTTGGGTCTCAGGGAAGGTCTTGGAGGCTGGTTGAAGCCTACTTCCTGTAATCAAGAAATGGGGAACACAGAAAAGCTTTAGTGCCCAGGAGACCGAATGAGTCCTGCTTCGTTTCAGCCATACAGGAGGGTGGGGTGTATAATGGTTCATTCGTGGAGAATTCAGACACTGCATATTCCTTTGAGAAGGGCTGAAGGAGCAGTAGCCTCAGGACTCAGACTGATTTAAGGTGGAACCCAGACCAACTCAATTCTGTTCTTGAATAACCAAACAGTCTTAATTTCCCAGACAAGGACTGAACTTGTTTAATAAACAACTCACTCATGTGGTAAATACCTGTACCTTAGACACATGCTTTAATAATGTGTTGGGAATCCCCTGGCCATCCAATGGTTAGGACTCCATGCTTTCACTGCTGAGAGCCTGGGTTCGAGGCCTGATCAGGGAACAAAGATCCTAAATCTGACTGCTGCTGCTGCTGCTAATTCGCTTCAGTCGTGTCCGACTCAGTGCGACCCTATAGACGGCAGCCCACCAGGCTCCCCCGTCCCTGGGATTCTCCAGGCAAGAACACGGGAGTGGGCTGCCATTTCCTTCTCCAGTGCATGAAAGTGAAAAGTGAAAGTGAGGTCGCTCAGTCGGGTCCGACTCTTCGCGACCCCATGGACTGCAGCCTACCAGGCTCCTCCGTCCATGGGATTTTCCAGGCAAGAGTACTAGAGTGGGGTGCCATCGCCTTCTCCGTAAATCTGCCTAGAAAGGCCAAAAAAGAAAAAAAATGTGTTAAAGGTTTTGTTTTTTTTTATTTTTTTTAACAAATTTCAAAGCAGTATACAAATAAAAGAAATTGAACATTGTGATTTATATTCACTTATTTCTCTTGGGCATACATATAGGTGTGGTGAGTTACTTAGCGGACAATAATCATTCATTAGCACCAAAAGCAAGAGACATTTAAATATGTTTGGATGGATGCAAATATGATAACAGTTGAGAATTTTCTTTTAAAAAGTGAATTTTATATTTTAAAAAATGGTATTAACAAATGGTATCCATGAACTTTGGCTATAAAACATTTTTTGTTCACTAAGACATTTATATGCAGATCTGAAATTCAGTAGAAAATCAAAGAATTAGATAAAAGAATAACTTCACAGTTTATGAATACTGCACCTCATTTTATTTATAATAAGACACGCTTAAGAATATGTAATTTTGCCATTTGGCTATAAAATCTTATGTTTCAACTGTAACATAGTATTTCCTTAGTTTGATTTATAAGAATTTAATACTCTCTTTGT
This sequence comes from Ovis canadensis, assembly GCF_042477335.2. Lineage (NCBI taxonomy): Eukaryota > Metazoa > Chordata > Mammalia > Artiodactyla > Bovidae > Ovis > Ovis canadensis. The sequence goes on from NC_091256.1 coordinate 31,263,521, forward strand.
TATTGGATTACCATTATATTATTATGAATAAAGGAATTTTTACCTTTTTAGAGGTTTTTTGGTAGTATAGGAATGATATTGATGAGTTAAAAATCACCATATCACTCTCTAACCACCAATCACCATCACCACCATACACACACCAAACACACACACACACACCCTTAAATCTCATCAAAAAATCCTCATTGGTCCAAGTCCACCGTCCTTGCATGATGTGCAAGACTTCATACTCAACCTTGTCTACTTCTGAAGACAATCCTTTGATCACCAAGTTGAAGTTTATGTCCCAGGAATATCAGGTTATTCACACTTCCCAGGACAATTCCTGTTAGTCCTGTTTCCTGCTTTCACAAATGGAATACCCTTTCCCAAAATCACTGCTTTCTTTCCTTTTCCTCTGCCAGATTACCTGTCTGGAAAAATATTCATTCATCCTTTAAAACTGTGCAGATACCTCCCCTGAGAAGCTTTCTCTGTGCACAGATTCAGCATATTCCTTCTTTGTTGTTTTGAGTTGCTGTTGTTGTATTCAGTAACATCTGAGCCAGGGCAGAGTTATATTATTTAACATTTTCCTCTGTGTTATAAGGGCTTCCCTTTCAGTTCAGCTGGTAAAGAATTTGCCTGCAATGAGAGAGACCTAGGTTCAATACTTGGGTTGGGAAGATCCCCTGGAGAAGAGAAAGGTTACCCACCCCAGTATTCTGGCCTAGAGAATTCCATAGACCGTATAGTCCATGGGGTTGCAAAGAGTCAGACATGACTGTGCGACTTTCACTTCACTTCATTTCACTTCACTTCTGTGTTATAATTACTTACATGTCTATTGCCCCTATAGAACTGGAGCTCTTTGAGGTCAGAAGCCAGTCCTCATTAACCTCTGTCCACCTCCTGCCTACCACCAAGCCTGGTTCATATTCAGTAAATGTTTCTCAGTTCAGTTCAGTCATGTCCGACTCTTTGTGACCCCATGGACTGCAGCACACCAGACCTCCCTGTCCATCACCAACTCCCGGAGCCTACTCAAACTCATGTCCATCGAATTGGTGATGCCATCCAACCATCTCATTCTCTGTCGTCCCCTTCTCCTCCTGCCTTCAATCTTTCCCAGCATCAGGGTCTTTTCCGATGAGTCAGTTCTTCACATCAGGTGGCCAAAGTGTTGGAGTTTCAGCTTCAGCATCAGTCCTTCCAAAGAATATTCAGGACTGATTTCCTTTAGCATGGACAGGTTTGATCTCCTTGCAGTCCAAGGGACTCTCGAGAGTCTTCTCCAACTCTACAGTTCAAAAGCATCAATTCTTCAGCACTCAGCTTTCTTCACAGTCCAACTCTCACATCCATACATGACCACTGGACCATAACCTTGACCAGATGGACCTTTGTTGGCAAAGTAATGTCTCTGCTTCTTAATATTCTGTCTAAATGTATCTAAATCTCTTCAATTTGGAGGGCATAAACCATTAATTTTATATTTTTAAAAGATATATTCTGAAATCACTTTAAAAGTGATTTTTACTGCCACCAAAACAAAAGAATGGAAGAACCTCACCGTCTGCTTTCCTGCCTTGCCCATTAGTATCTTGTGATAGTTACACATGACCATCAGTGGTGGAAGTCTGGCACCTTTGGGGAGAGAGAGTTAAGGGCCTTTAATGAATTTGGTACCCTGACTGCTTCTGACTAGATATCTTTACGAATGCGAAGATCTTTGTCATAGAGTGTTTATCCCAAGACACATTTGCAAAGCAGAAAATTAGCTGTACTATTACTTGTTTTTGGACCGAGAGTTTTTCTTCCCTTCATTATTTACAGCTGATTACATGGCTGTGGATTTCAAAAAGTGTACACTTCTTTCACATTCATACATGCAACTGAAATCCATATTATATGTAAGTTCACTTCTTGTTTGGAAATGAGATACAGAAAATCAGAGTATCATGTGGCATTTGCGTGCTCAGCCTCTTAGAAAGCTACGTAATTCTCTCCCTTCTCCAGAGTATATCTATTTTCTAAAGATATTCCCTGTTTCACCAATGAGAATAATCACAGGGGACTTTTCCTCCCTAAGGTGTTATTTTGATTTCAGGAATTAAGCTCTAATTGAGCAGCTGAGAAAGATCCTGCTGTAAATGTTAATGATGGAGCCAGCTTTTCTAATGAATTCCAGCTGATGAGGGGCCAGGAGAAAGAGGAGAACAGCAAGACATGTTGGGGGTGGACTGTGCAATTAGTGACCTCCAAGAATAGTGACGGAGAAGGCAATCGCAACCCACTCCGATACTCTTGCCTGGAAAATCCCATGGGTGGAGGAGCCTGGTAGGCTGCAGTCCATGGGGTTGCGAAGAGTTAGACACGACTGAGCGACTTCACTTTCACTTTTCACTTTCATGCATTGGAGAAGGAAATGGCAACCCACTCCAGTGTTCTTGCCTGGAGAATCCCAGGGACGGAGGAGCCTGGTGGGCTGCCGTTTATGGGGTCGCACAGAGTCGGACACGACTGAAGCGACTTAGCAGCAGCAGCAGCAGCAGCAAGAATAATGACCTCCAAGTTCATGTTTCTCTGGATGCTTAGGATATGACCTTATTTAGAAATAGGGCCTTTTTAGATGTAATTAATCAAGGATGAAATTATCTGGATTTACTGTGGGTCTTAAATTCAGTGGGACTAACTGGTGGCTCAGTGGTAAAGAAGCCACTTGCAAGGCAAGAGACACAGGTTTGATCCCTGGGTCAGGAAGATCCCCTGGAGGAGGAAATGGCAGCACACTCCTCTATTGTTGCCTGGGAAATCCAGTGGACAAAGAAGCCTGGCAGGCTACAGTCCATTGGGTGGCAAAAGAGTTGGAGAGGACTTAGAGACTAAACAACACTTAAATCCAGTAATTAATACCTTAGAAGAAGAGGAGAGGGCACTTATCAGGTGGTCTAGTGGCTAAGATTCTGTGCTCCAATGAAGGGGCCCAGGTTTCAATCCCTGGTCAGGAAATAAGATCCCCCATGCTGCAACTAACCATTTGCATGCCACAATTAACAATCCCACATGCTGCAATGAAAATCAAAGATCCCATGTGCTGCAGCTAAGACCTGGTACAGCCAAATAAATAAATATATATATATTTTTTTAATGGAGAAGAAGAGAAGACACAGAGAGACACAGGAGAAGACAGCCATGTGAGAAAGGCAGAGATTGGAGTGAGGCAGCCGCAAGCCAAGAATGTCTGGGGTCACCAGAATCGGAAGAGGCCTGAAAGGATTCTTCCCTAGAGACTTCAGAGGGAGCCTGTCCTTGCTGGCACTGTGATTTCAAACTTCTAGCTTCTAGAATCAACAGGATAAATTTCTTCTGTTTTAAGCTACCAAATTTCTTGTCATTTATTATGACACCCACAAGAGACTCTCAGTTCAGTTCAGTCGCTCAGTCGTGTCCGACTCTGTGACCCCATGAATCGCAGCATGCCAGGCCTCCCAGTCCATCACCTTCTCCCAGAGTTCACTCAGAACACGTCCATTGAGTCCGTGATGCCATCCTGCCATCTCATCCTCGGTCATCCACTTCTCCTCCCGCCCCCAATCCCTCCCAGCATCAGAGTCTTTTCCAATGAGTCAACTCTTCCCATGAGGTAGCCAAAGTACTGGAGTTTCAGCTTTAGCATCATTCCTTCCAAAAAAATCCCAGGGTTGATCTCCTTTAGGATGGACTGGTTGGATCTCCTTGCAGTCCAAGGGACTCTCAAGAGTCTTCTCCAACACCACAGTTCAAAAGCATCAATTCTTCGGCGCTCAGCCTTCTTCACAGTTCAACTCTCACATCCATACATGACCACAGGAAAAACCATAGCCTTGACTAGATGGACCTTAGTCAGCAAAGTAATGTCTCTGCTTTTGAATATGCTATCTAGGTTGGTCATAACTTTTCTTCCAAGGAGTAAGCGTCTTTTAATTTCATGGCTGCAGTCACCATCTGCAGTGATTTTGGATATTTGTGTATCCAAATAATTATTTACTGAGTGCTCCCTATTTGCCAAGTACTATGATAGGTACTTGTTTGTGTTGTTTATTGGCTAAGTTGTGTCCAACTGTTTTGTGACCCCATGGACTGTAGCCCACCAGGCTCCTTTGGTCCATGGGATTTCCCAGGCAAGAGTATTGGAGTGAGTTGCCATTTCCTTCTCTAGGAGAGCTTCCCAACCCAGGGATCAAACCTGCTTCTCCTGCATTGGCAGGCGGATTCATTTCTGCTGAGCTACCTGGGAAGCCCATGCTAGGTATATCCCTAGTAATACCTAGCCCATTACTAGGTATATCGTAATACACAAGAGAGACATTAAACAAATGCAGTACTTATAGTGCTGTGAGAGTATAAGCTAAGAGGTATAGCTTGAGGGCTTGAGAAAGACTTAGCCACAAATGAAGCAAGCAATGGGTAGGGTAGTCCAGCTACGTGCAGTTGTCCAGGTAAATAGGGAAGGTAATGGAGACCATTGCAACAGAGGAAAGCCAAAAACTTTAAGGAAAATTTCAGCACTCTGAGATATGTAGGAGCTTGGTTGGGAAAGTGTGTCTGGATCATGATTTTTGGTAGATCAGTGACACAAGGTAATCCTGGAGATGCAGTCAGGGATGACATCATACAGGTCCTTGTAGGTTTTGTCAAATATCAGACATTATTCTAAGTACAATCACAAGTCTTGTGAAGAATTTTTAAAAGGGTGTTGTATTGTGACTGTGATTGTATTGTGATTGACTTGTCATTAAAGTCATTTTTAAAAATTTTTTATTTATTTATTTTTTTAAGTCATTTTTAAGAGATTAGTCTAGTTATTCTGTAGACAAGGAGTTGGAGGAAGGTAAGAACGAGTGTTGGTCGCCAGGTAGAAGGCCATTGCAGTGGTTCAGAAAAGAAACAGGGTGACCTAGAGTCAAGATCATGGTAGTGGAGTTAGAGGTGTGAATGGATTTAAGATACATCTGAGGGAAAGAAGTCATAGGACTTCATGTCTAGAGGAAGCAGTGAAATGGACAGATGTCAAGAAAATATTTGCTTGGAAAAACCAGAAGAGGAACACGTTTTATGGATTCAGTGGGCCTGAATTTACTTTTGGATTTGTTTCCAGAAATGTCTTTGTGACATCTATGCACAGATGTGACGTTGGTCATCGAATATACAGGGCTAAAGCTGAGATGCTCATGCTGGCCTGAAGATGTAAATTCCAAGTCATCAGAATTAATTCGTATTTGAAGCAACAGGAATAAAAAGCATCATCTAGGGAGAAAATGGAGAGAGAGGAGACTTGCACAGAAGCACTCCTGAAGGATATGGAGATAGGCTTTTAAAAATATGGCAAGAAAGATTAGAGGAAAATGAGGTGTGATGGTGTGTGCAAGCCAAGGGAAAGAAGTGGTTTAAGGAGAAACGGCCAACTAGGTCAAAAGCTGATGGGTGTCTAAGTATGATGAGACTGAAAAAATGTCTCTTGAATTTAGTAATATGGAGGGCATTGGTGACCTTAAACAAGAGCTGAAAAATGGCCAGTGGCAAGCAGAGTGGGGGTGCCCATAGACTGCTGGAATAAAGAATGCCAACAGGGTAGATGCTGTGAAGTCAGGATTCTATGCTCATCCCCGCTATGATGTCTTTGGGTTTCAAAAAGCCCCTGAAGTGCTTAGAAGTTCTGAGTTGCCTGAGACTGGATTTCCATGCCCTGGTAGAAAGGTAGCTTGAAATAAAGATTAAGTTCAGGTGTAGAAAAAGTCACCTGTCTTTTTGCACATTTGGGCACAGAGATTCATCTTGCTACAATGAAGTGAGTTAGAGGAGCATTAATATTGGGGAGGAAGAGGTGGAACATCCTAGAAAGAGCAGGGAAAACCAGCACACCCAACCCTAATGGAAGAATTTTTCAAGCCCACTAGCAAATGTAAACAGGCTAAAAATTTCTGCACAGGATTTGCTTTTATATGCAACAGAATCGGTCACCCAACTCTCTTTCAGGATTTCAAGTCTAGAAATTAGTATCTGTCTCTCCCACTGGTTCATCTGTTCTAGGGCCAAGGAACATGTGTGTTTAAAAATCTCTCAAGAGATTCTGATATTCTGATGGTGAAGGGGAACCTCTGAGTTATCTAATCACTGGGGTCCCCTCAACTCCAGCACTTTACTCTCCAAAGAGGATAAAGGATAGACACTGTGGCAACACATTACCAGTGGCTTGATGGGAGTTGATTCTAATTCATGTCTGGTCTTCAGATGGCACTCTCCAGTTATCAGTGTGTGTTTCTGGTTTCATTTCCAAATAAAATTCAAAGACTACCTTAAGGGATAGGAACTGGTTCCAAGAAAGCTTGATCTAAAGCATATCTCAGAAGACATTACACAAGTAAATTCCGAAGCCTTATGTCTTTAAGGATTTCTATGTCATGGCCTTTATTTAACATGTATATTTTGGTTAGCTGGGCTTCTCTGTAGGCTCAGTGGTAAAGAATCCATCTGCCAGTGCAGGAGACATGGATTTGATCCCTGGGTTAGGAAGATCCCCTGGAGAAAGAAATTGCAACCCACTCCAGTATTCTTGCCTGGAAAATCCCTTGGACAGAGAAGCTTGGTAGGCTATAGTCCATTGGGTTGAAAAGAGTCGGGCACAACTTAGCAACTAAACAACAATTTTAGTTTAAAAAGCATTTCTAAGAGAAGTCATCTCATTTTGTTAAAAAATGTAGTTTCTAAAGCTTCTGACTTTTGAAAGAAAAACATGTTTTTTTCTAAGCCTGGTCCCAAAATTGAATAGGCATTTTTCAGTTTTTTTGTTTGTATTCTTATCCACTGTGCCACCAGAAAAGTCCAACTCCTATGACTATTCAAATATACATTTTCAAACTATTTTAAACTTCTCATGACTTGAGATAATTCACAGAGCAAGAAATAACCAGAAAGGTATTTCTTCTAAATAGTTTTAGTATTTAAGATGATGAATTCTTTTTATTTTTTAATATAAATTTATTTATTTTAATTGGAGGCTAATTACTTTACGAGTATTGTTTTGGTTGTATTGGTTTTGCCATACATCAACATGAATCCACCACAGGTGTACACGTGTTCCCAATCCTGAACCCCCGCCCACCTCCCTCCCCATACCATCCCTCTGGGTCATCCCAGTGCACCATCCCCAAGCATCTTGTATCATGCATTGAACCTGGACTGGCGATTCATTTCATATATGATATTATACATGTTTCAATGCCATTCTCCCAAACCAGACGATGAATTCTTAATAGGATCTCTTTTTATTTTTATAGTTAGGTTGTTGTTGTTCAGTTACTAAGTTGTGTCTGACTCTTTGCAACCCCATGGACTGCTTAATCACATATTTTACAAATATGTAAAAATATTCCCTGAGATCACTCTAACAAAATTATTTTTGAAGGCATGTCTCATAATGCAACATTACATACTTAAGAAATGGGGTAGTTATGTAAATATTTATTTTCTGTTGGGCTTCTCTGGTGGCTCAATGGTAAAGAACCCAGCTGCCAATACAGGAGACATGGGTCAGAAAGATCAGCTAGAGAAGGAAATGGCAGCACACTCCAGTATTCTTGCCTGGGAAATCCCACGAACAGAGGAGCCCGGAGAGCTACAATCAGTGGGGTTGCAAAAGAGTTGAACATGACTTAGCAATTAAATAGCAACAACAAAAGTGATAGTAATTAAGGGTACCCTCTCATCTGCATGCCTCGGGGTTTTTAAAATTTATTTTATTGAAGTGTGGTTGATTTACAATATTTTGTTAGTCTCAGGTGTACAGCAAAGTAATTTAGCTATACATACATATATGTATATATACTCATTCTTTTTCATATTCCTTTCCATTATAGTTTATCATAAGATGTTGACCATAGCTCACTGTACTATACAGTTCAGTTAAGTTCCGTCGCTTAGTCGTGTCTGACTCTCCGCGACCCTATGGACTGCAGTAAGCCAGGCCTCCCTGTCCATCACCACCTCCCAGAGCTTGCTCGAACTCAAGTCCATCGAGTCGGTGATGCCATCCAACCATCTCATCTTCTGTTGTCCCCTTCTCCTCCTGCCTTCAATCTTTCCCAGCATCAGGGTCTTTTCTAAGCAGTCAGTTCTTTGCATCAGGTAGCCAAAGTACTATACAGTAGGACCTTGTATGTATGATCGTTTGCTTCTGCTAATCGTAAACTCCCAATCCATCCCTCCCCCACTCCTCTCCTCCTTGGTAATCACAAGTCTGTTCTCTATGTCTGTGAGTCTGTTCCTGTTTCATAGGTAAGTTCATTTGTGTCTAGTGTAGATAGTTTGCTGCTGCTGCTGCTAAGTCACTTCAGTTGTGTCCAACTCTGTGCGACCCCATAGACAGCAGCCCACCAGGCTCCCCGGTCTCTGGGATTCTCCAGGCAAGAACACTGGAGTGGGTTGCTATTTCCTTCTCCAATGCATGAAAGTGAAAAGTGAAAGTGAAGTCGCTCAGTCGTGTCTGACTCTTAGCGACCCCATGGACTGCAGCCCACCAGTCTCCTCTGTCCATGGGATTTTCCAGATTCTGCATATAAGTGATGTCATATGGTATTTGTCTTTTTCTGACTGACTTCACTTAGTATGATACTCTCTAGGTCCATATATGTTGCTGCAAATGGCATTATTTCATCCTTATTTTTACGCCCGAGTAATTGTCCATTGTATATATGTACTACATCTTCTTTATCCATTCCCCTGTTGATGGATACTTAGGTTATTTCCGTCTATTGGCTGTTATGAATAGTGCTGTTATGAACTAGGAGGGCGCGTATCTTTTTGAATTATAGCTTTGTCTGAATATACGCCCAGGGGTGTGATTGCTGGATAACATGGTCGCTGTATTTTCAGTTTTCTAAGGAACATCCATCCTATTTTCCATAGTGTGCTTGCCTCAGGTTTGCAAATGGTGAGACTTTAATGTGGTGGGACACCCGCCTGAGTTCCTTGGGCTTCTCTCTGCCACTTTGCTCACACCTCTGAAACATCAAATCGCTGAGTTTGGAAGGAAAAACTGGACCTAAAGCCTGACTCATTCCACTACGAATGTCTTCCACCTCTGCTCCGTGTGCCACAGTTTTTACCTCAGCAGCTCTGTCTCTGTGAACAAGACCTGAGTCCTTTTCCTCCGGTTTCCTGGAGGCTGGGTGATGGAGACAGGAAGCCCATTGTTCTTGCACAACTCACCACATTCTCCCAGGACTCCTTCTACTGACTCTGAATCCAGCTGGAAGAGAGGGCAGCTCTTTGGGAGCCCCCTACAGTTCAGGCAAATACGTCCTCATGATTGAATGCCTTTGGGAGGGGGAGAAGGATAGCACACAGAATAGTTACTGATCATGTCACTTCAATATCTGGACAAGTAAAGAAAAATCAACAAATGAAAAGATAAGCTCTCCACCCTTGAGAAGTTTATATGTTTGGCTAGCTTTTATATTTTGATGGATTATATATTTTGACAGTTTTGTGGACATCTGATCAAATGTTTGTACCTCATGAAATGAAGCAGGTAGAGGTATACTATGTGTTTTGATCAAATGCAGATAAGCCCTAAGATGTATTATGTCATTTAATTTACAGTATGAAAGTAGTCTTTCCCTTTAGGCATCCAGTTACCTGACTACAAAAAATTCCTGTGTTAGTATTATGTCATGCATATAAACATGTTTTAAATATTTCAAAACATTATGTACATATAAATTGTAAGCTATTATTTTGGTCATAGCACATTCCAAACTTGACATCCTTTCTCTGTTCATTTATTCTCAGATCTTCTCACCTGAGCATTTATTACATCAGGCATAAGCTGGTTATTTAAGATCTAGGAATAGCCACCTCATTTTCCAGTTCTAGAATAATTCTTACCAAGTAAATTTTGTCAAGTAGAAGTTAACATATTATTCTTGCATTCCAACTAGCAATCTTTAACTGACAGGAAAATCAATGCCATTTCCTCAACAACAAATTATATTCCACTTCTGTACATTATAGCACTTTTCTTAGAGTTGATAAATAAGGGGAAAATACTGATGGTCATTTAACTTAGTAGGATTTACTTAAATGAACTGCCAGAAAGGACTTAATTTTTAAAATAATTGATTTTTCTCTGCATCAGATGAAAAATATACAATAGAGTAAATGGAAGTCTTTTAAACAAAAGTAATTTTCTGTTCGTTAAATGAAACACAAAGTACACTCTAAGGTTGAATTATCTAAATCTTTGGAAAACAATTACTTGCAGGTTATTAACCTAATTTTAAGGCAAGAGGTTTTAACTTGCATTCAGAGAATTTCCTAACCTGACATGCATTGAGATGAAAAAATTTTGAAATAGTTATCACTACCCTAATGTTTTTGCTACATACTGGTAGAGGAAAATAGCTGAATGTATTTAAGTGATTTGAAAATGACATGCAATGTCTCATGACAGGTAATGGCAGCTGAGAGACCTGGAAAAAAAATCCATACTGACCTCACCACTCTTCAGCTTCTATCGACAGTTGTCACTCAAAAGGCGATATCATATAAAAGCTTTCCAATCTGAAGCTTAAGTTTCCATAGTAGGGCAAAATCCTATTACCTTCGAACCCACCTTTCAGACATCTATTCTCTTCTCTTCATGTTTTCAAACCACTGACAGTTTCTTCTAGGTAAAATGTCTTTACCCAGGTCGGTTCTTCTTATCATCCCAGCCCCAAATCTTCCTTAAAAAATAATCAATTGTATAGAATGATATGTAGGTTAATTACAGTTTTCTTAAATTATGTAGCACCCAACTGCATTTAGTTGCCATCTCCTACCATCGCTGTTTCGTTTTTTTTTTTAATTTTTCCATAGCTGAAAACTTTCTGATATTTAAATTGTGTTTTTTAAATTTCATTTTCATATATTTTGAACATTTCACTTGTTTAAATGTTCTTGAGATCTAGGAATAGAAGAGATTAGTAGCGGATTTTATAACATCACTCAAAATTTAGAAAATGTGTAGAATTTATAGACATGAGTTTACAGTCGTCTATTCAAAAGAAGCTGGTTAGAAGTTAGAAAATAATAAATTTAATTTTGCTTGTATATATGATGTGAGATGATTAGCCTTTGCTTAATATTTCATTTGACTTTATACTGATAGACACTGCTGCTTTGCTATTTAGTTGCTAAGTTGTGTCTGACTCTTTGTGACCCCATGGAGCCTGCCAGACTCCCCTGTCCTTGGGATATTCCCACCAAGAATACTGGAATGGATTGTCATTTCCTCCTCCAGGGGATCTTCCTGACCCAGGGACTGAACCTTCATCTCCTGTTTAGCAGCCGAATTCTTTATCACTGAGTCACCTGGGAAGTCCTACCACTCTAGGATAGACACACTCTAGGATAAAAAGGAATAGCAATAATCTCTTCTAAGAGCTCATCAATGATCCATCAATTAAGAGACACAGAAGAAAATGTAAAGGTGTTTTGTATCAAAGGAAGCTAGTAAGATCATAAATTTGTCATTGTGTAATCTGCCAAAAAACAGTGTTTAGTTGTGTGGTTTGGCATGTCCTCATATCATGCCAGCTAGAGAGGTGGCTTTCATGACATTTTATAATCAATTCATGCTTCAAAATCATGAATTCATTCAAAACAAAGGCTATGGTTTTTCCAGTGGTCATGTATGGATGTGAGTTGGACTGTGAAGAAAGCTGAGTGCTGAAGAATTGATGCTTTTGAACTGTGGTGTTGGAGAAGACTCTTGAGAGTCCCTCGGACTGCAAGGAGATCCAACCAGTCCATTCTGAAGGCGACCAGTCCTGAATGCTCATTGGAAGGACTGATACTGAGGCTGAAACTCCAGTACTTTGGCCACGGCATGCGAAGAGTTGACTCATTGGAAAAGACCCTGATGCTGGGAGGGATTGGGGGCAGGAGGAGAAGGGGACGACCGAGGATGAGATGGCTGGATGGCATCACTGACTCGATGGACGTGAGTCTGAGTGAACTCCGGGAGCTGGTGATGGACAGGGAGGCCTGGTGTGCTGAGATTCATGGGGTCACAGAGTCGGACACGACTGAATGACTGAACTGAACTGAGATGCTTGTATGGCCTTCCCAGATGGTGCAGTGGTAAAGAATCCACCTGCCACCGCAGAAGACACAGGAGATGTGGTTTCAGTTCTGGGTGGGGAAGATCTCCCAGAGGAGAAACTGACAACACACTGCAATATTCTTGCCTGGGAAATCCCATAGACAGAGGAACATGGCAAGCTCCATGAGTTAGGTTGCAAAGAGTTGGACAGGACTAAGCACGCATGCATAGGTACTTGTATAACCCCTTTACATCGATGTCCTTTTCTGTTCCCTATATCAACTTGATTCCTACTCATCCTTGACTATCTAGGGTAGATATTAGTTTCTTCATGAAGCCTCTCCCCAGCCTATTTTTAATCTACCTTAGTAATAGAATGAATCACGTTATCCTGGAAATTTTTTAAATAACTTCTTTATTGAGATACTGTTCACATATCATAGATTTCATCCTTTGTAAGATTATAGTTCTGTGACATTTCACTGATCACCACTAATTCCAGACCATTTTCACCACCTCTCCCCAAACCAAGTCCCAAACATTTATCACTCACTCTTCTCCTGGCAACCACCAAATCCCTTTCTGTCTCTGTGGATGTACCTATTCCGTACATTTCATACAATGATATGTGGTCATTTTTGCTGGCTTCTTTCACTTAAGCATAAAGTTTTTAAGGCTCCTCCATGTGATAGTATAGGGCAGGAGGAGAAGTGGGTGAGAGAGGATGAGATGGATAGCATGAGTTTGAGCAAACTCCAGGAGATAGTGAAGGACAGGAAAGACTGGCGTGCTGCAGTCCGTGGTGTTGCAAAGAGTCAGACTTGACTTAGCAACTAAACAACAACAACATATTATAATATATCATTCCTTTCCATTGCCAAATGATATTCCACTGCACAGATTCCCCCACATTTTTTATTCATTCATCAATTGATGATAATTTGGGTTGTTTCCGCTTTGGGGTTATTATGAATGATTTTGCCATGAGCAGTCATGTACAAATTTGGGATAGACATATGTTTTCAGTTCTCTTGAGTATACAGCCAGGTCACATGATAAATCTGTGCTTAACATTTTGAGGAACCGCCAAACTGTTGTCCCAAGTGGTTGTAACACTTTAAAATCCCACCAACAACCCATGATGGTTCTAATTTCACTACATCCTTGGTAACGCTTGCTAAGGTCCAACCTTTTTTACTGTAGTCATCCTAGTGAGGATGAAGTGCTATCTTACTGTGATTTTGATCTGCTTTCCCTAATGAAGAGTCCCTCAACTCATCATGAGTCCCTCATGACTAATGATGTTGAGCATTATTTCACCTAGATGGGGGGATTCTAAAGTTTGGGGCAAAAATATTATTTATTTTACACTCTCCAGTATCAAATACACACTGGCACACACTAGAAAGTGAAAATGTTGGTCGCTCAGTCGTGTCCGACTCTTTGCAACCCCATGGACTGTAGCCTGCCAGGCTCCACTGTCCATGGAATTCTCCAGGCAAGAATACTGGAGTGGGTTGCCATTTCTTTTTCCAGGGAATCTTTCCAACCCAAGAACTGAAACTAGGTCTCTCATATTGCAGGCAGATTCTTTACCATCTGATCCACCAAGGAAACCCACATCATAGGAAGCCAATAATTTTTATAAACGGAATGAATATATATTTAATTTTTAACAGAACTGAGCTTTGAATTACTCACAAGAGCAGTCCTGGGTACCCAATGTCTTTTATAAATATTGGCTATATACATGAAAGAAAAAAATAGAGATTCTTTAAACTCCTTTTTAAAAACCCAGCAAAAATATGTGTTCTTTAAATGATGACTTCCTTATATTTTTCTCTTTAGAAATCAGTTTTCAGCAAGCACTATATCTTGGCTCTCACGGGAGCAAAGTGTAACTCAGATTGGGTGGTAGCTGTGTTTCAGCCAAGTTGATTACAGGGCCAGGAAAGGAAAATGCGGTGTTTGTAGAAGGAAGAGGTAGATATGGATCTTGCACGAGAGCCTGTCCCCTGAAATTAGAGATGGATGAGAGATATGGATTTATTTTTCAGGATATGTTCCTTCCTGGATGTCAGATGCCATTTGTCACACCACAGATTTTGCTGTCTATCAGGATCTAGGTAAAAAGGTATTTCAGAGCTTAAGGAGTTTCTCTCCATACAGCATTTTATCCAAAGAAGCAGTCTCAATTCCTCTGAGAAGTTTAGAAAGATGGAGAAAAGCACAGACTTGCATGCACCATCGTATTCAGCATGCTAGCTCTGTATCTTAACTCCTTAATAAATTTAGAATCTACAGTAATTCGATTATTTTTCTAGCATGATTTTAGTAAATCCTTGTTTCCATGGTCTAAACAGGACCCAGATGACTAATAAGTTTCCAAAGGTGGCAAATTTACAAACTGAGGATAACTGGGGAACTGAGAGAATGAGAGAAGAGTGATGGGAGCAGAATTAGATAGTACGTTTTGAAAGACTAAAAAAATGGACATGGCTAGTGATACGGGAAGTTCATTTTTAGGACTGTAACTTCAGGAAATAATTAGATGACTGTGCAAAGATTTATGAACATAGATGATCATCTTGGATTGTTTAAGATTGAGAAAAACCTAAAAACAATCTAATATTCTATCAGGAGAGTTGACAATAAATTATAGTACATCGCCATATCCATATAAAAGAATACTACCCAGGCACTAAAATCATCTTGTAGAAGACTATTTAATGATGTAGGTATTTTCAAAATAAATGAGGTTTAAAAAGCAGGTTTTAAAAATACATATCTATTACAATAGGGCTTTCCTGTGGCTCAGCTGGTAAAGAATTCACCTGTAATGCGGGAGACCTGGGTTCGATCCCTGGGTTGGGAAGATCCCCTGGAGAAGGGAAAGGCTACCCACTCTGGTATTCTGGCCTGGAGAATTCCATGGACTGTATAGTCCTTGGGGTTGCAAAGAGTTAAACACCACTGAGGGAATTTCACTTTCATCTATTACAATCTTCTTTTAAAAATATATTTCATATATATATATATATATATATATATATATATGTCTGCACAGAAGAAAAATTTGAACTCTGAGTTGTAATACAACAAGTACCTTTTTAATTCATATTTGTGCTTTTGGGTCTACATGTTAAGATTAATAATATATTATTAAGTGGCACATTGCATAAAAAGAGGAAAAAATCAGAACTTTTGGTGAGATACCATGTATGTAGAAGCTCATATCTTTGGAGACTGTATTTTAAGTAGGATTCCTTTTCAGGATGTTTGATGTACATGACATAAGGGATGTACACACATACAAGAACACACAGAGACACACAGCAAATTACATTTTGAGGTGACTTTTAGCTTTGGGTCTCTGTCTTGATTTTAAAAAAGCTTTTCAAATGGGAGGGGCTAGTGCGGAATTTTGGAAGAATTTCTAGTCTGCAGTCTCGTGTTTCCTTGATGGGCAGCTTCTACTGAAGTCATGTTCTTGGGCTTCCCTGGTAGCTCAGTGGCAAATAATCCTGGTGCAAATAACGCCTGCCAGTGCAGGAGACACAGGTTTGATCCCTGGCCCGGGAAGATCTTGCGTGCTGTAGAACAACTAAGCCCATGCGCCGCAACTATTGAGCTTGCGCTCTAGAGCCCGGGAGCTGCAACTACTGAAGCCCACACGCCCTAGAGCCCATGCTCTGCAACAAGAGAAACCACCTCAGTGAGAAGCGTGTGCGCCGCGACTAGAGAGTAGCCCCCACTGGTTGCAGCTAGAAGAAAACCTGCACAGCAACAAAGACCCAGCATGGCCGCAAGCAAATAAACAGTCTTGTCCTTGGTTCTCTTAATCCCTAGTCCACTCCTGACTCTGAGACTTATCTGATAGTAAGGCTGACTCTGCCCCTCCTGTTTCCTCTCTCTCCATTGCAAGCCCTGTCCCTGGGATGCATTCTCATCTCCTCCCTGTAATGATCTCCCTGGTGGTTACCTGGGATAGTCTGGTGATTACCTGGGGCTGTTGAACTGTGTCCAAAGTGGAGAGACAAGATGATCTAATCCACTACACAGCTTTAAAGTCTCGGTTGTATCCATATCATCATATCCAGCTTTGTGTGTGTGCTTGCATGCTAAGTCACTTCAGTTGTGTCTGACTCTGCAGTCCTATGGATCGTAGCCTGCCAGGCTCCTCTGTCCATGGGATTTTCCAGGAAAGGATTCTGGAGTGGGTTGCCATGCCCTCCTCCAGGGGTTGCATACCCTCCTGCTATGCCAACCCAGGGATTGAACCTGCATCTCTTACATCTCCTGCATTGAAGCAGATGGGTTCCTTACCACTAGCACCACCTGGGAAGCCCTATCCAGCTTTGCTGAGTAAAAAATCTGATCTTTAACATATATTTCTAATACACAATAGTCATTGCTTTTTTATATGCCACCAGTGAATAATTGGAATTTGAAATTAAAAACACAACCCCATTAGTATGTTCACCAAAGACAAAAAGATGCATTAGGTGTAAATGTAATAAAATATGGATGAGATCTATATGAAAAGGAATATGAAATTCTGATAAAAAGAAATTAAAGAAGATCTGAATAAATGGAGAGATATGTCATCTATGTGGATAAGAAGACTCAGTATTGCCAAGATGTCAGTCCTTCCTAACTTGATCTATAGATTCACCACAATCCCAATCAAATTCTCAGCAAGTTATTTTGTGGATATTGACAAACTGATTTTGAAGTTTATTCAGAAAGGCAAAAGACCCAGAATAGTCAGCACGATATTGAAGGAGAAGAACAAAGTCAGATAACTGACACTACCTGACTTCAAAACTGACTATAAAGTTAGTCATCAAAAGAGGGTGGTATTAGAGAAGGAATAGACAAACAGATCAATGGAATAGAACAGGGAGCCCAGCAATACACCTACTTAAATACAGTCAACGGATCTCTGGCAGAGGAG
Organism: Ovis canadensis; assembly: GCF_042477335.2. Lineage (NCBI taxonomy): Eukaryota > Metazoa > Chordata > Mammalia > Artiodactyla > Bovidae > Ovis > Ovis canadensis. The sequence goes on from NC_091256.1 coordinate 31,280,587, forward strand.
CAAAGGCAGAAAAGTAGAGCAAAGACAGTGACTCCAACAAATGTTGCTGGAACCACTGAATTGATCCTCCACATGCAAAGAAAAAAACAGAATCTAGACCCAGACCTTACGCATTTCACAAAAATTAGCTCAAACTGGATCAGAGACCTAAATGTAAAATGCAAAACGACAGAACTCCTAGAAGATAACACAGGAGAAAATCTAGGTGACCTTGGGTTTGGTAATGACTGTTTTGGTACAGCATCAAAAACATGATCCATGAAAGAAAAATAATGACAATTGTGGCTTCATTAAAATTAAAAATTGCTGCCCTGCCAAAAAAAAAAAAAAAAAGGCTGTTTTAAAAAACGATCCAGAGAGATGATATGGGGTGGGAGGTGGGAGGGGGGTTCAGGATTGGGAACTCATGTACACCCGTGGCTGATTCATGTCAATGTATGGCAAAACCAATACAGTATTGTAAAGCAAAGTAAACTAAAAATAAAAATTTTTAAAAAATGGGAAGACAAGCGACAGACTGGGAGAAAATATTTGTAAAATGCACATCTGATAAATGACTGGTATTCCAAATTACAAAGCACTCATAAATCTCAACAAGAAAAATAAACACCTCAACTAGCATCCATGTCTGTCTGTCTCCTGTATCCATATCACAATTGGTTATGAACTTGGAAAAGCAAGAAGTGTGTTACTTATGCAATCCTCCCCCACAAACCCAGATTTCAGATGATTCCATGAAGGAGCTGTTTGGAGGAGGTACAGTTCCCTGGCAATTTATGAGTAACCTATATTGAGAAAACCCTAACTAATGCTTATCAAGAAAAAAGTGGGAAAGACTGGTAAGAACATGCTAATTTGTTCCCATGGGGTATACTGAAGAGGAGGATACAAAATCTCAAGTGAGAAAATAAAACAAAAGGAACTAAAGTGAGGTTTTTCTTAATTAGAGAAGGAAGCAAGACGGGCTAAAATTTACAGACTCCAGCTCAAGAGGCAATGTGTCCTGGGTGAATCTTGGCTCTGTCCCTTGTAAGCTGTGTAAGCTTGGACAAATAATTCAATCTCTATGGAAAGAAAGAGAACATCCAGAAAAGTAGATTGTTCTCTTATGCCCCCTTTCTTTCTCTTCAGTCTCCTGATATCTGTCTGGCTAATTCTTGGGGTTAGAGCAGTTTATCTTAAAGATCTAAAAGAAGAACAAACGCCACAGCCAATTCCACCAGATGAAAGGGGAGCCCTAAGTGAATGGAAAGGAAGACATGACAGAGATACTCCTAAATCACAGGCGGAGAAGTTGGAGGTGAAATGCTCTCCCTCTTTAGGGTTATCTGCAGAAAGAGAAGATGCTTCTTAATTTTGGGCTTCCCTTGTGGCTCAGCTGGTAAAGAATCCACCTGCCATGCGAGAGACCTGGGTTCTATCCCTGGGTAGGGAAGATCCCCTGGAGAAAGGAAAAGCTGCCCACTCCAGTATTCTGGCCTGGAGAATTCCATGGACTGTATGGTCCATGGGGTTGCAAAAGGTCAGAGCAACTTTCACTTCCATAGTTAATTTGCAATGTTGTGTTAGTTTCAAGTATACAGCAGTGATTCAGTTATACATTTACACATATTATTTTTCACATTCTTTTTCATTATAGGTTACTACAAGATATTGAGTATATAGTTCCCTGTGTTATACAGAAGATCATTTGTTTGTTTGTTTGTTTGTTTTTTACCTATCTTATATATAGTAGTGTGTATATGTGGAGAAGGTAATGGCACCCCACTCCAATACTCTTGCCTGGAAAATCCCATGGATGGAAGAGCCTGGTGGGCTGCAGTCCTTGGGGTCACTAAGAGTCGGACACGACTGAGCGACTTCACTTCCACTTTTCACTTTCATGCATTGGAGAAGGAAATGGCAGCCCACTCCAGTGTTCTTGCCTGGAAAATCTCAGGGAGAGGGGAGCCTGATGGGCTGCTGTCTATGGGGTCGCACAGAGTTGGACATGACTGAAGTGACTTAGCAGCAGCAGCAGCAGCAACAGTGTGTATATGTAAATTTGAAACTTCTAATTTATCTCTCCCTGCTCACCGTCAACTATCCCTTTTGTTTGTTTTCTATGTCTGTGGGTCTATCTCTGCTTTGTAAATAAGTTTATTTGTATCATATTTTTAGATTCCACAAATAAGTGATACCATATTATATTTGTCTTTCTCTGTCTGACTTTTAACATGAGAATCTCTAGGGCCATCCATGTTGCTGCAAATTGCATTATGGCATTCTTTTTTACGGCTGAGTAATATTCCATTGTATGTGTGTACCATATCTTCTTTATCCATTCATGTGTTGATGGACATTTAGTTTGCTTTCATGTCTTGGCTAGTATAAATAGTGCTGCTGTGAACACTGGGATGCATGTACCTTCTCGAAATAGAGCTTTCTCCAGATATATGCCCAGGGGTAGGGTTGCAGGATCATGTTACCTGTATTTTTTTTAAAGGAACCTCCATATTGTTTTCCGTAGTAACAGCATCAATTTACATTCCTGCCAACGGTGTAAAAGGGTGCCCTTTTGTCTACACCCTCTCCAGTATTTATTACTTGTAGACTTTAACTGTGACCATTCTGACTGTGTGAGGTGATATCTCATTGTAGTTCTCTTGAAAAACAGTGATAATGACTTTACTACCTAAAGCAACAAAACACTTACCTTGGATCGCGAGAAACATCAGTCCTTTATTAAACACACCAGACTTTGCATCTGGTCTTCATGAGGTGGGAGAGACTGCTGCAATGTGGGGTCAGAATGTGGCTTTGTGAAGACCTCGGGGATGTGGCCAAGGTTTCCTGACTCATTCCCCATCTCTCAGGAGTGACTGACTGACAACACCGTTGAAAGTTACTAAAACATAGTTACAGCTCAATAAGTACAGTTGTTATCTTGGTATTATGCTAATTAATGTTTTTAAAAGATCAAATGCTTGTTGTATAGGTCATACAGCAAGTAAAAGGTAAGGTCAATATTAGAACAAGGCCTGCCTGCTCTCTAAATCTAGATATTTTGAACTGCATATACCATAGAGGAAATTCACATTCTTATTATGGGGTTGGAGCCAAAAACACCAGTGAGGCAAATTTGGAATACAGGAATTTTGACTAATTCCTATATTCTGTGGAATATAGTAAATTTGACTAATTTGGAATACAGGAATCAGCACTAGAAAATATTTTTTAAAAATAAGTCAGATTGGACTTCCCTGGCAGTCCAGTGGGTAAGACCCTGAGCTTCTGGTGCAAGCGGTGGAGGTTCAATCTCTGGCCAGGGAACTAAGATTCCACATGCCAAATGGTGCGGGCAAAAAAAAAAAAAAAAGTACCAGAAAAAGGCCGAACTTATGTCTTCGGAATTCCCATTACTAAAAGTAAGCCTACAACTGATTTCTAAATGAGATCTGCCAATAGAACAAAGAAGAATCATTTTCATTTAAGCATATTAACTGTTGGTATATAGTGTTTTTGTAATGTTAGAGAAAACGTTTATTAAATTTCATCATTTACGATCACTGTGTTATAACCAAAGTAACCCTGCATAAACTTTGACATTTAAAAACACAGAACATACTGATTTTTCACCTATTTTGTTTACAGGTACTTTTTAATTCTTATGCAGGGCTCATAATTAGGGATATTATACATTTATTTTTCTCATATGTTGCTTATTTAAGAACCAAATTCAGGGAACTTTCATGGCAGTCCAGGGGTTAAGACTTCATCTTCCAATTCAGGGGGTGTGGGTTTGATCCCTGGTCAGGAAGCTAAGATCCCACATGCCTCATGGCCAAAGAAACCAAAACATAAAAACAGAAGCAGTATTGTAACAAATTCAATAATGACTTTAAAAGTGGTCCACATCAAAAAAAAATTCTTTAAGAAAAGGAAGCAAATTCAGGAGGTAGAAAAATACCAATATAAATTCATCCTTCAAAATTTTCATAACGTATTGTCAATGTTCCTTCTGATTATATGCTTATTGTACATTCTTCTGTTAAAATATTAAAAATAATTTGTTCCCATTGATAGGTAAATCAGTCCCATGACATTGAGTTTATAGGATGCATTTGCTTGCTGAGCAAACTTTGCCTGTAAGACAGTGCAAAGTTAAATAAGTCTGTCTGCTTTAAGTTTTTAATTAAAGTCTATATTTTAAGGCACTTCAAAAGAAATATAAATACAGGATGTGAGCTGAATAATCCCAAAAGTTTCTGTAAAAAAACTTCTGATCCCTGGTGGACAAAGTATAAATAATCTCATTGCCTATCACCCGTTCCTTCTGCTCAAGTGCTAGAACTGCAGCTGGGCACAGAATGCTTTAATTTGGAGATGAAGAAGATTTTTTTTTCCCCTAAGTAGAAAGCATACCATGGAGAATATGAATCACAAAAGGTGACATTAAATCTGGCAAAGAGATAATATATGTCTCTGTGGTGGCTCAAGAGACTAACAATAAATGTTAAATATTAATAAGATTGTGAGAATCCTCATGGATATTGTGATAAAGTAGCACCAGAGAAGGGGGAAAGACACAGACAATAAAAAGCAGAGATGTATGTCGTGGTCTTTACTGCAGTTCACTGTAAGTTTTCTGCTTGGGGAAAAGGTAAATAAAGAGAAGAGAAATGTTTACCCCAGGGAAATGACAGGTTTGGGAGTGTATAACATTAGAAACACTCTATCTTCAGAGACAGACAGTTGGGCCCTTCTCTTGTGGGCTGAGATGCAAAGGAAAATCCGCCACATTCCAAGAAGGAATCTACTATGACATCATGAGAGTGAATCTATTTGCTTTGCTTTTTTTGGTGTGGGGTGGGTGGGTGGGTATTGCTACAGAGTTGATTTATAGTGTGTTAATTTCAGGTGTATAGCCAAGTGATTCAGTTATACATGTATTCATTCTTTTTTAGATTCTTTTTCCATACAGGTTGTCCTAGAAGATTAAGTAGAGTTCCCTGTGAGACACAGTAGGTCCTGATGGTTATCTGTCTCATGTACAGTGCTGTGCTGGGCTTAGTTGCTCAGTCGTGTCTGACTCTTTGCAACTCCATGTACCATAGCCTGCCAGGCTCCTCTGTCCATGGGAGTTCTCCAGGCAAGAAAACTGGAGTGGGTTGCTACACCCTCTTCCAAGGGATCTTCCCAATCCAGGGATAGAACCGAGGTCTCTCACGTTGCAGGCGAATTCTTTACCGTCTGAGCCACCAGGGAAGCCCATGTTATGTAGAGTTCAGTTCAGTTTAGTTCAGTTTAGTTCATTTCAGTTCAGTCGCTCAGTCATGTCTGACTCTTTGGGACCCCATGAATCACAGCACGCCAGGCCTCCCTGTCCATCACCATCTCCCAGAGTTCACCCAGACTCACGTCCATCAAGTCCATGATGCCATCCAGCCATCTCATCCTCGGTCGTCGCCTTCTCCTCCTGTATGTATATTCATCCCAGGCTCCTGATTTATCCTCCCTCTACATTTCCCCTTTGTTTTCAATAACTGTAAGTCTGTTCTAAAAATAAGTTCATTTGTTTCATTTTTGAAAACAAGTTAAATTCCACATATGAGTATTTGTCTGTGACCAGATCACCTTGAGGCTTCCCAGGTAGCTCAGTGGTAAGGAATCCTACCTGCCAATGTAGGAGATGAAAGAGACATGGGTTCGATCCCTGGGTTGGGAAGATCCTCTGGAGAAGGAAATGGCAACCCACCCCAGTATCCCAGCTTGGGAAATCCCAGGGACAGAGGAGCCTGGCAGGCTACAGTCCATGGGGGTCACAAAGAGTCAGATACGGCTGAGCACACACACACATACACACATGCACACCACCCTGAACATGCCAGATCACATCCATTTGTTGTTTTTTTTTTTAATTAAAAATAATTTTATTTTCTCTTTTTTTTAATTGGAGTATAATTGATTTACAACACTAAGTTAGTTTCTGCTGTACAACGAGTTCTTCATTTTCTTAGCTTTTGCACTTGCTCTGGTCTCTGGGGAAGGCAGCAAGGATAGTGCTGACAGAGGACTGTCAAGGCCCACCCACCGCTCAGAGAGTGACAGCTGGCTGGCCCAGGACACGGCTTTACCTCGTGGCTCCTCTTCAAAGCTGAGGCCTTCCAAGTTTCTGAGTGTATCTGCAGACCAATTACGAGGGAGAGAGTTGCTATTGATAACACTGGCTCAGCCTGCACTTAGTTCTGAAATGAGCCCAACTTTTAGACTGTCTTTCTCCTACCCTGACAATACCGAGCCTGATGGATGGGGCCACCTGGGTCAGTGGTCAAATGCATTTTCTCATACTGAAAAAGGGGTTAGAGACCAATTATCTAAAAATGGGGAAAGGTAGGAAATTACCAGGCTTCTACCCTTTGGATGTAACCAAACCCTGTCTGGTTTGAATGGCTATGTTGAAAAAAAGAAAAGAAAATAAAATGGCGATCTTTCTGGTTATCGTGCAGGCCATGAGCAGATGAGCAAAGGAAAGTGTCAGAGGAAAACAGCCAAACTGGTTGAAGGCTGAGTGTGCAGAGGCCTGTGGGGAACATTTGGAGGGTCTCAGGGAATCACGTTCACTTTCCATTCAGATACACGGGGAGCCAGGGATCCCCCAGAACATGGGAGATGTGTGTCTGTGTGTGCTTAGGGTGAAGGAAGGATGAGGGCTGCAGAGCAGGACACAGAGGTGTGGAAAATGAGTTGGGAGGTGAGCGGAGTATGGCTGTGTGGACCTACCATCCCAATTTTACGTTCAGTTCAGTTCAGTTCAGTCACTCAGTCGTGTCCGACTCTTTGCGACCCCATGAATTGCAGCACGCCAGGCCTCCCTGTTCATCACCATCTCCCAGAGTTCACTCAGACTCACATCCATTGAATCAGTGATGCCATCCAGCCATCTCATCCTCGGTCGTCCCCTTCTCCTCCTGCCCCCATTCCCTCCCAGCATCAGAGTCTTTTCCAGTGAGTCAACTCTTCACATGAGGTGGCCAAAGTACTGGAGTTTCAGCTTTAGCATCAGTCCTTCCAAAGAAATCAGGGTTGATCTCCTTCAGAATGGACTGATTGGATCTCCTTGCAGTCCAAGGGACTCTCAAGAGTCTTCTCCAACACCACAGTTCAAAAGCATCAATTCTTCAGCACTCAGCTTTCTTCACAGTCCAACTCACATCCATACATGACTACTGGAAAAACCATAGCCTTGACTAGATGGACCTTAGTCGGCACAGTAATGTCTCTGCTTTTGAATATGCTATCTAGGTTGGTCATAACTTTTCTTCCAAGGAGTAAGAGTCTTTTAATTTCATGGCTGCAATCACCATCTGCAGTGATTTTGGAGCCCCAAAAATCAAGTCTGACACTGTTTCCACTGTTTCCCCATCTATTTCCCATGAAGTGATGGGACTGGATGCCATGATCTTCGTTTTCTGAATGTTGAGCTTTAAGACAATTTTACATTACCTGAACCTAATTCTGAAGGAGGGAAATGAAAGGATTATTTTTTTAAAAAATTATTGAAGTAGAGTTGATTTACAATGTTGTGTCAATTTCTGCTGTATAGCAAAGTGACTCAGTCACACATATCCTTAAGTATACATACATACTTAGCGGCAAAGAATCCACCTGCCATGCAAGAACTCCAAGAAATACAGGTTTGATCCCTTGGTGGGGAAGATCCCCTGAGGAGGGTACGGCAATCCACTCCAGTATTCTTGCCTCATTGACAGAGGAGCCTCGCAGGCTAGGGTTGCAAAGAGTCGGACACGACTGACGTGACTTAACACACATACATGTTCTTTTTCATATTTCCTCTAGTATGGTTTATCACAAGATATTGATTATAGATCACTGTGCTATACAGTAGGATCTTGTTGATGTACTCTGTGTATAATAGCTCGCATCCCAAACTTCTACTCTATCCTCCACCCCTTCTCCTCCTTGGCAATCACAAATCTGTTCTCTATGTCTGTGAGTCTGTTTCCTTTCCATAGATACATTCACTTATGTCATATTTTAGGTTCGACCTATAAGTGATATCATATATCATAGATCTTTGTCTCTTTCTAACTTACTTCACTTAGTATGATAATCTCTCAATCCATCCATTCATTCACTGCAAATGGTATTATTTCATTATTGTTTTAATTAAATTGAGTTTTTTTATTGAAGGATAATTGCTTTAGAGAATTTTGTTGTTTTCTGTCAAACCACAACATGAATCAGCCATAGGTATACGCATATCCCCTCCCTTTTGAACTTTCCCCATCTCCCACCTCATCCCACACTGCTAGGTTGATACAGAGCCCCTGTTTGAATTTCCTGAGCCATACAGCAATAGCCCATTGGCTATCTATTTTACATATGGTAATGTAAGTTTCCATGTTACTCTTTCCATACATCTCACCCCTCCCCTCCCTTCTCCCCATGTCCATAAGTCTACTCTCTATGTCTGTTTCTCGATTGCTGCCCTGTAAATAAATCCTTCGGTACCATTTTTCTAGATTCCATATATGTGTGTTAGAATAAGATGTTTATCTTTCTCTTTCTGACTCACTTCACTCTGTATAATAGGTTCTAGGTTCATCCACCTCATCAGAACTGACTAAAATGGGTTCCTTTTTATTGCTGAGTAATATTCCATTGTGTATATGTACCACAACTTCTTTATCCATTCATCTGTCGATGGGCATCTAGGTTGCTTCCATGTTCTAGCTACAGTAAATAGTGCTGCAGTGAACAATGGGATACATGTCTTTTTCAATTTTGGTTTCCTCAGGGTGTATGTCTAGGAGTGGGATTGCTGGATCATATGGTGGTTTTATTCCTAATTTCTAAGGAATCTCCATACCATATTCCATAGTGGCTGTATCAATTTACATTCCCAACATTGCAACAGCGTTCTCCACACCCTCTCCAGCATTTATTGCTTGTAGACTTTTTGATGATGGCCATTCTGACCAGCGTGAGGTGATATCTCACTGTGGTTTTGATTTGCATTTCTCTAAACATGAGCGATGTTGAGCATCTTTTCATGTGTTTGTTAGCCATCTGTATGTCTTCTTTGGAGAAATGTCTGCTTAGGCCTTTCACTTTTTGATTGAGTTATTTGTTTCTCTGGCATTGAGTTGTTTGAGCTGCGTGTATATTTTGGAAATTAATCTTTTGTCAGTTGTTTCATTTGCTGTTATTTTCTACCATTCTGGGGGTTGTCTTTTCACCTTGCTTATAGTTTCCTTTGCTGTGCAAAAGCTTTTAGGTTTAATCAGGTCCACTTGTTTATTTTGTTTTTATCTCTTACTCTAGGAAGAGGGTCATAGAGATCTTGCTTTGATTTATGTCATCAAGTGTTCTGCCTACGTTTTCCTCTTAAGAGTTTTATAGTTTCTGGTCTTACATTTAGGTCTTTAATCCATTTTGAGTTTACCTTTGTGTGTGGTGTTAGGAAGTGTTCTAACTTCATTCTTTTTCATGTATCTGTCCAGTTTTCCCAGCACCATTTATTAAAGAGGCTATGTTTGCCCCATTGTACATTCTTGCCTCCTTTGTCAAAAATAAGGTACCCATAGGTGCATGGGTTTATTTCTGCCTTTCTGTCTTGTTCTATTGGTCTATATTTCTGTTTTTGTGCCAGTACCATACTGTCTTGATGACTGTAACTTTGTAGTATAATCTGAAGTCAGGAAGGTTGATTCCTCCAGCTCCATTCTTCTTTCTCAAGACTGCTTTAGCTATTCAGGGTCTTTGTGTTTCCATATGAACTGTGAAATGTTTTGTTCTAGTTCTATGAAAAATGCTGTTGGTAATTTGATAGGGAATCACATTGAATCTGTAGACTGCATTTGGTAGTATAGTTTTTTTCACAATATGGATGCTTCCTACCCAGGAACATGGAATATCTCTCTATCTGTTTATGTCATCTTTAATTTCTTTCACCAGTGTCTTATAATTTTCTGTGTACAGTTCTTTTGTCTCCTTAGGTAAGTTTATTCCTAGATATTTAATTCTTTTGTTGCAATGGTGAGTGGGTTTGATTCTTTAATTTCTCTTTCTGATTTTTCATTGTTAATATATAAAAATGCAAGTGATTTCTGTGTATTAATTTTGTATCCTTCATTTTTGCTAAATTCACTGATTAGCTCTAGTAATTTTCTGATACTCTCCTTAGGGTTTCCTATGTACAGTATCATGTCATCTGCAAACAGTGAGAGATTTACTTTTTTTTTTCCAGTCTGGATTCCTTTTATTTCTTTTTCTTCTCTGATTGCTATAGCTAGGACTTCCAGAAATATGTTGAATAATAGTGGTGAAAGTGGATACCCTTGTCTTGTTCCTGATCTTAGGGGGAATGCTTTCAGTTTTTCACCATTGAGAATAATGTTTGCTGTAGGTTTATCATATCTGGCCTTTACTATGTTGAAGTAGGTTCCTACTATGCCCATTATTTGAAGAGTTTTAATCATAAATGGGTGCTGAATTTTGTCAAAGGCTTTTTCTGCATCTATCGAGATGATCATATGGTTTTAATCTTTCAATTTATTAATATGGTATATCATATTGATTGATTTGCATATATTGAGGAATCCTTGCATTCCTGGAATAAACCCAACTTGGTCAAGTGAATGAGCTTTTTGATGTGTTGCTGAATTCAGTTTGCTAAAATTTTGTTGAGGATTTTTGCATCAATTTTCATCAGTGATATCGGCCTGTAGTTTTCCTTTTTTGTATTGTCTTTGTCTGGTTTTGGTATCAGAATGAGTTTGGAAGTGTTCCTTCCTTTGCAATATTTTGAAAGAGCTTTAGAAGGATAGGCATTAGCTCTTCTCTAAATGTTTGATAGAATTCTCCTGTGAAGTTATCTAGTCCTGGGCTTTTGTTTTTTGGGAGATTTTTGATCACAGCTTCAATTTTAGTGCTTGTAACTGGGTTGTTCATAATTTTCTATTTCTTCCTGGTTCAGTCTTGGAAGATTGAACTTTTCTAAGAATCTGTCTATTTCTTCCAGGTCATCCATTTTATTGTCATAGAGTTGTTCATAATAGTCTTTTATAATCCTTTGTATTTCTTCATTGTCTGTTGTAACCTCTTCTTTTTTCATTTCTAATTTTGTTGATTTGATTCTTCTGTCTTTTTTCTTGACGAGTCTGGCTAAATGTTTGTCAATTTTATCTTCTCAAAGAACCAGCTTTTAGTTTTATTAATCTTCACTATTGTTTCTCTCATTTCTGTTTCATTTATTTCTGCTTGGATCTTTATGATGTCTTTCCTTCTACTAATTTTGAGGGGTTTTGTTCTTCTTTTTTCAGTTGTTTTAGGTGTAAAGTTAGGTTGTCTGTTTGATGTTTTTCTTGTTTCTTGAGGTTGGTTTGTGTTGCTATAAACTTCCCTCTTAGGACTGCTTTTGCTTCAACCCGTAGGTTTTGAGCTGTTGTGTTTTCATTGTCATTTGTTTCTGAAATTTTTTTTATTTCCCTTTTGATTTCTTCAGTAACCTGTTGGTTATTTAGAAATGTGTTGTTTAATCTCCATGTGTTTATGTTTCTTGGAGTTCTTTTTCTTGTAACTGATATCTAGTCTCATAGCATTGTGATCGGAGAAGATGCCTGATATGATTTCAATATTCTTAAATTTACTGTGGTTTGGTTTGTAACCCAAGATGTGGTCTTTCCTGGAGAATGTTCCATGTGCACTTGAGAAGAAGGTGTATTCTTCCGCATTTGGATGGAATGTCCTGAAGATATCAATGAGATCCATTTCACCTAATGTGTCATATAAGACTTGTGTTTCCTTATTAATTTTCTGTTTTGATGGTCTCTCCATTGGTGTGTGTGGGTGTTAAAGTCTCCTTCTATAATTGTGTTGCTGTCCATTTCTCCTTTTATGTCTGTTAGTGTTTGTCTTATGTATTGAGGTGTTTCTATGTTGGGTGCATAGATATTTACAATTGTTACATCTTCCTCTTGGATTGATCCCTTGATCGTTATGTAGTGCCCTTCCTTATCTCTTGTAATCTTCTTTATTTTAAGGTCTATTTTGTCTGACATGAGGATTTCTACTCCAGCTTTCTTTGGCTTCCCATTTGCATGGAATATATTTTTCCATCCTCTCACTTTTAGTCTATACGTGTCTTTAGATCTGAAGTGTGTTTATTGTAGACAGCACATATATGGGTCTTGTTTTTGTATCCATTCAGCCAGGCTGTGTCTTTTGGTTGGAGCATTTAATCCATTCACATTTACAGTGATTATTGATATATATGTTCCTATTGCCATTTCCTTAATTGTTTGGAGTTGATTTTGCAGATCTTTTTTCTTCTCTTGTATTTCTCGACTATATAAGTCCATTTAACATTTGTTGTAAAGCTGGTTTGGCAGTACTTCTCTTAACTTTTGCATGTCTGGAAAGCTTTTTATTTCTCCATCAATTTTGAATGAGATCCTTGCTGGTTACAGTAATCTTGATTGTAGATTTTTCCCTTTCAGTACTTTAAATATATCCTGCCACTCTCTTCTGGCCTGAAGAGTTTCTGCTGAAAGACCAGTTGTCAAGTGTATGGGGTTTCCCTTGTATGTTACTTGTTGCTTCTCCCTTGCTGCTTTTAATATTCTTTCACTGTATTGAGTCTTTGTTAGTTTGATTAGTATATGTCTTGGCATGTTTCTCCTTAGGTTTCTCCTGTATGGGACTCTTTGTGCCTCTTGGACTTGCTTGACTATTTCCTTTTTCATATTGGGGAAATTTTCAACTATAATCTCTTCAAAAATTTTCTCATACCCTTTCTTTTCCTTGTCTTCTTCTTGGACCCCTATAATTCAAATGTTGGTGTATTTGATACTGTCCCAGAGGTCTCTGAGACTATCCTCAGTTCTTTTCATTCTTTTTACTTTATTCTGCTCTTCAGAAGTTATTCCCACCATTTTATCTTCCAGCTCACTGATTCATTCTTCTGTTTCAGATATTCTGCGATTGATTCCGTCTAGGGTATTTTTAATTTCAGTAACTGTGTTGCTTGTCTCTGTCTGTTTATTCTTTAATTCTTCCAGGTCTTTGTTAATTGATTCTTGCATTTTCTCCATTTTGTTTTCAAGGTTTTTGATCATCTTTACTATCATTATTCTGAATTCTTTTTCAGGTAGTTTGCCTATTTCCTCTTTGTTTACTAGGACTTCTGTGTTCCTAGTTTGTTCCTTCATTTGTATAATATTTCTCTGCCTTTTTGTTATTTTTTTTTAACTTATTGTGTTTGAGGTCTCCTCTTCCCAAGCTTCAGGGTTAAATTCTTTCTTCCTTTTGGTTTCTGCCCTCCTAAGGTTGGTCCAGTGGTTTGTGTAAGCTTCCTATAGGCTGAGATTAGTGCTGAGTTTCTGTTTGCTAGTTTCTTTTTCCTCTGATGGGCAAGGCTGAGTGAGGTGGTAATGCTGTCTGCTGATGATTGGGTTTGTATTTTTGTTTTGTTTGTTGTTTAGATGAGGCATCCTGCATAGGGTGCTACTTGTGGTTGGGTGATGCCCAGTCTTGTAGTCAAGTCGTTTCCTTTGTGTGAGTTCTCACTATTTAATACTCCCTAGGGTTAGTTTTCTGGTAGCCTAGGGTCTTGGAATCAGTGCTTCCACTCCAAAGGCTTAGGGCTTGATCTCTGGTCAGTAACAAAGATTCCACAAGTGGTTTGTTATGGCATTAAGTGAGATTAAAACAAATATCCAAAAACGAGAAACCAAAGATGACCCCCAGACAAATGGCACTTACAAAATTAGGCAAATGATAATTAAAATAATGGAATATACACATATACATATACACCAATGAGCAAAGTCAAAACAGTCCAAGAAAAATAAAGTATAGTAGATTGACCTGGTGAACAAAGGAAAACAGAAATTATATTTACCAGTTAGGAACAAAACTAACTAAAGCCCAAACTGTGAAACAAAACTAAAGCAAGGTGCCAACTGGGAAAAAAAGCAATGAAAATGAAACGAACAAATATGTTGAGAGGAAAGGAAAGAAAGAAAGAATAGATATACAAAGTTAAATGGAGGTAGATGAAGAAGATTTCTATACATTAAAGATTAACTTCTCAGGGAAAAGAACAATAGGAAAGAAAAGCAAAAGAATAAATGTAGAAAAAATGTGATAGGTTTAAAAAATTAAAAATTGAAATTATAAAAAAGAGAAAAAAAAAAGGAAGAAGAGAGAGAAAAGGGGGGAGGGGAAGAAAACTCCACAGAACTGCAAAAGCCCAATGTAGCGGCTGAGATTTATAACAACAATAAAAAGTATGACTGAATTTACACATATATACCCATCAGCAAAATAAAAAAAAAATCCAACAAAAATAAAGTACAATAGATTGACCCAGCAAACAAAAGAAACAAAAAATTATATCTACCAGTTAACAAAACTAAGTAAAGCACAAACTGGAAAACAAAACTAAAACAGGGTGCCAACTGGGGAATAAAGCAATGAAAATAAAACTAACAAATATGTGGAGGGGGACAGAAAGAAAGAAAAGAAAGAGAGAACAGATATGCAGAATTAAATAGAGGTAGATAATGAAGATTTATATACATTAAAGATTAACTTCAAGGGGAAAAAACAGTAGGAAAAGCAAACAAAGGAATAAATGTAGAAAAATGATAATAGGTTTAAAATATTAAAAATTAAAGTTAATAAAAAAGAGAGAGGAAAAAAAAGGAAAACTCCACAGAACTGCAAAAGCCCAAAGTAGAGGCAGAGGTTTATAACAACAATTTAAAAAATGTGACTGAGGAAAAAAAAGAAAAAGCTCAAATGCTTAGATTTCATAGTGCCAATAAAATCAACAACAGAGTGGTGGTGGGGAGGGGGGGGTGGGAATCCAAAAGAATCTACAGAACAAGTCAAAATGCAAGAACAATCAATGTTTTTCTTGAGTCACTGCTGTCAGAGTCCTTCTCTCGCTGGGAGTCACAGTCCACCTCACCTCCCTAGGATGCCCTCCATCACTGTACTGGTCTCTGGACCTGCTATGCAGGCAGCTCAGATTCTAATCTGGTCTTGCTCCAGTGTGTTCTTGCCTCCAATGTCCACAGCTATCAGAACCAGTGCATTTTCTTTTGTGGGAGCGCTCAATGACCTTTTATATATTCCATAGACACAGAGCCTGCCTAGTTGATCATGTGGATTTAATCTGCAGCTTGTACAGCTGGTGGGAAGGTTTTGGGTCTTCTTCCTTAGCCACACTGCCCCTGGGTTTCAATTGGGTTTTTATTTCCACCTCTGCATGTGGGTCGTCCACTGGAGTTTGTTCCTGAGGCTACCCTGAAGGACTTGGGTTTGCCGCTGTGAGGGCCAGGTGTGGAGGTGGTGTAGCTGATTGAGTTGCAGGGGTTCTGGCAGCAGCAAGTACTCAGGGGAGTTGGTGGCTAGGGCAGCAGGAAGTATAGTGCTCTAGACGGGTGGTATGGCAACCAGTATCAGCCAATACACTCAAGTATTCTTGCCTGAAGAACCCCCCTCCCACTACCCTGACTGAGAAGCCTGGCCGGCCACAGTCTACAGGGTCACAAAAAGTTGGACATGTCCAAAGCAACCCGGTGGGCACAGACATAAGACATATTTTTGCCTATAGCAACTCTGCCCCAGTGAGAGTTAAGCATGAAGGTAGTGCAGCTGCTTGGCTTGCACAGACCTTGGCGGCTCCAAGTGTGCAGGGACACAGACTGCCTCCGCAGCAGCTGTTATGGCCGTATCACAGTCTTTTTTGGAGCTTCTTATAGCTGGCCATCAGTAGGCTTCTTTGTCCAGTCCTTCTCTGTAGCTCCTCCCATTCAGGCACTTAGAGGGCTTTCTTGCCTGGGTCCTTATCTGTTGTTCAGCACATCAGGCACATAGAGGGGCCCCCTGGCTAGGGTCCTACTCTGTGGATCTGCATGTCAGGCACTTAAAGGGGCACGCTGGGTGGGGTCCTACTCTGTAGTTCAATGCATCAGACATTTGAAGGGCCAGGCTCTCAATTGTTCAGCTGCCTATGCTGGCATGTGGGGAGACAGTTTTTATGGTGATGGCTCCACCCCCTCGTGTGACTCAGCAGTATTGCCTGGCTTCGAGGCTGCCTGTCTGGCTTTCC
This sequence comes from Ovis canadensis, assembly GCF_042477335.2. Classification (NCBI taxonomy): domain Eukaryota; kingdom Metazoa; phylum Chordata; class Mammalia; order Artiodactyla; family Bovidae; genus Ovis; species Ovis canadensis. The sequence continues at coordinate 31,296,713 of NC_091256.1, forward strand.
TCCACAGGCATTTCCTATCACACTCTCCTCCCTCACATCCCCCAGATCCGTCTCTCCGCAGTCAACAGCAGCCCTCGCCTGGGGTTGCTCCACAATCCCTAAACTCCAGCTCCCAGCTGCTGCACCTTCCAGCAAACTTGCGTCCTTGTCCGGGGACTGTATGGCTGCGGCAAGGACTGTCTGATTCCCATTCCATTTGGGCTGCCACAGATCAGCTGTTTCACACTCAGCCTTAAATGTTTCTCCTCTGACTCAAACAATTGCCCGGATGTGGGGATTGGACCCCTGCTTCAGTTCCGCCACTGCTGAGGGCAGGTCCAGTCCTACTAACACTCCTGTTTCCCCCGCCTAGTTCCTTCATCCTACCGAGTTTTGTGTGGGTCTCCGTATTCTTTTCCACTGGTCGGGAACTCCTGTCTGCTCTCAGGCGGTGTTCTGCCTGCACTTCTGTGTCTGAAGGTGTATTCCTGATGCATCCATGGAGAGAGATGTACTCCGCATCCACCTACTCCTCCACCATCTTGTTCTCCTATTTGATTCTTTTTAACAGTGGAGGAAATGGAAAGATTCTAACAGGATTCTTATTTGGACTTATTCCATTCAGGAAAAGAAAGAAAGTCAGGCACATTATTACTTATTTGCAATCTATATAATACTATTTTGAGAATAAATAACATTCTGGTTTCTCTCCCGCCCCTCCCCCCCCCCTACCCCTGACACCCTTGTCTCTCTCTCTCTCTCTGTTTGTTTGGTTTTTTTTTTTCATTTTTAATTGAAGAAAAAGTGTGCAGTTAGGCCAAAGGAAGAAATACCTTTACTGCCAAAGATGACTGTGTTATCTGTCTCTTCAAGGAACTTTTTTATGAAGATAATCTGATTTTCATTTTGATTTATCTGATATCAGAGATTGAACCAAGTGACTCCCAAGGCTGTTCTCAAATCCACATTTGATACTTTTTAAGAAAGAAAATGTCTTTTTAAAAGAATTCTACAAACCGAAAAGGAGTTTTCTTTTTTCTGTGAAGGCACCACCCTCAATGGGTGGTGCCCCAGTGAGAACTGGGGATGTACTCCTGGCCTGCCTTGAGTTTAGGACCACAGAGCGCAGATCTAGTTGGAACATAACAGAAGGCCCCACCAGTCCCTCATAACTGGCAGCGGGGAGCAGAGCTGCAAGCTCCAATACCTCTGTATGTCATCCAGTTGCTCTGCTTTCAAAAACTTGCTTTTACTTGGTGGCACTGAAGCACATTCTATCTAGAAGGGGAAAAAAGAGATTGTAATGGTAAAGTGGATGCCTGGTGTTTCCTTATGTTTTGCAGAAAGAAAATCTGGGCTTCCTTTTAATAAACTAGATTTGTGGAGCCAGATTTGGGCCCCAAAAGGCAAGGTCTTTACCTCCTCATTGGCTGTGAGGCATAGTGTTGTCCTGTCCATAGATAATACTTCTTTTTTATGTTGGGGACCAAAGGAGTCATATGTGATCACAGTTCAGTGAACATGTGATTTCAGGGAGAGAGATCTCAGTGGCAGAATAGTGCTTAGTATGTGCAAATTGTGTTTGGCTGGAAGTAAAGAAACCCTGAAACCCCGATTTATGGTAGTATATTCTTCTGGCATAAAAAGTAAGTGAAAGAAAAATACTGAATGATGTCACTTATGTGTGAAATCAAAAGGATACCAAACTTGTAAAAACTGAGTCGAATGATGGTTACTAGGGGCTGGGGCAGAAGAAATTGGGGAGATGTTGTTTAAGGATATTAATTCAAAACCAAGTTGATAAGTCATAAGTCCTAAAGATTTAATTCACTGCATCCTGCTTGTAGCCAACAATACTGTATTATAAGCTTCAAAGTTACTAAGAGACTAGATCTTAATTATTTCCACCACAAAAAATGAAATTATAATTATGTGAAGTGATAGAGATGCCAACTATGATGGTAATGATATTGCAATATGTGAATGTACTGAATCAATATGTCTTACATCTGACAACATCGTATGGCAATTGTGGTACAGTAATTTTGTTTTTAGTTGTTAAGTCATGTCTGACTCTTTTTGACCCCATGATCTGTAGCCCACCAACCTCCTCTGTCCATGGGATTTCCCAGGCAAGGATAATAGAGTGGCAACCCGCTCTAGTATCTGGCATTTTCCAGACCCTGGGTTTGAACCCGTATCCTCTGTATTAACATGTGGATTCTTTACCACTGAGCCACCTGGAAAGCCCTGTATGGCAATTAGACTCCAGTAAAAAGAAATCTACAGATACATTCTACTGCATATAATACAGATTAAAAAAAAAAAAACAAGAAGGACCTATTGTATAGCATTAATAACTATGTGTTATCTTGTAATAACATATCCTGGGAAAGAATCTGAAATATATATCTACATATCTATATATCTATATCTATATCTATATATATATAACTGAAAGTTTGGTATACACTTGAAATTAATAAGACATTGTAAATCACTATGTCTCAATTTTTAAAAAAGGAAATTTTAAAAACGAAGGTCAAAAAGTAAGTGATTTCTGGTACCCGCTCAGCAGTTCAATCATGTTGGTACTCACATGGCTCCAGTTCCCTTGGCTTGTCCCTGATATTGTAAGATGGCTTCTTTGCACCCAGCTATGTATCACCATCCAAGGTAAGAGGAAGGCAACTAGGAAGAATGATCCATGTCAGTCACATCTGTTTCCTTTTATGAAGGAAACAAAAACTTTCCCAGAAATATTTCCCAGCAGACTTCAGGGTGTATCACTTGACCACCTCCAGCTGCAAGGGAGGCTGAGAAATCCAGGATCAGGGTCATCATGATTGGCTGTGACCAAATTAACCTGAAGTTTTGCTGATCCTGAATATAACTAGATTCTATCAGCAGGGGTGGGGGATAAGAGTGCTCTGGATAGACAAGTAAAAGTGTCTGTCAAATACAGTAACTTGAATGAGCAAATAGTTTATTTTATGCTTTTTTTTTAGTTGTTTTTTTTTTTAATGCAGATCATCTTCAAAGTCTTTAATGAACCTGTTACAATATTGTTTCTGTTTCATGTTTTGACCCTTTGGCCACAAAGCATGTGGGATCTTAGTTCCGCAACCAGGGATTGAACCCTCAACCCCTGCATAGAAGGTGAAGTTCCAACTACTGGACCACCGGGAAATTCCAAGGAGTTTATTCTGTGTGCTCTTGCTTGCTCAGCTGCTCCGTTGTGTTAGACTCTTTGTGACCCTTAGTTTATTTTAGATGGGATTAAATTCCAAATCCCAATCTATTATTTATTATCTGCTGCAAGTCAGCTAGCCTCAGGTTCTCGGGTAAAATAGAGAGAGTGATTTTTATCTCTGATTGTTGTCATTATTGCATAAGATGTTGTTTAAAATGCTTAGCAGAAGGAATGGGTAATAATAAGTCTTTAGGGATACTGGCCCCTTTCAACTTTGACCCATGGTCTATTTATGCAGAGGAAACTCTGTGCAGAAGAGACAGTGGCGAACAAGATGGTAGAGGAGTAGGTGGATGTGGAGTATATCTCTCCCCATGGATACATCAGGAATACACCTTCAGCCACAGAAGTACATGCAGAATACCAGCTGAGAGCAGACAGTGGAAAAGAATATAAGGACCCATGCAAACCTCAGTAGGATGAAGGGACTAGGGGGAAAAACAGGAGTGTTAGTAGGACTGGACCTGCCCTCAGCAGTGGTGGAACTGAAGCAGGGGTCCAATCCCCACATCCGGGCAATTGTCTGAGTCAGAGGAGAAACATTAAAGGCTGAGAGTGAAACAGCTGATCTGTGGCAGCCTAAATGGAATGAGAATCAGACAGTCCTTGCCACAGCCATACATTCCCCAGACGGGGACACAAATCTGCTGGAAGGTGCAGCAGCTGGGAGCTGGAGTTTAGGGATTGTGGAGCAACCCCAGGGTGAAGGCTGCTGTTGACTGTGGAGAGACGGGTTGAGGGGATGTGAGGGAGGAGATTGTGGTGGGAAAGGCCTGTGGAGGAAAGCCAGGCAGCCATGGAAGCCAGGCGATACTGCTGAGTCATGCGAGGGGGTGGAGCCATCACCATAGCCTCTCTCCCCCTACACGCCAGCATTGGCAGCTGAACAACAGAGAGGCTGGCTCATCAAACACCTGCCACACTGAGCTACAGAGTAGGACCCCACCCAAGGTACTCCTTCAAGTGCCTGATTCACCCATCTACAGAGTAGAACCCCAGTCAGGGGGGCCCCTCTATGTGCCTGATGTACGGAACAACAGAGAAGGACCCCAGGCAAGGGAGCCCTCTAAGTGCCTGAATGGGCCAAGCTACAGAGAAAGACTGGCCAAAAAGGCCTTCTGATCATCAGCTACAAGAGGCTTGGAAAAAGACTGCAACAGGGCCGTAACTCCTGCTGCAGAGGCAGTCCATATTCCTGCACAGTTGGTGCTGCCAGGGTCCCTGCAAGCCAAGCAGCTGCGCCACCTTCACACTCAACTCTCACTGGGGCAGAGCTGCCACAGGCCAAAAAAAGCCTTGCGCCTATTCGCACAGGCTCACTTCGGTCATGTCCGACTGCAACCCTGTGGCCTGCCAGGCTTCTCTGTCAGGGAGGGGGTTTCTCCAGACAAGACCCCCAAATTTAAAAAAAAAGAGACTGTGGCTCTTACCTGGGGCATCTAGAAATTAATCAGTGCGGAAGGAATTCAGTTCTCTCTGGCACCTTTAGTGAGGCACCTGTCACAGGTGGGTAGGGATTCCCAGTACAGGTGAATAAGCTAAGATCATGAGCCAGTGGACAAAATTTCTTAGAGATGTTGACTCTGCCTGCTCCCTGTGGGCCTCAGGAAGCCTTCAAACATAGTGTGAATAAATCACACTCACCCTCTAGCAAATGCCTACATGCTTCCAGGATTCCTGTTTTTCCCCCATCCCTGTCCCAACACAAGACACAGGCATACTGATTTTCATGCACAAAGAGTAGAAACCAGAAAGGTATGTTTGGTGCAATGATAAAAAGTTAGGCTCTGGTGTGGGTTCAAACCCCAGCTCTGTTGTAAAGTAGCTATGTGACCTCTGAGCAAGTTAGTTCATCTTTCTGTGCTGTGTGACTCTGAGCAAGTTACTTGATCCCTCTGTGCCTCAGTTTCCCTATCATTAAATGGAGGTGATTAAAGCACTTCATAAGGTCGTTGTGAGAAATAGATGAGCCAAATATACATACAGGGCTTCCGGGGTGACATCTGTAGTGGAATATCTTGCAGACACATTAGAATGGGTTTGGCCACCACTTGATTTAAATGTGCTCTGAGACGGTTACTGCACCGACAAAATAACAAGTAATCTTCTAATTCTCAAAATGGCTAAACTTCTAAATTACTCCTGGAGGATTACCCTAGAGCCCAAGGAAGTCCCCAGTGTTGCTTTTCAGCTTTGCTTGGGTTCCTTCTGAGCTTCTGCCAGGCCAGCCATAGAGGGAATATCCACAAGTGGGTATCATTAAAGTAGGGAAAACGTCAGTGCATTTTTCTTCTTGCTCTCTCTAACATACAAACAGGACCATGTGACTCTCTGGCTTGAAGAAGTCTCAGTGCCATTTCTTTGCCAGATTTCCTTACATGTCTCACAAATGTTTCCAGGCTATGCCACCTGGCGACACCTGCTTATCTTCTGCGACCCATGTGTCACATGTTCTGAAGATAATGGCTCTCAAACTTTAGCTGCACCATAAGTATCCAGAGAGCTGGTTAAAAAGCAGATTTTTGGGCCCTACAGAATTTTTGATTCAGCTGATGGGACTCAAGAATGTACATCTCTAACTGATCCATTCAGGTTGGCTGCTTTTCCTTTTCTGAAAGGAAATCAAGACTTTAAAAACTAATTTTTAATTCATATTTTTTCACCAATGCAGAGTAGTCCTCCCTGGCTAGATCTTGAGCTATTTGAAGTCTAGAACCTTGCTGATTCATCTTCATCCATCTAGGGACTTCCTGGCCTTCCTGGTCTAAGACCTAGTAGTTTTTCTCAGCAGTGTCTGATGCTCAAATGAAATTCAAATGAGTGAGGTTTGGCTTTGCATCTGTTCTGTCCTTCGTCTACAAAGCAGCAGTGCCAACTGAATTACTGGCAAGAACTTTTCTTAGTCGTGGTGGCAAGCTGACCAAGTTAGGCCCCCAAGACTTCCTCTGGGACCCACACACTCATTTGTCTGAAAACTGTATAAAGCTCAGTATACCCAGTAGAGGCACAACAGGAGCTTTTTATCTTCTGAAAGTCAGTACTCCAGTGTGGATAGATCTGCAGCCTTGGTTCATGGACACCTAGGGTATCTCGTTTTTATTCTCTTACCCAAGTTCTTCCCTTAAAGATGCAGAGAATACCCACTGATCTCATTTTAGATATCATAAATGAATTTTTTCTTTCATTTTGGCTGACCAGTACAAAAGGAACGGTAATCACACAACTGAGAATAGAATAACCTTAATGAATGTCCCTTCTAGAGAGAACAGGGTGTAACAGCTTGGCCTGAGAGTATATTTAAGCATGTGTTGTAATCTTTACTCTAGATGTGATCTGAATTTTTAATCATTGTTTTTATTATATTTGGCCATTGTTTTACATTGTATTAGGGCTTCCCTGATAGCTCAGTTGATAAAGAATACATCTGCAATGCAGGAGACCCTTATTTGATTCCTGGGTGGGAAGATCCACTGGAGAAGGGACAGGCTGCCTACTCCAATATTCTTGGGCTTTCCTTGTGGCTCAGCTGGTAAAGAATCCACCTGCAATGCGGGAGACCTGGGTTTGGTCCCTGGGTTGAAGAAGAATGTTTATTTTCCTAGCCAATGAAAATTTCTGATTGACTTAAATATTAGGATGACAGAAGGCCCTTATCTAACTTGAGTAACACAGATTTCTTTTGTGGGATTCTTGGTTTTACTGGACGTCTCATTTACCGGTCCTCTCTCTTTTAAGACCTGACTGGCATCAGACAAGCTTTGGCTGGCTATTTCACCATCCTGAACCTGGATTGCCTTATTTACCAAATGGAAATAATATTGTCTCATAATATTGCTGTGAGAAGTAAGTGAAACTGCGTAAGTAAGATGCCAAAATGTGTACTGCATTTTAAGTAGGGTCTAGAAGGGGCAGGGTCCCTGTATATAAAGTTTGGTACATAGTAGGTTCATAGTAAACATTAAATTAAAATATTTATTGAACACTTGCTGCTGCTGCTGCTGCTGCTGCTGCTGCTGCTGCTGCTGCTAAGTCGCTTCAGTCATGTCCAACTCTGTGCAACCCCATAGATGGCAGCCCACTAGGCTCCCCCGTCCCTGGGATTCTCCAGGCAAGAACACTGGAGTGGGTTGCCATTTCCTTCTCCAGTGCATGAAAGTGAAAAGTGAAAGTGAAGTCGCTCAGTCGTGTCCGACTCTTGGTGACCCCATGGACTGCAGCCTACCAGGATCCTCTGTCCATGGGATTTTCCAGGCAAGAGTACTGGAGTGGGGTGCCATTGCCTTCTCCAACTGAACACTTACTGCCTATGTAACTTCATGCACCATGCGAGGTGGTATAGGCTACAGAAGCATATAGTCAGTGGTGAGTAAGGGCCATTCATGCAAAATTAAGTAAAACAAAGGCAACAAATTCATAAATGGCAACAGGACCAACATAGCATAAAATAGTAGAAGCATGCATACCTAAGAGGATTGTAATCAAGGACTGAGTTTTGTCAGAGGAGGCAAGACGATTCTGAAGATTTCATAGAGAATTTTTTAAGTTTTTATTTTGATTCGTTTTTATCATCAAACAAAGAGGAGGTTTCCCACAAGCCTCAGTTTCTTAATTGATAAAATATGGATACTAAGAAAACGTTGTGAGGATTCAGGGAAATACATTGTGCAACTTAGTGGATTAATAAATGCTCAATAAACTGAACAATTCTATGAAGACCTACAAGACCTTTTAGAACTAACACCCAAAAAAGATGTCCTTTTCATTATAAGGGACTGGAATGCAAAAGTAGGAAGTCAAGAAACAGCTGGAGTAACAGGCAACTTGGGCCTTGGAGTATAGAATGAAGCAGGGCAAAGGCTAATAGAGTTCTGCCAAGAGAACGCACTGGTCATAGCAAACACCCTCTTCCAACAACACAAGAGATGACTCTACACATGGACATCACCAGATGGTCAACACCGAAATCAGATTGATTATATTCTTTGCAGCCAAAGATGGAGAAGCTGTATACAGTCAGCAAAAACAAGACCGGGAGCTGACTGTGACTTAGATCATGAACTCCTTATTGCCAAGTTCAGTTCAGTTCAGCCGCTCAGTCGTGTTCGACTCTTTGCAACCCCATGAATTGCAGCATGCCAGCCCTCCCTGTCCATCACCAACTCCCGGAGTTCACTCAGACTCACATCCATCGAGTCAGTGATGCCATCCAGCCATCTCATCCTCTGTTGTCCCCTTCTCCTCCTGCCCCCAATCCCTCCCAGCATCAGAGTCTTTTCCAATGAGTCAACTCTTCGCATGAGGTGGCCAAAGTTATTGCCAAATTCAGACTTAAATTGAAGAAAGTAGGGAAAACCACTAGACCATTCAGGTATGACCTAAATCAAATCCCTTATGATTATACAGTGGCAGTGAGAAATAGATTTAAGGGACTAGATCTGATACTGTGCCTGATGAACTATTGATGGAGGTTCATGACATTGTACAGGAGACAGGAATCAAGACCATCCCCTTGGAAAAGAAATGCAAAAAAGCAAAATGGCTGTCTGAGGAGGCCTTACAAATAGCTGTGAAAAGAAGAGAAGCGAAAAGCGAAGGGGAAAAGGAAAGATATAAGCATCTGAATGCAGAGTTCTGAAGAATAGCAAGGAGAGATAAGAAAGCCTTCCTCAGCTATCAATGTAAAGAAATAGAGGGAAACAATAGAATAGGAAAGACTAGAGATCTCTTCAAGAAAATTAGAGATACCAAGGGAACATTTTATGCAAAGATGGGCTCAAAAAAAGACAGAGATGGTATGGACCTAAGAAAAGCAGAAGATATTAAGAAGAGGTGGCAAGAATACACAAAAGATCTTCATGACCCAGATAATCACGATGGTGTGATCACTCACCTAGAGCCAGACATCCTGGATTGTGAAGTTAAGTGGGCCTAGAAAGCAACACTATGAACAAAGCTAGTGGAGGTGATGGAATTCCAGTTGAGCTGTTTCAAATCCTGAAAGATGATGCTGTGAAAGTGCTGCACTCAATATGTCAGCAAATTTGGAAAACTCAGCAGTGGCCACAGGACTGGAAAAGGTCAATTTTCATCCCAATCCCAAAGAAAGGCAATGCCAACGAATGCTCAAACTAAAGCACAGTTGCACTCATCTCACATGCTAGTAAAGTAATGCTCAAAAATTACTCCAAACCAGGCTTCAGCAATACATGAACCATGAAATGCCAGATGTTCAAGCTGTTTTTAGAAAAGGCAGAGGAATTAGAGATCAAATTGCCAACATCTGCTGGATCATTGATAAAGCAAGAGAGTTCCAGAAAAACATCTATTTCTGCTTTATTGACTATGCCATAGAATTTGACTGTGTGGATCACATCAAACTATGGAAAATACTTAAAGAGGTGGGAATACCAGACTACCTGACCTGCCTCCTGAGAAATCTACATGCTGGTCAGGAAGCAACAGTTAGAACTGGATATGAAACAGCAGACTGGTTCCAAATAGGAAAAGGAGTACATCAAGGCTATATATTGTCACCCTGCTTATTTAACTTATATGCAGAGTACATCATGAGAAATGCTGAGCTGGAAGAAGCACAAGCTGGAATCAAGACTGCTGGGAGAAATCTCAATAACCTCAGATATGCAGATGATACCACCCTTATGGCAGAAAGTGAAGAACTAAAGAGCCTCTTGATGGAAGTGAAAGAGGAGAGTGAAAAAGTTGGCTTAAAGCTCAACATTCAGAAAACGAAAATCATGGCATCCAGTTCCATCACTTCATGGCAAATAGATGGGGAAACAGTGGAAACATTGGCTGACTTTATTTTTCTGTGCTCCAAAATCACTGCAGATGGTGATTGCAGCCATGAAATTAAAAAACGCTTACTCCTTGGAAGGAAAGTTATGACCAACCTAGACAGCATATTAAAGCAGAGACATTACTTTGCCAACAAAGCTCTGTCTAGTCAAGGCTATGGTTTTTCCAGTGGTCATGTATGGATGTGAGAGTTGGACTGTGAAGAAGGCTGAGAACTGAAGAATTGATGCTTTTGAACTGTGGTGTTGGAGAAGACTCTTGAGAGTCCCTTGGACTGCAAGGAGATCCAACCAGTCCATTCTAAAGGAGATCAGTCCTGGGTGTTCATTGGAAGGACTGCTGTTGAAGCTGAAACTCCAATACTTTGGCCACCTGATTCAAAGAGCTGACTCATTGGACAAGACCCTGATGCTGGGAAGGATTGAGGGCAGGAGGAGAAGGGGGCGACAGAGGATGAGATGGCTGGATGGCATCACTGGCTTGATGGACATGGGTTTGGGTGAACTCCGAGAGTTGGTGATGGACAGGGTGGCCTGGTGTGCTGTGCTTCATGGCGTCTCAAAGAGTCAGACATGACTGAGTGACTGAACTGAACTGAAAACTGTAACTGTTGAAGAGGAAAACAAATCTAGGAAATATTAGTTAAAAAAAAAAAAGCTTGGGACCAGCAGTCTGGAAACCTGAGTCCTTCATTTCTCTGAGTCTACAAGGATGAAAGTAGAGGACCATCAGACTCTCAAAGCCCCTTCCAGCACGATGGTCCTTTGTGCTGGGCTCTGTGTAACTGCATGGTGAGTGGGGTCTAAATGGGCAAAGGTCCCTGCCCTAACCACCAGCTGCACACCAGATGCTGCCTGCTCCCTCCTCTGGCTCTCAAGGTGTCTTGTGAGTATGTTCAGTTCATAGAGAGTTGGGTTTGAATTTTGGCTCTGGGCCTCAGTTTCTGTAGGAGAATATAGTTTTTATTTACATTGTAGGGTGGTTATAAGGAATCGAGGAAGTGGTGACTATGATGATGGTGGTGGTGATGATGATGGTGGTGGTGGTAACTATGATGGGGATGGTGATGATATTGATGGTGGTTGTGGTGGTGGTGTGTGGCTGTTGTTACTACTCTAATATCTCTTGACCTAAGGAAACAGGAATTTGTCCCTTGCATCCTCCTGCTCCCAAGCATTATTCCCCTCTCCTGTCCAGGTGTGTCTGTTTCTTTTTCATTCCTTTGCTTCCAGTGTTATTTTACTGGCCCCCAAAAGCAGTTGTATTACCATCTTGTCTTGATATTGTCCAGGTCCCCCCAAGAACACAGAAAGTTCCCTTGCAAGTTTCTTATCCTTTTGGGTTTGGTTCCTGTATTTCACATTGTTCCACGCTCATGGACCCCAGTTACTGGGCAAAAGATATGCTGTGATATTCTATGCATATTTATATCAAGACCTCATGATACATACATCATTGCTTGCATACATGCTAAGACATTTCAGTCGTGTCCGACTCTTTACAACCCTTTGGACTTAGCCCTCGGGGCTCCTCTGTCCATGGGGACCCTCCAGTCAAGAATACTGGAGTGGGTTGTCATTCCCTCCTCCAAGGGATCTTTTTGACTCAGGGAATGAACTCACATCTCTTACATCTCCTGTATGGGTAGGCAGGTTCCTTACCACTAGCAACACTGGGAAGCCCATATATATGTACCATTACCTTTGTTCATTTCACTGAAATTCAGTTTTTGCCTTCACTTCTAACTGAAACCAGTGTTTGAATAAAAATAATGCTGGACACAAAGAAGTCAATCACACACTCATTTCTGAGAGCAACCACATAAAATTAGTGAGTTCAGTCCTTACATGCACAGCAGGTATGTTAATGCACTGGAGGAACTTTGCAAATCAGTTGGATCTAGGCTCACTTCTAACCAGCTAGCCTTAGCCGGGGTGCCCTGAAGTCAGAAACCCCGAGGAAGTGTATACAGTGTGAGAAGAGTTTCCTAAGACACTCTGTTAACAGCCAAGATGAGAGGCTGACATTTTTAAAAGACAGAGAGGGGGAAAGGTGAGAAGCCAACTTACCAGGAAGATAGCGCCAGAGTTGAACCTATGATGTCAACTCAGATACGCAGCGTCGTTGCCAAGATAGCTGTGGCTGAGTTATCTTGGGAAGAAACAACATTCTGGATTGATGGGCTAGACATGGGGGAGTTTGTGAATTTAAAAGCAGTCCCTCCAGCCCCTCTTCCCCCGACTTCAGTAAAAGCCTGTCTTGAACTGTGCCACTCAGGCAGGGAGTTAAAAGAAGCCCAAGCTAGAGCAAAATTTCCAATTTGGAAGCTAGAAGCTGCTCCTTCTTACTCAGCTCTTCCTTTTTTTTTTTTTTTAAAGGATTTATTATTTACTTGTTTATGGCTGCGCTGGGTCTTCATTGCTGCACACGGGCTTTTCTCTAGTTGTGGCGATCAGGTCTAGCTGCAGTGCGCAGGCTTGTCATCGCAGTGGCTTCACTTGTGGAGCACAGGCTGTAAGGCGAGCAGGCTTCAGTAGTTGTGGTCCCCGCTCTAGAGCTCAGGCACAGTAGTTGTGCACAGGGGCTTAGCTGTTCCGAGCCATCTTCCTGACCCAGGGATCAAACCGGTGTCTCCTGCATTGGCAGGCAGATTCTTTACCACTGAGCCACCAGGGAAGCCCCTTGCTCAGCGTGTCTGCTCCTTCCGTTCAGTTCAGTTCAGTCGCTCAGTCATGTCCGACTCTTTGTGACCCCATGAACTGCAGCACGCCAGGCCTCCCTGTCCATCACCAACTCTCGGAGTTCACCCAAACTCATGTCCATCGAGCCGGTGGTGCCATCCAGCCATCTCATCCTCTGTCGTCCCCTTCTCCTCCTGCCCTCAAGCCTTCCCAACATCAGGGTCTTTTCCAATGAGTCAGCTCTTTGCATCAGCTGGCCAAAGTATTGGAGTTTCAGCTTCAACAGCAGTCCTTCCAATGAACACCCAGGACTGATCTCCTTTAGAGTGGACTGGTTGGATCTCCTTGCAGTCCAAGGGACTCTCAAGAGTCTTCTCCAACACCACAGTTCAAAACATTAATTCCTCGGCACTCAGCTTTCTTTATAGTCCAACTCTCACATCCGTACATGACCACTGGGAAAACTTGCCCACACCTAACTTTGTGCTCGATTTTGCTTTCTTATTATATGCTTTGTCATTTGTCAATTGCTTTGAAGATGAAATTAGGACCTGCCATTGTTAAGCTCTCCACTGCAGCAAGCACAGAGCTTTAGACAAGGTATCATTCCGTTCAGTGTTCCTGAAACTGGTCAATGAAATCAGCAAAGCTTAGGGATTTAAGAAACTTAGGACTAATGTTAGGTATAATGGAATTATTCCACTCTATGGGGAAGTCATATAGCTGGGGTCCCCAACCCTGGGCCAAGGGCCTGTTAGGAACTGGGCCGCACAGCAGGAGGTAAGCAGCGGGTGAGCAAGCAAAGCTTCCTCTGTATTTACAGCAACCCCCCGCCCCACACAGTCACTCACATTACAACCTCAGCTTCACCTCCTGTCAGAGCAGCAGCGGCATAATACATATAACGCATTTGAATCATCCCTAAAGCATACCACAGCCCCCATGTCTGTAAAAAACTGTCTTCTGTAAAACTGGTCCCTGGTGCAAAAGTGGTTGGAGACTGCTGCCGTGGAAGGCTGTGAGTTCATGGGTCAGGCTGACCTGGGACTGAGTCCTAGCCCCAGGCACTCTTTGCCAGTGACCTTGGTGAGTTGCTGTTGTCGCACATGTTCATCTCTGGGTTCATCTGAACTTCTTGTCTCCAAGTCTCACCTTCTTCATCTCTAAAGGGAGGGCGGTCATGATCCCTACTGCATAGAATACCAACAGTACCTACTTCAAAGAACCAACCTCATAATAAGAGTAAGTCCCTCATAATTCTTGGGAAGAAGTCATGGAAATTATGATTAAACAGCTCTTAGCACAGTGTCTGCTACATATTAGGCACTCATTGAGTGAGAGCTGTTAATAATAACGTGGTCATTTTCTACTTCAACTTTGGATTTATCTTGCAGGACAATTTTCACTCTTGTATTGACCAAATAATGATGTCATCCAAATAAATGTACTGGAGCTTTCCTTGAGGATTGATGGCGTTGTTCCCACTGTGGGAAGGTAGCACTGTGGATTTTTTTCCTTTTCCTTTTTATTTTGTATTGGGGTATAGAGCAGATTAACAAACAGTGCTGTGATAGTTTCAGGTGAACAGGGAAGGGACACAGTCATACATATACATGTATATCTATTCTCCTCCAAACTCCCCTCCCAGCCAGGCCTAGCATTGTGTTTTCATTATTTGATTGAGGTCCTTTTAATTTTTTTGTTAAAAATATCAAGATAAGAGAGGAGACATGGGTCTACCTGTGGCTGATACATGGATGTCTGGCAGAGGCCAATATAATACTGTAAAGCAATTGTGCTTCAGTTAAAAATGGATAAATTATATATATGTATATATGTTAGGATAATCCATTTACTGTATATAAAAAATCCCTGTGATATATGATTATGCAGAGGATTCTGGAGTTATCCGTGGAATAAGAATAACTGCCATTTATTCAGCATCTACCCCCTGTCTTGCCCCGTGTGGGGCACTTTGGCTCCATTACTTCACCTGATTCTCTGGCCACGATTTTAGCTCCATTTCACTGATGAAGGAACTAAAGCTCAAAGGGTAAGCAACTTGCTGTGGTCACATAATCCGAAAATAGCAGAGGTGGGTGTGATTTGAAGTGGACTCTGACATCAAGTCTGTGCCCTGGCCAGCACTCCTGACATCTGGAATATTCGCAGTCTTGTTCAGAGGTTAGGCATGCACCAGCCCCACCCCAGAGGCTGGGGTATGACTCTTCTACCTGTTTGCCAGGATTTTGCTGCCGCAGTTTAAGCCTGCGCGGAAACACCATTGTAAATTACTTATTTTGAAAGTTGGCTAATGGGCCTGCAGGATTCACTATTCACAGTAAACAACACCAACAGCACGCGAGAGAGTAGGTCTCCAGGCCAGGAAATCGCCTCATTTATCTTAATCCTTCCTCCTTCGCACACGCATCTCCTGTTTCTCCGGCACTTTCACACCCTGTCCCTTCCCTGGACACAGGATGTGTGTTTTGGGTGTCAGGGTACAAGCGCCCTGGCAGACGTTCCCGGCAGTGTTAACGATCTTGAGCTGTTCTCTGGTGTCTGCGATGTGGGGAAGACCAGGGGTAGAAGAAGCTACACCTTTGGTACATGTGTCTGAACAAATGTGTGACTGTTCACAACTGTCTCTAATTCTTCCCCCTCTGATGCACATCAATGGAGCTCCCCGTTAGGCATTAGGTGCCAGGCATGGGGCTGCGCTGACCATGGGATCAGGACTAAGATGACCTTTCCTGGAGGAGCTTGCAGAAAGGAGTGAGCTGGAGGAGACTGGCAAGCAGAGCGGGTCTCATTCTAATATAGTAAATGCAGCCATGTGTCTATACCCTGCAGCTCAGATGGTAAAGACTCTGCCTGCAATGCAGGAGACCTGGGTCCAACCCTCAGGAAGATCCTCTGGAGAAGGAAATGGCAACCCGCTTCAGTGTTCTTGCCTGGCTAATCCCATGGACAGAGGAACCTGGCAGGCTACAGTTCGTAGTGTCGCAAAGAGGTGGACATGACTGAGCGACTAATACCACTGCTACTACGAGTGTACAGCGGTGATACCGAGACCTGAAATGGCGTGGGAGGATGAAGGCAGAGCAAGTCCCGAATGTTTTGGTGAAATACATGATGTCTCAGCTAAACACAAGAAGTGCGATGGTGTGAGACCAGCAGATCTCAAACCACATTCCCTGGAACCACATCTTGACACCTGCCACAGACTAGGGACTATTATTTGAGCCTTGGAGAGATGGAGAGAATACAATAGATTCCAGGGCAATGAACTTCCAGAGTCAGACTTCTCCGCTATCAATGTATTTTGCGACCTTAGGTAAGTCACTTCACTCTTTTGGACTCAATTTCTTGGTCTGTGAAAGAGGGAAGTTGAAGAAGATAATAAAGCTCTCTTGCCAGTTTTGACTTCTTTACAGGGTAAAAGAAGATTTTTGAAGATTTCTTGATTTTTTTTTTTCCTGTGATAACAGCCCATGAACATCCCTGGCCCTGGAGTTAGAGGACAAAATACACATGGTCCTTGTTCTTGTGGAATTCACCAGCTGCCTGGGAAACAGTTTTAAACAAACGCAATATATAACTACAGATTACGGAGGGTAACTGCTTTTGAAGGAAAAGATTTTGGAAAAGTTTTCATTTCTTAAGCAGCTTGAACTTGTCTGTGATTCTCTTGATTTACCGTTGTGGTGAACAAAACTGCATCTTTTAAAAAGTGTTTTATTTATTTAGTTTTGGAAACGTCTGTGTGTGTCTGTGTTAGTCACTCACTCTTGGCAACTCCATGGACTGTAGCCCACCAAGGTCTTTTTTGTTTACATTAATTTTATCGAAATATAGTTGATTTACAACATTGTGTTAATTTCTGCTGTACAGCAAAGTGATTCACTTATACATGTATATGCATGCTAAGTTGCTTCAGTTGTGTCCAACTCTTTGTGGCCCCCATGGACTGTAGCCCACCAGGCTCCTCTGTCCATGGGATTCTCTAGGCAAGAACACTGGAATGGGTTGCTATACCCTCCTCCAAGGGATTGTCCCTATCCAGGGAGTGAACCTGCCTCCCTCATGTCTCCTGCATTGACAGGCAGGTCCTTTACCTGGGAAGTCTATATAGACTTTCTTTTTCATATTCTTTTCCATTATGGTTTATCACAGGGCAATTGAATACAGTTCCCTGGAAACTGTATCTTTTCAGTTGAGCACTCGGTATCCCCGAGAGCCGCAGGCCCAAGAGAACAGCAGGCATTGCTGAGTCATCCAGCTCTGTTTATCACAGGGCTTCTTAGGCCCTCTTCTGAGCCATCTGAGAGCCCAAGAGCCCTGATGATCAGGAAGGAGCAGCAAAGAAAAAGAAAGCAGTCACCCCTAGGCTGGAAGGGAACAAGAACCACGATTCTGCAGCAGCGTCAGATCCGATTGGACCCCGACATCAAGAGATAACTGTGAACAGACCAGTGTTAGCTGCTCCGACTACAAGCAGGCAGCAGTGAGAGGGTCACATTTCAGGGGGGTGGACAGCTGTCCCTAGAGTACTCCATCCTCACTGATGGGCTTGGCAATGAATGGCTCACCATGGAGAGCTGGGTTTTGCCGTGAGCGGTTATTTGCATCCAGGCTTAAAGAAGATAAGGGCATCATCCTCGGTCTCGTGGCTTTGATGAGACAAGATGAAAGCCCTTGGAGGAGGAGATGGCACCCCACTCTAGTGTTCTTGCCTGGAAAATTTCGTGGACAGAGGAGCCTAGAGGGCTACAGTCCATGAGATCGCAAAGCGCTGGGCACAACTGAGCACAGACCTGCATGTGCACACACACACACACACACACACACACAGTGAAAGAGAGGAGAAGGGAAGTTTCTTTGGTGATTTCAGCTCCCACCCATGTGTGGCTGTGAATTTCCAAAGTTATAAATTACTGATCAGGTTCAGAATGGAATTCCAGCAGGCTTTCTATTGCGCGTGTTCCTTAGAGGTTCTCTAGAAGGACTGTCACATTTTTCTCACTGTGACCCTGGGATGATCTACGTAGCTTATCTGATTTAAATAACACAGCCTGCTTAAGTGACACATTCAGGGTCGCCTAGCAAGTGAGTACCAGGGCCAGGAAGAGAACTCAGATAGTCCAACTCTTTTACCTTTCATAATGGACCAGGCTAGGTTTCTTATTTTACTTCTGCATTCTCGGAAATCAGACATGAGCCTGCAGTAAACTTCTCTCTTGGGGAAAGACTGACTTGGTCAATTCATAAACTGGAGAGTTTGCAGCAGTAAAAGAAGTCTCTATAAAAAAAAAAAAACAACAGAAAGAAAAGCTCCTGAATTCAGTCCCTAGCCCACATTCCTGGCTCAGACAAGCAGCGGCATTTGCCCTGACTTGCCTGGCTCAGTTCCAAGCCCCAAGACTACTGGATCTCTGGAAACAAAATGGGGGTGGGGGGTGGGGAGGGGATCTCGGAGAAAGAGGAGAGAGTCCAGGCAGAACGACACATTGCAGGAAGTTCTCTATCATCGGGGAACCCCACCTGCTCCCAAACCTGCTTCAGCCATGCTCCTGCAAAGGTTACTAATGGAAAAACCCTGGGAACCAAGGCCTTTGACAGAGCTCTACAGGACAGTGAGAGTGACATCAAGTGGATGAAGGAGTGAATGAAACAGTCACATGAACTCAGTCCCGTGGTAGAGCATGGCCATTCTGTGAAGCAGGCTTCCTGTTCAGAGCCATCCTTAGGATTCGGTGTTTGGTTCCACCCCACACCCCGGTTCTCTAGCCTGTGTATTTCTCCAGGGATCTCCTTGCAGGAATCTGAGTTCTCCTTGCACAGGGAGGGTCATCCTCTAAGCTCAGTCATTCTGATGTCTTTGTGGGAACTGGGGAATAAGGTTTGTTTAGGAGATTCATTTGATATGAAATTGGCAGATATTTGAGCGTAGGTACTATGTGTCATATACTGCCTTATGTATTGGGGATGTAAAGACAGTCCTTACACTCTAGATGCTTACTGTCTAATTTAGCGAGAAAGTCAGTATCACATGTAAGCATGGAGAAGAAGTGTCTAATCCGTCTCATTAGGAAGGGCAACACCTGAGTTGAGCCTTGAAGGGATAAAGTAGCCACACAGGACACTATGTGGTGAGAGTCTAAAGAGCAGCCTCAGCCAAGTATGGAAATGGAGAACAGCATCTGGATGTGGATAAAGATTTCCAGACTCTGGGACAGTAGACTGAGGTTTAGAGCAATCGCTTTTTCCTGGTTTCCTCCTCTGCAAGACGAGAGGGTGGTCTCCAGCCTCGGCTTATTCCACGCACGTATCCCATGAAGAGGATGAGTTTGGAGGGTGCTTCACTTGAAAAGCTACATATGCTTCCAATGCCATCTGTCTATTTGTTTTAAAGAGTGAGATCTTAGCTTTGTTTAAATGTGCCAACATGACAGTACACCAGAACTTGAAGTCTGAATCCAACCAAACCTATGACAAAATAGTTTTAATTGCAGTAAAATACACATAACCTAAAACTTACTATCTTAACCGTGTCTGAAAGTACGCATAATGGCATCAAGTACGTTTCCTTTGTCACTCAACTTTCACCACTGTCCATCTCCAGAACTCAGCCATCAACCCAGCCTGTAACTCTGAGCCCATGAAACAGTAACTTCTCCACCCCAGCCCTTGGTCAGCTGCCTTTGTTTGCAGTCACTGAATTGTTTTTGCCTTTCATGTATAAGCCTCAGGCTGATTTTCCAACAGCATGCATAAATGGAACTATCCAGTAGACAACTTCAGACAGAGGGACGGCCGTCAGTTTTTTGGTTCTTGCCAAGAGGCTCATTTCTCTCAGATGTGACTTCAAAATGCAAAGTTAAGGAGCCTTATAATTCGGATACCACTTCACACCAGTCAGAATGGCTGCGATCCAAAAGTTTGCAAGCAATAAATGCTGGAGAGGGTGTGGAGAAAAGGGAACCCTCTTCCACTGTTGGTGGGAATGCAAACTAGAACAGCCACTATGGAGAACAGTGTGGAGATTCCTTAAAAAATTGCAAATAGAACTGCCTTATGACCCAGCAATCCCACTGCTGGGTATACACACCGAGGAAACCAGAATGGAAAGAGACACATGCACCCCAATGTTCATCGCAGCACTGTTTATAATAGCCAGGACATGGAAACAACCTAGATGTCCATCAGCAGATGAATGGATAAGAAAGCTGTGGTACATATACACAATGGAGTATTACTCAGCCCTTAAAAAGAATACATTTGAATCAGTTCTAATGAGACGGATGAAACTGGAGCCGATTATACAGAGTGAAGTAAGCCAGAAAGAAAAACACCAATACAGTATACTAACACATATATATGGAATTTAGAAAGATGGTAATGATGACCCAGTATGAGAGACAGCAAAAGAGACACAGATGTGTAGAACAGTCTTTGGGACTCTGAGGGAGAGGGAGGGGGTGGGATGATTTGTGAGAATGGCATTGAAACATGTATACTATCATGTAAGAAATGAATCGCCAGTCTATGTTTGATGCAGGATGCAGGATGCTTGGGGCTGGTGCACGGGGATGATCCAGATAAATGATATGGGGTGGGAGGTGGGAAGGGGGTTCATGTTTGGAAACTCATGTACACCCGTGGTGGATTCATGTCAATGTATGGCAAAACCAATACAGTATTGTAAAGTAAAATAAAGTAAAAATAAAAATAAAAAGTCTCATGCACCCCGATGTTCACTGCAGCACTATTTACAATAGCAAAGACATGGAAGCAATGTAAATGTCCACCAACAGAGGAATGGACGAAGATGCTGTGGTACATTTAGACAATGGAATATTACTCAGCCGTAAGGAAGGATGATGTAATGCTGTTTGCAGCAACATGGATGTTCCTCAGTTCAGTCAGTCGCTCAGTCATGTCCGACTCTTTGTGACCCCATGAATCGCAGCACGCCAGGCCTCCCTGTCCATCATCAACCCCCGGAGTTCACTCAGACTCACATCCATCGAGTCAGTGATGCCATCCAGCCATCTCATCCTCTGTCGTCCCCTTCTCCTCCTGCCCCCAATCCCTCCCAGCATCAGAGTCTTTTCCAATGAGTCAACTCTTCGCATGAGGTCGCCAGAGTACTGGAGTTTCAGCTTCAGCATCATTCCTTCCAAAGAAATCCCAGGGCTGATCTCCTTCAGAATGGACTAGTTGGATCTCCTTGCAGTCCAAGGAACTCTCAAGAGTCTTCCTAGAATTTGTCATACTGAGCAAGGTAAGTCAGACACAGAAAAACAAATACATGATATCACTTCTGTGTGGAACCTAAAATAAAAGGATACAAATGAACTTATTTACAAAATAGAAGTGGAGTCACAGATATTGAAAACAAACTTATGGTTACCAGGAAATGGGGTGGGTGAAATAGAAGATTGGGACTGCTGTATACACCCTACTCTACATATAGAATAAGTAACTAATAAGAACGGACTATATAGCCCAGGGAACTCTCCCGTAATACTCGGTAATGGTCTGTATGGGAACAGAATCTAAAATAATCATAATAATAATGGATAATGTATAACTGATTCACTTTTCTGTACACCTGCCTGAAACGAACACAACATTTTAAATAAACCATGCATGCTTAATCCCTCAGTGGTGTCCGACTCTTTTCGACCCCATGGACTGTAGGCATCCAGATTCCTCTCTCTATGGGATTCTCCAGGCAAAAATCCTGGAGTGGACAGCCATTCCCTTCTCCAGGGGTTCTTCCCAAACCGAGGTTTGAACCTGGGTCTCCTGCATTGTGGGCTGATTCTTTACTGTCTGAGCCACCAGGGAAGCCCTAATCAGCTATGTGCTGTGCTTAGTTGCTCAGTCGTGTCTGACCCTTTGTGACCCCATGGACCATATGTAGCCCACCAGGCTCTTCTGTCCGTGGGAATTCTCCAGGCAAGAATTCTGGAGTGGGTTGCCATGCCCTCTGCCAGGGGAGCTTCCCAACCCAGGGATAGAACCCAGGTCTTCCACATTGCAGGCAGATTCTTTACCATCTGAGCCACCAGGAAAGCCCAAATCAACTATACTCCAATATAAATTTTAAAAAATGTTTCTTCTCCCAGCCTAGAGCACAGAACCCACGAGGGAAGCGTGAGCTCCCCCTGGAGTTCAGTGCTTGTGTAGCAACAATCCAGGCAAAAAGCTCGAATTGGTGGTGGATTTGGGAAGGGAAAGGAGATTAGAGAGCCACTAGGGAATCCCAGGGACGAGGGAGCCTGGTGGGCTGCCGTCTATGGGGTCGCACAGAGTCGGACACGACTGAAGTGACTTAGCAGCAGCAGCAGCAGGGCGTTTGTAAGTACAACCTGTCCTCTCTCCTTCTCACACCCTGGACTGCTTTTCGTAATCCTGCCAACACTTAAATCCCTTTTGCTGCCTAGACTGTCCGGAGTAATTGAGAACGCTGGTGCTTCAGTGAGCACTGCTGTTCCTCCAGTCAGTGTGGAAGGAATGTTCCAGCAAAGGGCCAGAGATGTGCTCCCAGAGACGGCAGAAATCAAGTGAAACATAAAACGCGGGCCCTGACCACCTCTGGTCCCAAAGGCTTGCTTGGAACGTCTCACCAAATGGAAGCTTTCCTGTTTCTGCATTAATCCTTTGTATGCTGGCTAAATTCCAACTCAAGTAATTACATTCTCTCTTACCCAAATCCCCCTGGCAAATTTAGTCCTTTCATAGGTCTTCTTGTGATTTTTATTTTTTATTTTTTTTTAGTTTTTGTGGTGTTTTGCTCTTGATGTGGCAGTTTTCCGAAGAGATTTTGCCTTTCTGCAAGAGGGCAGAGAGGGTGGGCCCACTGGCTCTGTGTATTATCTTCAGAAGAATTGCAGGGGCGAAGTAAAGGTGATGGAGCCATGCTGAGCACAGCAGAACCCTGGAGAATGAGAGGCCTCCAGAGATGCCCTCATGAGACCCTTCCCTCAGGTAGGTGTGTGATCAAACCTCTGATGTTATCCACTGACTTCTTGGTGTAAAGTCTCCATGACCCTCCGCAGTGAGACAGCCAGTTTTATTACTCTTTGGGCAAATGATTCGAACTTATCCTTAAATGGAACCCCTGCGGCTTGGGTGTTGCCGCTGGTCCACCCTCTGTTTGTGTTTGATTGACAGACAGTCTATTGTTTGGTTTCCCAGCGTTATGATCTGGATTTTGCTTTGGGATGATGGCACTGTAGACGTTTTTGGTTATTTGGATCCAAAAATCTCTAAAACATGCCAGCAATTTCTCAGTAATTATATTTTAAATATAAAGTATAATCAGATCATCAAACTGTGATCAATTATCAACATAATCAAATATCACATGATCAACCTCCAGCCCATGAAGCATTTATTAAATTACTATGTCCCCTTCCCTTCCATCTAAGTCACCTTGAGGAAGTTAGCTAACAGTTTCGTGCTTTGGTTTTCTTACTTGTAGCTTGAGGATGATAAGAATAGCTACTTCATAAGATTATTTTGATGATTTATTGGGAGTACATGGAAAGTCACTACTACTACTGTTATTACAAGTTATTATTTTATTATAAAACACTAAATATTAAGCAAACATATATACTGTGGAATTGATCTTCTAAGAAGGTAATGAAATACTCAAAATATCTCTTAAATAAAATGAGGATACCAAGGTAACTAAGCAATGGTCCTGTCCTCAGTACACTTGGGATCTAATGAAGGAGTCATATGTCTTTTTCTCTTAATTTTTTAACATAGTTTTTTTTTTTCAGATTAATTTATTTGCCAGGTGAGGGCTTAGTTGCATCATGGTGGATCTTTCATTGTGGCGCAAGGACTCTCCAGTTGTGCTCAGGCTCAGTAGTCCTGGCACACGGGTTTAGTTGCTCCACAGCCTGTGGGATCTTGGTTCCCCGACCAGAGATAGAATCCGCGTCCTCTGCACTGCAAGGTGGATTCTTATACTGGGCCACCAGAGAAGTCCCAGAGTCGTATGTTCTTCAATGCTGTCGTCCTAATACCTAGATCCATGCCTGGCATTTACAGTGGGAGGCCAATAAATGTTTGTTATTAGGATTATTGAATGTATAAAGGACTTAAGCACAAACATACGGAAGGTAAATTGCCAGTGAGGAGAATTGAGGACAGCTTCATACAGAGGTTTGCATCTGATCTTTGAATTCTCTGGTTGAATTCAATGATTGAATTCAGTCTCAGGAATGGACATGATCTTGATAGATCAGGAAAGAAGTAAAAGGCCCTCAAAATCACTTACTGAAACAGTGTTTCCAAATTTTTATTGGATTAGAGGACATGAAGAAAATAGTAATATTTACACAGGACACTGGTCAAAGGCTCTATGTAAGAACATGCTCCCCAAGAGAACAGATTTTGGCTGTTGTGGTCAGTTTTGTATCCCCAATACCTAGGATGGTACTTTGCAGATATTAGTTGAATAGCAGCAAAGGGGAAACACTTAGAGCTGGTCTGTAAAAGGCATGATTGGGGCCACTGGGGTGCAGGATTCACAAGAAAATGTAGAAAGAGTAAGAAAGGCTGGAGGCAAACCTAGGATGCTTTTGAATGCTGCCCCAAATAGGTCTTTATTACTAGGGCATGGGCTCTACTAAAAATTTTGGATTGGAAGCTCTTAATAAGAAAGACAGTTCTGCGTGGGGGCCATTTAAAGAACAGAGAAAAATACTAGGAGAAGAAAATAAAAAAGGTGACTATTTGTAGCGTCAGGATGGCAGACAGTGAGGGACTGAGATATTGGGTTGGCCAGAATGTTCAAATACAAATGAACTTTTTGTCCAACCCAATAGGAAGGGGAATGTTAAGAGAAGATGTGAAGAAATATTTGATAGGACATGGCTGGAGTGAGTTGAAAAAGGCAAGGCAAGAGTTATGTCATTACTAATGCACTCTTCCACCTTAGTGGAAAAAGTGTTAGTTGCTCAGTTGTGTCCACCTCTTTGCAACCCACCAGGCTCCTCTGTCTGTAGGTTTCTCCAGGCAAGAATACTGGAGTGGGTTGCCATTCCCTTCTCCAGGGGATCTTCCTGACCCTGAGATCGAACCCAGGTCTCCTGCATTGCAGGCAGATTATTTATCATCTGAGCCACCAGGGAAGCCCAGAGTACTTAACCTCTCCATCTGTTTCCACATCTACAGAATGAATGACTGTAACTATTCCTGCAATGCCATTCATCCCTAGTATTTTAGAATTCTCTAATCTCATCAAATTCTCAGTACATGAGAGACTTTCCAATGTACTTCGTCATTTCTCCCACCCCTCCTCCACCTCAGTTGGTAGTGACATTTCCGTTTCCCACTTTGGACTCCCTTAATTCTTTGAAGAATGTCAGGCTAACATTCATTCAAGTATAGCATATAGATCCTTAGGGCACAGGGTGGAGTCGTGTGCCCTGTGCCATCTGAAGATACTCAAATAGCATTGTCTTCCCTCTACTTTTCTCTTATTCATTGGGTCTTCTAGGGGGACCCCTGGCATAGATTTTTTTTTTTAATGCATAGGAATTATGTCTTACTCCCCTTTGCTAATACAAGCTTGGCTTAGAATAACTGCTCACAACTATGAGGGACAAATGAATGAATGAGTAAATGCTTTGATGATGGGGAGACATCCCTTGGATTGTAGCTTTTTGGCCTCTGGGAAGTTCTGGTCAGATGCTTTATGACAAGAAACTGGCTAACAGCATCTTTTGTGTTTTTCTTTCCTTGAGAACTCTTAAGCTAAATGTTTTTCTAAACCTTTGTTCTCCTACAGCTATTGCTGTCATTTGCTTCTTGGCCTTTCTCATCCATAATTGGTTACCTTCCCAAGCTCATCTGAAGTCTGGGGAATCAGTTGTGTCATCCTTTTCTCTTAAGATTAGAACATTGACTGTTATGTGCCCAGAAATTCCATCCATGGTCTCAACATAGTCTTTCCAGGACAGAGACCTAGAATGAGTTAATAAGCACCAACACATTTGCTAAACTTAAAAGAATACTCTTCTTATTGTGTGGCAATTGGTAAAGAACTTATTAATTAAGGACATAAGATAGAGAGAAATCTCCCAAGAGGCAAAAAGCCATTACAAAGACATTGTGGAACCAATCTAGCAGTTAATGGAATACTCAGAGGTTCTTCAAAAAAAAGAGAGAAAGTGAGGGGGGGAGTCACTTTTCAAAGGGTGTCACCAAATTAATGATATATTATAGATTGTGGGAAACTTACCAAAAGACAGATAGAATATAAAAACAAAGCAAAAAGCCTCCTAAACTTTTGTTTTCATACAATCCAATCTTTATATGGTAACATCTCCTGATCCTAAATATACACCCACTCCACCACAAAGCATAAAAGTAAATTGAGATAGAAATCAGAATCAAACTACTGTTGCAAATGAGAATTAATAGTACATTTGCTTTTGTTCTGAGACAAAACAAATAACTCATTTCAACTGCCTGTGAGTTGTTTGTTTAAGACAGAACTAGCAAATTAACAAGAAATGCCAGGCTCTCCTCCATTTCCCTTTTCAATTTTAAGTTTTCCCCTACAGATTATCCGGTCGTATGAGAACAGTGTTGTGTTTTAGAGAGGGATTTGGTGAGATGAGGCAAAAGCAGAGGATTACCCAGGAATTGGGTCCCCTGGAGTGATAACAGAGATCTGACAGGCCTATTCTATTAAGATGCTTATCTTCCTAGCTCCAGCCCTGTGAGCAGACGCCCATGGACATTGACTGCATCAAGCATCCCAACGACATAGCATCACAAAGCATATGGTCGCGGGATCTTAATAACTCTGTGTTGGATCCCAGTGAACCTTTCATCTTTGAGGCAAAACCAGACCTGGGAAATATTAATATCTGCATCAGAGGAGCAGCATATAAATTCAGAGTACGAGAATGAGAAAAATCAGGGACATTAGTTTCTTTATGTTGTGATTCACATGTAACCTAGACCAATCCTCTGAACACAGATAATACATTCATAAGTTAAAACTTGTGAATTCTTTATTCCACAAGTTTGGAGGGAGGGGTGAGATGCATTTACATTAATGCACATAAAATGGGAAAGTAGAAAGATCACTGGACATGGAATGTGGACATTTGATTTTGAATTTATATGAGTTTACGTGAGCTCTGCTATTAGGATGTATTGCTCACACCTCGTGAGCCTTTCCTTTCTCAGCTGCAAAAGGGGGTAAAATCATACCCACACTGCCTGCCTCGTACAGTAGCTGTAAAGCTCACATAAAATATGCCAGAGCACGATACCATCCATAGAATTTAAGAAGGTGGTGGTGATGATCATGATGATGAGTTATTAGCTCAAAGCAAGTACCTTAGTCTGTCTTGAAAGAAAATGACTAAGCTTTGTGATAAATGGTGGTAGAAATGAAAACATAGTTTATTTATTTACGTATTTGTGCCAGGTATTAGTTGCAGCAAGCAGGATCTGGGGTCTTCGATCTTCCTTGCAGCATGTAAGATCTTCAGCTGAAGCACTCAAACTCTTAGTTGTGGCGTGTGGGATATTAGTTCTCTGGCCAGGCATCGAACCTGACTCCCTAATGTTACAAGGCAGATTCTTAACCATTGGAGCACCAGGGAGGTCCCTCAATGTCTTTTTCAACACTCTTGCTCTACATGTTTAATTTTTGAGTATCTTTCTACTTTATATAAAATATAGAGGTCAAATGGGAGTTGAATAACTTGGCTTGCTTTCTATAATGTACCCGCTAAGTATTATGCCAAACCTTCTCAAATATGCAACTTTTGTCTTTGTCCTGCTGGCTCCAAATACAGTTAGATTTTTCTTTTATTGTTCTCTCCAGTTTCATAAACTTGATCCATTGTTGGGCTCAGTCTTTCTAGGCCTATCTTTTTGCAGTTTTATATTTGAGTTCATCAGAGTTTTCTTTATCTAGTCAGTTATATTGGTTCTGTAATCTAATCTCCCAACACATTTTGGTAATTGGCATTGCATGTAATTAAGGTAGAATTTAATCTCATACTGGCTTTTAACTGCACTGAGTATCTTTTAGGATTTCTTTTAGTCTTTGTTCACAGGACTATTAGGTGCTTAAGAGCTTGGCTCATAAAGAAAATCTCTTTCTATGCTTGAGGCACTCTTCTTTGATATTACAAAAGTTCATAGGAGTGTACTGAACTTCCCCCACCATAATTCCCTGTTTTTGACTACCTGCTTATCACTTAAGACTTTCAAACTTTCTGATCTCCCTGCCTAGAACATTTTTTATATCTATTTTTTACATATCAGGATCTTTCTCATGTCTATGTCTTCATTTTGATACTATATCCTCAGAAAGGACCTTAATTAAAGTAGTCTTTGATATATACATGCCCATCCACCTACCCACACACTTGATCTCATCACCTTATTTATTACTCTCATGGTACTTAGCATGGTTGGTACTTGACCTGTTGACTGGTTTGCTTCCCCATATGTTCTTTCTCTCCCTGACCCGCCCCCTACCCTCCCACCCCCCGCCCTGTCCCACATCTACCCACTACAACTTGGATCTTGTCCATCTTGTTCACTGATGTTTCCCAGTTCTAGCACAGGGTCCATCCAATAAATATGCATTGGAGGAATAAATGGTCTATTTCTACATTATTCTGTATGCTATAAGAGGCAGAGTCTAAATACATTAACCGAGTGAACTTGTATGAAAGGGAAAATCCATTCTTAGAGCGCAAATAAAATTGAGATTGTTTATTCCATAATTTCCATTTTGTAGATAAGTGTTCAAAGAAGTGATATAGTTTGGACAAGATTTCATTTTTTAATGATTGGTAAAGCCAGGAGTAGAAGCTAAGCCTTTTGACTTCCAGAGGAGTAAGCATCAATCAATGAGCCTCTTCCCACTGGCACTTATGAACTTGGTTGTCCAACTTCCCCAGAATTGCACAACTTGAATGCTCCACTCTAGCAAACCAAACCAACAACACACAGCTTGTTTGTTGACAACAGCAATAGCAAACCCTCGCTGTCTCTACTATACAAAGCAGACTCTCCCCCCCATTCACCCCATTCACTGAAGTTCTGCTCAAAAAAATCTTTTGTCAAGTTTTACTTTTGTAATCCCAATCAACTTCAGTCTTATCAGGCTCTCTGTTAATTGTTGAGCTCTTTCTACTTCTGCTTTCCTGCCTGGATGATAAATCTGGAACTCATTTTTTCATTGACATGTCCTCACTGAAGTTGATTGGAAAAATGGCCATCCTATTTTGCAGCTCCTTCCATAAAGAGGTAGAATCCGTTTCTCCATTGGATTCTATTTCTTTCTTTTTTTTTTTAACTTTTTATTTTATACTGGAGTATAGCCAGTTAAACAATGCTGTGATAGTTTCAGATGGACAGCAAATGGACTCAGCCATATAAATACATGTCTATTTCTTGAATCTGGGCTTAGCCATCTACTTGCTTTGGCCAATGGGATATTGACAAATGGTTTTCAAACAGGGGCTCAAAAATTACTGGTGGCATTATGGTTTGCTTTCTCTTGTTGCAGTTGAAATCCTGAGACCACCATATGAAAGGCATACCTTTGCCTTCTGGAAAGGCTGCATAAAGAAAGACCTGAGCACCTTGACTGGTTGCCTCCCAACTGCCAGACATGTAAGTGTGGACATCCTAGGCCCCCAGCTCTCAGGCCATCTGCCAGATGACTGCAGACCTATGAGTGAGCTCAGGGGAGACCTTCAAAAGAATTGCCCAAATGAACCCAGCCCAAATTGCCCACCCACAGAACTGTGAGCTAACAAATGACTGTTGTTCTTTTTTTTTTTTTTAAGATTTTTAAACACTTTTGTGATGTTTTAGTTTAAATCTTTATTGAATTTGTTACAATATTGCTTCTGTTTGTTTTGTTTGGGGTTTTTGGCTCTAAGAAATGTGGGACTTAGCTCTCTGACCAGGGATGAAACCCGCACCCCCTCCATTGGAAGGTGAAGTCTTAACCCCTAGACCACCAGGGAGTGTCATGACTGTTTTAAGTCACTAAATTCTGGGATGTTTTGTTACACAGCAAAAACCCACCTTACATACTCATAAGGCTTCCTTCGTTGCTTTCTAGGCTTATTTGCCGCTTCACAGGTGCACTTCATTAGTGGATGATCCATTTATCCCCATTTCACAGAGAGGAAAGATCAGTGCCAAGAGGCTTTTCTAGTATTGATGCCCTGACAGGCTTAATTCTTTAGAACCCATGCATTAGAGATCAATCCTCCTTAGACATTTTTCAACGGGACAGCCACTAAAAATGTTTAGGAAGGAATTAGGAAGTTAAGGATGTGCGGACAGTTTCTGAAAGCTGGACTTCAAAACTGTAAGCCTGAGCTTAAATAGGGCTTACAAAATTAATAAAGCCAGATTCCAGTTTCGTTCATTTACCTCATATTTTCTAACCAGCAGCTATCAATGGACACCAAAAAATCTAGACTGTTACAAGACTGCAGTTATTAGAACTACCACACAGTAATCATCACAATAATTATTGATAGTATTTATTGATCATCTCTAAGTGTTAGGCATTATTCACATCCATATCTCTGCTGCTGCAATAACCCTGCTGCTGCTGCTGCTGCTAAGCCGCTTCAGTCGTGTCTGACTCTGTGCTACCCCATAGACGACAGACTAATCGGTATATTAGTAGGGTTAGTAGTATTAGTAGTATATTCTTACCTAATACAGCGGAGCTTCTTGGGTGGCTCAGATAGTAAAGAATCTGCCGGCAATGTGGGAGGTCCGGGTTCGATTCCTAGGTTGGAAAGATCACCTGGAGAAGGGAATCACCACCCACTCCAGTATTCTTGCCTGGAGAATTTCATGGACGGAGGCTACAATCCATGGGGTAGCAAAGAGTTGGCCACAATTGAGCGACTAATGCCTGGAGAAGTTAAGAAACTAGTCCCAACCCACACAGCTAGTAAGGCAGAGAACTGAAATTCGAGCCAGGGTGAGCCGGTGAGCTTTCTCATCTAGCACTTTTCTCCCTCGGATCCAATGCTATGCAATTCCTGTTTCCTTCCACATATTAAGGACGTAGATCATGAACCCCACATCCAAGAATACCTGCGGGGTCTATTCCTTAGCAGGAAAGCAGAGTCTCTGTCATGTACCAACATGTAAGTGATTTCACTTTCAAACAGCTTAAGTCTGTTATCCTTGGAATACCCCAAGAAAAGCCTCCTATTTGTCTACAGCATTTGATTTTCAACCTGAGTTTTGAGGAGGCAGAAGGGAATACGTTAAGCCATGAAACAGATGCATTTTTTTTTCTAATGCAGAGCCAGATAAAATACAATAGGACCTTCCCAGATTTCCGAATTAATTCCTTAAAAAAAATCCTCAAAGGAGGGCTCAATATTTAAAACCTTAGGTTAGCCTTGAAGCTAGGAACAGCTCTTATAAATACATTTTATGCTCCCAATAAGAGACCAATGCGCAGGACGTGCATCTCAGTTAGGGACATTTCACACTCCTCAAAAGTGGTAAAACTGAACACTGTGCTTTTAATTTTGCTTAATTCATCATCTCATACCTGCTAGTTCCATTTTAGTATCGCCCTTTCCCCTCAGTTATGTGCTTATAAATTCAGTTCACTTCATTGCATCTGACAGATACTGGAGTTGGCCGAAAAGTTTGTTTGGGTGTTAGCGTGACATCTTACAGAAAAATTCGAATGAGCTTTGTGGCCAACCCAATATTTGTTCTCTATCTGCTCCATATCCAGAGACCTTTAAGGTTTTGTTTTTTTTTCGGTTGCACTGGATCTTTGTTGCTGCTGGCGGGCTTTCTCTAGTTGCAGCAAGTGGGGGCTGCTCCTTGTTGTGGTGTTGAAGCTTCTCCTCGTGGTCGCTTCTCTTGCTGTGGAGCACGGGCTCTCGGCACACAGGCTCAGTAGTTGTGGCACACGGGCTTAGTTGCTCCATGGCATCTGGAAACTTCCCAGACCAGGGATTGAACCCCCTCCCCCTGCATTGGTAGGAGAACTCTTATCCACTGCTCCAGAGGCCTCTATGATTTTGTGATTTTATCGTCTCCCTTCCTGGAGCCCCACTTCCCAGGTCCTCGTGTTTGCACTCACGTGTAGGTCTTCTTGTGCCCCTTCCTCCTCAGCTGGCACTTGACTTTAGTTTTCACTGTAGCTCAGTGGCTAAGACAGTTCTTGACACACGCGGGGGCTTAGAGTGTCACATTGTATTATACCTTTTAGTATCCCTACTCTGCACACTTTCTACTTTGCGCATACAGGAAATTCTCTAAATATTGTGAATGGATTAATGGAGGAACAATGGGAATGATCAAAGTAAGGGAAGTTCATCATGACTGCAAGCAGCTCTTAAGGGCAGGAGACCAATGACAGTTTCCTTCCTCCATTTTTATTTGTTTTTGAAGAGGCAGGGTTCCTTTCTCTCATCAGTTTCTTTGCCCTAATATTCCAAACTTGATGCTTCCCAGGTGGCACAGTTGGTAAAGAATTCACCTGCCAGGGCAGGAGAGACAGAGATGCGGGTTCGATTCCTGGGTCACGAAGATCCCCTGGTGGAGGGCATGGCACCCCACTCCAGTATTCTTGCCTGGAAACTCCAATGGACAGAGGAGCCGGGCAGGCTATAGTCCATGGGGTTGCAAAGAGCTGGACACAACTTAGTGCACGCACATACGTACCATCTTGTTAAAATAAGCCAGTTTCTTTTTCTGATGAGGCCAATTTCATAAATGTAAGTCTGCTAACTTACATACCAGCTGAAACAGGCTGGAAAGCTGGCATCTGGGACCTGGGACCCTTTGGTGCAGGCTTGCACCTGGGCAAAAGTCTCCTTGAGCAACAAAACATGAAGAAACTATAAGGGACTAAAAATAACTGTGTATATGAACAGTTGGAGCAAATTGTGAACAAGATACAAAAAAGACCAAAAGCAACTGCCACTTCTGAGGTGTCTAGAGCAAAAGCAGGGGCCTGAACATGATCCCTACACACAGACTACCTGTCTTTGGCCTGAGCCCTGGACCTGCCCCCCTACTCTCCCCCTGTTTAAGGGACCAGCTTGTCCTGTCTTGACCCTGCCAGGAAGAAGCAAGAGAACCTATTACTTGCTTCCACTTCCTCATGCTGCAGCTCGAGTCCCAGCAAAGCCCTGTCTGAATTGCTCACGTGGCTCCTTACCAGTTTCTGTTGATTAAGGAGGTGAAGAGTCGTGGGGGGTAATACAGTCATCTTAAGAACCATAGCAACCTGACTATTTCAATCTGAGAATTAAGTGACCAAAGTCACTTTATAAGCACAGCTTAGCAATTCTCTAAGTTCCCTTAAAAACAGCAGCGTTCTATAGACGCCAAATTGCAGAATCCGATTCAGGATGCAAATTACCACAAAGAAAAGGAAATAGCGGCCGGAATTCTTCCTTGCCAGGTGATACCCACTAAGCTAAAATTCATGCATCTGGAAAATAATATAGCATAAAAAAAAACCCACTGATTTCCCTGAAATGAGAACCACTTCTGATGTGTTTACGCTTGTATCTGCTTCAACCCTACTCCCGTGGAAATGAAGTTATCGAAATGTCTGTGTTGGGTGAGGGGGCAGCACCAGGACAACACAAAAGAGATGAGAAAAGAGCAAGAGGGAGGGGATATGTCACCTCCTGACTACAGGGAAACAGTGCAAAACATCTAATCACAGCAGTGCCAGGGAACTTGAACCTGTCCAAAAAGATCCTGCGCTCTCCGTGCTTAATTGCGGTTGATGGCTGCTGGCCAGTCATGCATGACAATGCGTGCGGGTCTGGCTGCTCCCTGCCTGTGCTCATTGCTGTCAGCCTTCACTCCAGGTGATGAACACAGTCCTCAGACCCTGCAAGAGGGGTCTGGGCCAGAGCTGGTGGAGGGGATGGGGGCTGGGGGCTGGTGAGGGCTGGAGCAACCCCTCATGGACACAAAGTGGCTTGTACGCAAATAACCCATAGCTAAACAGAGGTCGTTAGAAATAAAAACGTGGTAACCAGCTTCCATCCTTACTTCCTTTCCCCAAGTATCCCGTAGATTTGTTTTCCTTGAGCGAAAATAAATCTAGGACACCCTGTTCAGATGGGTAGGACATCTGTGACCCGCGGTATATCCACCGGCCACGTACGACTCTCCTGTTTGGTCCATTCTATTTCAGCACGAGCTTCACTCTGGATGGAGACATGTCAATTGCACTCGAACAGCAAAGCTCATTATGGTCGACTCAATACTTCCACATTTCTTTCTGTCTGCACAAGAGGCAAAATCAAGTTTCTGTGTATTTCGATGACAAGGAAAGCTCCCAAGCGCTTGAGAAAAAAGATGGTTTATGAAGTCTAGGGTGGCACTGATAATTTGGAAGGAATTCATCCTTTTGCAGCCTAATTATTCATTTTTAGTGTGGGATGAGTCGCAAAGTTCTCTAGAGTTGTAGACCCCTGGAGAGATTGTTTTAAGGCACAAATATGTGAAAGAAACCTCAAAACACATAAGTTCCAGGCAGAATAAAATGATGCATTTGCGGTTAGGAACAATTTTTCACAGAAAGTCCATCACTTGTCTTCTGCCCATGAAGTGTTGGGAAGAGCTTAACTTCTCTCTGGGTTTTAATTGCTTCATCTCTAAAAATAGACATTTCTACCTCATGGGGATGCTCTGAGGATTAAATGAGCTGATGTCTACTTATGAGCTTCCTCTGCAGATAAATAGACAAACGGCAGGCACGCAAGGGCAAGGATTTGTATCTATTTATTTTTGTAAACTTAGTGACAGAGCACGATGATAAAGGGTACAACCTCTGAAATTAGTCAGGACTAGATTGAAGACCGTGATACTAACTAGCTGTTTACTTGTGTGTTCATTTTCTTTTCATTTTAATTTATTTTAACTTGTGTGTTCATTTTCTCATCTTAAACAATGAAGATAATTATTCTTACCTGAGAAAGAGTTGAGATCATGGGCCTAAGAGATCTGACATACAGTAAATATTCAATGAATAGTATTAACTCCCAGCTCCAAGCGTATATTACAGAACAGAAAACTAGAAATAAGTTTAGGTACTGAAAATCAAATCATCCATGGCAGGGTTACAGTTTTTGTTGACTGGCAATTTGACATGAACTGTCTAAGTATCCTTAACTATTTTCTCAGCAAGAACCCAAAATGAAGGATGGGAGCAAGGAAACTTATACCATAAAGGAGATTTATCTTTTCTCCACAATACAACTAGTTTCACATTTTTCTGATTATATAAACAACACCTGTTCATTAAAAAAAAATTAAAGCCAACCAATCAATAAAAGAAAGTCAAAATCACTTGAAATTTCACAATCCTGTGATAACTATCATTAATATGATATGAATCAGCAACATTTGAACAGTGCTTGGCATGTCAAATACTCAAGAACACGTGGATAACATTAGCATTACTTCCTTTATGATACATTTTGCCATACCAAATTAAATATTTATGTCATAAATGTTCCTAATTTCTCAGTTTTCTTTCTGCCTGCTCTCTCCAGGTTATTTATATAGTCTCCTAAATTTACTTGAAAATTTGTTTCCTTTTTTAAAAATCAGGATGAATCAAAATTGATTGTGAATAAATTTCATTATTTCCCAGGATTTATTTCTAAACTTTATATTTTGTCCACTGGTCCATTTGGCTAGTCCTCTTCCAATTCATATTGTTTTGATTAAAAAATTATAACAATTTTTAATTGCCACTTTTCTCTCTCATATTTGTCTTGGCTCTTCAAGCCTAATTTTTTGTCTTTGGAATATTGCTGGTTTAAAAGACAACCAAGGAAAGTTTCCATTGGGATTCTAACTGGATCTTCATTAATTATATCTATATTAGTTTTTTAAGTTGATGTTTTATTATTTAATGTCTTCCTACCTGTCTTAGTCTGTTACAATTACTATAATGAAATATCATAAACTGAGTGACTTATAAACAGCTGAAATTTATTTTCAGAGTTCTTATAGACTGGGATGTCCAATATCAACGTGCCAGCAGAGTC
Source organism: Ovis canadensis (assembly GCF_042477335.2). Classification (NCBI taxonomy): domain Eukaryota; kingdom Metazoa; phylum Chordata; class Mammalia; order Artiodactyla; family Bovidae; genus Ovis; species Ovis canadensis. The sequence goes on from NC_091256.1 coordinate 31,332,541, forward strand.
AGTGTCTGGTGAGGACTTGCCTCTGGTTCACAGATGGCAATCCTTTAAGTATTTCCTCACCCGCAGGAAGAGGCAAGGGAGCCTTCTTGTGTCTCTTTCATAAGAGTATTAATCCCATTCATGAAGGCTACCCTCTCATGACCCTATCACCTCCCAAAGGCTCCGCCTCCAAATACCATCACATTGGGGATTAGGTTTCAAGATATGAATTTTGAAGGGACACAAACAGTCTGTGTATGTGTCTGTGTGAGTTGCTCAGTAGTGTCCAGTTCTCTGTGAGTCCATGGACTGTAGCGTGCCAGGCTCCTCTGTCCATGGAATTCTCCAGGCAAGAATACTGGAGTGGGTTGCCATTCCCTGCCCCAGGGGATCTCCCCACCCAGGGATCAAACCCAGGTCTCCTGCACTGCAGGCAGATTCTTTACCATCTGAGCCACCAGGGAAGCCCCAAACAGTCTATAGCACTACCCAAACTAATACTATATCTTTCTATTGTTTCAATCTTGTTTTATGTCCTTCAAATAAATTTGTTTTTCTAGTAGATGTCTTGTAGCTTTCTTAATAATTTTAAGTATTTGTTAATCCTTTGTCAATTAACAAGTGAAACATTTTTTCTCACTTTTATTTTTACCTAGTCATTGCTAGAATAAAGAAAAACCACTGACTTTAAAAAATATTTTTCTTTCATCAAGCCGTCTTACCTAGAATTCCAGTATTAACTCTGCTGCTGCTGCTGCTGTTGCTAAGTCACTTCAGTCATGTCGGACTCTGTGCAACCCTGTAGACGGCAGCCCACCAGGCTCTGCCGTCCCTGGGATTCTCCAGGCAAGAACACTGGAGTGGGTTGCCATTTCCTTCTCCAATGCAGGAAAGTGAAAAGTGAAAGTGAATTTGCTCAGTCGTGTCTGACTCTTAGTGACCCCATGGACTGCAGACCTAGCAGCTTTTTAGAAATTCGAATCTCTTAAATTTTCTGAAATTTCAGGGTGTGTCTCTGCAGCAGCTTGTGTTGCATAACGATGAAATAAAATATGTTTTTTCTTTTCGAATATTTATACTGATCATTTTGGTTTTTTTTTGTATACAGTGAACCTTAAAAGCAATGGTGAGTAAGAATGGCAGTGGCATACACCCTCTGTTGTGCCCGATTTATTTAGAGTTTACCTCTGAATAACAAAAATTTCTCCTTTACCTTGTCTTCTGTTAACTGGGTAACCTTATCTTCCACATTCATTTCTCCGATTCATTTTGAGTCTGTCATTGTATTTGAGGTTAATAGAGATCATATTTTATTTTTCTCTGTAGAGTGAGTCAACTCCATCTCTATATCGTCTGCTCTTTCAACACAAATTTGTGGTACCATTTTATCAAAAACTAAGCTTTAATGGGTTTGGACCTAAAAATTCTATTCTGCCCATTGAACTATTTGTCCATTATTGAGTTGTACCATGGTTTTTGTTTGTTTGTTTTAGCAAATCTTCACTTCCTGTAAGTTGTCTCCCCTTTTCACTCTTATTTTTCAGAGCTTAGTTAATTTTTTTTTTTTTGGATTTTCATCATGTTTGCATTTTATTTTTTTTTAATTTTTTATTTTTTCATCTGCTTTACTTTTATTTTTATTTTTTTAAATTTTAAAATCTTTAATTCTTTCATGCGTTCCCAAACATGAACCCCCCTCCCACCTCCCTCCCCATAACATCTCTGTGGGTCATCCCCATGCACCAGCCCCAAGCATGCTGTATCCTGCGTCAGACATAGACTGGCGATTCAATTCTTACATGATAGTATACATGCTAGAATGCCATTCTCCCAAATCATCCCACCCTCTCCCTCTCCCTCTGAGTCCAAAAGTCCGTTATACACATCTGTGTCTTTTTTCCTGTCTTGCATACAGGGTCATCATTGCCATCTTTCTAAATTCCATATATATGTGTTAGTATACTGTATTGGTGTTTTTCTTTCTGGCTTACTTCACTCTGTATAATCGGCTCCAGTTTCATCCATCTCATCAGAACTGATTCAAATGAATTCTTTTTAACGGCTGAGTAATACTCCATTGTGTATATGTACCACAGCTTTCTTATCCATTCATCTGCTGATGGACATCTAGGTTGTTTCCATGTCCTGGCTACTATAAACAGTGCTGCGATGAACATTGGGGTACATGTGTCTCTTTGCAAACTAGTACAGCCTCTATGGAGAACAGTGTGGAGATTCCTTAAAAAATTGCAAATAGAACTACCATATGACCCAGCAATCCCACTGCTTGGCATACACACTGAGGAAACCAGAATTGAAAGAGACACATGTAGTTAATTTTTAAAGTTTATTTTTTTCTGCTACAAGTTTTAAATTATTGATTTGAATTTAGAATACATTTTTTGAGTTCCTCAAAAATATAACTTTCTTTTGCACTTTAATTTTAATTAAGAGTGTGATAAATTTACAGATTAGTTTTGGGATAATTAGAATCTGTTTAATGTTGAGTTTTTTCTATAACAATATGAAATGTGTTTATATTTGCATCTTTTAAAAAGTCCGATGCCTTCTTGAGGGTAGATGATTAATAATAACCTTTTAACATTTTCTATGCTACTTCAAACTTTCTACTCCTTGGAATCATTTTTATTACTTATTGTTTGCTAAGAAACCATTTATTTTTCTACATTTTGTCTTTATTCTCAATAGATTTAATCTAGTGTTAAACTTTATGTCCAATCTCTTCTGTTTCTGTGGTTATGACTCCTTTCTTGTACTAATTTTGATTATTTTTGCTTTTTCTCTTTTTCCTTAAGTTCCCAGGCAGTTATGTATTTGATCAGTTCTCTTTTTATTTTCTAAAATAGTTAGGATTTAAATTTTTTTAATTCTATTAATTATTTTCTATTTCATTTCTTGTTATTTTTATCTTTTCCCTCTTTGTTGCTGCTGTTTTACTTAGACAGATTTTTAAAAATATCTCTTAAAATGACTGAGTCAACTGATTTGTAGTCTTTGAATTTTAATAATAAATGTTATTAAAGCTATAAACTATCCTAGATTTACAGTTGTGCTCTGTGAAATACATCTTTTCATTGCTTTCTAAATATTCTTCTTCCAACCTAAAGAGTATTTTGTAAAGTGAAGATTGGGGGGATCATCTTTTTATTTTTTATTTACAATTGTGTTGGGTTATAATTAGAGGATGTGAACTTTAAAGTCACTTTTTGCTCAAAGACATAACCAGTTTTTGTTAATATTTTATGGAAATATAAAAGCAGAGTATGTTCTTTATCCATAGTGTATTGAACTTATTGGCTGTAATTTCTAATTCTTTGATGTATGTCCTTAGTTATTTTTGTCTATAGTTATCCAATTATCAAATATGCATATTTAAATTACCCATAATGAATATGTTTAGCCATTATTTTTTTAGATATTTGACTCTATATATTTAGCTGCTCTACTATTAGATAACATACGTTTATTACTTTTGTATCTTCTTTGCATGTTGCCTTTTATTATTATTGTACATACTCTCTCTCTATCCTGCTTAGTTCCTTGGATTTTATTTCCTCCTTGTCTGACTTTCGCATCGCTTCTACTTTCTCCCCCTCCTCTCTCCCTTCTTCCTCTCCTCCTTCTTCTTCTATGTGTACTAGATAGTTCATTGTCTATCCTGTTGCCTTTGAGATTTTTTAAATCACTTTTTAGAAAGGTGTTTCTTATAAATGATATGACTGAGTTTTTCTTTTTAACACATCATGGCTCAACATTCTCTCACTAGAATTCAACTCATTTCTCTTTAGTTTTACAGCTGATAGTCCAGATATTACTTGTACTATCGTATTTCTATTTGGTATTTATTCAATTCGTTGTTTCTTTTATCCCTTCCTTTTTCTTTTTCTTTTATCTTCCTTTTTCTCTGGTTCGACCAAATTGCTATTCATTCCTCTTTCCACCTTTTTAAAGTTAGAAGTTCTATTATTTTCAGGTTTTATAATTCCACTTTTCAGTCCTAACAGAGGTAACCCAATACATATTTCTGTATTTCTTGGTTAAGACCTAGTTCTCCAGTTCTTCAGTTTCAAGTGTGTGTTCTCCAAGCTTTGAGAGTTAATAAGACTCAGGCTACTTGTGCAGAACTCCTCAGGGTCTCTTATGAGAAAGCTCTTGCAGCTCAGCATTTCTTTTCTCTCCAATTCATGTTCTACAGGTCAAACATTAACCAGGAGAAAAGTCTTGCACCTGCTCTCTCCACCCTCCAGGCCCTACTGGTCTATGAACACCAAAAGATTCCAGCTCAAGAGTGATGTCTTTTTTGCTTGAAGATGGCTCCAGAGGACCGACATATTGAGGCTTCTGTTTATCCCCAGAATTATCCGCCTAAAATCTTTCTTTTTTATAGTTCACTTATTGGATATTTTTATTGTATAAAATTATTTATTAAAAAAATACTCTGAGTGGAAGCAAAATTTCAAGACCGGTGAAATATTGAAACTCAAATATTTATGCACTTCAATTCAGAGAGAAAAAGAGAATACCCGCCACTTAGCAACATGTCAGCATGAATTTTGGCTTTTAACATTTCTACAAAATAGACTATAGTAAGTTGCCCCCTTTACTTCTTGTCCTGGTCCCTGAAAATGTAACAGCAAATAATTTACCATCAATCTAAATGGCAAGCTACAACAGACTCCTGGAGAACAGTATTGTATAAAAATTTTTTTAAATAAATTTTTCCTGTTAATATTTACCTTGTTGCTATTAGAAACAAAAATCATCACAAGTAATGTTTTATATGATGTTTTAGAAATTATCTGATTTTTAAATCTAATGTTAAAAAATGATCTGAGCCTGCAATTACTTGGAAATCCACTTTCATCTACCTTCAGTTCAGTTCAGTTCAGTTCAGTTCAGTCGCTCAGTCACATCCAACTCTTTGTGACCCCATTAATCGCAGCACGCCAGGCCTCCCTGTCCATCACCAACTCGTCTACTTACTTCGGTAGATCTTGTACTGTTTGTATTTCCAACTCATATTGTCCTATTTATAGTATACTTTAACTTTATAAATATTAATTACTAGCAATATTTTCTTATTTGTTCTTTTACAAATTGGTCTCTGTAAGTCTCTGAGGGTATTTTTAACCTAGCTTCTTCATTCATTGTAAAAACACAGGCTTGGCTGATTCCATGTCGTTTGTCAAGGCAGTAAGCATTCACATGGTCTGACCTCCAGCCTCCCTTTACCACTGCATTGCCCCCTTCTAGGGAAGGACATGAAATTATTTTTTTTTTTTAATGTAAGGGCACATTCCCCTGTGGTCCAGTGGTTAAGACTCTGCCTTCCAATGCAGAGGTTGCTGGTCTGATCCCTAGTTAGGGAACTAAAGTCTCACATGCCTGAAGCATGGTCAAAAATTTAAAGAAGAAAGATGTGGTGAAGGCTTTGTTAGGAGTCTGATGAACACTAGATGAAAAGTTACCCTCTTTTGGCTTTGGTTGGTACATAGCCACTTACTTGAACTATTTCTGAGAGTTGAGTTAGCTGACTGCCCTCCAGTCTGGAGAGAGGAAAATCAGTTTGTGTGCTCATTTGATTTGGAGACAAGAATCTGACAGCTCTGTCAAAGGTGTGAATATTTAACTAGCAAATAACAAATCCTGACAAGCTGGACTTCATCATCCTCTGCAGCCCTGGGTGAGAGTGAGCCCTGTGGTGAGAAGGGAGACGAGTCAGAATTGGATGTAGAACTTTCTGGAAGGCAGGGGAGTCTGGGCATAACCACGGCACATATAAACACAAACATGCACACACAGTCTCTCTCACACACACACACACACACACAGCTCTCTGAGGTAGTGTATAATTCAGGAAGTTGGATTTTTGTTCTCTTCATGTAGAAATTATCAAAAGAAAAATCTAAATGTCAAGATGCTTTTTCAGCATAACGAGATTGATGCACTTAATCTTACATGAAATCAACAAGCATGCATTTCCTGAGGAAATATGCTCTGTGCAATCCAGGTCAAAACACTGGAAAATGCCAATATAATATAGCCTATGTTTTCAGAGGCCAACTGTCTTAGATAATATTTTAAAAAGGAGTTGGGTGAAGTTACAAGTTGTTACTATTTTTCAGTTGCTCAGTCATGTTCAACTCTTTGCGGCCCCATAGACTGCAGTATGCCAGGCTTCCCTGTCCTTCACTACCTCCCGAAGTTTGCTCAAACTCATGTCCATTGAGTTGATGGCAGGAACAGAATATAAATATTATAGTTCAGAGACAGGAGAGACTAGCAAATTCTGGAGATGTCCAGGAGAATCCCTTGAGAAAAATGTAGTTTGAGTTGAATCGTAAAATATGGGTGACATTTGGGTTTGGGGAAAGGAGAAAATTACAAAGCACAGAAGTGGAAATAAACATGGTGGGTATGGCGGATGGTGAGGAAATCTTTCCAGTTCTGAAAAGTGTTGTGCTCTTCCTCCTGGGTCAAGGAATCTTGAGCTAAAAAAAAAAAAAAAAGGTAAATCCTATAGAATGCGAAGAACTGACTCATTGGAAAAGACCCTGATGCTGGGAAAGATTGAAGGCAGGAAGAGGAGGGTAGCAGAGGATGAGATGGTTGGATGGCATCACTGGCTCAATGGACATGAGTTTGAGCAAGCTCCAGGAGTTGGTGATGGACAGGGAAGCCTGGTGTGCTGCAGTCCATGGGGTGGCAAAGAGTTGGACACGACTGAGCGACTGAACTGAATAGGGTCCTTTTCTGAAGGGAACAGATACTAAGAAGCTTGGAAATTCAAAAGAGTGGGCAAATAGAGAAATTAAAGCTGGAGTTTGGCTTGAAAAAGATGCTTAGCAGGTGGAAGTTGAGGTTAGCTGGGGATTTGGGGTATAGGGATATTTTAGGCATAGAAACTGCTACAAAATGGTACCAAGTGTCTATATTACTTTGTGTTTTATTTTCTGTCCTGGAAAACCACTTTCATGTTATACTGTCATGTTCTAATGTCATGATACCACTTATACTATCTTTTAGCCAATTTTGACATTGGGTCAACACGTTGGAATTTTCCACTGTGCCCATGTGGAGGAAAAGGGAAAGACATACTGCAGAGAGGGAGGGAAGTTTGGGTGTAAGATACCATGAGATGGTCCTTGACTATTTTGAGAAGCAGGCGTATTTCCATTTGCAGGCCTTACGTTACACAAATGGCGGCTAGATTCCTCTCTCTCATCAGACTATTCACACGTATGCACTCAGACGGAGAAGATGTAAGGGAGCAGATGTAATGAGTGTTTCATGAGCAAGAAGTTACATGAATGATAAAAAACTTTATAAAGTATCTCGACACAAATTAGAGTGGTGCACACTTTATAATAAGGGCAATGATAATACGGATGATTTACAGCCACTTTAATCAAAGGCTGTATTAGAACGTGGATCCCAGAGGTGAGAAGGCAGTTATTAGTTCGCTGAACCACCCCGATCCCTAGGCATTCATAGTTCAACTCACATTGAAGGATTTTAGTGTCTTTGTAAAAGAAAATCCTCTTCTGAAATCATTCCACCCACTTGAAAGGGGTGAGAATGATTTAGTAAAGATAAGAGGAGATAAGGACAGATTTTAGGTTGATGTAGGAAAAACAGGTTGGAACCTGAATGGGAAATATATTTACTTCAAAGTTGGGATGGAACTAGGAGAATCTAGGTCCCTACAAATGATTCATTATATTTTGGGTCACATGTAAGTTTGATTAAAGCATCTAGACATATACATTAGTAAAATAGTTCAGCAGTGAATGTATTTTTTTAAATGTGATCTAGGAGGCTTGTAAAGCATTCAGAAATCACCTATTTGCATGCTGATGAATTCTAGATTTCTATCTCCATGTGTGACTTCTTTCGTGAGCTCCAGACCTGATTATTAAACTCTCCACTTGACAGTCCCACTTGGATGCTTAAAAACAAACTTCTCCAGAAAACAAACTTAGTATGTCTTAAACAGAGCTCTTGATTCCTGGTCCCACTCCATAATCATTCTGCTCTCTGGTCTTTTTCTTTTTTTAAAACCTCTGTAAATAATATTATCCAGTTTTCCAGGCATAAGCCCTAGGAACAATCCGTGACCTCCCATATTCCCTTTCACCTCACGTCTAGTCTGTCACGAAGTCCTGTGTCCTTTCCCCTTCCTCCATGGCCCGTGCCCCTCCCCTGCCTGAGTCAGCCATCTCTTTCTTCTGGACCACTACCTGCGTGTCCTCACTAGTCCCCGTCTTCTCCATCTGCTCCTCCCAGTTCGTTTTCCATATGCATGGCCAGAGTCATCTTTCTAAAATGTAAGTAAGGCCATGCTATTCTCCTGCTCCAAGTGTTCCTCTTTGTTGGTTAGTCGGTAAGTCGTGTCTGACTCTTTGTGACCCCATGAACTGTAGCCTGCCAGGCTCCTCTGTCCAGGGTTCCTCTACACTCAGAATGAAATCCAGGCTCCCCACCATGATCTGGCGCCCGGCCACATCTTCAGTCTCATCACCCATCAATCTCCACCTCACTCAAGTGCCCTCCTGCCTCCCTGAGCTCCTTGCTGTTCTTCAGCATACACTTGTATCATCCCATCTCAGGGCCTCTGCACTTGCAGTCTCTTCTGCGGGGAACACTAACTCTATCAGACATTGGCAAGACTTGCTCCTTCACTTCAGTCAACATTCTGCTCAAGTGTCATCCCCTCAGAAGTGACATCCCCTTTAACTAACATACCTCCCTCCATCCACCCCTATTTTCATTCCTGTTTCTAGTTTTGTTCATAGCATCGCCATGGTTTGGCAGTGTGTTATGACAGATAACAGATAGGTGGACAGATAGATGGATGATGCATAGAGATAGATAATAGATAGAGCTACAGATAGGTGATCGAGAGAGATACATAGAGATAAGAACAGATAGAAGGGAGGATGGGAGAGTGGGGCTAGGATTTGGGATTCTCTAAAGCTTTCCAGGTGATGCCACTGTGCAACCAAGGTTGGGAATCACAGGACTGGAAGGCAAAAGCTAATGTGTGTGTGTGTGTTTATGTGCTTGCTCAGTTCTGTCTAACTCTTTCATACCCCATCAAATGTAGCCCACCGGCTCCTCTGTCCATGGGATTTCCCAGGCAAGAATACTGGAGTGGGTCTCCATTTCTTCCTCCTGGGGATCTTCCCAATACAGGGATTGAATCCGCATCTCCTGTATTTCCTGTGTTGGCAGGCAGATTCTTTGCCACCTTGGAAGCCCAAGCGCTAACATACAGTTGGTCAAAAAGTTTGTTCAGGTTTTTCAGTAACATCTAATAGACTTGAATGAACTTTTTGGCCAACCCAATACTTAAAAGGTTGCTAGAATCCAGCTGCTAGAATTCAGTTGGAATATTTACTCTGCTGTTGATCAACTTGCTTTTGTGCTGCTGGAGGGATATTTCAGAGCTCCATTTACCCTCATCACAGTTTGGAGAAATATTCAAAACCCAAAAAGGCAAAGTTCACGAGTTGTCCTTCTCTTTCATCAAGTCCCTTTTCTAGAGGAAGAAGGGCATGGTTATAAGAGTCAGACACCTTGAATCTTTGAATCCTGTCTGTACCACCAGGGCAAATGCCATGTGTCTGCGACTCAATTTTCTTATCTGTAAAATTAGAATAATAACAATAATTTCCCTCCTGCAGTAGGTGAGGAATCAAATGAATTCTACATAACAGGCTTAGAGTAGCACCTGACACAAAGTTAAGTGCTCTGAAAGCATCTGCTCTTTCTTTGAGGGAACGGCTCTCAAGCAGAAAATACACGTGGAAAATTCCTTTGGCCAATGATTTTGAAAGTAGCTAGGGGGATTGAGACAGGCCATTTTCTCTAATACTCGAACTCCACTCAAGAACAGAGCTGGTTAATGATTAGACCCTATAAAATTTTCCATGTCATGTGCCTTTTCCCCACCAGGCAATAGAGAATAATTAAGAATTATGGGAAGCGGGTTCAGTGAGAGGAAAGGCATGCCTTTCTAGGGACAAGCTCCAAGCCCTAACGAGGTTACTGGCACAGGTGTCTCCTGCAAATAAATTAATGGGGAGGCAGATCCAATCATGAATCTGTCATCCAAACTTGGTGTTTAGAGTCATTTGGGGAGATGGGGCTTCCTTGGCCCAACCTTGGTGGTGTCTGGAGCAAAGATTAGGAAGCAGAGTGATTTCATTAGGATAACAAGGCTGTTAAAGAACAATCTGGCTCTTTAGATCGTATTTATAAGGCATTTCAAAGAAACTCTGATCTGACAGCTGCTGTCAGTCCCTCACATAGGAACAGTGGTGATTTATTGATACAGCAGGGGAGCTGTTATTATCCTTATTTGTAAAAGTTTTGTACATACCAAGAGTCCGTCTTGACTAGTTGCAGACTTCCCAAAGACAAATACACCTCACTGAAAGTGCCACTTGCCCTGGCATGAGGATTTGTTTGAATAGGATAAGATAAATTCTCTAACACATGGTGTCGTATATACCTTTGTCAACTGCTCTGAGTCCTTTCTGATAGAACATGGTGGATAAAATTACATTCTCAATTATCTGCATGATGTTTAACACCACCATCTCTTGGCTGGTTTCTTCCACCTTGACTTCTTTCCTGGATGCATCAGAATATGCAGATGTGTAATTTTTGGACAGAAGAATACATAATTATGCAGTAATAGATGCTCTACAAAGTGCAAAACGCTACGGGATTTAAATATGAGTGATCTTTAATTCACTGTGTTCCATTTTGGGGGTTCTCTGGTGGCTCAGTGGCAAAATATCTGCCTGCCAATGCAGGAGATGTGGGTTCAATCCCTGGGTCAGAAAGATCCCCTGGTGCAGCAATTGGCAACCCACTCCAGTGTTCTTGCCTGGGAAATCCCATGGACAGAGGAGCCTGGCGGGCTACAGTCAATGGGGTCGCAAAAGAGCCAGTAACTAAACAACAACATTCCATATTTACCCACGCCATTATATTTTCCTGGTTTAGCCATTTGAGAATTGACTATGTATAAGTCCCACCATAGAATAATTTCTTTTCATTCTTGAGCAGTGTAGAGAATATAGTAAATTTAGGGCCCCAAGCTGACTAGAGATAAATTTTGGACAACCAAAGGAAATACTAATTTATACAGCAGATAATAAATTTTCATTACATCAAAAGATAGATTGACAATTGAGTAGATCCAAACCTAGCTTCAATAAGTTAGTGCATGTGTGGGCCATATAGGCTTGTGCTGAAAGCTGAGATATCTGGGAACAGATGTGAGGTTTTCATCAGAGAAATAATCCCTCTCATTTACATAGATCTCTTATTGCCGTAGTCAAAGTCTATCAGGTCATAGGTCTGGCTGTTCTGCTATTCTTATTCTGTGCAAAATTTTGTCTCCATACTTTCCAAGAGAGCTATTAAATATAAAAGCTATTATTAAATATGAAGAGTTTGCATCCTGTTTTTGGTTAATCCAAGAAATGAAGCACACATTGTGTTTGAGACCTCCCCTTCTAATTGCCAGCTTTTTGATCACTTCATCAGACATCATTATTTTTGTGTACCTCCAGAAATTAAAAGTAGTTGAATTCTTAAAGTAGATTTTCTTCTTTGCCACCAATGACGTATTCTGAGTCTCTGTCTCAAATGAATGGGACTTTTATTTTCAATCCAACATATTGGCATCTTTACTTAAAACTACATTTGGCAGCTTCCCATGGGGTTAATGGAGAAGGAAATGGCAACCCACTCCAGTATTCTTGCCTAGAGAATCCTGTGGACAGAGGAGCTTGGTGGACTGCTGTCCATAGGGTCGCACAGAGTCGGACACCACTGAAGCGACTTAGTATGCAGGGATGCATTGGAGAAAGAAATGGCAACCCACTCCAGTGTTCTTGCCTGGAGAATCCCAGGGATGGAGGAGCCTGGTGGGCTGCTGTCTATGGGGTTGCACAGTCGGACACAACTGAAGCGACTTAGCAGCAGCATGGGGTTAATGCTGCTCACCTTGCTATAGGGAGCAGTGTTCTGTGAGATTTCTGGGAAGTCTCTTTAAAAGGAAGGTCACCTTCTATCCCTCCTGTCTGCCATCCTGCTGCTTGACACGTGTCTGTGATGGCTGTTGCCCACAGCCATCTTCGACAAGCGTGCGAAGGCACACCCTAGGGTTGCTGCAACAGAGCTTCTAAAGGACGACTGAGTCCTGAGCACCTCGCGCCACCATCTTGATGTTGGGCTGGCCCTCTCCGGATAGATTTTATGTAAGAGAGAAATTAACTGTTTCCTCTCACCATTTCGGGAGTACTTTTCACCGTAACAATCTTATTTTAACTGATACAATATTTAATTTTGCTTCTGCTTGGTAGAACTGACAAAAGAATTAAATTGATTTTTTAAATGCTTGAAACTGGTAACTAAAATTAAAAAAGATTACAATTCACTACAGACCTCAGTTATGCACATAATTCCTGTCCTCCATTATCTTAGTCAAGAGTTGTCTGTGTTTTCTTTTTCCCAATCATGACTGGTTCCAATCCTAGAGAACACCTCATCCTTGAATGCTAATCTTGTGGTTCTAATGGCAGGCAATTTGGATAAGGAAATTGTCAGAGTATTAGAAATTTAAAATAGCAGTTCTTATTGCTCCCCTGCAAAATAGTAAGCCCTCTGAAAGGACTTCCTTGGAATATGTATGACAAATTAGTGTCATACAATTTATCTCATGTACTTAGCAGGCAACTTAATAAAAAATGTGGCCACACTTTCCAAGTTTGACATAGAATAGAAAGAACATTTTACTTTTTTTACTTGGAGTTAGAAGATTGTAAGTTCTAATATTGGCTCTGTAAACTACTATCTGTGTAACCTTGGAAAAATCATGCAATCTCCTTCAACTTATGTGCTGAATTAAAAAAATGATAATGACAATAATAATTTATAGGGTTATAAATAATAGGATATGCATTTTAATAATTTATAGGACTTTTTGGTTATTTGCGCCACCCTTTTGGAGCAGCATAATTGTGGGGTGCTGGGGGAATTCGTCTTGAGGGTCAGCTGCCTTTAGGAGGAGACAAAGAGTGTTTGGGATGGTAGCCTCAAGGCCCATCATCTCAGGCTCATTTCTGTGGCCTAGAAAGGGTCTTTCTGGCTAGGGCCAGCCCTCAGTGACACCAGCAGCCTCCAAGGGCCTGAAGCCTATGCAACGGCTAAAATATTGTTATGTTATGGGAATCACTCACTTTGAGTCGGGCTGAACCACTAACTAGGAGGAGGGAAACTGAGGCAGATGCCTAGGTTTGGAGAGGGATAGGTTTAGCTCAGCCCCTTAACACCCCTACCCCAAGCTGTCTAGGTACGCCATGGGCAGGAACCAAGCAGCCTGGAGTGGAACACAAGCCACGCCCCTGTTGGGCTGCTTCTCCCTTCCCTCACGTGGTGAGGACCCTTCCTGCCTGCGAGCTTGTTCTCTAGAAGGTGCTGGGTCCAATGTAGCCACAGTCAAGTGATCCCACCCTCCTGGCCTGGTTACAGGGTCCTCAGGAGGGAAAGGAGAGGTATGCCCCACCTCCCTTCCCATCCCTCTGGATTTGTTACTATTTTTTACTCTTAACACCTGCCAATGAAGACTGTCCACACTGAAAAAAAATTAATAATAGGATATGCATATTAAACAATACAGGTAAAAATATTTAGCCTGGTGTTTTTCACAGAGTAGTTGCTCTATAAACGTCAGTTAATCTGGTTGAATTAGTGTTGCATTCATGACAGTTTGAAGACATGAGTTAATCCTCAAGTCCCATTTAAAAACGTACAGGGTGTCCATTGTCCATAAGTCTGTGGGCACAATGGAGCCAACCACCATTTCTCCTGAAAAACTGGCTTAAGAAAAAAATCAATGATCATAAGCTGCCCAAGGATACATTGTAGCTAATCTCTTAACACTCAGGTGCGTGAAACCATCCAGCACCAACAACATTCTCATTTTTAGATAAGCTGCAGAATGAAACACGTTTTACCAAATGTTCAGCTGAAATTCTCTGTAAGGAAATATCTCCAAGAAATGTCTGTGGTCATAAAAAAGCTATACACAGGATACAGAAATTGCCCCTCTTATATCCATTCACTTCCACTCTCTTTGGTGTTTTGGGAGTCTGGCCTTTGGAATGATTGGTGACATTGGCAACAGCAAAATTGTATCAGAAAAAGCTGGATTTTATGGGTTCAGTAAGAATCAGCAGAATTCAGGATCACAGTAGACTAAGATAGACTAAGGGTTTCCCTGGTGGCTCAGATGGTGAAGAATCTGACTTTAATGCAGGAGACCTGAGTTCAGTCCCTGGGTCGGGAAGATCCCCTGGAGAAGAAAGTGGCAACCCACTCCAGTATTCTTGCCTGGGAAATCCCATAGACAGAGGAGCCTAACGGGCTACATCCATGGAGCCGCACAAGGGAGACACAACTGAGCAGCTAACTCACTTTCAAGGCAGACATGAGAAAAGTATGGGATGGGATAGGACACGTGTTTCTGTCTCAATGGCAGGGATATTCAGTTCATGGTATTCAATTCAAAAATATACTTGGGGGAGAGGGAGATAAAAGCTACACTAAAATTGAGATTAATTTCTTGTCCAAAGTGCTTCTTTCCTGCACTGGCGTCAACCCTTACATATGACTCAGCTGATTCTAGTATAGTCTCCAACCCTCTCTCAACCTGATACATTAGCATATATCTCTGTGAGTGAAAGTTTCGGTAAAGAAGTTTAAAATTCTCACCAGTGGAAGTGAATATCTTTAAAGATTTGATGGTAAGATTTGATAGACAGTGGTGGCCACCTAAGCAATTTTTATAGCTCAAGAAAAGCTCCTTTTCTTAAAGAAAATACTAATGTTTCTGTCTGCTGAATGATGAGAGTTGGGTGCAGTATGGGGAACAAGGAAACTATCTGAGCAACAATTGTATTAGTAGCTCAGCTAGTAAAGAATACACTTGCAATGCAGAAGACCTGGGTTCGGTCCCCAGGTGGAGAAGATCCCCTGGAGAAGGGAACGGCTACCCACTCCAGTGTTCTGGCCTGGACTGTGTAGTCCATGGGGTCCTAGAGTCAGACACAGCTGAGCGACTTTCACTTCTGTACATTAGGCATGCTCAGTTGCGTTAGTCGTGTCCAACTCTGTGCGACCCCGTGGACTGTAGCCCGCCAGGCTTCTCTGTCCACTGGCGTTCTCCAGGCAAGAATACTGGAGTGGTTGCCACAATCTCCTTCAGGAGATCTTCCTGACCTGGGGATCAAACCCTTGTCCCTTTGGTCTCCTGCATTTGCAGGCAGGTTCTTTACCACTAGTGCCACCTGGGAAACCCATCCATTAGGCATATATATATATATATATATATATATATATATATATATATATATATATATATATGTGTGTGTGTGTGTGTGTGTGTGTGTGTGTGTGTATTAGGTTAGGAATCATTACACAGATTATCTCCTTTGATCTTATAGAATTCTAAGAATTAGGTGATTTTACTTTAGTGTGATAAATAAGAAAAAAATGGAGATGAGAGATACTAAGAATCATGAATAAAATCACAGAGCTAGTGAGTGCTAAAGACAGTAGTGGAGCAAAGTCAGTAAAATCAGACTTTGACAGTTTGATTTTTAATTTTTTAATTTAATTTTTCTTTTAGATTAGGTTGTAGTTAATTTACAATGTTTTGTTAGTTTCAGGTAAGCAGTAAGGTGATTCATTTATACATATATATTCCTTTTTCAGATTCTTTACACATATGCTTTGCTTAGTTGCTTTAGTCGTGTCCAATTCTCTGCGACCTTATAGACCATGGCCTGCCAGGCTCCTCTGTCCGTGGGATTCTCCAGGCAAGAATACTGGAGTGGACTGCCATTTCCTTCTCCAGCTTTACCCATATAGGTTATTGAATATTAAGTAGAGTTCCTTGTGCTATACAGTAGGTCCTTGTTAGTTATTTATTTTGTATATAGTAGTGTGTATGTACTCTTGCCTGGAAAATCCCATGGACAGAGGAGCCTGGTGGGCTGCAGTCCATGGGGTCACGAAGAGTCGGACACAACTGAGCGACTTCACTTTCCCTTTTCACTTTCATGCATTGGAGAAGGAAATGGCAACCTACTCCAGTGTTCTTGCCTGGAGAATCCCAGGGATGGTGGAGCCTGGTGGGCTGCCGTCTATGGGGTCGCACAGAGTTGGAGAAGACTGAAGCGACTTAGCAGCAGCACCAGCAGCAGTGTGTATGTGTCAATGCCAAACTCCTGAAGGCTTGATTTAAAAGCTTTAGTACTTTGGTCCTGGGAGTAAGTCTTAGTAACCAGAATGTTTACTTTACCTTTTCCTGAGACAAGCAGGACGTGTTTTCTGCCACACCTGAGGCTGAGTAGTATGCCCTAGTCTGGAAAGACAGTGTTGTGGAGAGACTAAAGGCATGGAGAGCAGCAGAATGGTCTGATTCAAATCTCTGTTCCAGAATATTAGCTGTGTGTGCTTAAACACAAGTGGCTGTAAATCTCAGTCGCCCTATCTCTTAAATATAGTATGTGATTCGTGAGCTGTGCTGTGCTTAGTCACTCAGTCGTGTCCCCACGTGACTGTAGCCTGCCAGTCTCCTCTGTCCATGGAATTCTCCAGGCATGAATACTGAAGTGGGCTGCCCTTTCCTCCTCCAGGGGATCTTCCAGACCCAGGGATGGGACCTGCGTCTCGTGCATTGGCAGGCAGATTCTTTACCACCAGCGCCACCTGGGAAACCCATGTGATCCCTACCTTATCCATTTAGCCTTGCCTCATGGTATTCAGCTTTACACGATCCCTCCTCTTAATTGTGGACCAGATCTAATGATTCGCTTCTAGCAAAGGTAGGGGTTGTCACTTCTGAGATTAGGTGATGGAGACTGTGGTTTCCCTCTCAGCTTGAACTCTCAGCCTCTTGCTAGCTCACTGTTCTGAAGGAAACCAGCTGTCATGGTGTGAGCTGCCCTGTGGAGAGGCCCATGCAGTGAGGAGCCAGTGTCTCCAGTAACAGCCAGGAAGGAGCCGAGGCTGCCAGCAGCCGCATGGGTGAACTTGGAAGCAGATCTGCCCCAAGCTGTCTCCTGGGGTAGAGGCTTGTGAGAGCTTCTGGGCTGACACCTTGATTGCAATCTTTTGAGAAATCCTGGGCAGTAGTGTCCAGTAAGCTGCATCGGGATTCCTGACCACAGACCCTGGGTAATAATAAATGTTTGTTGTTTAAAGCCACTGTGTGTGCTGTGCTGTTCAGTTGCTCAGTGGTATCTGACTCTTTGCGACCCTTTGGACTGTAGCCCGCGAGGCTCCTTTGTCCATGGGTTGTTCAGGCAAGTATACTGCAGTGGGTTGCCATTTCCTTCTCCAGGGGATCTTCCTAACTCAGGGATCAGACTCAAGTCTCCTGTGCCTCTTGTATTGCAAGCCACTAAACTGGGCTAATTTGTCACATGGCAATAGGTAACAGTTACTAAAAAGAGATGAATTACAGGGTTGGCCAAAAAGTCTGTTTGGGTGTTTCCATATGGTGTTATATATGTAAAGCATCTGGCACAATATGACCTTCCCACCAAAATTATCACCAGTTTAACCATTTGAAAAATTATGTTATGGAGGAAAGAGGAAAAGAAGCAGATATGGGTACTGAGAAACAACTCCTTTCTATGTCAAAATATTGCCTATAGCTTGACATAACTTTAAGCAGCTGTATCTTTCCTTTTGGCAGCCACTACCCTACACCCTCATAATTGGGGAAAGGAAAATTGACTCACCAATAATTATAATAATAAATGGCAAAATTCTCTGGAGCTTTGGCCAGTCAGTCAGATGTCACTTTTGTCCCTGGGCTTCTAGACATTGATGTGACCAGTGTCTTAGATCAATGGACAGATGACGAGACTATGAGTGATCATAACCACAAATGTCAACTTTATCCCTTTAAATGCACTCAGTGTCCTGTAGATAACCTGAAAGGTCACATCGATAGTTGCCACCTGCTATGTCTCTCGTTCCAAACACTATCAGACAACATGGCGTTTCTGGAGCACGGAAAGAAGTTGACTGCAACAGTCTGACATTTGATAATGGATCAGGGCACATCATTGTCTGATTCAGTCATGGCAATTCTTCTCTGTCTTTGAAAGACCAGTGCAGTCTCCCTGCTTCTCTCAGTCAGAGGGACAGCAATACTCGTCCCACCAGGTGTGTCTTTGAATTACAGGTATGAGCTGACCAAATGCATTTTTCCTGAAGTCAAAGAACTTGTAATATTTCATGTTAACAGTTCCTAGCCATGCAACCCTCCCCCAGCCACCAAAGACAAAACTTTGAGCTCATCATTTCATACTATGTCATGGGAGAAAGTCTAAAATAGTGAAAGGTCGAAATTTATAATGCACTTTAAAAGAAATGCAGGTTAGTGCTTTTTAATACATAGAGTAACTTCAACTAATTACCAAAATGAAGTTGGCTCCCTCTGGCTTTAATGAACAGATTAGTGGCAATAGCATTAACAACACAATTTGCATAAAATTAATTTGCTAAAGCCCTTAAAAATAGTGTTCAAAGTAGCTTAAACATGCTCAATGCCTATTTATACTATTAATTTGCTAAGTAAACCTTTCTTCTTAAGTAGGGCAAAAGTGAATCCTTTGTCCAGCTGAAGCTGAATTACCACCAAGTCCTAAAACAGTGAAGTCTAGATTTTCCCATACAAGGCTGGGAAAACATGGCTATGAGTTCAACTCCCAGTAAACTGATAATGCAGGTATTTTGTTAAGCACTGGTGCAACAAGGAAAAGTAAACCAGTGTTGAACTGATAGTTACAAATGCCTGTTTTCCTGGACTCATTTCTAATTGAAGGTAAGGTTGCGGTGTAATTGATTTCTACTCAGCAGACACCATGGCTGAGAAGCATGTAGATCTGTGTTGAAAGATGGAGCACAAATGAAGAATACAAGTTTAGACCTGATCATATTTTCATGTGCCTATTGACCATCTGTATTTCCTCTTTGCAGAAATGTCTATTTAGATATTCTGTCCATTTTTCAATTGGGTTGTTTGTTTTTTGTTGTTGTTGAATTGTATGAGCTGTTTGTATATTTTGAAAATTAAGCCCTTGTCAGTCACATTGTTTGCAAATATTTTCTGCCATTCTGTAGGTTGTCCTTTCATTTTGTTTATGGTTTCCTTTCTGGGTAAAAACTTGTAAGTCTGATAGGTCCTATCTGTTAATCTTTGTTTTTATTTCTATTGTCTTGAGAGACTGACCTAAGGAAACCATACGATTTATATCAGAGAATATTTTGCCTATGATCTCTTCTAGGAGTCATGTCTTATGTTTAAAGTCTTCAAGCCATTTTGAGTTTATTTTTTGTGTACTGTGTGAAGTTGTGTTCTAATGTCATTTATTTATGTGTGGCTCTCCAACTTTCCCAACACCACTTGCTGAAGAGACTCTTTTCCCATTGTATATTCTTGACTCAGAATTAATTGACCATAATTGTATGGATTTATTTCTAGGCTTTCTATTCTTTTCCATTGATCCATTTGTCTGTTTTCTTTCCTTCTTCTTCTTCTTCTTCTTTTTTTTTTTGCCAATACCATGCCATTTTGATTACTGTAGCTTTGCGGTATTGTCTGAAGTCTGAGAGGGTTATTCCTCCTTCTTTGTTCCTTTTCCTTTGGATTGCTTTGGTAGTTCTGGGCCCTTTATGGTTCCATATAAATTTTAGGACCATCTGTTCTACTTCTGTGAAAAATGTCATGGGTAATTTGGTAGGGATCACACTAAATCTGTAGATTGCTTTGGGTAGTATGACCATTTTAATAATATTAATTCTTCCAATCCAAAAGCATGGGATAGCTTTCCCTTTCTTTGAATCATCAATTTCTTTTACTAACATGTTATAATTCTCAGTATAGAAATCTTTCACCTCCTTGGTCAGGTTTATTCCTAAGCATTTTGTTTTGAGGGGTATGCTTTTAAAGGTATTGGGTTCTTTTTTTAAAACATTCCCTTTCTGATATCTCATTAGTGTAAAGAAATGCAGCCTATTTCAGAATTTTTTTTAAAGCTTAGTAATTAAAACCAAAACATGGTATTGGTTCAGGAAAATGTAGATCAATGAGAGAGTAGAGAGAATTGAGAAACAGACACATATATGTATGGAAATCTGTAATGGTGGTAGGATTTTGGGTCAATGTGGAAAGTATATTGGAAGATTAATTATCCATTTTAAGAATAAAAAGTTAAATCACAACTTCACATGACCCACAAAAATAAGTTATAGATGCATTAAAGTGTAATGGTTAAAAAATGTTAGAAATAAATAAAAAAGGAGTATGCACAGAGACATTCTTAAACAAGACATAAAATATAAAATCTATACAGGAAAAAATGAGTGAATTTGACTAAATAAAAATTTTAAAACCTCTGTTTTAAAAGAAATCATAGCAAGGCTTGGAAAATAAATTTGCAATACATATAGAATACAGAGTGAAATATGTGAAGAATTTTTATGAAACAATAAACAACAAACAATTCACTAAAACTTAGTCTAAGTAGAGGAACAAATGACTTACCGAAAATAAAAATTTAAATAACATAACCACAAGAAAACATGTTCAAACTCATCAGGAGTCAGGAAGATTATATGAAACTATCATTAAAAACCATTTTTTCCCATTCATCAAGTTACTAACAAAATATTTATGTGATGGTAAGTGTATGGATAAATTTGTCCATTTCCTATTGGTGGAAACAATAGAGGTTTTTTTAGAGACAAGTTGAAAGTATCTATTTATGTTAAATTTTAATAAACCTTCCACAACTCCAACTCTGATATTTTCCCTAAAGCAATAGTCATCAGTTCAGGTCAGTCACTCAGTCATGTCCGACTCTTTGTGACCCCATGGACTGCAGCATGTTAGGCTTTCCTGTCCATCCCCAGCTCCCCAAACTTGCTCAGACTCATGTCCATTGAGTCAGTGATGCCATCCAAGCATCTCATCCTCTGTTGTCCCCTTGTCCTCCTGCCTTCAATCTTTCCCAGCATCAGGGTCTTCTCTAATGAGTCAGTTCTTCACATCAGGTGGCCAAAGTATTATAGCTTCAGCTTCAGCATCAGTCATTCCAGTGAATATTCAGGACTGATTTCCTTTAGGATTGAATGGTTTGATCTTCTTACAGTCCAAGGGACTCTCAAGAGCTTTCTCCAACACCACAGTTCAAAAGCATCAATTCTTTGGCACTCAGCTTTCTATATGGTCCAACTCTCACATCCATACATGACTACTGGAAAAACCATAGCTTTGATTAGACAGACTTTTGTTGGCAAAGTACTGTCTCTGCTTTTTAATATGCTGTCTAGTTTGGTCATAGCTTTTCTTCCAAAGAGCAAGTGTCTTTTAATTTCATGGCTGCAGTCACCATCTGCAGTGATTTTTGGAGCCCAAGACAATAAAGTCTGTCACTGTTTCCATTGTTTCCTTGTCTATTTGCCATGAAGTTATGGGACCAGATGCCATGATCTTAGGCTTTTGAATGTTGAGTTTTAAGCCAGCTTTTCCACTCTCCTTTTTCACCTTCATCAAGAGGTTTTTTAGTTCCTCTTTGTTTTCTGCCATAAGGGTGGTGTCATCTGCATGTCTGAGGTTATTGTTTCTCCTGGCAATCTCATCCAATAGTACACTAAGAACTATGTGGAGGGAGATACGTTAGAGCTCTTAATAATAAAATATTGGAATTAACTAAATGTCAGTAGGAGAATTGGTGCATGAATTATAGCCACTTCAGGAATTTTTATTAAAAAAAAATCACTGGAACATTATATGTTCTAGAATATGGGAAACACCATATATGTCCATTCATTGGAAGAGAATAAATGTTCATATCTCTGTATGAAAATACTATGTAGTTGTATGAAAGAATTCAAATTCATTCATTCTAATGAAGAATGTATGAAAGAAGTAGCCATGTGTAATATTGAATAAGTTGCAAGATATATTGCTAGTGAAGTTAAAGTTCAGAGGGATAGTGTATACTCTGGTTTTCAGAAGGATTATATATAATCGTTTCTATAGTTACACAGTAAACTATATATTATATATAATATAAATGATACCCTACACACTACACATACATGTACACACACACAAGATTTTTAGCACAAAATGAAGTATACGTGGATGCATGCTATATATAAGCATGTCATATCCCTACATTTATATACATGAGGAGAAGGGGACGACAGAGGATGAGATGGCTGGATGGCATCATTGACTTGATGGACGTGAGTCTGAGTGAACTCTGGGAGTTGGTGATGGACAGGGAGGCCTGGCATGCTGTGATTCATGGGGTTGCAAAGAGTTGGACATGACTGAGCCACTGAACTGAACTGAACTGATATTATTATATATTCATAGGATGCCTTCAAATGTCTACATAGAAATATGATATGAAGACTAAAGCAACTGGGGTCTTGAGTGAGAGGAAGACTCATTTTCTGCCACTTACTTTTTGTACTGTTTGAATTTATTTTATCATGTTCACATACTAATTTTTCAGATAAAACTAGTAACATAAATAAAAACTATATAACCACATTATAAAAAAACTATACATAGTTTAAAGGAATGGGAGAAATCTATGCACAGGGACAGAAATATATCCACAGTACATTGTCAAGTGCTGCAAGTGTGTCGGGTAACAGGGCATCCAGTTCAATCTCATCAATACTGAGACTAAACAAAACAAATTTAGGTATGTATTTATATAGATGTATAAATTTAAGTAAAAAGATATAAATATAAACAATGCACTCATAATTACAAACGTATTTTAAAATACATCAGGCAATCTGGAATGGTAACAGTGCAAACCTGACTCAGTTGTTGAGGTGATGTTCAGAAGATGATCGCTACATCTTTTTTAAGAAAATCTTTATTTATTTGGCTGCACTGGGTCTTAGCTGTGGTACATGGGATCTTTAGTCTTGTTTCTGCCATATGGGATCTTTAGTTGAAGAATGTGAACGCTTAGTTGCTGCATGTGGTACCAAGCCCAGGCCCCCTGAACTGGGAGTACAAAGTCTTGGCCTCTGGATTGCCAGGGAAATCCCAGTCTTTATCTTTGGATTTTTTCCGCAGTGTGAACACATTCTGGATGACTTTTGTAATTACATCTTTCAAATTAAAAAAAAAGAGAAAAAAAAGTTAAAGTACTAGTATTAGAAACTTGTCTCATATTTTAAAATATATGTCTAAATTTCACCGGGCAAAATTAAACTTCTTTAGTAAACCATGAAGTCTTAAATTAGCCTGTTAGTAACTCCCTAACTTTTGGCCTTTATTTAGTCAATGTTTAACTTATCAGACCCAATCCTCCAAGAGCCTAGAAATTCAAAACCTTCTTAGTTATTCATGCTCTAAAGAGCCAGACCTATTAATTTCTCCCTTAAAAAAGAGACGGAAACTATTAATATATTCTACATAGCTTCTTGGCTGAAGGGTAACTCAGCCTCCCTAGTTATGAAATGAGTTTGCTTCCCATCTCCCCTTGAGGGTTATTTAGGACTCTGAAAGGAATGTGGAGTTTAGTCTTAAGCTTCATTTTATTGATAGATGAAGCTGAAGTAGAAAAATTGCTGATTATTGGGATAGCAATTCAGATCTCTCTTCCCCTCCCCCATCCCTCTCTCTCCCTCTCTCTTTCTCCTTCCATCTCTTGTTAAAACCCCAGGAAACCAGATCACTGGTCTGATGGCTCGCCTTTTCCAGAATGTCACATAAATTGCCCCTTAATTGAGTCTGACTTCCTTCACTTAGTATCAGATCAGTTCAGTTCAGTCACCCAGTTGTGTCCGACTCTTTGCAACCCCATGAACCGCACCATGCCAGGCCTCCCTGTCCATCACCAACTCCTGGAGTCCACCCAAACCCATGTCCATTGTGTCAGTGATGCCATCCAACCATCTCATCCTCTGTCATCCCCTTCTCCTCCTACCCTCAATCTTTCCCAGCATCAGGGTCTTTTCACATTTGAAACTCATGTATCAGTTAATTCTTTCCTTTTTATATCAGGGTAGTATTCTGTTGTATAGATATACCACAGTTTATCTACTGACAGATGATGAGTAATTGTGTTGATTTGAGAATGCACTGAATAAAGTCACTAAAAACATTTAAATACACGTTTTCATGTAGACTTATGTTTCTCTCTCTCTTGGTAAAATATCCAGGAGTGGACTTGCTGAGTCATATAGTAAGTATATTTTTAATTTTATATAAAACTGCCAACTGTCTTCCAAAGCAACAGTAGTATTTTGCATTCCCACCAGCAATGTATGAGAATTCCAGTAGTTACACATCCTCAACAGCATTTTTCATGTTTGAAAAAACTTGAAATTATCTTAACAGGTGGATAGTAATATCTCACTGGGTTTTAATTTGCATTTCTCTGTGGCTCAGCTGGTAAAGAAATGCCTGCAATGTGGGAGACCTGGGTTCAATCCCTGGGTTGGGAAGATCCCCTGGAGAAGGGAAAGGCTACCCACTCCAGTATCCTGGCCTGGAGAATTCCATGGACTGTATAGTCCATGGGGTCAAAAAGAGTCAGACACGACTGAGCAACTTTCACTTTCAATGACTAATGAGGTGAGAATCTCTTCATTTACTTCTAACTTCATTCTTCAATTTAAAATAGTCTCAGAGAAGACTTCAGTAAACAGCGCAACCTTAGGAGTGAGCCACGGAATGGGGTTCAGCCTGACCTCAAGTGTCAACTGGGGATGCTAACTATACAGTCCATGTGTCTCATCCATCTTATATCCCTAGCACCTAGCACTGGGGCTAAACACTCAATGAGCATGCCACTTCAGTGGCCAAATCACTTTGTGCTCTCCGGGTGCTGTGTTGTGCTTAGTTGCCAGTTGTGTCCAACTCTTTGCAACCCCATGGACTGTAGCCCAGCAAGCTCCTTTGTCCATGGGGATTCTCCAGGCAAGAATACTGGAGTGGGTTGCCATGCCCTCCTTCAGGGGATCTTCCCAACCCAGTGATCGAACTGATGTCTCTTGCATTGCAGGCAGATTAACTATCTGAGCTACCAGGGAAGCCCTTGTGCTCCCTGCTTCCCTGTAAACATGCTGACTGTTGCCCATACCACCTGATCTCCATAAAGACATGAGCTGAAGCATCTCTAATATGCTGGAGCATCTCAACTCTCCCAGCTGAGTTGTATCCATACCAAGAGTTAGTTGTGTCTGTTCTCCAACCAGGGTTATTCAAGTTGTACTTGACATTATAAATAGAAAGAAGTTAACTATTATGAAAGTGGATCAAATATTGGTGAGAAAAATAGTTCTTTCTTTGTAACACTAAGATAATTATTTATCAAGAGAAAAAAACTAATTCTTTAGAAGACTTAACGAAAGCAAGTTATTAAAAGTGCAGATTAAGGGACTCCCATGGCAGTCTAATGATTAAAACTCTTCATTTTCAATACAAGGGTTCAATCCCTGGTCAGGGAACTAGGGTCCTGCATGCCCCAGGATGCAGTCAAGAAAAAAAAAGGAGATTAAGAAGAAGAAAAGGGAACATTAAAAGAATGGACATAATTATGAAATTCTAGAAGCTTTCTATAATCAGAATGCCTCACAAGTCTTCAAGTTTTTACTGCATTACAATGAAATGTTAAATCTTGGAGAGTACATTATGGGTGTGATTTATGCAGGAAAGAATGTCAGCAGTGGATTCAACCCAAACAAAGGCTTTAAAATGATAAAATTCATTATTAGTATCCAGTTATAAATGTTAAATACATTTGTGATTGAACATTTGAAAAGTAATAAAAATAAATATATCTGGGTAGTTTTACCAATGATTAAACTATTAGCATTTGGAAAAATTTATTACAGTTATGACTATTTATACACTATATACAATATATATAGTAATTTATTACTGTGCCAACAAAGGTCCATATAGTCAAGGCTATGGTCTTTCTAGTAGTCATGTATGGATGTGAGAGTTGGACCATAAAGAAGGCTGAGCACAGAAGAATTGATGCTTTTGAACTGTGGTGCTGGAGAAGACTCTTGAGAGTCCCTTGGACTGCAAGATCAAACCAGTCAATCTTAAAGAAAATCAACCCTAAGTACTCATTGGAAGGAATAATGCTGAAGCTGAAGCTCTGTACTTCGGCCACCTGATGCAAAGAACTGACTCATTGGAAAAGACTCGTGCTGGAAAAGATTGCAGGCAGGAGGAGAAGCAGGTATCAGAGGATGAGATGGTTGGATGGTATCACTGTTGCAATGGACATGAACTCGGGCAAATTCGAGGAGATAGTGAGGGATAGGGAAGCCTGACATGCAGCAGTCTATGGGATCAAGAAGAGTTGGCACAGGTTGGCACTGAACGACAATGAACAAGATATACTGTTCACACTGTCAAAAGCTCACTAAAGTGTAACTTTAATGGCTTTCTAATATTTTATCATGTCAGTGTATTATGACCTTCTTACTCAACCTACTGTCAGACATTTAGGAAGTTTTTATTTTTTCACATTGGCAATCAGGTTTTTTGATTTAATGGTTGTTAAAAAATATTTTGGAGTTTGTGCATTAGTGCCTCAGTCATGTCCAACTCTTTGCGATCCTTCGGACAGTAGCCTGCCAGGCTTCTCTGTTCATGGAATTCTTCAGGCAAGAATATTGGAGTGGGCTGCCTTTCCCTTCTCAAGTATATCTACCCGTCCCAGGGATTGAACCCAGGTCTCCCGCATTGCAAGCAGATTCTTTACCATCTGAGCCACTGCCGCTGCTGCTGCTGCTAAGTCGCTTCAGTCGTGTCCGACTCTGTGAGACCCATAGACGGCAGCCCACCAGGCTCCCCCATCCCTGGGATTCTCCAGGCAAGAGCACTGGAATGGGTTGCCATTTCCTTCTCCAATGCATGAAAGTGAAAAGGGAAAGTGAAGTTGCTCAGTCCTAGGAAAGCCCATTTTTTTAGTATATCTTTAATGTATTAATAGATTCTCTAAGGTGGAATTAAGAGATCAACGGAAAAGACCTTAATTAAAGTAAGGTTTTTTTCTGATTAAAAAATAATTCAGGTTCTTATAGGGGCTTCCCAGATGTCTGTAATGATAAAGAACCCACTTGCCAATAAAGGAGACATAAGAGACATGGGTTTCATCCCTGGTTCTAGAAGATCCCCTGGAGGAGGACGTGGCAACCCATTCCAGCATTCTCGCCTGGAGAATTATGTGGACAGAGGTCCCTGGCAGAGTACAGTCTATAGGGTTGCAGAATCAGACAGAACTGAAGCAACCTAGCACAGAAGCACACAGGTTCTTATAGAAAACTTGAAAAAATATAGTAAAATATGAAGACAGACAATTCAAAGATTATATTTTAATTGATTTTCATTGATATATCTTCTAATAATTTTAAAACAATTTGAAAACATAATTACGACCATATCATATATAAAATAATCTCATAGTTTGTTTTTCAACCTTTCTTCAAATTGTAAGAATTTTCTGCTATGATTAAATTTACTCGACAATATCTCTTTATTATATGCATATTAGTATTTTCTATGAGCATTTCATTGTTAACGTCAGTATTCTCTTAGCAATGAACATTTAGGGAGATATTTCTATTTTTTAAATTATAAATAACAATGAAGTGAACATCTTTATCAATATCCCATTACTATCTTAGGTGTGCTTTCTAGAGATAAACAACCAGTGAAATGCTATTCGTATTTTTACATATGTTGCCATGGTATATTCTAGAAAGAAGGGATTAATATACACTCAATGGACAGCGTGTGATTGCTCATCTGTAAAATGCAAATAGTAGCTGGCCTAATTATGTAGGAACTAGTCACACCTGAAAGTACTTATGCAGATGACCTAATTCCTTCATGATCCACCCCAGGTGTATGGATCTACAACTGTGCCCTCTTTCATATTTTAAAAACTCACTTTATATTGCTGTTGTGTGAAGCGTGGTTCGGAGAAAAAGGCAAACAACACAAGCTTCCTCCACAGAGGTATTTATCATTTCAGTTAATCTATCATTATAGACTATCTTGACTAAACTGTCTTGGCTGAGGTTTAAAGGCCCCAGTGGGTCATTGTCATACACCTGTAGGATTCTCTGACTGCTTAAGTATTGATTTATCCATTTGAAATTCCTCCTCATTGATTTATTAGGTCTATACATCTTCTGGCGGCCAGTTTCTGTCTATAAAAGGTACCCGAAAGGACTGTTTCACTATCATGTATTTTATAGCTCACTGACATTCATTTACTGCCTCTCTTGTTTGTCTGGTGTTAGTATTCATGCTAATGGGTGTTCCAAGTCTGGCCTCAAGTCTCTGTGCATTTGGAGCCTTGCTATGCACAGCATATAAATGATAATAAAAGAAAATTATCTTGTATATTTTTTGAGATTAGTTGTTTGTCAGTTGCTACACCCGTGGCGGATACATTTCAATATATGGCAAAACCAACACAGTATTGTAAAGTAAAATAAAAAATAAGGAAAGAAAATTATCAAACTTGCACCAGAAGAGAGGACCTTGTGAGCAATACAGTTTTCACATCCCTTAAAAGAAGGAAGAACAGGAATAGAAATGGGATCACACGGGAGAAAAATGGACTACATTCCTCAAAGGCACTTACCATAAAAAAGATTCCAAGTTGTCTTTGCTTAGATAATGGGAAATGTGGGATAAGGGATGGAGGCCAGAGGAAGAGGTTAAGATAGAGTGACCATATCCATGAACATGATAGAGATTTGCAGGAAAATCTACTCTAGTATTCTTGCCTGGAGAATTCCATGGACTGAGGAGCCTGGTGGGCTACAGTTCATGGGACCCAAAGAGTTGCACATGACTGAGCAACTAACACTTTCACTTTTATCACTAGTGGAGATAGGATCCTAAATCCTGCTTAGCTCAGAAATCAGAGCAGTTGCTTGAAAAAAGCAAATAGGAAATTTAAGGAGTCATTATTTATATCTGCTGCTCTTCAGTCTATGCAGTTAGTGCCTTGAATGCAATGGAGACTCTCTTAGTTGGTTACCAGCATGAAGCAGTAAAGCCCATGCAACTTGAACTTAAGCTCAGCATTTAGGAACTGTATGCAGCTTTTCACAAATGATTCATCCTCCCTGTTCCCAAAAGTTTACATTTCTTAAATGAGAAAAAGAAAGTTGATCTTGAAACATTGAGTAAAGCACTTGATATGGGCTGGAAAGTTTCTGGTCACCAGTTCCTGCATGTAGAAAAAAAATGTGTTGGGGTGTTTCCCCCCAGCTCAGTACCACCAAGAAAATCTTGGACACCAGCTGGAGAGCCAATGATTCAACTCAAATCTAATACTTCTTACCAAAGAGAGCATCAGATTTCGCAGGTTAAAGGCTCAGATCCCCTCCCCCTCTTCTCCTTTAGAGACCAGTTGCAAAGCCCAGTTTATCACTTTGCTTCAGACCCACAGGTTATAAATGAGAGGTTCCAATGAGCCCCACCCTTCAGTTCAGTTCGGTCGCTCAGTCGTGTCCAACTCTTTGCGACCCCATGAATTGCAGCACACCAGGCTTCCCTGTCTATCACCAACTCCCAGAGTTCACTCAGACTCACGTCCATCGAGTCCGTGATGCCATCCAGCCATCTCATCCTCTGTCGTCCTCTTCTCCTCCTGCCCCCAATCCCTCCCAGCATCAGAGTCTTTTCCAATGAGTCAACTCTTCCCATGAGGTAGCCAAAGCACTAGAGTTTCAGCTTCAGCATCATTCCTTCCAAAGAACACCCAGGGCTGATCTCCTTCAGAATGGACTGGTTGGATCTCCCTGCAGTCCAAGGGACCCTCAAGAGTCTTCTCCAACACCACAGTTCAAAAGCATCAATTCTTCAGTTCTCAGCCTTCTTCACAGTCCAACTCTCACATCCATACATGACCACTGGAAAAACCGTAGCATTGACTAGACAGAGCTTTGTTGGCAAAGTAATGTCTCTGCTTTTGAATATGCTGTCTAGGTTGGTCATAACTTTTCTTCCAAGGAGTAAGTGTCTTTTAGTTTCATGGCTGGAGTCACCATCTGCAGTGATTTTGGAGGCCAGAAAAATAAAGTCTGACACTGTTTCCACTGTTTTCCCATCTATTTCCCATGAAGTGATGGGACCAGAAGCCATGATCTTCGTTTTCTGAATGTTGAGCTTGAAGCCAACTTTTTCACTCTCCTCTTTCACTTTCATCAAGAGGCTTTTTAGTTCCTCTTCACTTTCTGCCATAAGGGTGGTGTAGTCTGCATATCTGAGGTTATTGATATTTCTCCTGGCAATCTTGATTCCAGCTTGTGCTTCTACCAGCCCAGCGTTTCTCATGATGTACTCTGCATAGAAGTTAAATCAGCAGGGTGACAATATACAGCCTTGATGTACTCCTTTTCCTATTTGGAACCAGTCTGTTGTTCCATGTCCAGTTCTAACTGTTGCTTCCTGACCTGCATACAGATTTCTCAAGAGGCAGGTCAGGTGGTCTGGTATTTCCATCTCTTTCAGAATTTTCCACAGTGTATTGTGATCCACACAGTCAAAGGCTTTGGCATAGTCAATAAAGCAGAAATAGATGTTTTTCTGGAATTCTCTCACTTTTTCCATGATCCAGCAAATGTTGGCAATTTGATCTCTGGTTCCTCTGCCTTTTATAAAACCAGCTTGAACATCTGGAAGTTCACGGTTCACGTATTGCTGAAGCCTGGCTTGGAGAATTTTGAGCATTACTTTACTAGCGTGTGATATGAGTGCAATTGTGTGGTAGTTTGAACATTCTTTAGGGGATGATTAATTTGCCAGAGTGGCCCACAGAACTTAGAGAAACATTTTACTTACTAGATCACCCGTTTATTATAAAAGGATGCAACTTGGGAACATCCAAATGGAAGAGAGGTGGAGGGCGATGTATGGGAAAGGGGGCAGAGCTTTCATGCCCTCCACTCTCCCCACATCTTCACATGTTCACCAGCCCAGAAGCTCTCTGAACCCTGTTCTTCTGGGGTCTCGGGGAGGCTTCATTACAAAGGTGTGATTGATTAAATCATCAGCCAATGGGATTGAACTCAATCTCCAGCACCCCTCCTATCCCTGGAGGGGGCACAGTGCTGAGAGTTGTAAACTTCTGATCACCTGGTTGGTTCCCCTAGTGACCATCCCCTCTCCTTAGGTGACCTAGGGGTATTGCACTAGCCACCTCATTGACAAAACAGAAGGCATTTTCATTGTTCTTAGCATTTAGGAAATTCCTACTGTTTTAGGAGCTCTGTCCCAGAAACAGGGATAAAAAGCAAATATATGTTTCTCATTGTAAATCACAAAATCACAGGCTGAATTGTGTCCCCTCTCCCCAAATTCAAATGTTGAAGTTCTAACACCTGACCTTGAAGAATGTGACTGTAATTACAGATAAGGTCTTTATAGAGGTAGTATAGAGAAGAAAAGCTATGACAAACCTAGACAGCATATTAAACAGCAGAGACATTACTTTGCCTCGGCATGGTCAAAGCCATGGTTTTTTCAGTAGTCATGTATGGATATGAGTTGGATCATCAAAAGGGCTGAGCACTGAAGAATTGATGCTTTTGAACTGTGGTGTTAGAGAAGACTCTTGGAGTCCCCTTGGACAGCAAGGAGATCAAACCAGTCCATCTTAAAGGAAATCAACCCTGAATATTCATTGAAAGTACTAATGCTAAAGCTGAAGCTCCAATACTTTGGCCAACTGATGGAAAGAGCCAACTCATTAGAAAAGACTCTGATGCTGGGAAAGACTGAGGCAGGAGGAGAAAGGGATGATAGAGGATGAGATCATTGGATGGCATCACCAACTCAATGGACATGAGTTTGAGCAGGCTCTGGGAGATGGTGAAGGACAAGGAAGCCTGGCATCCTCCAGCCCACAGGTTTGCAAAGAGTCAGACATGACTAAGCTACTGATCAACAACGCAAGTGTCACTGGGTGCTTCCCTGATGGCTCAGTGATAAAGAATCTGCCTGACAATACAGGAGATGTGGGTTCCATCCCTGGGTTGGTAAGATTCCCAGAGGAAGAAATGGCAACCCATTCCAATATTCTTGCCTGGGAAATCCCATGGACAGAAGAGCCTGATGGGCTATAGTCCGTGGGGTTGCAAAGAGTCAGACATGACTTAGAGACTCAACAATAACAACAAAGTTTAACTGAGGCCTTTGGGTAGGCCTCATGCAATATAAATAGTGTCTTGATAAAATGAGGAAATTAGGATGAAAACACTTGCAAAGGGAAGACTTTGTGTTAACAGAAGGAGAGAACATGGGCATCTGCAGTAAGTCCTCTATACACGAGCTAGTTCCATTCCTAGAACTTGTTCATAAGTCCAATTTGTTCTCGAGTCCAACAAAGTCAGCCTAGGTATCCAACTAACATAATCAGCTATATAACACTGTACTGTAATAGGTTTTTAATACTTCTCACACAAATAGTACATGCTGCTGCTGCTGCTGCTAAGTCGCTTCAGTGGTGTCTGATTCTGTGCGACCCCATAGACAGCAGCCCACCAGGCCCCTCTGTCCAAGGGCTTCTCTAGGCAAGAATATTGGAGTGGGGTGCCATTTCCTCCTCCAAAATAGTACACGAAACAAATACAAAAAATAAAGCAGACATCTTTAATTTTACAACACTTTGAAAAGCACAAAGTAGTACAGTGCAAGAGCTGGCATACAGGGGCTGGCATGGAGCAAACAGGCAAGAAGAGCACCTGCCTGGAGGAGGTGGTAGAGCTGAAGGATCATCAGCAACAGGAGATGGAGGGCAAGTTGCAGCTTCACTCACTCCTGACGCTGGTGGAATGCACATTCCCATCTTTGAAAGGTTTGTATGTAGGAAAGCTAAGTGTCTAAGATGAGCAGAGAGGCCTCCAAGGAAACCAATCCTGCCAACCCCTTGACCTCGACTTCTAGGGTCCAGAATTGTTGTTTCAGCCACCCTGTTGGTGGTACTTGGCTCCTGCAGCCCTAGCAAACTAATGCAGATGCTGGTAGTAACGCCACGGGGAGCTCCGTTGGAGAGGAGGCTGTTAGAGATGATTATATGAGGTCATTGGCGTGGAGCCTGGGGGAGCACAACCAGGGAGTCCAGGTCACCCCCACAGCAAAGACTATTTATAGTTGTCTCCATAGCGTTTCATCAGTCTTTTGCCTTTTTGCCTTCTGGACAGCCTCAGACCTTGCCTCCCTGTTTGACTACTGCTTGAAAGGTCTGTGCACGAAAGCCACATCTCAACACCAGTCTCCAGGCTCCTTTGTCAAAAGGGTCCTCGGTGTTTCCCTTCCTCAGCTACAGATTGCCCTGACTTTCATCCACTCTTCACACCAGCCCTATCCAGTAGAAGAGACAATAAGAATATTAGCTTACATTCCACATATTCCATTCTTTCTTCCCAGTGGTTCTGGGAGCTCTGTAAGGTGAGTGCTATTATTCTCATGTTACATGTTTTTAAAAATGAGACTCAGAGAGGTTAAGTGACTTCATAACCTTGCGTGGTCCCCACGTGATACAGCCTGTGGGATCCAGTCATCAGAGCCCTTTCCATCATACAGCAACACAGTCTGTAATCTAATTCACCATCTTTCATTTATTGCAATATACAAGTCACAAGCAATGCTGATGAAATTGCTCAAAAAGCTCTCTGTGGTATCTGTGACAGACCTAAAAATCACAGTGCAAATGAGAACTGTGCTGTATTAAAATTTGATTGGACATTCATCTATATTGAACCTTAATGTCATAATTCGCAGAGAAGAGGAATGACTGACTTCTTAAAGTTTTCAAGGCACTGATTTTCGGGGGTTATATAAATACACAAAATAGTGGCATCATGAATTTCAAATAAATTCAGATAAAAAGAATTTTTTCATTATTTATCAGTGACTGCTAATTACTTTTCTGCGTTCATTGGTTGAAAAAATATTTATTGAGCAGTTGCTATGTGGCAGGCACTGTTAAGTGTTGAGATTACAAGCAGTAAACAAACAGGCAAAATTGCCTCTTCTTGTGAGCTAAGTCACTTCATTCATGTTTGACAATTTGCGACCCTTTGGACTGTAGCCCACCAGGCTCCTCTGTCCAAGGGATTCTCCAGGCAAGAATACTGGAGTAAGTTGCCATGCCCTCCTCCAGGGGATCTTCCCAACCCGGGGATCGAACTCGAGTCTCTTTTGTCTCCTGCATTGGCAGGCAGGTTCTTTACCACCAGTGTCACCTGGAAAGCCCCTGCCTCCTCTTCAGGAACTCATTTATTACATTGTGTAATAAGAGGGCTTCCCCGGTGCCTCAGCAGCAAAGAATCCACGTGCAATGCAGGAGACTCGGGTTTGAACCCTGGGTCTGTAAGATCCCCTGGAGGAGGGCACAGCAACCCACTCCAATACGGGCTACAGTCCATAGGGTCGGAAAGAGTCAGACAGAGCTGAAGGGACTGAGCATGCACGCACATAATCAAGAATCCTGTGGGACTTCCCTGGCAATCCAGTGGTTAGGACTCTGAGCTTTCATTGTCTAGGGTCCAGGTTCAACCCCCAATCAGAGAACTAAGACCCCACAAGCCACATAGCATGGCCAAAAAATAAAAGAACCCTGCTGTAAGGGTATTTATGGTTGGCATTTTACAGAAGATGAAATAGAAGCTTTTATTTTATTTTTATGGGAGCTTGTGTATTTGGCATCAGCTAGCAGAGGGGAAGACTTGGGATTGGAATTCCTGTCACCAGGATGCCAAAGCCCTAATTAATGCACCAAGGTTGCTCCCATCCAGGATGGTCTAACAGATAATATCTGGTCTCATAGTAAGTGCCGGGCCTTAGTCTTACACAAATACGCTTTCTCCACGGCGGTGACCTGTGTCCACACTGTCCTGTCTCCATGTTGCTCTGCAAATGGGGTGTTGTTGTTTTCAGTCCTCTTCCTACCCTCCACCCCTCACCTGCTAGCTCATACCTAGAGAAAGGTATGGGGAAAGATTGCAGCTGAGAGTAGAACTCAGATGTGAAGTGAGCTGACATCAATGGTGAGGACCCTCTCCAGGAGATGAGTTGGAAAATAACAAAAGGATTTCTTTACCCTGGGGCTATAGCACCATCCAGAAGAGTCCACAGGAGCTAGCGCCCCCAAGGACAGCCCTGTGGCTAGTGACCAAGTAGCCTGTGGGCCACCATTAGGCAAATGTTTACCTACTCTTGCCCCGAAGTTGAGTAACAGTCCTTCAGCTAGATTCCCCAGACTGAGCAGACTCTGCTAATCCTTCTTGCCTCAGGAGGCAAGACTTACTCAATACTTCCTCTGGCTGGAATTTATATGCTGCAGAAACATAAAAATAAGCTGAACTGAGTCTCCAAACACCTCCAAGTTCTCACAGAGGCTGGGTGTTCTGAAACCAATCCACATTCATCAGAACTTGTAGGTGTGTTTACTGTCAGAATTTTTTCACACAGGTTCAAGCCACGCAGGGCCTTTCTCAGAAATCTGAGTCTAAACTGTTTCTCAGAGTATCCTAAGCTATCTGGCTACCTCCGCATGCTACATTAAGGTCCAAAAGCTAGGGCGGTTGCTTGGTGACATACCTGTGTGGCCTGGACCCCATCTCTGGTCTTTCACGGTTTCCCTCTTTATAAAGTCTGAAACAATACCTGCCTCATGAAGGACCACACTACAATGCTTTGAAATCATGTAGCAAGATAAATCGGACTGCATCTTGTTTTTATACCATCCAGGGTTATGCTTAGTAATGTCACACATTGCTCTAGCTATGGAGGAGCAGAACCACCCCCAGATTAGGTAAAAGCCTACTCCTGGCTCTGATTGCACACCCCACCCACCTACCCCCAGGTAAGGCATCCACACACCTCTCTTTGCACCATGCTCCAGGTACTGAGGAGCCCAGAATTGTCCAGCCAAATGGTCTTGAGTTGATTTTCAGGACCTGCCTGAACTTCTTCCTGTGGTCCAACCTCTTGAGGTGCTCTAAACCACCAAGGTATACCACCAGGGTACACCCCCCTGGGCCCCAAGGAGCTTCTGCATGGAGCTTGGAAGTAGGCTGTCCTTACTTCTGCTCATTCTCAGAGAGACTCTGAGCTGGGATGGCCAGAGAAGGGGGACAGGCCACAGGCTGGGAGCCAGGAGCTCCAGAGCAGCTCTCTCCATCTTCCCATGTTCTGGCTGGCACTCCAAGAAGCCTGAGGATGCTACACTTGGAACTGTCCTTCCAAGTTGTTCTGCAGGAATACTTGTGAAAGCGAGAGAATGGGATGTATTATTTTGAACATCTTTAAAGTTGATTGATAAACTTTTTATCATATTGATTTTTAAGTATTTAGACATATGTGAGCTTCCGCTGTTACCCTTAGTCTTGGCCCAACAAAGTGGGAAGGGGTTACTACCAATCATGAAAGAAGGAAAAGCAGTGACTCTCAGACTTCACTGTGCCTAACCTGGGATTTTTGTTAAAAACCTATTGGAGGACTCCTCCGGAGGTTCGGTGGTTAGGAGTCTGCCTGCCAACGCCGGGGACACGGGTTCAATTCCTTGTCTGGGAGGGTCCCACATGCCACAGAGCCACTGAGCCCATGCACCACAACTACTGAAGCCTGAGCACCTAGAGCCTGCGCTCCATGACAAAAGTAACCATAGCAACGAGATGCCCGTGCATCGCAACTAGAGAGGAGCCCCCATTTGCCACATTTAGAGAAAGCCCATGCACAGGAATGAAGACCCAGGACAGCCAAAAATAAAATAAATATATAAGTGAGAAGTAAAGTTATTCCAGGCAAACCCCTCCATATATTTAAGTTCAGTTGGCTTGAACTGGGGACTCAGAAGAGTGCGTTTTTACTAATGTCTCAAGTGGTTTTGATAGAAGTGGTGCAACAGCCGCTCTTGGAGGGTAACAGAGCACCCAGGTGAAATGAATGATTTCACCGACAAAAGGCACCCAAGAGAAACAACTGGAGAGTAATTTTGAAGCCTTATCTGAGCAAAGGAAAAATTTGACTTTTAGACAAAATCAGAATTAAAATATCTAAAGGAGTGTCGTCCCCTACCAAGCAGTCCCCTTGGAGGTTAGGTGCTTATCCTGAGCAGGCAGCTGTTGCTCAAAATATTTTGACACTGATTTTTTAAAAATTGCCTTTGGAGGTGGATTATGAGCCACATCAGAAAGCCAATCTCATTATTTCCCAGCACAGTTTGCATTTGACAAAAAACAACATTCCCCAGAAGGATGATGCATATTACTTAGCTGATTTAGTTCCTATGTTTCCCAAGTCAAATATGTAATAAAAGAAGATCTATTATATAAACACACCTGTTTATTTCAGCTTCCCTCTGAAACTGTACCAAAGTGACAATGAAGAAAGAAAAAAGGCACAAATCTGCACAGACAAAGAAAATGAGAGATTAGGTTTAGGAGGAAATGGGAATCAATAGTTTGGAAAACTGGAAAATTGATGGAGAAGAGGCCATTGACTTGGACAACCACAGAAAGCTGGGGCCTGAGCCTGTCATGAGGACAGTGACTAAGACAGTGACTCATTTTACCTGAAAATCTTGCCTTGGGAATTAGAGGCAACAAGTAACTCAGAGTCAGGAGTGTTGGGTGGGCGTGGTGAAAAGAGAATTTGTTAACAATTTCTCTAAGGAACAGTTTGACCCCCAGATCCCTTTCCCCAGACCAGGCAACAACCCTTCCCCAATCCAAGAAGACGTGAGGGCCATTCTCTGAAATCCTCATCCAGAGAGACCCTGTCTGGAAGACCAGTCTACGAGGCAAGGATGTGTCCTTACTAAAGATGGGCCATTCCTTGAAAATATGCTGAACACTGAAACTCTGGCTCCCTTTTGCTTAATGACCAAAATGAAAGTGGTTGCCTCAAAGAGGCAGGCACTGGGAATGGAAATAAATAGGGTACCAAGCACTCGTTGAATGTACTCTGTCTGCCACATCCTGCCCTTTGCTTAGCCTTCAAGAGGAAGTCAACAATTTCTGCCCCTGCACAGTTTGCTGTCTAGTTCACATTGCATAGCTCACTGACCTGCTTGCTGATCAACTTCATATGTAAGCATTAAGGGGCACTGGGTATGAGGAAGCCACATACAGATAGTAGGGATTTGGGAAGAAACAACCTCAAAGACATTGATTGATTGAGGAATACTTCTGCCTGTGTTTAAGAGAAAATAGAAGTGCAGGAGCAAATGCAGACAAAAGCAAAATAGACTAAAAGTAATACAGACATGAAAGCAATAAGAAAAAACTGGGGATATGTTGAAGGGTCATGTGAAAGATCAAATAAGAAAGAGGACTTGAAAAGTGATGAGCTACACAGACTCAGAAAGAGAGATCCTTGAGCAAGATACTCTCCAAATGGGGGTCGTGTTTGAGGCCACTGATTCTAGAAGCTGAAGATGATTAAAACAGGCATGACGAGTAGACAGTTCTACTTGGTGAAAAGACCAGACACGTGGCTGACTTAGCAACAAAGACCAGGTGTGCAGGATCTGGATTAGAGCTGAGTTGGGGAAATTGAGAGAAAGAAAAAATTTATGGCTAGCGGACAATAGGCGGGTTTTGGCTGCTGAAATTTTGTGCTCACTCTTTTCTGTGGGTTTTTGATCTCCCCTTAGAAGAAACCACATAATATATGTGGCTTCAGTAAGTCAGTGCCCATCTCTCCGTCTCCAGTGGTAGAATCATAAGGGGCCAGGTTCTCCCTTTTTCCGCTGGATGGTAGGAGTGGGAGGGCAGGATGGGGCATGAGACTTGAGTCTGACAAATGTGACCTTGGCTCCTGGGACTCTGAATCTTGAATGGAGAGTGGGCTGAAGGCGAGAGCATTGCAGTGGAAGTGGGGGAAGGAGAAGAGACCTGACTCTTCTTCTGCTGGGGCTCCCAGCCCCCTAGCCTCTTGCTCGCTCTATAAACCATCTATCAGTTCTTGGAGCCACAGACATTCTTTCAACTAATTCCCACTTTGAAAGATTATTTTCCACATTCATTTTGCTTGCAGCCCAGATTCCTGACTGACACACTGGAAGACACCAGAAAGGAAGAATTGGTTGGATTAGGTAACTGGAGAGGAAGCAGCAAGGATAGCTCCTAGGGAAAGTATGAGTTAGATGATTACTGCCATTGGCAGAGATGAGAAAAATAAGGATGCAGGATTTGTTTGGGAAAGACAATGCCTTGGTATGTTTGAGGGCTGAGTTTAATGCACTTTGAGCAGCTGGAAAAACAGGACTGCAGAGTAACAAGACACAGAGCTGAACAGAGACACTTGCAAGCGATGCTCACACGTAACAGTATTCACAAGAATAGATGTAATCCTGCAAAGAGAATTGTCGGGGAGGAAGAGGACAATTTGAAGCTATAAGCCTTCCTAGAGAGATGCAACTCATAAAAAAATGTATTTATATTAGGGAGGAAAAAGTAACAACTCAAGAGCACTGAACATGTAGATGCTTATCTTGTTTTAATGCTTGGTTTCAAAACTTCCTAAAGATTTCAACGGGCTTCCCTGGTGGCTCAGCGTGAAGAATCCAGCTGCCAATGCAGGAGACAGGATTCCATCCCTGGGTTGGGAAGATCCCCTGGAGGAGGAAATGGCAACCCTCTCCAGTATTCTTGCCTGAGAAATCCCATGGAGAGAGGGACTTGGCGGACTGTGATCCCCAGGGCACGAAGAGTTAGACATGGCTTAGAGACTAAACCCCAACAACAACAAATCTCAATATCCTAGGTAATACCGTATTTCCTGATGTAAAGAAAGTAGCTGATTATGGATGCAAGTGCCCGAATATGTTGACTTTAATTCACTTAAACAGCACAGGTTTTCTAAGGTTTTCTTCCCTTAGAAACAAGAAGTTTGTAGACAGGACGGTATCCAGAAGTGATGAGTCACGGCTTCAGCTCTGCTTGGATCCATTGGACCTGTCTTCTATGTGTTGGACCTAACATCCAGCTGGCTCCCTTTCAGAGCGACAGGAATGCCGTATTAGTTCCAGATATAACAATAGTAAAAGAAAAAAAAAAGTTCTTTCCCCATTCTGTCTCTTGAAAGTGAAGATGCAATTCTCAGCATCTCCTACTGAATCTTCCCTCATCACATTGGTCAGAACTGCGTCACATTCCTTCCCCTGCACCATGATTGACTCAAGCCTTTCAGGAGTCACCCAGTGGGGCTGGGGCCAGCCTGCCTTCAGCGCACGGTTAGGCAAAGGAGGAGTCATGTAGCCCCTTGAACAAAACAGCAGTGGATACAATGAGATAGTCTAGTAGGAGTGGGTAACACAAAGCAGCTATGAAG
The DNA here is from genome assembly GCF_042477335.2 of Ovis canadensis. Taxonomy (NCBI): domain Eukaryota; kingdom Metazoa; phylum Chordata; class Mammalia; order Artiodactyla; family Bovidae; genus Ovis; species Ovis canadensis. Next base: position 31,373,006 of record NC_091256.1, read on the forward strand.
AACAGTGTCACAGAATCATCATCGTCTGCTCCACAGTGTGGGGCTAGTGCTGTATGTTGCAATCCAGTCATTCATGGAGCTTGATGTTTGAATTGGATCTAACTTTGGGATACACTCTGCATTTTTATAGGATTTTACAAGATCCATCATTATACAACTTCAATTTGAACAATTTCTACAAAGCCATGGTTTTTCAGCCACTGCTTGACTCATCTATAATTTTCTTTTCTTCCATCTCTAGCCTTGCCCCCTAAAGCTTTTCAAAAACCACATGGAGCAAAACCCTTCTGAACTCCCATTTTGTCTACCACAGTTCCACCAAAGCCAGGGGTCTGTAGCTATGGAAGGACAGAGAGCATTGACAATGGGTGCCTGTATCAAGGGTCTAAGAAATTGTCAGCGGTCTAGGATGGAAATCAGCTCGAACCCAACTGGAGTATTTAGCTATTTTCCTGCATCCTTTTAGGTTCCTTTGAGCTTATAAATGTTAAAGACTACCATCAAGGACAGTAAACGGATTTAGGCATAAAACTTCCTGTCAAGGGTGATTTATATCCAATAAAAGGATAGCAGGATAGTGAAGCCTGTTTCGCTAAGTTTATGATAGACAGTGAAAGAGTACCATCAAAATAAAAAGGCTTTCAGTCCGTCGTCGGCTGTGTGCGTGTCTCCCTTCCTAAAAAGCAGCATGCTAGAATCGTATTGTTTGCTTTTATCAGCGCCTTGCACTGTCGAGGAAAAGTTCTAGTGCACTGCTAATTGAACTTGTACAGATTTATAAGCTCAAGGCCTGTGCATGAGGGAGATTATTAGGACTTAAAAGATAATAGCTCCAGCAAGAAAATTAAAACTGCTTTCACCACTTAGATTTCAATTGCGCATAACTTCTACCCTCCATACAAACCTCGATGGACTGAGAATTTGTTTGAAAGATCTTTCTTAAAACCTGTGAAGGAGTGATGAAATCCCAGAGAACTCAGCTGCCATTTTGCCTTGTGTACAGCCCAACACTACAAAGGACCTACCCATGTAAGTCTGAAAGTGAGGTTTCAATCCAATTGCTTCCTAGGTGAATGACGTCACACTTCTGGATGATCGCTGGTGGGAGACACTTCTCCACGGGTCTTTCTCACATCTACACGGGTCTTTCTCACATCTACACGTCATGAAAGCAGAGACACTCTCTGCTTTGCTCCAGACTATCTTTCCACATACAGCAGATGGTGACTGCAGCCGTGGAATTAAAAGATGCTTGCTGCTTGGAAGAAAAGCCATGGCAAACATAGACAGCATATTAAAAAGCAGAGACATCACTTTGGCAAGTATGGTGCACATAGTCAAAGCTATGGTTTTTCCAGTAGTTGTGTCTGGATGTGAGAGTTGGACCATCAAAAAGACTGAGCGCTGAAGAACGGATGCTTTTGAACTGTGGTGTTGGAGAAGACTCTTGAGAGCCCCTTGGACACCAAAGAGATCAAACCACTTAATCCTAGAGGAAATTAACCCTGAATATTCATTGGAAGGACTGATGCTGAAGATGAAGCTCCAATACTTTGGCCACCTGATACAAAGAACCGACTCGTTGGAAAAGAATGTGATACTGGGGAAGATGGAGAGCAGGAGAAGGGGGTGACAGAGCATGAGATGGCTGGATGACATCATCAACTCAATGGACATGAGTTTGAGCAAACTCAGGGAGATAGTGGAGAACAGTGAAGGCTGCTGTGCTGCAGTCCATGGGGTCAGAAAGTGTCAGACATGACCTACCAACTGAATGACAACAATAGAGGGAACAGCCTTGGAAGAAAGAGATGGGGTCTCCCTCAAAAGCAAAGGGCAGGTTTGCGACTCAGGATTCTTCTCCTGTGATACCCACTGGGGCCGCATGCCATCTTCATTCTGGCTTGTGCTAACTGGAGCAGATGCTGATACTCTGACTGTTGCTTTTGCTGTAGGTAATACAACTCTTTGCCTCTGATCCGGGGACCTTTGTCTTCTGCTAGTTTCTAGGAACAGGCTAACTTCTCAGCTTACAGATAAGGACTATCTCAGACCCTTCACAGATTGTGAAAATCACCAGTAATGTGGACTTAGAAAAGCCATTTTTGTAACATTTTATATCAGAAGGAGACTAGCACCTTCCTTAAACCATAATATGTCACTATTCCTTACATTTTCATACCCTAAATTTTCATACCTTCTCTTTGGCCAAAACCAAAGAGAAGCCAGGATAATAATAGTTGTTAGGGAGGGTTATGGAGGAAACTTCTTTTCTTGAATCTCTGGGGAAAATTCTTAGCCTTTTGACAATAAAAAGAAAAAAGAAATGGATCTAATAGACAGGTGGCCAATTAATGTCCCTCCTGGTTCTTCAACTCACAAATTTACACAGATGTTAAGAAATATGGGATTTCCCTGATGGTCCAGTGAATGGGACTGCATGCTCCCAATGCAGGGGCCTGGGTTCAATCCCTGTTCAGGGAACTAAGATCCCACATGGCAAAACTACTGAGCCCGCGAGCTCTGGAACCCATGAGCTCTGGAACCCATGCGCAGCAAGTGGAGAAGCCCGCAAGCTGCAACGAAGAGCAAACAGAGGAAACATCTCCCCTCTGCTACTGTCCTCACCCCAGATTATACGTAAGGAAAAATAATGCCCTTAACCAAGCTTTCACCCATTCGTGTCTTCAGAGATCACAGTATGGCTCCTTTTAGACCATTAAGGGGGAAAATAAGTGAACAGCATCTCTTTAAAATGGGCAGAGATGGGGTTTATACATGGAGAGGCAGGCTGATAGAGCCCAAGATAAGAAATACTGAGGTTACCTGAAGTTCCTTTGGACGTCATGCCAAGATTTAAAAATAATGGAGATGCGTGTATGCAAGCAAACCCTGAATGGGGATATACATTCCTAAAGAGAACAGTATGGTTGAACAAAGCTTTGATGATGGAATTAACTTGAAACAAAGGCCCTTTGAGGAAGATCAGTCTGAAAAGAAATGAAGAATACATAAAACTTTGTTTAATTTATGGAATTTATATGCTGCTGACCAGTAAGTATAAAGTTCCATTCCCTTGGTTCTCACTATCACTCATGTATTACTTGTCAGTAAATGCGATGCACTCAGAACAGAACAGCTCCCGTAATATTTCTGTTCCCACTGCAGCTTTACTGCACCCATGAAACTCTGTAATCTTTAAATTCCCTCACTGTTAACATCTGCTGAAACATTATTGGTCCCAGCATAGCCAAGCTGCTCTGAAATTACATTTAGCAGAGTAGTTAATGCTAACTGTATAATTCTCGACGCAACGGTGTTTGAAGAGAGCTTTAGAACGGGCACGATGATCGTGCTTCCTTTAGGTTTTATTTCTTTCCTATCTGTTTTGTATCACAATCTTATGTGCTTGGAGCACACCATTTGAAAAAGAGCATGTTGTATATATATATGTGTGTATATATATATATGTATATATATGTATATATATATGTATATATATATATTTCAGTAAACACCCTATTACATTCTAATCTTTTTAATTCCGTAGCCTAAACTCACTTTTTCTAGTGTTGTTTTTTTTTTTTAACAAAATGAAATTCCTTTGCAAGATATGATGATAACCATTTAGCGGTTTGAGGAGGGAAATTAATCAAGCTTCTGTAAAATGAAGATACTTTATCACCCCATTAAGGTGTTTTGAATGTTTTAAATCTAAATGACCCTACACATAACCAAAATAAACAGGTTGCTTATGGTGCTTGTTAATGAGAACACAGTCATTCTATACTCATAAAGTTGTTAACATTTTTTAAAAACTTTGCTTTGAAAAACTACCTTTGTTGTAACTCCAAGATTGTAAACATGACATTAACATTACTTACTTTAAAATGAATATATCCATGTATTTATATTAATATACTTTATGTTAGTAAAATTACTTACATTTAGTATGGGTAGAACATGATGCTTAAACGCGTTTAAATTGTAGGCATTTACCTGATCTAGTAAGAGCTGTAATGAATGGCTTGGAAAATATGAAAGATTTCTCTTCCCTCAAGAATATTCTTCCTTAAATTAAAACACAAATTTTTTCATGTAATTTTACCATTAAGTTAAAATACATGTTAATAATTTAATATCAAACAAAGTCAGATGAATTTATTAAGTTATAATCTTTTGGAGGGCAGGAAAAATGTATTACTAACCAAGTATAGAGAGCAACATTTTTTAATTGGAGTATAATTGATTTATAGTGTTGTGTTAGTTTCTGTTGTACAATGAAATGAATCAGCTATGTGTGTGTGAGCTTAGTAGATCAGTCATGTCTGACTCTGTGACTCTATGGACTGTAGACCACAAGGCTCCTCCATCCATGGGGATTCTCCAGGCAAGAATATTGAAATGGGTTGACTTGCCCTTCTCCAGGGGATCTTCCCAACCCAGGGATCAAACCCAGGTCTTCCACATTGCAGGCAGATTCTTTACTGTTTGAGCCACCAGGGAAGCCCAAGAATACTGGAGTGGGTAGCCTATCTTTCTCCAGGAGAACTTCTCAACCCAGGAACTGAACCAGGGTCTCCTGCAATGCAGGCAGATTCTTTACCAGCTGAGCTACCAGGGAAGCCCAAATCGGCTATATGTATACATATATCCCCTCCCTCCTGGATCTCGCTTTCACCCCCACCATCCCACTCACTGAGGTCATCACAGAGCACCAAGCTGAACTTCTTGTGCAACAATCTTAAGAACACACTTTCTTCCTTCAGAAGAATTTTAACTCTCAGCAATATTTTAACACAAGTTAAATTTCTGAATATATGAAGGAAGAAAGTCTGTGCTCAAGAATGTTCACACTGTAACTTTAGTAAGCTTTTACGTAACTTTCTTCAAAATGAACAAGATGTTTGCCAAAGTTCATTGCCATAAAATATAGTATAATCAAAGATAATAATTCTTTACCATTTATTACTATATATGCCATCTTTTGAATATTTCTATATTTGTGTCATATGTAATAGTCTGTTGTGATCAGAGGCCAGATTATATTCTTATAATTCTGTTTCTGCAGGGTCTATGCCAAGATATAAGCAAGATTAAGTTCTTTCTAATAAACAGGTGTTGGATTTACTCCCCCGCCCCATACCCTCATCCCAGGAGCCCTCATCCTCTCTGGATTTCTTATTCCCCAAGAGCAGTTGTAGACATTGTTCAGAAACCTTCTTTACAGAAATTCTTTCCTTTGCACCAGTGCCCTCTACTTGTTGGCCAGACTCTGTCTGGGTCCCATAATCCCTCTTTACTCAGTCTCACTTTGAGAAGATGTCTGGATCTGTGCTACATTTCTGCCTGTCATCCAGACCCATGGCTTGCATGGGATCTGAGAAAGCATCCTATCTTTAAGAAGAAAACACCTTCCAAGCTCCTGCTTGTAGGTACTAAACCCTCGGCATTGCTACTTGCCCAACTGCACCCTGTAACCAGGTTCTAGATCCCTGGTTCTCCTCTGAACAATGACTTCTCTGCCTGGGCCCCAAGTCTTCCTGTGCCAGTTTTTATTCCATCACTCTATTTCTTATTTCTTACTTCTGACTCCCAACATCTAAACTTCTTTCCCTACATCCACTCTTCGAAGTTGATGGGGTCAAAATACTATTTCTTGTATGCTATTTGGTTGCCTTTTATGGTAGCCACACAGATTTATAATAAAAGCTCCACACAGAAAGAAACAAACAAACAAAAAAGAAATCTGAGCTTTTAAAATATAGTCACAAAGTAATTTACCAGACAATGCAAAATGTTATATTAATATTGAATGTTTACCTTATTGTGCTTATCTCCTAACCTTGTACAAGAATATGCATGTAGGAAATCCTATATTTGAGATCTAAGCAGTACCTGATTAATGAACAGCAGTAAATTATAACTTGCCAGCTGGTTTTTCAACATTCAGCTGTAATAATAATCTGAATTCATATCTGCTTTTTCTCCTCCCTTTTCCTCATTATTACCATAAAACTAGAAGCATATGGGATGATATTATTAAGGAAGGTAAAATATGTGGATAACAGAAAAAGGAGACAGAAGGTTGTTTAAAACTGTTGTCTTTGTATGTGTGTGTTAAAGAGAGAGAGATTTTTGTGTTTCTTTTTCATGTTCCTCAAGACTCACCATCCACAATGCCTAAAGGGATCTATCAAGTGACCTAAGGAGACATAGTAGAAACGATTACCATTGCCTTTGGTTGCCCTCTTTGAAAGCCTTTCCCAGCCTTATGGGTGGGCTTGGTCAACCTCATTTATGCCTTTCTGTGACTTCAGATTAATTGAACTAGAAGTAGATACATGACCTTGAGGGTAACAGATCTCTAGCTTCAATTGAACCAATAAGATTTTGCTGTTTGCTTTCTCTTTCACTCCCTTCTCTTTGCCTCTCTCCAAGTAAGATACACAGAAACTAGAACGAAAATGTCATTTAGAGTTGAGGTTGCAAGTGAAGCTGCAAAAAAACAGAACGTGGTGGGTTAAGTAACCAGAAACTAAAGCTTCATGGGAGAAATTAGTGGAAAAAGTAAGGGTGCAGATAAGCAGAAAGAAGCAGAGAAAATAAACCACACAACACTAGAGAAAATGATTCTCAATACAAGGCAGAGTTAATAGGATTTTGAAAGATCAAATATGAGGTGTGATGAAAAGAAAGAAACGGAAGACTTCTAAAAAAATAGTTGACCATTATTTCTTCAACGACCGTCTCAATTCAGTCTTTAACAAAATGCTGCCACAAATTCTATTTGTTAATTTAATAAATAATTATGGAGCACCAACTTTGTATTCAGTAGTCTACCAACCCTTGGGTAGAAATCAGAAAACAAACCGGAGACCCAGTCCTCAAAAACTGCAAGTTGGGACTTTGCTGGTGGGCTAGTGGTTAAGACACAGTACTACCACTGAAAGGGGCTTGGGTTTGAGCCCTGTTCAGGGAAATAAGACCCACATGCTGTGCAGTGAAGCCAAAAAATAGAAAGCAAAATGATAACAACAAAAAATTGAAATAAACACCAACTGTAAGCCTTACTGGACTTACTGTAATCTGTTTCAATACAGTGAGGGAAAGTGTGTTTCACAGAGAAGCCTCTAACCCAACTCTTTCCCACAGGAACACAGGAAGGTGAGAAGGCTACAGTAAACGGAAGGAGATGAAATAACCAGAGAAAGCAACATGGAAGTGCATTTCAGGGAGAAGGAATCATGTGTAGTCTCTTAGGACTTGCAATTTGTTCTGCTTTCTAATGGAATTTAACTGCAATGGTTGGAAAGTAATATAAGCAGCTAAGATGTAGTATGGTATAGACTTTCTCTTTAAGTGCTTAAGGAATTCTGAATAAAGAGATTATTGTGAGGATTCTATGAACTTCACTGGTAAGAAAAGAGCTGAAGGTTGAGCAGAAATTGAACTGGTGAAGGAAAAGGACAGGGGGGCACCTGCATTGTGCCATCATCTTTCCCCTGTAGGCTCTGTCTGTATATATGTATTTCTTCTCAGGTACATTGTAAGTTCTTTGCAAGCAGAAATTATATGCTCTTCCTGTACATCTTTCTATCATATCTAATGGTTTGCTGGGCCCAAGAATGTTATAAAAATTGTTTCCTCAGTGTTTGATTTTTTGTGCTTTATGAGTCAGAGTTAAGAATGAGAAATGCTTGACTCTATTTTCTACACACCAAAAGTCCAAACATCTAGAAAATTCTGAAAGCACAGCATCTCATGTTGCTCATTTACCCCCAAAGCAATTTGCTGTGACCACTTTTAGAAGTATGTTGGTAGAGTAAGCGGATTCAAATAGTTTTAATTACTCACTAAGTTCGTGGGTAAATTTTTTGATGGATCTTATTTTAGCAGACACTAGAAGTAAGTTTACTTATGATGCAGCTTGGATATCAGGTACTGGGTTGTATTGAGACTATCTAAAAGTATTGCTACTTGTAATCCAATCATAGTTTATGATAGCATCAAACAGGTAGTAATGACAGGTGTGTGTGCATGTGAGCTGAGTCATGTTCAACTCTTTGTGACCCCATGGACTGTAGCCCACCAGGTACGTATGTCCAAGGGATTTCCCAGGTGAGGATGCTGGAGTGGGTTGCCATTTCCTTCTCCAGGGGATCTTCCCGACCCAGGAACTGAACCTGCAGACCCACATCTGCTGCATTGCAAGCAGATTCTTTACCACTGAACAACCAGGGAAGCCCATATTAGGGTGTGATAGTGACTTGTTATTATCAGTAAAAGAAAATATGTTGGCAAAACTATGGAGACAGTGAAAAGATCAGTGTATGCCAGAGGTTTGGGTGAAGGGAAGAATGAATGGTGGCTAATAGAAGGTTCTGAGTATGTGTATGATACTACAGTGGTGGATATGTTTTTATACTTTTGTCAAAACTCAGAGAACATATAGCATGGAGAGCGAACCCTAGCGAAAGCCACGTGCTTTGATTGATACTAATATTTTGATGGTGCATAGGGGGTGTGGATGGTAGGGGAGGTTATGGCCAGCATTGGGGAAAAGTGGTAGGAACTCACTATTATTAAGTCAATTTTGCTATGAACCTAAAACTGTTCTAAAAAAATAAAGTCTACTAGTTTTTTTTTTTTTTTTAAGGATTCCCCCTTTGTCCCCCTCCCCCACTCAGGGACTTCCCTGGCAGCCCAGTGACTAAGGCTCCACACTCCCAATGCAAGGGGTCCTGGGTTCGATCCCTGTCTGGGGTATTAGATTGAACACGCCCCAAGTAAAGATCCCACATACCACAACTAAAGAACTGAAGATTCCACATGCTAAAACTAAAGACCTGTGGCAATTAAAAAAAAAATCTCTAAAAACTAATATGAACAGAATATTTACTATTTTACAGACTCTAAGTGCTCTGTAGATCTGGTGATTTATTTAATCCTTATATCAACCTGATGAGGAGATAAAGCACAGAGTGGTTGAATACCCTCACACAGCTAATAAGCAGTAAATAATAGAGCCTGAATTAAAAGTACTATACTAAGTGGTTTATGAATTAAAGACATGTCCAGTGAACAAGGCAGAAAAATATTAAATCACAGAAGCAATGGTGATCTTAGGAATAACTGAGTTACAGACACAGAGTAATATCCAAGCATTCAGAAATCTGATAATTCTCCATAATCCAACCTATGTAAAAAAAAAAAACTATTGGACTATTTCTAAATCATATATCTAAAATTGGTGGATTCAAATTCCCTCTCTTGGGAGTGATCAAATGACAAGTGTAATGAATTTTGAAAACCACTTCTCAAAACAATACTTTTGTCTGGGTATTCTTATGGCCATTTTACCAGTGAGGAAATTGAGGCTATGGGAGATTCCACAATTCACCTTGGCTAAACTCCTTTGTGGATCGAGACAAGGTATAAATAAAACAGGTAATCAGTTCCCTGAAGATTACTAGGTTAGCCTCTGGGAGGAGGGGATGGCTGTGCTTCGTAACCAGAGTTCTTTTAGGAACTTTTCTTTCATTCCCTGGTCCCCACCAGCTCCAAGCACAGTTGTATGTAGTGAGCTGCAGCCCCACAGGGATGTGCCTCTCCCAGATCACATTGACTCCAGTATAAAATTACAGGAATTGAAGAAATTATTCTCAATTCAACACAGCAGTCCCAAGGGCATTTGTTGTATATCAGACTCCACAGAAGTTTGAAGACATGGAGGGATTAACCCAGCAAAACAAACAACTAGAACTTGAATATTACAAGTCCCTACTATGAATAGTTTCTTAGTGATGCTTGCAATTCTTGGTATTCTCCCTTGTCTTCTCATTCTCTCCATCCTTTCTCAGACCCCGTCTATTTTTTTAATCACCCTATTTGTTGCTTACAAAAGTGATTTAGCTCTTTTCAGCTCCTATCCCCAATTCTACTCAGCATTTCACAGAGAAGTGTTGGCTGAAGCTTTGAAAATGTTTACCTTTTCTTTAACTCAGGTTTAAAATTTTCCTTCTTGGTTTCTCTCCAGTGGTGGTTTTTCTCTCTCCAGTTACATATTCATTTAAATGTTTTACCAATAATAGAGAAGAACAGCCTAATGACTGTGTTCTACTTGTTATCCTCCAGTTGTGTGTTTTAAGTTGAGAGAAGTATTTTCTAGAAAATATTTGGAGGAAGAAGAATTAAAATAAACTGGAAAGTTAAAGAACCATTCTACGTGTATTAGAAGTCACTCTGAGGTGTGTTTTAGGGGTCCATTAATATCTGCAACACCACAGTCTCACCACCACTTGGGGTGCTGGAGAAGCCTCTTGAGAGTCCTTGGACTGCAAGGAGATCCAGCCAGGCCATCCTAAGGAAATCAACCCTGAATATTCATTGGAAGGACTGATGCTGAAGCTGAAACGCCAATACTTTGGCCACCTGATGCAAAGACCTGACTCATTGGAAAAGACCCTGATGCTGGGAAAGACTGAAAGCAAAAGCTGAAGAGGGCAGCAGAAGATCACATGGTTAGATAGCACCACTGACTCAGCGGACTTGAATTTGAGCAAACTCCAGGAGATAGTGAACAGGGAAGCCTGGCATGCCGTAGTCCATGGGGTCACAAAGAGTCGGACGCAACTTAGCAACTGAACAACAACATCTACAGCAAGTGGTTATACACATCAAGTTCTCATTCCAAGACAAAAGTTAGTAGAGCATCAGAATATGCCCTGTTGGATCCTTACACTGAATTGTAGTGAGATGATGTGTGTGATGACATGTAAATTAAGTCAGAAGCCAAAGTTTGCAAAACATTGCAGTTTGTTGATTATATATGTCAAATTCCATTATGAAAATCCATTTTGTCATATATAGTAACAAAAATTGGCTCAGACTTAAAATAGTCTGATAGCACCTATCATATAATGCCTTCCTAATAAGTAGTAAATAACCCAGTTGAACATAAAGCCTGTGAAAGAAAGTTGCCTCTCTTCATTTTGAAGAGATTATTTTAAAATATTTGACTTGATCTTTCCCAAGTGGGCTAAAAACTCACACAAAAAAGAAAAGTAATTTTATTTATTTTTTATTTTTTCTTTCTTTTTTATTTATTTTAATTGGAGGCTAATTACTTTACAATATTGTGGTGGGTTTTACCATACATTGATATGAATCAGCCATGGGTGTAAGAAAAAAAATTTTTAAAGATGGAATCTGACTGGTTTCATTAAAAATCAACATATTTGTCTTTAAAAATTCTTATAATTTTTTTCTGGGTTAATGACTTTTTTAAAAATGTATTTTTGATTGGTGGATAATTGCTTTACAATGTTGTGTTGGTTTCTGCCATACATCGACATGAGTCAGCCATAGGTATACATATGTCCCCTCCGTTTTGAACCTTCCTCCCACCTCCACCCCATCCCACCCCTCTAGATTGTCACAGAGCACCAGGCTGAGCTCCCTTCACTATATAGCAACTTCCCACTAGCTATCTATTTTACAAATGGCTATACGTATTGCAATGCTACTTTCTCAACTCATGATTCTTATAATTAATTCTATAACTGCTTTGTTAGCAATCAGGATGGGAATGTGAATATAAAATATGAATTTAAAATAAGAAAATATCTCAGAACTTTTTTACATTTTAACCTGCATTGGTGTATTGTAGCAGTACACAGAAGGCACTCAGTAAATATTTGTCAAACGAATAAATGATTAGATGAAAGACTATGAAGATTAAATGTCTTGTTAGTCACAAGTACCCATAGAATTTCTCCTTAGGCATTTATTCTTCACTCCCTCTGTAGAAGCGTTATGTCCAGATGAGAATAGAATGATATGTGGGACCTGGTCTCTCTCCTCAAGGACCTTAGACTCTCATTTGTAGGAAAAATGTAAAGATTTGATGTTTTTTTGTATTTCGTTAAGTAAGTACAGGGAGTCCACTAGATACAAAACTTCAAGTTGCAGCTTTCAAAGAGGCAAGCATGCATTCACACGTCTAATCATGTAACTTAGTCCACGTGTCTGATGTCCACTGTTATGCGCATGCACCCTCTAGAAGAGTTGCGCTCGTGTGTACTTTACTATACAGGACAGTATAGAGGACACTAGGATAGCATCTTTATTTCAAGCAGGGTGTCTGAAAGCAAGTGAAAAAGCAGCAGTGACGTAGCTGCGAAGAAGCCCCAGCTGCTTTGCTATACTAGTGTATTCTTCAAGGCACTGTACTGTCAGATTAAAAATGCTTTCTTTATTTTCGTGTTTGTTTCTTATACATTGTCTGTGTGAAAGTATTCTAAACCTACTTCTGTACTTAGTCACTCAGTCATGTCTGACTCTTTGAGACCACTGTAGCCCACCAGGCTCCTCTGTCCATGGGATTCTCCAGGCAAGAATACTGGGGTGGGTTGCCATGCCCTCCTCCAAGGGATCTTCCCAACCCAGGGATCGAACCCAGGTCTCCCACACTGCAGGCGGATTCTCTACTGTCTGAGCCACCAGGGAAGCCCAAACCTACTACAGTACAGTACTATATAGATCGTTGTGTTAGTTGGGTACGTAGGCTAACATTTTTGGACTTAAGAACAAATTGGATTTATGAACATGCTCTCAGAAAATAACTCGTTCATATGTAAGAGACTTGCTGTATAGCAGATAATTTGCAGAAAGCAATTCCCTGAAGTACAATAATAGTGATTACCCTTTGGATGGGTTCACTTTATCAATCTGGAAAAACAATGATCATAGACATCTATCTTTTCTATAGAAGGCAAGCTCCCTGTGTGTTTCAAATGCCAGACGAATTTTGCAATGGTAGAAAGGGTTAGGATGACTCAGACCACACTGCCATTGGTCTGCTCAGACCTGAATGTTAGCATTCTTCAGAGCCCATCCTTAAGAGATTGTCTGTCCTTCTGAGAAATCTCCTTTGATCGCAGGGGTTCCACTATCCCCTGTTTGCTCATGATCCTCAAATCGCCATTTTTCAATACAAACTTCCCAGTGGAGCTCCAGACCCAAACACCTCCTAGATGGCTCCACTTGGCTAGCGTACAGGTATGTCTACTTAATAACAAGTTCAGTTTAAGATATTGGGTTCACAGGGAATGAGGAAAGAGGAGTGACTGCTAAAGGGTAAAGGCTTTCTTTGGTGGGTGATGAAAATATTCTAGAATTAGTGGTGGTGGTTTGTACAACTTTGTGACTATCAATAGTCTCTGAACTGCAATTAAAAAAAATAGATTTTATGGTATATGAAATATCTTGATCACAAAAAGGAAAAATATAACCCAATTTACTTCTATGTAAAAATTTCCTGTTATATTCTTGAAAGGAGCAGTTATTTTCCCTAGCTGTGAAAGTTGTAGCTACATAGCAACATGGATTTGAGCAGATCTTAACTACTGCTGCTGCTGCTGCTGCTGCTAAGTCACTTCAGTCGTGTCTGACTCTGTGGGCCCCCATAGACAGCAGCCTACCAGGCTCCCCCATCCCTGGGATTCTCCAGGCAAGAACACCGGAGGGGTTGCCATTGCCTTCTCCAATGCATGAAAGTGAAAAGTGAAAGTGAAGTCACTCAGTCGAGTCCGACCCTCAGCAACCCCATGGACTGCAGCCTCCCAGGCTCCTCCGTCCATGGCGTTTTCCAGGCAGGAGTACTGGAGTGGGGTGCCATTGCCGTCTCTGCTTAACTCCTGAAGGGAGACTAAAGATCATTTACCAACTAGACTGAGATTTAAATGCAAATAAAATTTTCTATTCATTTTTCTGTGTTCTTTCTTTTTTCAAGTGGGTATTCAAAATAAGCATCTTCTGAATAAAAGACTATAAAACTAAGAATTCTGCCCATACATGGGAATGATATCATGCACCATTAACTACACAGGCTAAAATCTTGGGTTTTACAACTGATGGCTCAGTGGTCAAGAATCCGCCTGCCAATGCAAGAGAGTCAGAAGATGTGGGTTTGATCCCTGAGTCATGAAGATCCCCCCTGGAGGAGGGCATGTCTACCCACTCCAGTATTCTTGTCTGGAGAATTCCGTGAATAGAGGAGTCTGGCTGGCTACAGTCCATGGGGTCGCACAGAGTTGGACATGACTGCACAGCGGCATGCATGTACACTGAAATCTTAGGGTTGTTGCAGTGAAAAGGGAAAAAGAGGAATGAGTTTTTCTCTTTCCCTCTCTTGAGAACAAAGAAGATAAAAGAGAACTGAGCAGGCCTGAACATTCCTAGTTTTGGGGGGTTTTTGTACTTTAACAGCTCCTAACTCTGCATGTCTGTAACTAAGTTTGCTGTTCTGCCCCATAACCATGCAGGAGCTACAATTCACATCTTCTTCTTTGACTCTGTGTTAAATATCTCCCCTACCTAGTGTTTATCCTTATGACACCCTTCCCCCTTGTACTTACATATCAGAAAGAAGGCTGCAGAGCCACTGAACTGCCAGACTCAGTTACTGGGTTGCCTGCTTAGTCACTTAGCTGTGCCTGACTCTTTGCGACCCTATGGACAGTAGCCCTCCAGGCTCCATGGGGATTCTCCAGGAAAGAACACTAGAGTGGGTGGCTATGCCCTCCTCCAGGAGATCTTCCTGACCCAGAGATCGAACCCAAGTTTCTTGCATCTCCTGCATTAGCAGGAGGGTTCTTTACATTAGCACCAGCTGGGAAGCCCTGATTACTAGGTCACTGATGCCAGTATATAGCTGTCTTTAAAGCAATGTGAGAAGAAGAAATCAAGATCCTATCACCTTTGTTCCTCATCACCAACTCCTGACTGCAGCCCTTGCCTTATATAAGCCCTAGACTCCTCATGGAGGTTGGGCACAGTCCTTGAGACATGAGCCTACTGTGCTCCCCTTTTTGCTGGCTGAGGATAAAAGCCACCTTTTTATTTCCTCCGAACTGTCTCCATATTTTTCATTCAACTTCAGTGGCAGAGAAGGCCAAGATTTTGGCTGGCAACAGGGTGGGTTCCAAGTTTGACATTTCATTTTATTCCCAGGGCCGCCTAGTTCTATGCCTAAAGACGAAAGCAATAATGATATAGTCCAAACAGTAATAACAGACCATCAGTAACTGTTGAACAAATGAATCTGAAGATTCATGCTGAACTGACAGTCTTTTCTTCACCCTCCATATTTAGTTAGTCACCAGCTTCTGTAGACACTCTATCTGCAGAAAACCTGGCCTTTTCATCATCACCATGCTGTGATTACCTTTGTTCTGCATCTTGTCCTTGCTTCCTGGATTACTATCCTAATTTTCACTATGCAATTTCCTCCAAATATGTAATATTATCGTTAGGTTGTTAGAATAGGAAAAAGGAGTCCAGAATGGCAGTGGCTAAAAGATAAGGAAGGGAAAAAAAACCCGAGAAAATAGACCAAAGGAATGTTTGAGGACCATAGTGAGGACTTCAGGTCAAACAATCAGCACTCATGGCTAGCCCAGTTACATAGGGAAGGCCCAGAGGGAGGAGAAAAAACATATAAAAAGAGGAGCCAAAATTGGGCTGGAGGGCCTCTCTTCTCTCCTGGTCTTTTGGGTCAGCAGGCCTTCGTGCCTCAAGGATGTATTTTCCTTTACTTTCTAAATAAAACTGAACTGTAACATGGAGCTGTAACACTGGTCTGTCAGAGGGCTATAACGCAGGTCCATCCGTCACTTCAAAGTTTTGTTGTGATGAGAC
Organism: Ovis canadensis; assembly: GCF_042477335.2. Lineage (NCBI taxonomy): Eukaryota > Metazoa > Chordata > Mammalia > Artiodactyla > Bovidae > Ovis > Ovis canadensis. Next base: position 31,388,708 of record NC_091256.1, read on the forward strand.
AGAACCGAGGAAGTTACAAACTTCCCCGACATTATGAAACTAAAAATACATTCATTAAAATTAGACTTCTAGTTGGTGTCACTTAGTTCAAACCAATCCTATCTGTGCTGCTGTCCAAGGGGTCTAAAATCCAAATGAGATCGTACTTGCTTACTACTTAAAATTCTTAGTGATTCTCCATTATCTTCTAATTATAATGAAATTCCTCAGAATGCCTACGTGATTCAGCCTTGACCCTCTCAGCGCGTCCAGCCATCTTCACACTTATGCTTTCCTTGTACCCCTTGCTCCCAGATAGTACTGACAACTATCTCCTTAAGCTCTTTCTCCATCCAACACACACCACTGTGATAGGATTCAAAAGACACCACTGTACCTATTTATCTAAAAATCTGTCTCCATGGCTGCGCTTAAGACCCTTGAGGTCTGGAATCAGGCTAACCATAAAATATGCAGGCTGGTAGTGTGTCTTGTGGAAAAGTCAAAACTCTTAGAGATGGCACTATGGTTCCACTAGCTCAGCAGGTTAGCTCTCGAATCATACCTACAAAGGTCTGTTGTGTATAATGGTTTATAGATAACACTTGAATAAGCACTTAGAAGATGATTCAATGCTAATTCCTTTCATTCTTCTCTTCCTCTGTTGCTTCCTCTTCGGTATTTTACTACCATCTTTGCCCTTAGAGAAGAAATCGTATCCTGTAGGAAAAGAATAACTTACAGGTAAGAGGGTTTCCCAGCCTAATTATATTGATGGAGTGTGGCAAGGCAGTTATTTTAAACGAATAGGAATTTGGGGGTATCTTGGAGATTCCGGTTATTTCTGTTATCTCCATGTGTGAATTATCTTTAGTCATTTGAACTTTACTACATTTGTTATGCCTCTGTTTGACTCTTTAGAATCAGTCATTTAATGAAATTGCCTTGGGACAAAACACAGAATCCAAACAACAATTTATAATCAAATACAAATATAGTCAAAACAAAAATAGCATGAAGATAAAACACTGTGCTTAATAATAAGTTCTGTCAGTGAAGATGATATTTAATAAAGAAAGAGTTCATGAAATTGAGTTTTGATAAAATTTGTCAGAAGTTGTGGAGTCGCATAGAGTCGGACACGACTAAAGTGACTTAGCAGCAGCGGTAGAGCTTCTGTGTGGACTGTAATCCCTTTCAGTGGGCACCTGATGTGAGTTTCTCAGTGTATTTTCCAAATCAAGATTTTGAATGGGATGAACAAGAGTTTTCAATTTTAAGGCTGCTGAGTCTTTACTAATTCACTGATTAAATAAAAATCCCCCAGAAGGAAAGTTGGCAATTATCACTTTCACTTCAATTCAATGATTCCATTATTATGTCGGTCCCATTATTGACAGAATCCTCAATCCTTATATTCGCTCATTCAGATAATACTTATTTTGAGAACCTACTTGAAAGAAAGAACACAGAAAAATGAATAGAATATTTTCTTTGCATTTAAGCATCCCAGCCTAAGGCTGCCCTGGTGGCTCACATGGTAAAGAATCTGCTGGCAATGCGGGAGACTGGAAATGAAAGCAAAAATAAACAAATGGGATCTAGTTAAAATTCAAAGCTTCTGCACAACAAAGGAAACTACTTCTGCCTTCAAATGGAAAAAAAAAAATTTAGAAGATCTATCAGTTGTGCAAGGGTATATTTGCTGCTCAGTTAAGTCCAAGTATACAACCCCATTGACTATAGCCTGCCAAGCTCCTCTGTTCATGGAATTCTCCAGGCCAGAATACTGGAGTGGGTCGCCAGCCCCTTCTCCAGGGGAACTTCCTGACCCAGGGATAGAACCCAGGTCTCCTGCATTGCAGGCAGATTCTTTACTGTCAGAGCCACCAGGGAAAATAACTGCTCCTTTCAAGAATTTTGAAATAGTTCTGCCTTTAACTGGAGAAAAATTTAAAAGACCTACCAGTTGTGCAAGGTGAACACATCCAATTGAGATGGCTGCTGCTTTTGCTCAGATTTTACACTCACTAGACCCTCCAACTGAGTCCTTGTCTTATTCTCCACACAAAAAATTCCTGCTTTAATCCCTGTGTTCACTAAGTCCCACTTCATCCAGGGTGGTAGTTCCCACTTGCCTCTCCGTAGTCCACCAAGTGTTGGAACATCGCCCAGTTCCAGCCCTGACTGCAAGATTACCAGATCTCCTGGCCAGGCCTGCTACAGGCATTTGGCCTCTATTGATTGTCTGCTCTTGTTTTTCCTAGTCCTGGCTTCAGCACAAGCAGGCCACCTTCCTAATGAACCACCTTTGCCCTCATTGCCTGTCCCTGGAACTTTCCAGATCGACATTCAATCCTGGGTCTCTCTGGACTGAGGATGTGCAGAGCCAGGCCTTCCTTTAGTTGGAGAAAACGCAAATAGTCCTACAGAGAAGCATCATCTCAGGTTTGTTGGGGATACAGCACTATACTCATGTTATGGAAGGATGATGAGCTCCCTACAAGAGCAGGAATTTGAAGTATCCAATTTATTCCCAGCAATCACTGCCTACCCCGAATTCCCAGGTCTCATCCTGGTATTGTCAGGGGAAACCCTGACTGAAACTGCCCGCCCTGGCCAGGTACTATAGTAACCATTTGTATGAGTCATTTTATGATAGGAGATCTAGGTAAGGAAGATTGAACCAACAAGCCACCACCAACTAGAAGAATTTAGGAAAGGTCAAAAGGAGATGTCACACGTCCTACTAACCTCCCAGAGTCCTTCTTGCTGGAATCCATCTTGGCTGAGCGATGTGGACGCCACCAGGAAGGCTCCTGAGTCAGAACTGAAGAGGAAAAGGTAACATTTTACAAAAGCTCCTGCTCCTTCTGCCTCTGTAACTCAGCTTGCTCCTGGCAAAGTCTGGATCACATAGGTCACATCACGTCAGAAAAGTGGGGACTTAACTATACTAAGAACTGGAGCTCATCTCATTTGCCCTTGTCCTGCTCTTTGCACTTGCCTGGCCTTGCAAACTTGCTTAATCATGCCTGTCCACGTAAAGGTCGGGCATCCCCCTCCCCATCTTGACTGCTGTTCCTGTGTGCGAAACCCCTTAGTTTAAACCAGCCTATTAACAGCTAGTGTTGCCCACTGTAGTCTGTCTATAAAAACTCTGTAATCCCTTTGTTCGGGACTCAGAGCTTGGAGTGTTAACTCCTCTGGGCCCGCTGGCATAATAAATCTGAGTGCGGTGCTTGGTTTCTCGAGTGCTGGTTTCTGCAACAGAACGATTGGCCAGAGGAAACCCAGAAATTAATCCCACCACCATAAAACCCTAGACTGTGAGCCACATGGCAGAGTGGTCCTCCTACTTTCCCTTGACCCTGCTGCTCCCTGCCTTTATTGGTGCCCCTTCCCGATAAAGTCTCCTCAGCACATTTGTCTCCTAGGACAATTCATTTCCGAGTGTTAGGCGAGAGCCCGCTCTCAGGCCCTAGAAAGGATCTCCCTTCCTGCAACAGTATCTCGATGGCACGGTTTGCAAGTAGAGAGAAAAATGGATGGCAGAAAGAAAGAAACCACCTGACAAAGCTGAAGACCACTTGCTTTTCCAAAACAGCTTGAATCTTCCTGCCTGGGCTGCCACATGAAGCATGTGATTAATGAAGAGATGTCAGGGAGATAATTCTTCCTAGGCAGGAAGAGTGGAGAAAGGATTAAAAAAAAAAAAAAAGAATTATTATACATTGAGTGAAAGGAAAGCAAGAAAAAGGAGCTTGTGGAGGTTGTAAAAGTGCCAAGAAGAAATAGCTGCACCATTGTCAACCAAAGTATGGACCCCAACCCACCTGGTCTTTCAGCACCTACCCCTTCCGGCTTTTCCGGTGGAGCTGGAGCTACCTCCCTGGTTATAAATAGCAGCACAGATGTTGACAGAAAAATGCTCCCTTAATTACCATACAAACTGCTCTACTTGAGTGAACCGTTTAAAGCAGCCTCCAAAGGAAGTTCACTCAAGCAATTCCGCAGATTACAGCTAATGAACAATATTTCCTCGCACCTATTTAGTGCTCATTAAAATGTAAAAGCCTTTCATTTTAAACAGACGCACAATAAATAATTCCTCTCTCCCTTTCCGTCTCTGAGCGGGCTTGAAGAGAAGCAGGGAGAGGAGCAGGGCTGAGGTGGGGGTGGAAGCAGAAAGAGAGACCAGAGGCAGGGGAATCAGAGACTCAAAACAGAAGTGGGGGCTCGCCAGCATCCCAGGAAGCCAACAGCTTGTCTGCTAGGAGTGATATCTGTGTTTGGAGTTCAACAGATAGATGCCTAGACCAATTCCTCCAGCACAGGTAACCAGCCTTGAACCAGGACAGCAGACCAAAACCGCCCTGGGCAGCCCTGGGAGGCAGAGAGGGGCCAGCCAAGGATAGAGCCCTTCTAATGTATTCAATGATAAGGGCTATGTTTCTTTCGCTTAAAAGAAAGTTCTTAGTTGCTCAGTTGTGTCCAATTCTTTGCAACCTCAATGACTATAGCCAGCCAGGCTCTTCAGTCCATGGAATTCTCCAAGCAAGAATACTGGAGTTGGGTAAACATGTCTTCCTCCAGGGGATCTTCTCAACCCTACAGTGCAGGGTCTCCTGCATTGCAGGCAGATTCTTCATCATCTGAGCTACCAGAGAAGCTTATTCTGTGTTTACTTTTTGTCTTCATTGATTTTTAGGCCTGAGGTTAGAATATGACTCTCATACAATCCTTGAGAAGCTACTGGTTGCAAGTGGAAACAGAATTGATAACTGTTTTCAGGTTCCTAAATGTTCTTATTACTGTTGTTATTGTTTAGTTGAAAAGTCCTGCCTGACTCTTGTGATCCCATGGACCGTAGCCTGTCAGACTCCTCTGTCCATAGGATTTCCCAGGCAAGAATACTGGAGTGGGTTGCCATTTCCTTCTCCAGGGGAATCTTCCTGACCATGGATCAAGACCGTGTCTCCTGCATTGGTAGACAGTTTATTTTTTGTTGTTGTTGTTTTTTAACCACTGAGCCACTAGGGAAGCCCAAGGGTCTTATACCACCACTTGTGGTATTTTGATCATAGAACACCTATAGCACAAAAAATGGAAGGATTCTTGTGTATCGGAGTGAGCTAGAAGTAGAGGATGGTGGCAAGTAAGGTAGATTATGGGAGGACTGTGTCTGATCCTTTTAAGATAAATAGCAAGAGAGAGCACCAGGCACTTGGCCAAATAGGTACTGTGAATGGATTTAAGAAACCTGTGCTGTATACGGAAACATCTTTGTCCCTTTAACAAAACTGTTAATCCCAGAGACTGATGGGACCAAAGCAATGCGATACATTTGTAGTGGTGCATGTATATAGTAAGGGGAAAAGCCGGAGAGGATCTGCACCACCCAATCAGAACACAGATGAGATTGACGGGACTCCTGTGTAATGAGCTCTCTCAAACTTCAGTCATAGGGCTGGATCACGTGCATAACAGAGAAGAGACTTCATGGTCAGCGCTGACCAAGGCATATTCTTTCTTTTTAAAAAAAACAGTGGACAAGGGATCTTGATTCTATTAAGGAATATTGCTTTTCCAGCCAAAATTGATAGTATGCCTTTCAACTTGAAATGGTTATTTCAGGTAAAAAGGATGACTGTAAACCCCCACCCTTTGTTTTAGAAGGCAGGCATTTATTACACAGGTATTAAATACCCCAATGTTAAGCCACAGAAATGCTTCTGTAGCAGAAGCTACAGAAATGAATAAAAAATGTTCCTGCAAGGAACCCACAAACCTAGAAAAAATCACCATACTCTTATAGTATTGATAATATGGACAAAGTGCTGTAGAAGCTGGGGGCAGGTGCGGGAACTGATGTTCCATACTACAAGTGGCAACACTGTTGTATTCTTATTCCAGAGCTGGGCAAATACTTGTTGACTCTTGGGACCATTTCATTCACAGAAGCTGAATATTTGTGAGGAAGAGGAAGGCAGGCATGGCGGGAAGGAGGTGCGAGGGTTCGCTTGAACCTGTTCCTGTGACATGAAGAAGGCACTGGAAAAGAATTAAGTCTGTACTTGGCTTTTAACTAAGGTCATTTGAAAAATGGTCTTCAACACCCATCTCATTTGCTTTTTTATGCCTGCCAATTTAGTGTTGTATTCAAAGTGATTAATTAGTTTATAGTGAAGGTTTATTAGGTAATCTTTCTGTCAGTCAAAAATCACTTCCGTCTCAGAGCAGAGTGAAGAGCACCCAGAAATTTTATAAGGATAGAGAATTTAGGCCATTATTGTATTAAAAAATAAACACAATCTTAAAATGTGAGAGTACATAGAAGAGTTAGTTCAGTTCAGTTCAGTCGCTCAGTCGTGTCCAACTCTTTGCGACCCCATGAATTGCAGCACGCCAGTCCTCCCTGTCCATCACCAACTTCTGGAGTTCATTCAAACTCATGTCCATAGAGTCGGTGATGCCATCCAGCCATCTCATCCTCTGTCATAATCCCTCCCAGCATCAGAGTCTTTTCCAATGAGTCAACTCTTCGCATGAGGTGGCCAAAGTACTGGAGTTTCAGCTTTAGCATCATTCCTTACAAAGAAATCCCAGGGCTGATCTCATTCAGAATGGACTGGTTGGATCTCCTTGCAGGGACTCTCAAGAGTCTTCTCCAACACCACAGTTCAAAAGCATCAATTCTTCGGTGCTCAGCTTTCTTCACAGTCCAACTCTCATATCCATACATGATCACTGGAAAAACCACAGCCTTGACTAGACGGACCTTTGTTGGCAAAGTAATGTCTCTGCTTTTGAATATGCTATCCAGGTTGGTCATAACTTTCCTTCCAAGGAGTAAGCATTAACATAGAAGAGTTAACATGGGTATTATTAAAGTTGACGTGAGTCATTTGGCCCTCTTGAATATTTATGGTTTATTTTTTATTAGGACAAATTTTTCTCCAAAGTATGAATCAATCTTTCACATTTTTCTCCACTACTGACTTAAAGATAGAGTATTTTCATTTTTTTCTCATTCATATCCATAAAAATGTGAGAGACATATTGTGATAGAGTATAATATTTTCTTAAAGCTATGTTATACCTTAAACCAAGGTAAATAGAGGAGATAATAATATTTCCAGGAATCAAAGATATTCCCCTCAGCTAAAAATACATTCCACACTACTATATTTAAAATAAATAACTAACAAGGACCTACTGTACAGCACAGGGAACTCTGCTCAATGGCAGGTGGCAGCCTGAATGGGAGGGGAGTTTAGGGGAGAATGGTTACATGTATATGTATGGCTGAGTCCCTTCCCTGTTCACCTGGGACTGTCACTGTGTTGTTAATTGGCTAAACCCCAATACAAAATTAAAAATAAAAATTTAAATTATATTCACATTCTGCTACTCTAAAAACAGACCCAGAGGCTGCATTTCCTAAATCACAGACCATTACATTGAAGTGTTAGTTGCTCAGTCATATCTGACTCTTTGTGGCCACATGGACTGTAACCCACCAGGCTCCTCTTTCCACAAAATTCTCCGTTCTTGTACTGGAAGAATACAAGAATTTCCAGTATTCTTGCCTGAACCAGGCAGGAATACTTGAGTGGGTAGCCATTCCCTTCTCCAGAGGATCTTCCCAACCCAGGAACTGAACCCAGGTCTCCTGCGATGCTGGAAGATTCTTTACCATCTGAGCCACAAGGGAAGCTCAAACAATTTTATATATATTATTTTTTGCATCATGGGTACATATAATTAATTTTAATTCACTATGGCTAAATAAGTTTTATAGCAACGATATTGGATATTGCTTCCTTGACAATCCTTGAAAGTCATTTAAAGAATTTTAGGAAAATTGGTAGTAAATATAACTACTTAATTTTATCTGTTTTTACAACAATATTTATATCAGTGTAATACGTAATGAAGATAGTGAACAAAAGATGAACACTTTCCTTTGGGGACTTTTTCATTTAGACGGTTAGCTGTCTTCCTTTACCTACTGTCGACCAAAAATATTAGTTTAGAACTTGAAAGTAGAGAGCGTTTTATTCTGTGAGAAAATCTCAAGACTTCAGGCCCAAGAGACAGCATCTCAGGTGACCCCGAGAGACTGCGCCACAGAAGCGGGAGAAGAAATCAAGGTCTATACATTTGCAACAAAGGGGGCCTGCAGTCTGAACATCAAAGACTGTTGTTAAGTAAGAAAACTAGCTATCGAGTTAAAGAATTTAGCATTCTTCTCTGTATGGGAAGATACAAGAGTCTGGGATTATTGAAGTCGCTCCTTCCATAAGCATCTCCGCTATCTGGGGCCAGCATCTTGTTGTTTTGATTTCTCACATCCCCCACCTCCAGCTCCTTAGCAATCACCATGGAGGGGTGGCAGCATCTGCTGGATCGCAGGTATTGTTTTCCCTTTTGGGAGCCTTCATTCACGTTTGGAGGCCCCAAATCACTGATGGCTGTTATATTTTGGTTTACTGATATGGCAGGAGATATTCCATTTCATACTATGACTTAACCAAATACATAATTAGTAGTTTTTTTCTTCTGACAAATATCAATACAGCAAAAAAAACACACCAAAAACCCAATCTAATATATAGTTAGAACTCAATAAATACTAAACGACTACTACAGTTTTACCTACTTTTTACAAACAAAAGTATCTTTAGCCTAAAACATTTTGTTTAATTGAATTACAAACTGCAACGATGTTATTGATAGCTTGGGGAATATGAAGTTTCTTAATGCTGAAGTGTCATATGGCATTTCAGCATTATTTATCTACTTTTTACAACGTCATTTTGCTTCTTCGGATTACCATGCACATTTGTGGATCTTATGGAACAGACTACCTGTAATATTACAGAAGTATCTTATGAGGAGAAAGAGTTCTTAGCTGACTGTGGGAACAAAAGTAAAATCAATAATCAAATTTGGAAATAAAAAATACCAAACAGCCCACTAAACACTACCCTGCAATCTTCATTCTGATAGGTTTAGTCTCTTTTTTTCCAGTGCAATAGTGTGAGCTGTGGTTAAAAAAGGAAATAAGACAACAGGACATGTGTACACAAAGTTTAACTGATGCAGATCAATAATACCCGAATATTATTGATCAATATCAATAATAGCCCGAATTTTGTTTTTAAATTTTCCAGGTGAGGACCAACAAACAGTAAATGGCATCATATCAAGTATTCTGGGATACAGTCTTAATCAACTTTAAATTCCTCAAATGCCTACATTTAAGAAAGAAAGTATATTTCATTGATTTACAAGGGCCCATAAAATTTAGATACGGTTTGGCCCGGGAATTAGAAATTTAGTCTCAGGTGGGCCCCACATTCAGCCTGAAATAAATCTGCAGAGAGAGTGGCAGTCTAGGTGCTACAAATTCAATGACTCTAGGGGAAATTTGTCAGAGTGCTCCGAAAGTCACTTCTGCCTGCAAGAGGAAAGACTCCTTCCCCTGCCAAAACAAAAATAAAGCCTTCCGCCTACACGGTGTTCAAATGATTTTTCTCCCCCATAAACAACAACACTCTCATATTTCTCATATTTGTCCTTCCATCCGCCTTGTGGATTTCCAGAAAAGTAGTTTGGAGCCATTTAGAGTTCTGATTTTCTGTATGTGACATGAAATGGCAATACAGGCTGTCTTGGTGTGTTGAAGGAAGAAAGAGGAGCAACAATTGAGCAGGCTTTCTTCCTTGTCTCCTTTGCCAGGCCCCATCATAAAGAAGCAAATGAGTTGCTTAGCTGTGCCTCTTCAGAAGGATGTAATGACAGCGTGCGGTCCACGGGCGTGCGGGGGAGCGGCCACCTCGCACTGCCCGCGCGAGATGAATGATACTGATGGCGACGGAACACACACATCCTGCCTGAATATGAACAACAGATTTGTCAGTGTGTGACAGGCTGTCAGCCCCGCTCCCAGCTGCTTGTCCACTGTTGTTATATCAGTACCTTGTCTAAGTATTCAGCAAAGAGGCAATCTGCTTCCTCCAGTCGTGGGAGGCAGGTTGCCAGTTAAAAAGCAAGTATTGGCTTCAGGCGGCAGTGCCAGAACGCATTGAAAAGATGCAATTTAAACCCTTGTGAGCTCCTTGGGCAACATATCACAGGCCCGGGAAGTTCAGTCCTCCAGATTAGGTTTGTAAAACAAAGAAGAGAACTCAAAATGAGATGTATGCTGGCAAAACATTGTAATTTAGCCTCCATAAGTGTCTCTGAAGACACTTGGTTATGAAAAAAAAAAAAAAAACACTGGGCACTGAGAGAGACTGAATTGAAAGTCTGCTCTGGTTCCTGCTTGTGAATGTTACTTGGGGAGAGTGGGGGTATTTGAAAATGTGTCAGTGAAAATATACCATATAACCCACAAAGCCCCCAAGCTAGCGGTGAGCATTAAAAGCTCTCACTGAGGAGTCAAATTGTTGATTCACTGATAATCAGTAATGAAATATTTAGCAATGTAGATGTTCTAGAAATATATTTACTGGACCTTATTTTAGCCATTGTAAAGACTGTTAAGGATACACAAATGTTTACTATAGTTCTAAAATCTATCAAAATAGATCAGAAAAAATTAGACAGTTATAAAGAATTACACACATGATTTTAATGTCTAAGAACTGGAATGAAATACATTATATTAAAGTGAGAAAAGTAAGAGAAGCAATGAATTTCAGAGAAAATTTCCAGAGAAAATTGCCAATTTGCTCTGCCTACTATGGCTATATTATTGTTCAGAAATCAGAGCATCACTTAGTGCTTAGTGCCATAGTACCTGTGTGGCTGTCTCCAACACTCTGGGTCTAAAAAGTGAGAACCCTACAGGATTTATACCATAATCTTTAATGGCTCTTTCAGAGCTGTTAGGACTGTCGAGTCGTTAATAAGCAGTATTTAAGAGTCCCTAAAGACACTTGCACAACAGTCCCCAAGGAATTAGGGAAGGCTATTATAGTTAGTTGGATCAATAATTATCATCATTTCACTCAAGTCCACGGCAAAATGAAGAACTGCCTATGGGGTCATCTAGCATCCTTGCTCCGGGTCATGATAGGGTGGTGTAGGTCTTGGTATGGTGCCAAAGGCTTTGCCCTTCAGTATCCCTGGAGGCCTAGGCTCCACCTGCCATCATATCCATTTGTTTCACCATGTATAACACTCAAGAGATGCCTACATTGTTTTAAGTTTGAGGCAACCTTACCAAACACGATCTTTAATTGACTAAGAACATTTATTTTGTTGTCTTTGCCAAAAAAGGTAATAATGAAAGCTATGTTAGAAAGCATTCATAAACATTCAGATAGAAATGTTGTACATATTTAATTTTCTGAAAAATTTAGCCCAAATATTTAGTCCTAAATGACTAGTTGAATATATTATTGTACATCTACACAGAGGAATGCTTTGTGGCCTCTAAAAATGGCATTTTAGGAGACATGGAAGGATGTTCCTGATATTCTCAAGTGAAAAATGCAGCTTACAAAGCTATATGTGAAGTTGTGATGACTTTAAAAAATTATGAACTACTAATTAGATGTATAGCTGTAGATATAGATGATATGGATATAAATATAGATGGACTTCCCAGGTGGCTCAGACTGTAAGGAATCTGCCTGGAGGCAGGAGACCTGGATTCGATCCCTGGGTGGGGAACAGTCCCTGGAGAAGGGAATGACTACTCACGCCAGTATTCTTGCCGGAGAATCCCATGGACAAAGGAGCCTGATGGGCTATAGCCCATGGGGTTGCAAAGAGTTGGACATGACTGGCCACTAGCATGCATACACGCATAGATATGGATAGTTGGGTGCCTAGAAGGATACACTGTTGTTTGTTGTTTTGTTTCGTCACTAAGTCTGACTCTTTTGTGACCCCATGGACTGTATCCTGCCAGGCTCCTCTGTCCATGGGATTTCCCAGGCAAGAATACTGGAGTGGGTTGCCATTTTCTTCTCCAAGGGAACTTCCTGCCCCAGGGATTGAACCTACATCTGCTTGGCAGGTGGATTCTCACTGAGCCACCTGGGAAGCCCAGTAGGACATATACTATATTATACATTAAAAAAAAAAAAAGGATATAGAAAGTAAGATGCAGGACACTTTTGTGCTCTTCTTTGTGCTTTTCTGTATTTCTGAAAATGTTTTTCATGACAGTGTGGTACCTTTTCTATTAGGGGGAATATGCTATTAAAATAAAAAGCTGTCAACAGCAGAGATTCACATTTAAATGATGGAGTTGCTATTCTTTTTAAATTTAGTGTTAGATATTTGTGATGGGCAGAAAACAATATAACATGAAACATCACAAAGTAAAAGCCTAAAATTGCTGTTATTTTTCTTATTAATTGTATGATATATACATATTTTAAAAAGAACTCCAGCTATATATACTAAAGATCATTTTGGATAATTATGTTAGGAGAGTGTTTTTTTTTAATCCCATTTCAATCCTCCAAGTTTTTTCCTTAAAAACATCAACTTAATTGTAATTTAAAAACGATAATGGATTTTATTTTCTTTTTCAAGTATGTGTTTTAGGTTATAGGTCTTCCCAGGAGGCACTAGTGGTGAAGAACCCACCTTCGATGAAGGAGATACAAGAGACACCGGATTTCATCCCTGGATTGGGAAGAGTCCCTGGAGGAGGGCATGGCAACCAATTTCAGTGTCCTTGCCTGGAGAATCCCATGGACAAAGGAACCTGGTGGGCTATGGTCCATAGGGTCTCAAAGAGTCAGACACGACGGAAGCATCTTAATTGGTGCTGTTTAGGTTATAAAGTCAATGCCTTTTATGAAAGAATGAACAAACCAGGAGTGTCTCACTCTCACTCTAGCTGTATCCACTTGAGATGTTTGAGGTTACTAGCTTCATTTCACATTTCTCCCAAAGTTCATTCAAATATATTTAAATATATAAAGTCATTCTTCACTAACTCAATACGGTACGTTATGCACAACTTTCTAAACCCAAACATGCATGTCCTTACAAGACTTTCAAGAGATACTTAGTACTAAATGATACATCTGAGTAATTTATTCAACTGATGGATATTGCGGTTACTACCAGTTTATACTTTTACAAACAGTTTTGCAATACAGCTTTGTACTTACGTTACCATGTACCCTAGCTTTTATATCCCTAATGTGAGACTTCCTGAGTGGATGGAAATGCCTGTTTTAAATCTTAGAAGATACTTCCATATTGCCTTCCAAAAATGTTGCAGCCATTCACCTGCCATGTATGAGGAAGCTTGTTTCCCCACATACTTGCTAGCACTGGGCATGACTAGTTCTTTCCATTTCCATTAATCTGATGGGTGAATAATAACACCTCCCTGTTTCGATCTGTGGTTCCACAACTACCAGAGAGGACATCTTGATCTTAGAACTCTGTTTAAGAGGCTTCTATCTTCTAAACACTGGCATCCCCTGTTTTGGGTTAACCCTTTCTATTTCTTGTTTACACTGTGTTGGTAGTTAGGGCAGGTCTAAATTGGGCTAAAAGAGGTGGAGATATTCCCTCTGTGTGAGCTCAGTCATGTCTGTCTTTGCGACTTCATGGATTGTAGCCTGCCAGGCTTCTCTGTCCATGGGGTTTTCTAGGCGAGAATACTGGAGTAGTCCTACTCCAGGGGCTCTTTCCGACCCAGAGATTGAACCTGAGTCTCCTGCATAGGCAGGCAGATTCTTTACCACTGTGCCACCTGGGAAGCCCAGAGATACTCCTGAATGACCCTTAAGTGGAAAATGGCGGAGTAAGGACTTAAAACTAGGGTGCCTGGTTGTAGACTACGCTTATTCTGCTCCATGTTAGGACCACCAGTAGAAAATATTTTGAAGTTCTGCTCATTCTCTTTCACTTCCTTTCCTCTTATCTCTCCCTTAGAGAAAAATTCTCCTTCTTTCAGATTCTCAGTATATTCATCTCTCTTGTGGGCGGTATTCTGATATTAGATGTTTATCATATTCCTCCATGCTTTCTCATTTTTTTGGTTGTCCTGAAGTCTTCCTTCTGTTCAGCAGGAACTGCTTCTCTGACGAAACACAACATTCTAAAGTATTAGTATTAGTGATCGCCTCCTGGCATGTTTCCTTTCTCAAGTGTCCATATGTACACAGAGATGTTAGGTAAACATTGCCTTATTCAACATGTATATTAGCAAGGAGAAGATAAATTCTCTGATTCATAAGTTAGAGTCTGAGTAGCTTAGTTACCCATTAGGTAAACTGATTCTGTAAGAATACCCTCATTCCCCTTTGTTTCCAACTTTGTACTTGGGCTCCTGTATTAAAACTGAGACGGAAATAGAGCCTGTTTGGTTTTCAGTCTATGATTATGCGAATTTTTTCAATTTTAGAACCAACTGGTAGAGATAGAGCTGTTCAGAAGAGATAAAATGGTGCAACGCTACCTCATTTAAACTTCACTAAGGCGCAACTTTCAGTGTAGATTCTGTGTTAATCTTTGTGACCCCAGCCCTTCCTTCCCTGTTTTCATATCCCATGATGTAGCCTTTCAGAGTTTCTTTTTCAATCCTCTAGACAACTTACTCAAGTATTTTTTTTTCCTTTAGAATTCAAAAGAGATTTGTTTCTATCAGGTTCACAGGTCGTGTGCTTTGTGAACTCTGGCATGTTTAAAAATGTCTTTATTTTGCTTTTACTTTTCACTGAGGGTTTTGCTGGCTGGGAGAACTCTTGGTTCAAAACTTTTTCTCTAATAACTTTGAAAGCACTGCCCTAGTGTGTTCTAGCACTCATTAGCTGTTATGAAAAGTCTGGTGTCTGATTTATGTTCCTTTGTAGATAGGATGTTCCATGCGTATACCTCTCTCACCCCTTCAAAAAGAGTTTTTTCTATACTTGTCTTGCTTGGCACTCATTGAATTCTTTCTATGTGAAGATTTATATTGTTTATTTATTGTTTTTCAGTGCAGGTAAATTTTCTTTCTCTTATTTCTTGAATTTTCTCTCCCTTCCATTACCTCAATTCTCTCCCCTTGCAATTCTTAGTAAATTAATTTAATTTGAATCTAGTCTCAAAAATGTTTATTGAGTGGATGAATCAATGTTTTGTTGGCATCCAAGAAAATAACAGATATTATCCTAAGGTGGCAAAAACAATGAAAGTAACATTTTGAATTATTTGCTGCCCATAAGAATAGAATTTCTAAAGACAAAAAAAATTATTTTTTGTTTAGTCCACAGTTTATTTGGAGGTGTCATTTTAATTTAAGGCTATCCTATTTGCCACAGTTTCAATGTTATGAAATCATAGCCAGCCTGTAGGGATTAACCCTGAATGTAATAAGCATGTTAAAAATACAGCTGAAATTGTCACATAGTATTTCTTTTTCTTTTCTTTTTTTTTCCAGCTACACCATTGTTGCTTACAGGATCTTAGTTCTCCCACAAGGGATTGTACCCTGGCCCATGGCAGTGAAAGCAACGAGTCCTAACCACTGAACTGCCAGGGAATTCCCATCATGTACTATTGCTAATGTAAGCATTTCCATTTGGAGAAGAGTTTAACAAACTTAAAGGTTTATTTTAAAATAGCAACTTTAGGAACTTCTCTGCTGGTCCAGTGGTAAAGATTTCCCTTCCAATGGTCACGGGTTCCATCCTTGGTCAGGGAATGAAGATCTCACATGCCAAGAAGCCAAAAAAAGGAAACAAAATAAAACAGCAACTTCACACTTTTCTGCTTTCATTTTAATGATTCAGTATTCAAGAAGAAGTAAATATTCTCTGAAATTAATAGCACTGGATAAATTAGGAAGTTCTCTATAGATATAAAATAAGAATAATTTGAAAAGAAAGAGAAATATTTTAATTGTACAGTATTAACTAGCGTTTCAGGGAAAGATTATATGTATCATACTTCAACATTATCTTGGTACACGTGTATGTTTTATTAACCAGAAAAATAAGCATCAGAAACTTTGTCTTTAACATCCTAGATTTTAAGAAAATATTCTGTAAGCTGATATGCAGCCTATTTACGTATATTTAAGATCTCTCATTTAGAGTTAAGTGGAAGAAGAAAAAGCGAGATTATTTTTGCAGATGTTGAGAAGGAATTCATTGCAGGCAATCATCATTTAATAACCAGTGCTGACTTTTTGAACAAGTGCTTTCTCTAAATGATAAATCAAATGAGTTGGCAGTAACAATAATCTCTTAGAATATGAATGAGAAAAGAATATTAAAACAATAGAAACATTAACATAAAAAATCAGCCATTATAGCAAAGAACAGCAAAGGAAATTGGGAAACTATTTTGAATTTTTTATGGTTGATGTTAACATGATTTACAGAGGGGACTATTGTGCAAAAAAGCCAAAATACAGATTGAGCTGTAAACATTTACTCACTTGGATGTGACATATGGTATATGAGTTGTTGGTATTGCTGTAACTAACATTTGAAATAAAAGAATGGGAAATTTTGCCATTTAAAATATAAACACCCCAAACAATAGTCTTCTTAATACTGTATATCCCATGCTTTCTACAAGTGAGACTACTTTCTGAATTGTGAACAAGTCATACACATGTTTTTCCATCACTATTTACATTCTGTTCCCTCCACCTATAATATTTACTTCCATCTCTGTGTGTGAAAGTCTTAATTTTCTTTCAGGTTAATCAGAAAAACTAACTTGCTTTCATCTCCCTGGTAAGCAGGTATCAAGCACCTTTTTTTATGGTCCAACTCTAGTGGCTATATAGAAGGCTGAGTGACAAAGAATTGATGCTTTCAAATTGCGGTGCTGGAGAAGACTCTTGAGAGTCCCTTGGACTGCAAGGAGATCAAACCAGTCAATCCTAAAAGAAATCAACCCTGAATATTCATTGGAAGGACTGATGCTGAAGCTTCAATGCTTTGGCCACCTCATGTTTTTTCACTGGAAAAAACCTTGATGCTGGGAAATACTGAAGGCAAAAGGAGAAGGGGGAGGCAGAGGATGAGATGGTTAGATAGCATCACCAACTCAATGGACATGAGTTTGAGTAAACTGGGAGATAGTGAGGACAGAGGAGCTTGGTATGCTGTAGTCCATGCAGTTGCAAAGAGTTGAACACCACTTAGTGACTGAATGACAACAACAAAAAGCAGAATCCCTTTAATCTTTGAACATCTATAGCTTCTATAAAATTCGAGGGTACCCGGCATAAACTCTTCTGTACAGTTACATGAAAGTGAAAGTGTTAGTCACCCAGTCATGTCCAAATCTTTGTGACCCCATAGACTATAGCTCGCCAGGCTCCTCTGTCCATGGAATTCTCCAGACAAGAATACTGGAATGGGTTGCCATTCCATTCTCCAGGGGATATTCCCAACCCAGGGATTGAACCCGGGTCTCCTGCATTGCAGGCAGACTCTTTACCCTCTGAGCCACCAGGGAAGCCTTACAGTTACATAGCACTTCATTTTTATATGATGTTATTTAATTTGATCTTCCTTACAATCCACCATGAAAGTGGTACCAGAAAAAAAGAAAATTGAAGTTTCAAAAGAGTCAAGCTTCCCAAGACAGCCCAGTGTGTGCTGAGGCCAAGGTCTCTGACCATGAATGGCTGCTTTTTCTAGCGTATCATGCTGCATTTCAAAACCTTTCTCTTATAAGACTGAACATGTGGTGAGGGCAGAAAGAAAACAAAATTATCTGATTTCTCTGAAAATTTCCAAATACTGGCAGGTTTTGCACTGATGCATGTAACCCCAAATGTTGCCCACACAGATATATAAACATACAAAATTTTATCAATCATTGTTTACATCACATATGCATTCAAATCCTGTCATAGTTAATCAAAATTGCATAAAGGGATCCTAGCCTCACCAAATAGACAGGTTGCTAAATAATAAAGGACCTGGGAATGCAGTTAATAGCAAAGCAAAGCTTTTTTTTTTTTTAATTTATTTAGTTGCACCAGTTTTGCAGCATGTGGGATATTCAATCTTCCTCACAGCATGCAAATCTTTATGTTCTTTAGTTGTAGGATGTGGGCTTTACTTCTCTGACCAGGGATCGAACCCCAGTTCCCAGCACTGGGAACATAGACTCTTAGCCCCTGGACCACTAGGAAAGTCCCCAAAGCAACACTGTTTTTGTTAACAAAATTCATTGAGGACTCAGCTGCTAGGCAGGGTCAGTATCAGTTCAGTTCAGTCGCTCAGTCGTGTCCAACTCTTTGCGACCCCATGAACTGCAGCACGCCAGGCCTCCCTGTCCATCACCAACACCCGGAGTTCACTCAGACTCACGTCCATCGAGTCCGTGATGCCATCCAGCCATCTCATCCTCTGTCGTCCTCTTCTCCTCCTGCCCCCAATCCCTCCCAGCATCAGAGTCTTTTCCAATGAGTCAACTCTTTGCATGAGGTGGCCAAAGTACTGGAGTTTCAGCTTTAGCATCATTCCTTCCAAAGAAGAAGCCCCCATACAAAGAAGTCTGTTCCATCAACATTCTTGTTATATAGAGATTCTTCTACTGCCAGAGGGCATTGAAATAACTCGATACCTACCCTCACAGAGTGTGTTAACACAAGGATTTAAAAAATACATTGTGCAGTCTTATCTGGGGAGTGTCAGAAGGGTTTCAGATTCTGAAATTTCCTCCTTTCTCCAGCCTTCCTTTGCTACAGGGATGCATGATATACAAGTGGCTTTGATTCTTTTCCTTATGTGAATTCTTTTTCTCCCAAACAGATACAACCTTTTTGTACTCAGCTTTGGTTTTATTTTTATTCCTATTATTAAAGTGGTCTTTGGACTGCCAACTGCTTCTTTTCAGCTTTTATGAGGATTTGGCTGTTACTTATTTAAGTTTTATTTCTGTGGTGGAGAGTCTAGAGTTCACCTATAGCAAGTGGTCCATCAGACTGTATTTTGTGGGTTGATTATGCAGGAGGCCGACCCACAACCCTGCTCTGATTTCAACTTGATGCGCCTCCTCTTGTCTCAGATCCTGGGGAAAGTTGGATCCTCAGAACCTCCCAGAGTGGGTGTATGTAGCAGAAGAGACTAAGGCTTCAGGCGAAATTGCCAAATCCTATATTTGTACACCAGCAGGCAATAAGTGAAGAAGCTTAAGCATTGCATTCCTGCCGTCTGAAGCCGGCAGACCCTGCAATCAAACACGGAGACCATATTCCAAAACAATTGCTGCCGATGACAGCTTATTATGGAAAGAGTCAGTTTCACTAAGGATGCTTGCCAATAAAACAAAGTGGAAAACGGGATCTCTTCATAATTTCTATTCATCGAGCCACAATTTTGTAGATGATAGCGGAGCTCTTATTCAGATTTCAAAAACCACTTTGCGGACTTAAGGACCATTCATTCCCACAGACCCCGGATGGGGGTAACCTCCGCGGGCGGCAGCGTCATGCAGAGAGCGAGTTTGCTACCCGCTCCCTGGGCCGCACGGACAACCTGAAGATCTATTTAAGCACAGCTCCCAACAGCAGCCGGAGCTGATGGTTCATCGCTTATTCCAGTGTTAAAGTTGGGATTTACTATCCTGCAGAATGATTTCATAGACACCTCTGAGTCAATCCTTTATTTCTAAATCAGAATAACAGAGTTACCAGCAGGCTTGACACCAGGTAAACCTTTGTAAAATGCCAGCTGGCCTAAGAGATTACACTCACCGGAGGGGATGTGAGTTAATGTTCTCTTGTCACCTCTGGTAGACATTTTGTTTACAGATTTCTGTGAACTTTTCCTCTTAGTTAAGAAAATTGGCCGGAGGCAGCCCTGTGTGAAATAGTTACAGTCGTTTCTACTGCATTTGTGTGAAAACGTGTTTTCCCTTTAGTAAAACTGGGCAAACAGCTATTCTGATTTTGGCCTTCTCAAAAACTCTGAAGCAGTTTTAAACATCTCTATTTTTTGCACATAGCTTTCAGGCCTGAAGACTTTCTTTCTCTTTAAAAAAAAAAAATTCATTTATTTAGTCAAATTTCAGCTCCGGGAGTTGGTGGACAGGGAGGCCTGGCGTGCTGTGATTCATGGGGTCGCAAAGAGTCAGACACGACTGAGAGACTGAACTGAACTGAATTATGGATCAGTTATCTTTGTATATATGGTGTAACTAGCAGTGGATATATAATTTTGTGTTGAGGAGCTTAAATAGGGAGCTAAGATATCTATCTAAAATATACCACGGGTGAATGATTAAAAAGTGACCCCTACCTAAACAAAGTTAATATTATTTATTATATTTTTATTCTGTTAATCTGTGCTTAGAAAAGATGCCTAAAAATATTATAAGGGTAAGAGTTGTGGAAAAAGATGAGATTTAACCTGATTCTAAATGGACACAGATTACGGGGGAATCTTTTTAACCAGGCAAAACGAGGGCCATAAGCAAAAGAATGGGAGGGAATGAGGAAAACCAATATGTGCGCATTTGAAAGAATTAATTTGATTAAGAGATAAGCAAGAAGAGATTTCTGAAAAGAATCAAAGAAGTATCATTGGAGAAATTTGTGCAAAGGGTATCTTTTAAATTTTTAAAATAATTGTATTTATTTTTGACTGTGCGAGGTCTTGTTGCTATGTGGCTTTTCTCTACTTGTGGTGCACGGGATTCTCATTGCAGTGGCTTTTCTTGTGGGACATGGGCTCTAGGGTGTGCCAGCTTCCATAGTCGTGACTCCATCTCTAGAGCAAAGGCTCAGTAGTTGTGGCACATAAGCTTAATTGCTCCGAAGCATGTGGGATCTTCCTGGACCAGGGATCAAACCTGTGTCTCCTGCATTAGCCGGTGGATTCTTTACTACTGAGGGACCAAGGAAGCCCAGCTGGGCTTGATATTACCCCCCTTCTGTGACCAACACTTATGGTGTCATCATGGAATTGTATTAACAAATGGATTTCATTACACTAGTTAACTTAGATGGTTACACTAGTTAACTTTAGTTAACTTTCACTGCCAAGGACTCTGCACCTGGTTTCATGAAAGAGTATGGTGATGGGTTGATGATATCTGGCACCAATAGGGAAAAGCAGCGTACACATGTTTATGTCCCATCTTATTCATTGACATGTGTTTGTGTTCAATGTAACCTTTTTTCTTGTCTTTTTTCTCAGTTGAAGTGTACTTGGTTTACAGTGCTTCAGGTGTACAGCAAAGGGATTCAATTTTACACACACACACACACACACACACACACACACATCTATTCTTTGTCAGATTCTTTTCCCTTATAGGTTATTATGAGATATTGAGCATAGTTCCCTGTGCTATACAGTAGGTCCTTGTTTATATGTTTATATATAGTAATCTGTATCTGTTAATCCCAAATTCTCAATTTATCCCTCCCTTCCTTTCCCCTTTGGTAACTATAAGTTTGTTTTCTATATCTGTGAGTCTATTTTTGTTTTGTAAATCAGTTCATTTGTACTGTTGGTTTTTTTTTTTTAGATTCTGTATGTAAATGATATCATGTATTTGTCTTTGTCTAACTTACTTCACTTAGTATAATCTCTAGTTCCATCCGTGTTGCTGCAAGTGACATTATTTCATTCTTTTAATGGCTGAGTAATATTCCATCGCATATGTTTATATCTGGAGTGGGTAGCCATTCCCTTCCCCAGGAGATCTTCCCAACCCAGGGACTGAAGCTGCATTTCCTCCATTGTAAGAAGATTCATGACCATCTGAGCTACCAGGAATGCCCATAATAAGATATACATGCTGCTGCTACTGCTGGTAAGTTGCTTCAGTCGTGTCCGACTCTGTGCGACCCCATAGACGGCAGCCCACCAGGCTCCCCTGTCCCTGGGGTTCTCCAGGCAAGAACACTGGAGTGGGTTGCCATTTCCTTCTCCAAAGATAGAGATAAATGTACATATATGTTATATATGTATATAAAACATCTTTACCTGTTCACCTCTTAATGGACATTTAGATTGTTTCCATGTCTTGGCTATTGTTTGTTAAAAGTGCTGCTAGGAACATACATTGTGCCTGTGTCTTTTCCAATTAGAGTTTTCTTCAGATATATGCCCAAGGATGCTCAGTCGTATGGTAATTCTGTTTTTAGTTTTTAAGGACCCTCTGTAGTATTCTCCATAGTGGCTGCACCAATATATGTTCCTATCAACAGTGTAGGAAGATTCCCTTTTCTCTACAACCTGATACAACATTTTAGACATAGTGGGGTTTTTTTCCCCCTCCAACTTAAAACCCAGATATAAGTAGGGCTGGTATTTACCAACATGCACTATTATACTATATCAGTCTTTATAGCTGGCATCTATTCAAATCAGATGGGTATCTACCCTCATTGGCCAGTGCCTGTGCCAATCTTATTATGAAATATTTGAATATTATTTCTGAATATTTGTTGGATTTCTTCAAAAAAGATTCCAAGTCCATTGTGGCCAGTGAGTACACCGTGAAATTCTTATGAATCTTTGCAGTATCCAGCTCAGTGATAAGCATATGGTAGATGCTCATAAATACTTAGCAAGTGGCATGTAATCAGATGGTAGGAGGAAGTAGACACAGTCTGCTTTGGCTGAAATGACTGTCATTGGTCTCGTTTTGCTCTGTAACGAGCAGTTTACCTAGCCTAATGACCTGTGAGATACTTTGGTTATTTTCACAGCTGCAAGAGTCAGATTAAAGAATAGACCCAGAAAGGGCCACAGCTTGTGGGAAATAAAGCCCCCCAGCCCAAGTCCAAAGAATGAACTTGGAAGTGCAGCAGGAAGCAAGGCTTTAATGACCATCTTGCAATATCAGGTGCCTGGTGGGCAGGCACACCCAGAGTGGTTACACGGAGCAAGCTATCCTAGCACTCAAGTCCCTCCCCTGTTCCTCATTGGTGACTTCACTTTCACTTTTCACTTTCATGCATTGGAGAAGGAAATGGCAACCCACTCCAGTGTCCTTGCCTGGAGAATCCCAGGGTCAGGGGAGCCTGGTGGGCTGCCGTCTATGGGGTCGCACAGAGTCGGTCACGACTGAAGTGACTTAGCAGCAGCACCACGGGGTTAATAGTCTTCCCCTAGCCTAGACTTATTACCCCCCCAAGCACTTATTCCCACTCTTATGTTTTGAATTCACCAATAAAATGAGCCTGCATGAAAATCCTAGGCATTCTACTCTCTATTTGTTTGCCCAGACTTTCCGCCGTGAATATCCCTTCCTACTACATCAGTAGGCTGTCACTCACTATCTTTGAAAATGGACCACTTTTTAAATTTCTTATAAGCCCAACCTTATGCTAATCAACAAAACAGTGGACAGAAGGCCAGTGCCCAGTGTGAAAATGCATCAGAACCCTGTCCTGGCCACACTGCCAATGTGATTTCACATTGTGGAGCGAGATTAGATTCTCTGGAGTGGTAGAATATTATTGCCCATCACCGCCAAGCTGGGCTTAGTGGCAGTCTTCATTTGATTCACAAAGGGCTTCAATTACTTCAGACTGAGATTTCCTGTGAGTTCTTCCTTTGATTAATTTACTGGTTTCCTTTAAAACATGCTTTTCTATTCCCTTTTACTCAAGTACAATTTTCCTTTTTTTAAAAAAAATTGAAACAAACCAGTCTATATTTTTCCCATTCTAGAATTGAAGGGTAATTTTTTTTAATTAAAAAATTTTTTTGAACTTTTAATTTTGTATTGGGGTGTATCTGATTAAGAATGTTGTGATAGTTTCAGGTGACCATCAAAGGGATTCAGCTATATATACACATGTATTCGTGCGTGGGTGCTCAAGTCTCTTCAGGTGTGTCCGACTCTTTGCGACCCTATAGACTGTAGCCTGCAAGATGCCTCTGTCCATGGGATTCTCCAGGCAAGAATACTAGAGTGGGTTTCCATTTCCTCCTCCAGGGGATCTTCTTGACAGGATTGAACCCATGGCTCTTATGTCTCCTGCATTGGCAGGTGGGTTTTTTTTTTTTTTTTTTAACCACTAGAGCCACCTGGGAAGCTCACACATGTATTTATTTTCCCCCCAAATCCCATCCCATCCAGGCTGCCACATAACAGTAAGCAGAGTTACATGTACTATATGGTAGGTACTAATTGGTTATCAGTTTTAAATATAGCAATTATATATATGTGTACATGTTTTATATATATACCCAATATACGTTCATGACCATCCCAGACTCCCTATCTGTCCCTTCCCCCTATCGTCCAAACCCCCTTGCCCCTGCTGCCCCTGTTCTGGCAAGCATAAGTTCATTTTCTAAGTCTGTGAGACTCTTTCTTAAAGGGTAATTCTTGAAATCATTCTGTTTCTTCTGGATGTTTGTGTCTTTAAAATATTTTTGAGATGATGAGACCCTCTCTGTGGTTATTATTTAGCAAACTCTCCATTATTTCTTGTCTATATTTTTCTTAAAGTCAGTCCTTTTAGCCTTTAATCATTTGTCCTGATTTTTTCTGAACCTATTCCAATTCTTCAGACTGTATATGGAGTTAAGGTCACTACACTGAACCCCAGTTCTTTAAAAGAAAAAAAATCACTTTATTCTTCATTGTTCTGGGAAATCATGCATAATCTCTTGCCCAAGGTCATGTTGTCAAGTTAGTTTTATCCTGTATTTCTGATTAGGAGCCTGACATGTCATGAGACATATACCAGGAGATGTTGTCAAACGTTAGTTATTAATATATAGACCCCACAAAATTTGAATTTGTGGTTATTGAGACTTGGGATGAGCTAGTATGCTTGTGCATTATTCTGATAGTTTGATCAACGAAATTAACAGCAGAAAGAAGTTAAAGGGGAAATAAAGTACTTAAGGAAATTAAAATGTTCAAAATGATACAATATAAATACTGTTTGCATTTAAATACTGATTTGAATATTAATTCATTTAAGTAAAATGTTATTTACTGTTAAATTGTTAGTAATTTACCTATAAGCAATAACATTGTATGTCCTTAAGTATTAGATAATTTGGACTTTGTGCTGGTTTAGGAGTAATTTTTTCCCCATTAGACTGAATTATCAGTGTTAGGTGTCATCTAATTTTTATAACTGGAAAAGACCAACAAGAGGTATGGATACCTTTCTGTGAACTTCACTTGAAAACCTGTAAGAAATCCCCAGTGTAGAGTAGGCACTCAGAAACATCAACTCCTTTTCACCAACAACCACTTCTTTTTATAAATCTGGATACAAAAACCAGAACAGTTAGGTGAGTGTCTTGAATCAGTAAGGTGAGTGTGTGCCTTAGCTGCTCAGTTGTATGTGCTTCTTTGTGATCACATGGACTGTAACCCACCAGGTTCCTCTGTCCGTGGAATTCTCCAGGCAAGAATGCTGGAGTGGGTTGCCATTTCCTTCTCCTGGGGATCTTCCTGACCCAAGGATCAAACCCAGATTTCCTGTTTTGCAGGAGGTTTCTTTACCAGCTGAGCAACCAGAATAATGGAATGGGTAGCCTATCCTTTCTTCAGTGGATCTTCCCGACCCAGGAATCAAACCCGGTCTCCTGCATTTCAGGCAGATTCTTTACCAGCTGAGCTACTAGGGAAGCCTCTGAATTGGTAAGGGATGAACCAAGCTTGAATGCAAGTCTTCTAACTCTTGGTCCAGTGTTACTTCTGTCGTATTACTTGCCTCTGTGTCCCAGATGTAAAAGGCAAGCATGGGGACTTCCCTGGTGGTCCAGTGGCTAAGACTCCACATTCCTAAAGCAGGGGGCCCAGGTTTGATCCCTGGTCAGGGAACTGGATCCCAAGTGTTGCAACTAAAAATCCTGCATGTCCCACATGACACAACTAAGACCCGGAACAGCTAAATAAGTATTTTTAGAAAAGAGGCAGAGTCAAACCACCAGGGCTAAAGACTTGCTTTCTGTTTTCTGCCTTTTTTTTTTCTATTTTCCTTCCTTTTTTAGTTGCTTCCTTTCTATAGCAGAGGCCCCGGGACTCCTGTCTGAAAGGCTGGAGATAGGTGAACAGGGTGCTACTGATTTCAAGGGAACCAGCCTAACAGCTATAGCCATGTCCACCCAACAACCAACAGCAGAACTTGGCAGCCTGAGAATGTGATAAGCAAGCAACTTTAAGATGCACTGGGCTTTGGTCTCCCCTAGTGGCTCAGACCGGAGAAGGCAATGGCACCCCACTCCAGTACTCTTGCCTGGAAAATCCCATGGATGGAGGAGCCTGGTAGGCTGCAGTCCATGGGATCACTAAGAGTCGGACACCACTGAAGCAACTTCACTTTCATGCATTGGAGAAGGAAATGGCAACCCCCTGCAGTGTTCTTACCTGGAGAATCCCAGGGATGGGGGAGCCTTGTAGGCTGCCATCTATGGGGTCACACAGAGTCAGACATGACTGAAGTGACTTAGCAGCAGCAGCAGCAGCAGCAGCAGTGGCTCAGACGGTAAAGAATCTGCCTGCAATACAGGAGACCTGTGTTTGATCCCTGGGTGGGGAAGATCCCCTGGAGGAGGGAATGGCTACCCACCCCAGTATTCTTGACTGGATTATCCCCATGGACAGAGGAGCCTGGTGGGCTACAGTCAATGGGGTCTCAAAGAGTCGGACATGACTGAGCAACTAACACTTTCACTTTCATAAGATGTTATAGAAAGACTGAAGAAAGTGGCTTCTTATCATTTACAGATTTACCATGCTGTCTTCTGCTCTGTGACACAGAAATTGTAAAACAGCTCAGGGAAAAATATCATATGTGATATTTTCATTAGCATATTTGAAAAGTAAAGTAATATTCAGAATTCTTCTCTAGTCATGAGAGTCTCTTGAAGTCATGGGCCTCCTCTATTGATAGGAATTACTGGGTTAGGATTTGGTAGAATTGGACTCAGTTTATAAAGAAAAAAGAATAAAAGGAAAATGAGGCCAAGTCATTTAGAATACTCCACTGCCACAAGGTGGAACTTTATTGAAGCATATAAGGTATACTAGTTACTTTAAAACTGTAAATTCTTAGATAATTGCACAATCAGAGAACATTCAGTTGGTCAAGTTATAGTAATATTTTTCTGTGTTTTATAATACACTTATATCTTAGCCAACATCCAGCAGAAAATTAGTCCTATATGGAAATAACAGAAAGTTTAAGTCATACAAAAAGAGAACATTTATTATAAGATAAAGGAGTGTCCTATGGGACTGAGGATAAGCTAACAAAAAATAATTAAAATCGTGGTAGAATGTTCAGGAGTACTGTATTCACCTGGACAGGCTGTTATTTTAGCTCCTCCTCCTAATATAAAAATCTAAAAACTGGACAATTAACTGTCACTATGATTTTAGATTTACTTTATCTGAATCTATGACGGATATTTAACAAATACTGGCTTAAGCACTTGAGCTTTTACTTTTTCCCTCTGTTAAGTATTTAATGATCTGTAAATAAGTACTTGAGAAAATGCTACCTAAAGGGACCCTGGGCTCTCTTACGACCTGCAAAGCTTTGTGTAATGTGAATCATTCACCCTCTGGTTTATAGTTTAGACCCATGTGGTAAGTATTCTTCCCAATAATATAAGAGGCTGTGTGTGTTAAATCACTTCAGTCATGCCCAACTCTTTGCGACTCTATGGACTCTAGCCCTCCAGGCTCTTCCATCCATGGGATTCTTCAGGCAAGATTACTAGAGTGGGTTGCCATGCCCTCTTCCGGGGGATCTTCCTGACCCAGGGATTAAACCTGCGTCTCTTATGTCTCTTGCATTGGCAGGTGGGTTCTTACCACTAGTGCCACCTGGGAAGCCCCTATGAGGTTGCTGTTGCTGCTGCTGCTACTGCTGCTGCTGCAGCTAAGTCACTTCAGTCATGTCCGACTCTGTGCATAGATGGCAGCCCACCAGGCTCCTCTGTCCATGGAATTCTCTATGTAAGAATACTGGAGTGGGTTGCCATTTCCTTCTCCTCATATGAGGCTGCTGCTGCTGCTAAGTCGCTTCAGTCGTGTCCAACTCTGTGCAACCCCGTAGATGGCAGCCCACCAGGCTCCCCCGTCCCTGGGATTCTCCAGGCAAGAACACTGGAGTGGGTTTCCATTTCCTTCTCCAATGCATGAAAGTGAAAAGTGAACGTGAAGCCGCTCAGTCGTGTCTGACTCTTATCGATCCCATGGACTGCAGCCCACCAGGCTCCTCCATCCGTGGGATTTTCCAGGCAAGAGTACTGGAGTGGGGTGCCATTGCCTTTTCCGCATATGAGGCTAGTTCCATGCACAGATGTCACTCTTTTGTATAGGAAAGGACTGCTTTCTCCACCTCCCCAGTAATGGTCCTCTGGTCTTTTTTGAAGAGAACATTCAGCAAGCTTACACCAGGCTCCAGCTCTGTAGGGAAACCCATACATTTCTTCTTTTCATCTTAATTCTTTGTTCCTCTCCTCCATTCTTTACCTCATTTACATACTTCCTCTGTGCCCAGTAAGGTAGTGTCTTCACTCAAGAGACTAGCTACACCAAGGCCAGAAAGAAACCTATTAGTTCTAATTCCAAATTAGTTCTAATTCCAAATTGTCTTAAGGAGAGGGTGGAAGGGTGGAGGTGTTGAAAAACATCTTCCAGAAGGAGAGAGCTGGGGGAGATGACTCAGTAGGGTCTGCCATGGAAGGCTGGGCTCAGATGTTTGCAAAGATAGCCTGGAGACAGTTTGGAGATAGTCTGATTTGGTTTTTCCAAGACAGTCTTTCTCAAGGCTCTTCCTTTTTGAGAATGGAGTTTGAGAATCTCACTCTTTTGTTTCCTGGTGATTCCTATGCTGAAGTTTCCAGTGTCTTAGAATACATTCTCAAAAAGATTATGTGAAAAGATAGAATTTCAAATTAAGGATCTCAAGCAAGCAGCCCCATCTAAGGAATCTGTCATAGCATTAGCCTCAGCCCTGGACCAAGGACCAGTTCAGTCAGATCAATAGCGTAGACTAGAGCCAGGCCAGGTTCCAAAGGCCTTGATAGGTGTGGCCAGTGATTCCTGGATGATCTTCAGTCAACTGATAAGAAACGATTGAGTGTAGGTGGTTGAATTCTGTATTTTTACTGATTATAGGTTCTGCTGCTGCTAAGTCACTTCAGTCGTGTCCGACTCTGTGCGACCCCATAGATGGCAGCCCACCAGGCTCCCCCGTCCCTGGGATTCTCCAGGCAAGAACACTGGAGTGGGTTGCCATTTCCTTCTCCAATGCATGAAAGTGAAAAGTGAAAGTGAAGTCGCTCAGTAGTGTCCAACTCTTAGTTGTATTGAATAATAAAAAACTTACCATTTGGCGTCATAGCAGAAGTTTATTATTAAGGGTATGCCCATCAATGACTATGAAATTAGGAAGATTGTTTAACATCGCTTGTCTTTCTTGGGCACTGTTAGCAAAGTAAAAATACATTAACACTTCTATACACGTTACACTTAACCCAGAAGAGTAGACAAACAAGGACAGTTTATTACTTCATCAGAAACTAGAAAAGAAATGGTACCCAATTCAGAGCATCTCCTACATCCTAGGGACTGATAGGATAGTCTCTGTGCATTATTACATTTAACCCTCATAATCCAATGAGGTAGATATTATTATGTCTAACTTCTAAAATAAAATAAAGACAAAAATGTGAAACTTGGGAGATTAGTCTCAAAACACACAGAAGGCATTGTTGTTCTTTAGTCACCAAGTTGTACCTGATTCTTGTGTTTCCATGGACTGCAGCCCGCCAGGCTCCTCTGTCCATGGGATTTCCCAGGCAAGAATACTGGAGTTGGCTGCCACTTCCTTCTCCAGGGGATCTTCCTGACCCAGGGATCATACCTGCGTCTCCTTCTTTGCAGGTGGAGTCTTCACCGCTGAGCCACCAGGGAAGCTCAGAGAAGGCATTAGAGCTGGGCATTGAATATAGTTTGGAATAATTCTAGGGCCTGAGCCATTTATGTCGTATAATGTCAACATAACAGAAGCATCTCTGGGTAACAATGAACCCTCCTTGTTTCTAGCTGAACCCTATCTTTCTTCAAGGAGCAGCTCCAATCCCATCTGCTCATTCATGCAGACTTACTTGGCATTCCTCAGATTTTTTTTTAATCTTCACCTTCATTTGATACTCATGAACATATTTGATCATTTTCTCACATTTTAGTATTCCTGAAATTGGAGTGGAGGCACTTTGCTGGGGTTAGAGGATCGTAGTTTGTGTTTTTTCCTTCTTTCTTGCACGCATGCTCCTTGTGCCCCACTCTGCAATCCCATGGACTCTAGCCCTTCAGGCTCCTCCATCCATGTAGATTTCTAGGCAAGAATATTGGAGTGGGTTGCCTTTTCCTACTCTTCCTTCATAATGATACATAAAATTAAGGTGCATCTTAAACTTGATGGCATCCTAGACTCAATGAAATAATGTTACTTGGGTATTTAATGGTCTGGACATGCTACATTGAAACTATGTAGAAATAGTATAACTATGGCACAACTAGTGCTCACAGACATCTGCGTGCTCCCCTACTTCCAGCAGCTTCCCTGGAAATCAGCTGGGCCTGTATGACCAGCTCTCGCCAATGAATCCTGAACAGAGGTAACACTTGTCACCCCTGGGCCAAGACAATTAAGTACTGATGTGCCTCTTTTATTTCTCTATCCCAGCCACAGCAAACTTAGGACCAATAGATGTTAAGTACTTATTTATTTGGGGGTTTCCCAGGTGGCTTAGTGTAAAGAATCTGCCTGTCAGGGCAGGAGATGTGGGTCAGGAAGATCCTCTGGAGAAGGAAAATGGCAACCCACACCAGCATTCTTGCCTGGAGAATCCCATGGACAGAGGAGCCTGGGGGCTACAGTCCATGGGGCTGCAGAGTCAGACACGACTGAGCAACTGAACAAAGGGTATGAATAACTAAAAATTCAGAATTGAACTTTGAAATGATCACTCTAGTCCTGCAGTATGATAAATGGATTCAAGTCAGGTGAAAGGAAAGTTTCAAACTTTCCAGGTAAAAGTTGATAGCTTGGACTCAGTGGTGCCAAAGATATTGAGACGTGAGAATAACAACTTATTTATGTAACAGCCTTCTGGTAATATATACTCACGCGATAAGTGCATGATGACGGTTCCTTCTTTTGGGTTCCTACTAAGCGAAGTGTTAGTTGCTCAGTCGTGTCCAACTCTTTTCAATCCCATGGACTATACAGTCCATGGAATTCTCCAGGCCAGCATACTGGACTGAGTAGCCATTCCCTTCTCCTATTTTACACACCTGACATTTTCAGTCGCAGCCCTGGGGTGCTGCCTCTTTGTTCCTTTTCCTCTCCGTGATCTTCATTATTTGTGCTCAGCTATTGGAGAAGGAAATGGCAACCCACTCCAGTGTTCTTGCCTGGAGAACCCCAGGGACTGGGGAGCCTGGTGGGCTGCCGTCTATGGGGTTGCACAGAGTCAGACACGACTGAAGCGACTTAGCAGCAGCAAACTTCTATAGGCAACATCCCTTTACAATAATAGGATTTGAGGATGAAGGAGAAATAACCTCAGAAAGAGGAACACAAGAAAAAAGCATTGGATTTCTAGTATCCCAATGTTTGGTGAGAGTGCAGAAGAGACCAGGAAAAGTAGAGATTGAAATGTAGGGCTGTTCTTCCAAACTGGAACTATTTCAGCCTAGGCTCCCTTGCCCCTTGAGAAGCCTTTAGGACTAACTCATAACTAGAACAAGATAGCTCTCCAGCTTCATGGAAAGTTCTCATCCTTTTCAGAATGCAAGTCTGAATTTACTTTTTGTCTTGTCTGAGGACAATCCTGTTTGTGAATATGCTGCACTGTATCTCCCTGAATTTCCTGGATCTGAAAAAAGTGAAAAGACTATTTGCTTTTATGTAATCAGATTCTCTGGAATTTAATCCTATATCCTATTTATGGCTGAGCTAGCCATTCAAAATTAAAATGAACCTTTCATCCATGTGTATCATAAATGGGCATTTATCAGGATTATATGATTTTGCAATCCATCTGAATACGTAACCTGAATTTGTTTTCTTTCCGTTTCACTATGTAATTACCATGCAACAATAACAAAAGTGACATGTTTGAAGAACAGATAAAATGCTATAAATTGGCCAGTAATGGTGATATTTCCTCATCTTCTGAAAAACCCATTTATTCTCTCTCTCAACAAATCAAGGCATTGTCAGCCCATCCTCATCGCGTGGCCAGAGGGCCTCTACCAATTTCTAGATGTAAGTGAGTCTTGGAATGCAGATGAGGGTGACTAACGAAGGCTTTCAGCATAGGCAGCTGGTTTTTGCTTGCCTCAATTTCTAAATCATCCATAATGGGGCCAAGACCTCCCAAGCACTAAAAAGAGCGAGCTGACATGCTGGACAAACTGTTAATTTTTTCCTAAAGAAGCTGCTATATTGCACATCTGTCACTGCAGCGCAGACAATTACTCAGTGAGTGGGGAAAAAATCTGCCGCTTGTTTCTAGCTGAGTTGTTAAGGGACATAATGGAGAAACACAATGGGATGGGAGTCAAATCAGGCAGGTTTCCTATGTGCTTGCAGTGGTTTCCATTTTGCAAGGCTGTCCTGCGATGTTAAACTTAGGTGAAGGAGATGAAGATGTGTGGAAAGGAATCAGGAGTGATGTGATAAAAGGAAATGGGTATAAAGATGGGGGAGGGTCAAGAACCAGGCCTTCAGAGTTTCTGGACCACCCGACTGACTGTTGAAAGCCCTGGTCATTGTTTTAGAAATACTGTGGTTTCCAACTTGACACTGCCCAATCTCAGTGTGTTCTGCCAAGTGCTTCAGGTTCACTTAAAAAATTGTTTTGTGAATCCCATCCCCTCTACCTGCAGCATGGATTATCTGTAGTGTCCACAATCAATTATAGCCATCAAAAAAGAATTTTAGGCTTAGATTAGCCACACAGGTATCTAATGAAGCCTTAATTTCTCCCACTTGAAACTCATCTGCTCATCCTAACTATGAAATTCTGGCATTTGAAGAAATTAAGTAAGAATTTGTTTGCTTTCGGAAAGCACATTTTTAAAGTATGTAATGAGCTACTATACTATTTCCCATCTTTTCTGCTTTTATTATAGAATGCTACCTTTAGGAAGGAATAAACATTTCCTTGAAATTTAATCGGAAGATGAAAACAGGTAGAAAAAAGGTCTGAGTGTTCTTTTTGCTTGGGATGCTATCATAATACAGTCTTGTCTTTACCATTTTATAGCTGAAAGATCACGAATTACACAGAGATTTAAAATGCCATTAATGTATCTTGAATATTTAAACTAAGGGAAAAAGAAAAACGACCAAAGAAACACAAAAATAGCCTTCAATTGTTGCCTAACTTCATCCTTCAAGGATGAAGGAGTAAACACGGGCCATTCTGACACTGCAACAGGAGTGAGGTCGGTGAATCTGAGAATGATTTAAACTCCATGACAATTCAAAGACAGAAGACAACTCTAATGTACAGATAAAACCAAAAGTGGCAATAGTAGATCATACTCCTGGCAGTTAATGGCATCGACTCGCTAGAGACAAATCTGGATCTCCTTAAAATGTCAGGTGGGTAAAGTAATGAGTCTTTGCCTAGTAGGAATCCAGCAGAAGGAGCCTTCATGGTCCACTTGTCAGTTGAGTATATATTACTGCAAGCCTGTGAAATAAATGAGTATTTAATACCTATTGGATAAAAAAAAAAATCCACTTACTCTAACAACTCACAATTCAGTTTTTTGGGGGAGAAAAGAGTATTTTATTAACATAATGAGATGCTTCCTATAAGCAATAGAACTCAACACTTTAAAGAGTATTATAAAATATTTAAAATATCCAAGCAGGGTTCTGAGGAGCACAATTTCCCAGAAGGAAATGGAGTAACACATATGGTTCCGATCCGTATTTCACGTTATCAGAGAGAACTTGCATTTGTTCCTTTAGAATCAGAGTCTTTGGGTGGAAAGAGACCTTAATACAGTTAGTCTAGCCCAGCATCGGAGAAAACAAAACCAGGGAAATGTGGTATAACAGGTCACAATCAGCTGTGAATAAATGAAATCAAATGTGTTTACCAATTTTTTCCCCTAAAACTTTTTAGAAAATGTTGACATTTTCTAGGACTGAAACATGAATAATGAATTTGGGGCTTCCCTGGTGGCTTAGACAGTAAAGAATCTGCCTGTGATATAGGAGAGTTGAGTTTGATCCAGAGGTTGGGAAGATCCCCTGAAGAAGGTAATGGGAACTCACTCTAGTATTCTTGCCTGGAGACAGAGGAGCTTGGTGGGCGACAGTTCATGGGGTAAATGAGTTGGACATGACTGAGCAACTAACACTTAATGGCACTGTTCAATGTTAATTGTCAATGGGTAGTAATTACCAGGCCTTCCCCTGTAGCTCGGTTGGTAACGAATCAGCCTGCCATGCAGGAGACCCTGGTTCGATTCCTAGGTCAGGAAGATCCACTGAAGAAGGGATAGGCTACCCACTCCAGTATTCTCGGGCTTCCCTGGTGGCTCAGCTGGTAAAGAATCTGCCTGCAATGTAGAAGACCTGGGTTTGATCCCTGGGCTGGGAAGACCCCCAGGAGAAGAGAATGGTTACCCACTCCAGTATTCTGGCCTGGAGAATTCCATGGACTGTATAGTCCATGGGGTCACAAAGAGTCAGACACAACTGAGCGACTTTCAGTAATTTAAAAAAAGCAAGTCCTTTCAACTTTATTTTTTATTATTTCAAGAGGGAAACATTTAAAGCACAAAGACAATGAATGACTGCTTATAAATAACATTTTTAAACATAATGTTTATTCTTTCATTCTTTGTTGTACTATTATTATATCTTTCTACTAAAAGAAAAAAAAATCCAAAATATTCTTTGCTAAACAACTTCATTTTACAATACCACTTTTTTTGTTTTAAAAGAAAAACAGAGTATAGGAGGAAATGGTTTTAAAAAGCATGTCAGCAGTGATTTTTCCCTTTCATGAAATATCTGCTCAAAATGGAAGCATATTGAAGAGAAGCAATTGTCAGTTCAATTAACTGCAAGAATATCAATTCACAATGCTGATATTAATAAAATGCAATTATTTTGCAATCATGTCTATAAATTGCACACAGTCATGCCCTGTAAACATACCTGTATGTATACATTAGGCATATCTTTAACCCTACTGTCTTAACTTCTCTTTGATAGCAACAGTATCAGTTATAAAGTCTGTTTTCAAATGCTGATACCAGTTAACTGGTAAAAGTTAGTTAACAGTGGATTTTCTTTTGAAGGAGACCATATAATTAAAAAATAAAAGCAAAGAAATTTGAGGGGGTAACATTGCCTTAAAAATTGTATATGGGGAGAAAGAAGGGAGGAAGTAAATGACACCAATACACAATCTGGTTAATATCAAGTATAACAAGTATATAAAGGCAAACTGTTGAATTGCTAATGTAGCCCCACACAGTCTCTCGGCTACTTGGTGGGGAATAGATAACTTGGATAGTAATGGAAGAGACTTATGCATTCTCTAAAAGTTTTAATATAAGCAATTAATTTGATACAAGGCTTAGATTCTATAGAAGTGGTGGCTTTATGAAGGACAGAGAAAAATCTAACTGCCTTTTCACGGAGATATGATGGATACATTCTGAAACATGAATTCTTTTGGATGCTTTGGGTTCTATAGGCATAGGAACTGGTAAAAATTAACTTTACAACAAATGTAAATTAGTGAACTTCATATCTTCTAGATATTTGATGTATATGAAAAATTCCACTTTTCAATTGTGTTCTTTTCTCTGGTGAAGTTCAGGTCCAAGCAGAACTTCAGATGTGCAATGATCACTCTTAAATTTCCCTGAAAAGTGAAGGGAGACCTGTGTGGGAGCAGGGGGACTGCTTGGGAAGCCATCAGTTCTCTGCTCTGAGGATTGATTCGTGTATTCCGTCAACACTCCTATAGAATAAGACATGTTTGAAACCTTCTGTGAGTCGCAGACACAGGGCTCAAGATGTCAATATTGCGACCTTTATTCTATTAAGGGAAAATATAAAGATGAATCATTTTGGGAGGTGGAGCTAGAGAACACCTGAGTTCAGTGATATCTTAGAAAGTTTCTTCAGAAGACTGATGCCTGTCCAGGAGAACAAGGAAAAATATTTATAAAGCTGCGACATTTAGCTAAGGAGTTCCCCCGTGCCAGCTCGAGTGAGGTCTGCTCTTCCTCACTGTGAGAGATGGACCATGGTGAAGTGAAAAACAGTGGTCAAGTCCATGGGAATTCGGGATCAGTCAGTCTCACAAAAACCTCATTGTGTTTTACCTGTGGCTCCAAATTTGGCTTTTCAAAATTCTAGGATTTTAAAAGATCTTCAGGCAGTGGAATTAAAACAAACTTATGAACAGACCTTAGAGTGCTATATGCTACCATAAAGAAGTTTTAAACTGAAATAGACAATCTCCCCCAGCTTTTTGCACCTTATGTAGATAGAATGAGTATTCAATAAAAAATATTTTCTTTAAAAATGGTGAATTTTCAAGTAACAGACATTTAGGAAAGCATCAAACAACAGAGTTACTTTATCCAATAAGAATGCTCACCTGGTAGGCTAAGAAGGGCATAAGAAATGCAACTCATCTGGTAGCCCATGGTTCCCTAACCAACTTGTCCTCTTACCATGATAACCCTAGAAAAGAAGATAATTCTTAAAAGGAACCTGTAAGTGGGCAAACCATTAAGCCTTTCAAATAGCACGCTGAACTTCCTCTCCCTAACGAGCAGTATAATCTTTAGAGGACCACGTGGGACAGGTCTCTTACATGCACAAACCTCCTTTCCCCACTGTCAGACTCTTGGCTACTGTCAAATTCCCAAAAGCCTGTTACAGAGGAGCCACAAGGAATATTATCACAGTAAAATTACTGTGTGATCCTATAATGGTGCAGACATGTCTTCATACATTAGTCCAAGCCCATAGAATGTTCCACACCAAGAGTGGACTGTAATATAAACTGTGGAGTTTGGGTGACTTGATGTGCCAATGTAGTCTCCACAACTGTAACAAATATACCACTCTGGGGGGGAGGATACATAATAGGTGAAGCTATGCATGTGTGCGGGGAGGGGATACTTGAGAAATCTCTGTACCTTTCCGTTAATTTTGCTGTGAATATAAAACTGCCCTAGAAAAACAAAGCTGAAAAAACATTAGAAGGTTGATTCACCTGTGTTATCTTGGCCTTCACTCAACCAATAAAGGTCATTACAAAAGAGAATATCATTATTAGTTCTTACTAACGAAGACAATAACCAACCAACATCTAAACTAAGAGCAATTCAGAATCTTGGACATTATGAAGCAGAGGATTCAGATGTAACAATACTAGGCACATAATAAAAATGACTTGTTTTGCTTCATTTTAAAGTAACTGCTTAGGTGTTA
The DNA here is from genome assembly GCF_042477335.2 of Ovis canadensis. Taxonomy (NCBI): domain Eukaryota; kingdom Metazoa; phylum Chordata; class Mammalia; order Artiodactyla; family Bovidae; genus Ovis; species Ovis canadensis. The sequence goes on from NC_091256.1 coordinate 31,426,131, forward strand.
GAAAGGGCAAACAGTACCGTTCATTTTTTTTTTTTTTTGTACACCTTGTAAACCGGCTGGATCTTTGCCAGAAATCTCAATTCTTGGGAGAGCCATTAAAATCTTCAAATAAATTGAGTCGATATTCTAACTTACTCCGATGGTTAAAATTTAAAATCAGTTTACTACAGTTGAGTTGATCTTAAAAAAAATATCAACCTTTGGGAACAAAGAGGTAGAAGGAAGTCTAGATTATTAATAGAGTTTACAACTCAGTCGTGGTGAATTTAAAAAATACATTTTTCTTTCCATAATTATTTTATGTTCTAAATGAGGTAAAATTGATAAGATCTGCAGTAAAGTCGTGTTGAGGGCACTGTGGTGATCACAATGATGAGGTTTATTTTTGTCGACATGTCAAAGGGCAACATTAATTGCTGTTTGTCAGCTACAGTGTCCAAGGATAGAAGATGAATGGGTGTCACCCTGTTGAGGAATCCTAACTAAAAAGTCAAATTCAAGGAATATGGAATTGGCCAGCCTTTCAAAAAGAGATGTGCTTAGGACTTCACTGATGTGATGACAGGTGTTTTCGGTTAGGACAGACAGGGATGAGGTGAAACACAACCCTTTCCGGCCAATCCTATTTTAGAAACACGTAGGCGTGCTCCGTCGTGGGTGCATCAAGCGCACACAGGAATGAATCAAGCTAAAACATGAGAAATTACTGACAATACAAGATCAAAATAAATAACAGAAACGAGCTGTTCCTTACACCTAGAATGCGAGTCACTGAAAAATTTTAAAAGGTGAAGGTTTTTACTTTAGCACCATGGACTGTGATGAAATCCCATTTCTATCACTCTGGCAGAACTGTAGCAGCTAGGAAGCTAGAGGGACAAGTCTGAGGCTTTGATGTTAGGTTTCAGCTTCAACCACAGAGGCTATGCTGTCATTTTAGAACAATGGGCAATAGCGAGCGAATAAAACTTGCTAAACAGCTCCTCTGCTTTTCCTCTTAGGCGGATTTTCCTGAATTGGAGGCAGTGGTTGCAGGGGTGCTTTTTGGTAGAGGAAACCCAAGTCCTAATCCTTTTGGCCTCTGCAGGGCTGGAATCGGCTCAGCGATCCCCTTGCCGTCTCGTCCAAGGCCTGTCCCAGGTGTCCAGCCCATATTCTGGAGCATTCGGTTTCCAATGTTGTTTTCTAGGATTGGCTGGGCGTTTTCTCCTACAAATCCTGGAATCAGAAAATGACAAAAACAAAACAAAACAAAATCCCACGTTAGTATGAACACAGATGAAGGCCCTCTTAGGCTAAGAAAACCACATTCTTCGAAGTTTTCCTTTCAACAAAATACTGGGGAGGGTTCTTTATTCATCTTCGGATAAAGAGCTTGCTGTAGTAGAAGGCTCAATGGAAAAAGACCATGGTTTCAGCTCTTCCACTTAATAGTTATTCAACTTCTTTGGGTTTCTGTTTCCTGATCTGTAAAACAGGCATAATACAAAGCAATCAAAACTCGAATTACCAGACCATTTCTTGTGGTTATTCTTCCTTGATAATTAAGGGAGTGATCATCAAGCAAGCCAACGTTACAGCCTGTGTAGGAAGAAAAGGGGCCAAAGTATGGACTCCCTGGTGGCTCAGTGGTAAAGAATCTGCCTGCCAGTGCAGAAGGTGCAGGTTTGATCCCTGGGTCGGGAAGATCCCCTGGAGAAGGAAATGGCAACCTGCCCGTTTTCTTGCCTGGAAAACTCCATGGACAGAGGTGCCTGCAGGGATACAGTCTGTGGGGTCACAATAGTGTTGGACACGACTTAGGGATTAAGTAACAACAGCTTAAAACCATCTTGGTTTTAGGGAGAACATATTCAGTACCGTCTCCTATATTGAGGCTTCCTCGAAAGTCTGTTGTAGAATTCTGGGCTATAGTGTTTGCCCATAATTCCATCCCTAGGGTTCCAGGGATGAAGATGGCTCACTTTCCAAAGGTCTGCAGGATGCCTGTGGCATCCAAGCTCCATCCTGGGTCCAGCATGTTTCTGTTTTGAAACAAGGGCTGTGTTTTCCGAGACAGTCTGAGAGTTGAAATGCGCAGGTGCTGACATCACTCACTGCTGTCAAAGGCTTGAGAGTCAGCTGTCTCTCCTGGGCCCTCATCCCCCTCCATCCCTTTCCCATCATCGTCCATCTTTCCTCCCTGATTTGGGTTTCTAACAGCACCGTCTACCCCACAAAATTGGGATTCTTCATCCTCCTCTTTCTCTAAGACTGTATATAAGGATCCTTTTAAGTACCAATAACAATAACAAAAATACTACCTATGGGACCGCAGTGTATAGTATTCTGTTTCTTGATGTGGTTAGTGGCTACAGTAGTGACCAATTTATTATTCTTTAAAACTCTACCTACACATTTCATTCCAATCTCTGTATATGTGCTGCTCAGTGGCTAAGTCACATCCGACTCTTTGTGACCCGATGGACTGTAGCCTGCCAGGTTCCGCTGTCCATGGGATTTTCCAGGAAAGAATACTGGAAAGCGAAAGTCGCTCAGTTGTGTCTGACTTTTTGCGACCCCATGGACTATACAGTCCATGGAATTCTCCAGCCAGAACACTGGAGTGGGTAGCCTTTCCCTTCCCCAGGGGATCTTCCCAACCTAAGGATCGAACCCAGGTCTCCCGCATTGCAGGCAGATTCTTTACAGAGGTTGCCATTTCCTCCTGCAGGGGATCTTCCCAACCCATGGATTGAACCCGTATCTTCTGAGTCTCCAGCACTGGCAGGTGGATTCTTTACCATTGAGCCACTTGGGAAGTCTCTGGTATATGTATTTCATAGTAAGAACATAAATAACAGTAAGTAATAAAAGACATGTCAGAGCTGAACTAACAGTGCATTTAATCTAGTAATTTGTATCTGGGTTTCTGGAGAACAGTGAGTGGGTTGTTCTTCAGGATTCTAACTTACAGAAGGGAACTTCAAAGTGATAGAGATGAGTTATATACCTGAAACTGATGAGTTTATAACTAAAACTGGTGAGTTTTATAACGAACTATAGAGCAATCATCAATGGATTTTTGCAAGACCTTTACTGAACATTTTGATATTCTTAATCTTCAGAGCATCTTCAGACTGAGAATAGAATACACTGCTGTCATTGCTAACTTCATTACAGGGAGTGAGAACTGGATTGCCACAATAATGAGTTGGTTTTGGACTTGTGAGATTGGTTTTTAGCTCACTGAAGCAAGTATCTTAACATGTAATAGAAAAAAACCCTTCAGTTGCCAGCAGCATGAATGGCCAAAGGTTGGCACCAAAGGAAAACTCTGGACTAATATTTACTGCTTGACAAAGGCAAAATAAAAATATGCAGAGATTTCATATATTTATCTAATTATACAAAAATATACATAAAGATATAAAATATAAAAATGGGCTTCTTAATTACCAAACAAACAAAACAAAGAGAAGCCTTTTGTTAAAACTTGTTTAATAACAAAAAGACAATTAAGGTTTTTAAGTTTTTATTTTACAATTATGATAATGGCAACAACAAGGCATCTCATTTTTTTCTGAACAGCTAATTCTCAGGTGTGTCAGGTTACATGGCCTACTAGCATTTTGTCTTACATCCCTAATTTTTCTGCGATCACCACAAATTAGTTTAATCCATTGATAAGCTAAGGTCAGATCAGAGGTCTAACGAGGCTTCAGGCTACACATCTGTTATATTTTTGATATAAGAGATTGCAAAGGTTCAAGTTTAAACTTAAATATTCAGGAGAAAATACAAAGTCAATTTAAACCATCTCTGCAAAAACTGCAGGTTAGTTTTGAGTTCCGAAATGAACAGCAAATAACTGACTCATGACTGTAGTTTTAAAATGTTGGCATTTCAAGTGTGGTGGCTCAGTAGTGGCCACTCGACTCCACCCTGCTTTTTAATTTATATTTTAAATTGAGGTATAGTTGATTTACAATGTTGTGTTAGTTTCTGGCGTAGAGCAAAGTGATTCTATTATACATACATATATAGTATATTTGCTTTCTTTTTTATATTCTTTTCAATTATGGTTTATCACAAGATATTGTAGTTCCTGTGCTACAAAGTAGGGCTTTGTTATCTATTTTATATATAGCAGCTTGACTGAACATCAAAATCTGCTCATCCCAAATTCCTATTTAATCCCTCCCTGATTTCTTTCCTCTTTTGGTAACCATAAGTTCATGCTTACTTTTTATACAGGCAGAAAAGAATTTATTCTATCTTTTTAATGCTGGTTTATTTCTCTTAATTAAAATGAAGCATTATCATCATGTTAAAAAAAAAAGACCATTTGATTTCTTAAATGCTAAATCTTTCCCCATAGCAACACAGATTTCTGAAACAAAAAACAATGGCTATTCTATATAACTTTAAAAAAGAAAAAGCAGATACTTCATTTTTCATGGAAAATGACTCTGGCGTGAGATCTACTGTTGGTCTCTCATCCTTCTTTTATGAGATTAAGACATGGGAGTGGAACAACTCCGTCTCAGCACAGCATCTGACAACCATAATTTCCTTTTCGTTTGCTCCTGGCGGTGCTAAATCCTTTAAGTCCTTTCCTGGGAGGCTCTCCTCCTGCTCGGGCAATTTTAGCAATACATAGCCTGCTAACCCTTCCGCAAGCTCCCGCTCCAGCCCCCTTTATTCTGGATCTCTTACATCTATTACAGCTGAGTCGGGCCTTTCCCCTCAAATCTTCCAAAGAGTATTGTGGATAGTAATTCACTTGCGTAATTGGCTCAAGAGATGAAAATCTTGTATCGGCCTCTCTTAGCTGCTAATCTATCCAGCTGACTGCAAGCCTAATTGGCAGCTTGTTTAGTAATTTGGCTCCTAAAGTGTTGTATTGATGTTGGATAAACAGCCAATGGAAGGGGAGGTGACACACGCTGCTTCCCACATAACACAGTGCATCGCTTCAGTCCTGACCCCGCATTCAGAAGGCTTTTAGTGGCCTGTGCCCATTCTTTCTTCCCACCCTCTTTCCCCATTACTTTACTAGTCAGCTGAAGAGCACGGTTATTATTATTATTTGTGACATTATTAGAATTGCCAGTTCTCATGCTGTCCTCTGGTCTCAGTAACTAATTTAGGGACACGGGTTTTTGATTGCTGTTAAGAAACAGTGTTGAGCACAGATTGGGCTGTGAGAAAGTGGTGAGGGTTAGTACTTTTTGTCAAATGTTTTAATTACTTCATTTTTAAATATAGAAAAGCCTCACTGAGATCATTATACACTTTATCTGCAATAATGCAGATGTTTTTCATGTGAATTTTGCAAAATGAAATCAGTTCAAATAGCCAACTGCTTAAAAATACAAGGCTCTTACTTTTTAAACAATGAAATGTAAAACCTAGTTTCTTGCTTTTTTTTTTTTAACTAAGTGAAAAAAACTTTGCATAGTAGGGAATGAAAGACATGGTTGATACATGTTTGGAGAAGGGAAAGTTTTTATTAACAGATATTTTGGTTATAGGGGCTTCCCAGGTAGCCCTAGTGGTAAAGAATCCACCTGCCAGTGCAGGAGACACAAGCTAGGTGTGTTTGACCCCTGGGTCCAGAAGATCTCCAGGAAGAGGAAATGGCAACTTACTCCAGTATTCCTGCCTGAGAAATTCTATGGACAGAGGAGCCTGACAGGCTACCGTCCACGGGGTCGCAAAGAGTTGGGCATGACTGAGCACACACATTTTGCTTATACAGATACATTTCTTATGGGATGCTGCTGCTGCTGCTGCTAAGTCACTTCAGTTGTGTCCAACTGTGTGACCCCATAGATGGCAGCCACCAGGCTCCCCCGTCCCTGGGATTCTCCAGGCAAGAACACTGGAGTGGGTTGCCATTTCCTTCTCCAATGCATGAAAGTGAAAAGTGAAAGTGAAGTCGCTCAGTCGTGTCCAACTCTTAGTGACCCCATGGACTGCACCCTACCAGGCTCCTCCATCCATGGGATTTTCCAGGCAAAGTACTGGAGTGGGGTGCCATTGCCTTCTCCATTCTTATGGGATGACTGTGTTAATATATCAAAGAATAGTGTTTTCAGAAAACTAAAACAGGGATATTTGTTTGCTATAATATGATCAGGACTATTTATGGTCTACCTACTATGTACCTGGTCTGTGCTTTACTTGTTAGGCATGCAACATTGATAATCTCCATTCCTCATAACAATTGTGCAAGGCGGGAGGAGTACTGATATAATGGGCCTCGGAGAGATGAACTGCTTGACCATTACCACATAGCAGGCTAAGATTCAAACCTTGGTGAAGTTTACTCTAAAAACCTACATACTTTCCATTACCTACCCTGCCTTCCTACAAGAATTAATGGCAAATAAACAACTCCAGTGGAGACGATGGTCCAAATTGTTTTTAAAAAATTAATTGGGTTACACGTCAATTGCAGTATCAACTTCTCTTAATTTGCATTTGGACAATACAGAGCATAGTACTCACAATGACATAGTTGGATAACTTACAATATAGTATCTGTGGCTCTCAGAGGTTACCAGTGCTTCTGCGGCCGTGATTTCTTTCAGCAACCTGAAACGTTATTATTGGCTCCACTTACAGAACAAACTAAGGTTTAAAGAGGTAATAATGATTGTTGTTGTTTAGTTGCTAAGTGGTGTTCAACTCTTTGGGACCTCATGGATTGTAGCCCCTCCCCCCAGGCTCCTCCATCCATGAGATTTCCCAGGCAAGAATACTGGGTCACCATTACCTTCTCTAGGGGATCTTCCTGACTCAGGGATCGAGCCCAGGTCTCCTGCATTGGCAGGTGGGTTCTTTACCACTGAGCCACCAGGCAAGCCCTTCAAGAGGTAATGCATCTGCCCAAAGTCACCCAGTTAGAAAGTGCCCCAGTTAGAGTGTGAATTTAGGGCACCTGCATCTTAATGTTACCCTTTCACTGACTGAAGATCGATCTTAAAATATTCTATCATCATTAGTTTCTATGATGTCATTTCTTCTGCCACATTGTCCCAAATGACAGAGATTTTAATATATTCACAAATTTTCTGGAAAAAACTGTTTATCTAAATTAACATAGCAAGTCTGAAGAGTGTTTCGATTCTTCTGAAATACCTCAAAATTCACTTTGTTATTAACCCAGCTACTTTTTCTTTGGCTGATATTTAAATGGAAATTTGTTTTAGCTGTATTTATCATAAACAGCATGTACTGAGTTTTGTTCGTTTATCCATTATAATAATCCCAGAATTTAACTGATGCATTTACTCTGTTTACATGTATTGTGATCATTGATATATCTGGGTTATTTTTACAATGTTACTTAAAGATATTTACCTTGCTTTCTCTATACTTTTTACTTCCTCTTTTCTGGCATCCACTGCTTGCTTATACTAGCTTGAAAATTATATATTATTTGTCTATTCTTTAATTTTTAAACATCAACATGCATACCTGGCTTTATTATTCCCTCACATTTTACATCTTATTGTTGTTCAGCGTTTTAGCTCCATCTTACTTTCTTATTATTTAAATTTATTTATTTTTAATTGGAGGATAATTGCTTTATAGTATTGTGTTGGTTTCTGTCATACATCAACATGAGTCAGCCATAGGTATATGTATGTCCCCTCCCTCCTGAACCTCCCTCCCACCTTAAATCCCATCCCACCCCCCTTGGTTGTTGCAGAGCACCAGGTCTGAGCTCCCTATGTCATACAGCAGATTTTGACTGGCTATCTAATTCTACACGGTTCATGTATGTTTCAGTGCTACTCCATCTGCCTTTATACACCTAAATTAATCCACCTATGACTGTGTGGATCACAATAAACTGTGGAAAATTCTGAAAGAGATGGGAATTCCAGACCACCTGACCTGCCTCTTGAGAAAACTGTATGCAGGTCAGGAAGCAACAGTTAGAACTGGACATGGAACAACAGACTGGTTCCAAATAGGAAAAGGAGTACATCAAGGCTGTATATTGTCACCCTGCTTATTTAACTTCTATGCAGAGTACATCATGAGAAACGCTGGACTGGAACAAACACAAGCTGGAATCAAGATTGCCGGGAGAAATATCAATAACCTCAGATATGCAGATGACACCACCCTTATGGCAGAAAGTAAAGAGGAGCTAAAAAGCCTCTTGATGAAAGTGAAAGAGGAGAGTGAAAAAGTTGGCTTAAAGCTCAACATTCAGAAAACGAAGATCATGGCATCTGGTCCCATCACTTCATGGGAAATAGATGGGGAAACAGTGGAAACACTGTCAGACTTGATTTTGTTGGGCTCCAAAATCACTGCAGACGGTGACTGCAGCCATGAAATTAAGACGTTTACTCCTTGGAAGAAAAGTTATGACCAACCTAAATAGCATATTTAAAAGCAGAGACATTACTTTGCCGACTAAGGTCCATCTAGTCAAGGCTATGGTTTTTCCAGTGGTCATGTATGGATGTGAGAGTTGGACTGTGAAGAAGGCTGAGAACTGAAGAATTGATGCTTTTGAACTGTGGTGTTGGAGAAGACTCTTGAGAGTCCCTTGGACTGCAAGGAGATCCAACCAGTCCATTCTGAAGGAGATCAGCCCTGGGATTTCTTTGGAAGGAATGATGCTGAAGCTGAAACTCCAGTACTTTGGCCACCTCATGCAAAGAGTTGACTCATTGGAAAAGACTCTGATGCTGGGAGGGATTGGGGGCAGGAGGAGAAGGGGACGACAGAGGATGAGATGGCTGGATGGCATCACGAACTCGATGGACGCAACTCTGAGTGAACTCCGGGAGTTGGTGGACAGGGAGGCCTGGTGTGCTGCGATTCGTGGGGTCACAAAGAGTCGGACACGACTGAGCAACTGAACTGAACTGATGGTCACTGCCACCATCATCACTATTAGTTTTATACATTCAGTGTAAAGTTTAGCTTTATGCACATTTAATGATTACTTTGCTCCCAATTCCTTCTTGATTTTTATCCTTTTTTTTAATGGATTCTGTTTTTTTTTTTTTACAAAAGTTATTAAATTTAGTAATGATGGGTCTTTATCTGAAAATGTCTCAGTTTCATTCCTTGGGAAATAATTTAACTGGGATAGAAAACTCTAGGTTGATTCCGTTATCTCATCTCAGCACTTTGAAAATATCATCTCTTATTTTCTTGGTTGTATCACTCTTAAGTTTGTTGCCAGTATAATTTCATTCCTGTGTAAGTTATCGTTTCTCCTTGGCTGCCTTTAAGTTCTTCTCTTGTGTTTGATGCTCTAAAGTTTTATTATGGTGTGTCTAGGTAGGACTCCATTTGTATTTACTATTTCCTGATAAAGGCTTATACTTCTGTACATGAAGATTTAAGTTTTCTTCAGTTGTAACAATTCTGTTATTACTGAATTCTATAAATATTCTCCTGGAATAGTGTACCCATTCTTCTATTTTCTTCTGAAAGTTGTATTAGACATATACTGAACTTCATGCTCCTTCAAGTACCCTGACCATGCTTTTACATTTTCCATGCTTGATCTCTCTGTGCTTTTGGGCTTCCCAGGTAGCTCAGTGGTAAAGAACCTGCCTGCTAATGCAAGGGACACAGAAGTGGGTTTGATCCCTGGGTTGGGGAGATCCTCTGGAGTAGGAAATGGCAACTGACTCCAGTATTCCTGCCTGGAGAATCCCAGAGCAGCCTGGCAGGTTATAGTCCATGGGGTCAAAAAGAGTCAGACACGACTGAGCAACTGAGAGCATGCTTCTTTTAGGCGGTCTCTTCAGATTACTCGTCAAATTCACTGGTTTTGCTGCTGTAGTTTGCTTGTTTGTATCTAATGTGCTATTCAACCCATCAAGTGAAGTTATGATTTTTAAGATTTTTTTCAAAACAAAATAATCTCAAATTTCTACTTGTATTTTTTTTTTTTTTTACCACAGCTGTCTTTTCTCTTTCCAGTTATTCCCCTTCATTTTTTAATCTGTTTTTACAACTAGTTCTGTTAGTTTTGGATTGTGAGACCATCTTCAGTAGGTTTTCATTTGTGGTGATTCTTGAGGCTTGGGTTGAAGGCACATACCTCTACAGTGGTCTTGCATTTCCTTCAAAGACCAGTTTTGATGCTAAGTTTTGGCACACTGTCATTTTAAACTAGAGTCTCATGTAGGGGTAGGCTCTTGGTTACTTATCTTCAGAGTTTTCCAGTTAAAGCCCAGGTAGAAACCAGACTCTTTATTTTTGTGTCCTTGTGAGTGAGTTTTGTTTCTAGTTTGCCCTGTTCTGAGGACAGAGCTTTTCGGATATTCTGTTCCCCAGCTTGGCTCTTTCCCCAAGGAACCAACATGCCTCCAGACTTCCTAGACTGGTTCCTCAGAGTGAGTTCTCTCTTTCCCGCGGTCTCAGTAATGCATCTAAAGAGATGGTTTTGCATTTTATTCAGCATGTCCAGGAATTCTGTAGTTTGAATATTTTCTCACTAGTCTTTTAAACTGTCAGGAATAGAAATTATTTTCTTTCTTTCTTTGTTTTAAATTGGAGTATAGTTGCTTTACAATGTGATAGTTTCTGCTGCAGAGCAAAGTGAAGCAGCTATACATATACATACAGTCCCTCTTCTGGGGATTTGCCTCCCACGTAGTTCACCACAGAGCACTGAGTTGAGTTCCCTGTGCCGTACAGTAGTTTCTTAATACATAGCAGTGTATATATATGTTAATCTCTATCTTCCAGTCCATCCCACCCCCTCCCTTCTCTGCTTGATGTCCAAGCAGTGGTTCTCTATGTCTGTGTCTCTATTTCTGCTTTGTAAGTAAGTTCATCTATATCATTTTTCTAGATTCTGCATAGATGCGTTAATACACAGTAGTCATCTTTCTGTTTCTGACTTACTTCATTCCAGCCACATCTCTGCAAATGGCACGATTTCATTCCTTTTCATGGCTGAGTAATATTCCACTATGTATACGTATATATATGTATATACACACACACACGAATATAATATCTTCATCCATTCCTCTGTTAATGGACATTGAGGTTGCTTCCATATCCTGGCTATTGTAAACAGTGTTGCAGGGAACATCAGAGTGCATGTACTGTAGTTACTTTCTATCTAATATGTGTGCTTACTCTTTCCTTAAGTGTTTCTTGTATCATATGACAATGGAGAGCTGTTTAAAATGCTTCTGAGACACATAACTGAAAGGTGGTTCATATATCCAAGAGAGAAAGGGTAATGTATTTCCTAGGCTTTTGCTATATGTTCGGATGTAGTTTGGTTTCAAAATGAATAACAACAACCCCTTTCCCCTGCCAAGTCTGCCTGTTTCAAAATCCGGGGAGAGAGAGAAGATAATCTACAGTGGTCACACAGATCCAGGGATAAAAGAAAGTAAAAATATAATTATTGATAAGATAAATCTGAGCAACTGAAGAGTTATAGCACCTGGGAAAGGAGCTTGGGTACATCACACATTTCCTGATTATGTTCAGTATGACTTAAAAGAATACCTTTGAAAAATTTTCACCCTTTATGATTTATAGTCTGCCTTTATCACCTTCAATATTTATACAGATTATTTTACTATTGAAGTATCAGTAGGATGCAGAGGAAAAAACAGAAAAGCCACAAAAAGCTGTAATGTAACTCCCCGCTAAGAACTTGCATGTCCACAAAGACATAGTCACTCTGGAGCAATATCTATACTGAAATATTGAACTTCAGTAGGTATTTCTCTGCATAATTTAAAATGTAGAGAAGAAAGTCTACTACTTATGGTGAATACTTTCCCTCTGGTAATATTTCAATAGAAAACAACATAGAAATAGCGAGTGCTAACTGTGGACCGCAATAAATTTAGTAATGCATAGAAGACAAAACATTTAAAAAATACGGCAGCCACAATATCTCAATAAACATACTGAAATCTTTTTAACTATCAAAACCTCAGTAAGCTATGACTTCCACCCCAACATAAGACCCTAACCAACACTGCTGATGGCCTTTAGAAACATGTTAATAATGTCCTTCCTATTTTGTCCATTTCTTGCCTTCACCCTCACTGATGACATGTTTCAAACTATAAAATGCACTCTGCTGGCAAACCTTCTCGCTTCAACAATTCTCTCTTTTATAACAGTAAGTCTACATCCTCTGCTACTGAAACACCCACTGTCTTTTGCTGTGTGACTTTGAATGAGGCAGAGAACAAGCCGTACATTTAAAAATCAATACCTAACCTTATCAATATTCATTTTACTTTGTCAATACAAAATACAAAGGTGAAAGAGCAGTAAATAAGCTAAAGCACTGAAATAAATTCGGTGTTCCTGTCACAATTAATAAATGTTCAACCGGTAACACTGCCGGCTGGTCTATAGCTTTATAAAGCGACTCAAATTATGCTTCAATGTTATTGCTACACAGGGTGAGTAAAATCTTCAATACAATAAGCACATAAAAATGATCAGATTTGGGGTTATTAATTGCACAGGGGACTTTAAATCTTCAAAAAAATATAACATTATAAATACAAAATATGTAACTGTTTATCTTCAGCATCTTAAATTATTGTATAAACATAGTTTGGGATTATAAAGTTAAAGTGCCTAGTTATAGTTTTCTGACAATTTTTTGCTAAACCTTTCGTAAACCTGCTGTTTTGATCCTATCCTATTTCATATATACTCCAGAGGGGATCACTGAACAATATTCAGACTGTCAGCCTTTTAACTCTTATTCTTGATTTCAAATCAGAAAGTGTTACCCTCATCTGCCTTTTTCCAGCTTAGGATGAATGTTGACTAAAGACAAAAGAACCATGAAAACACATCTGTTTCAGTGTGTTTTGGGGGAAGTCTACAGAGGCCTAGACAATGGCAGGAATAGTTTCCTTCAAATCATTCTACATTCTAACCTACCTTGGAAGCTAATGAAGATAAGATTCTTTGTTATGTGACTGACTATATATTCCAGAACTTGAAAAATATAATTTTTGGAGACAAGATGATCTAGGATTCATAAACTCATTAACAAAGTATATTTATGCAAAAGCATTTCTTACGTGAATTTGGATAATAATCTTCACCTTAGAGCTGATTCAGTAGTATCAGAAGATATTCTTTTTAAAACTAAGGATTTTTAAATAACCTCATTCTCTTCCTCCTTGAGAGGAACAGTTATGCATGGATTTTTAAAAATGCATGAGTAACATAATTCTCCTACTCCAATACTATTTGATTAATTACAAAAAGGCATTAACTTTCTATGAATTATGTTTTTTTAAGTAAAACAATGTAGTAATACAATCAAAATTTTGAGTTGTAAGGAGAATCACAAAAATTTTGAAAAGTAACATTTGGAATATGCTGGTAGATGCTTAGGAATGTTTTAGGCTAAAGTTTAATCTTTATACCCATCCTCTATAAAAAATGATTTCTTCTGATGCTATTGAGTTGTCACATCAAAATCACCCTGTAGATATAATTATATTATCCTCTTCCCAACCATTACGTATTTTCCTTCTCACTTCACATATGTTCAGAGTGTTAGGACCTGACCCTGACAGTCTCTCTTACTTATTGCTGGCTCTGAAGTGCTTTAGTCACATTCCTAAGATTGTTCTTCTACTATTTCTGCCACAAATGTTTGAATCATTGAAAGATAAGAGAATTCAGGAGACCATTCAACCAGAATGGGAGTATTAAAGAATCCTACACCTGCCTTATGCATGATTTGAATTGAAAAACTTATGACATGTATTTAATCTAAAAGTGGTTATATGTTCCTGTATAAAGACACACATTAGAGGTATACTAATGAATGTTCTGTATTTCTGCACAACAAACTTAGATAAACATTTCTGGCACTTCAGATATAAAATAGTCTGTATAAAAAATAAACTATATAATAGTCTCTCTGTATATATATATAATTACATAAAAAACATGGAATATGATGGTTTTTACCTATATATTCCTTACAAAGGGACCTAAGTATATTGTCACTAAAAGAAGATGGGTTTAGGAGTAATGCAGACATTGGCTTGAATCTCCCTTTGCCCTTCAATCATCTGCCTTCACAGACAGCTAAGAAGCCCACACATGTCCGAATCTTCATTTCATGCTGCACAGTGAATGAGAACAACATGTGAAACACCAAGTTGTTGCAAAGATAAAAAAACAATAATACAGTTTTGGTACATAGCAGGCATTCAATAAGTGGTAAACTTTTATCTACATAAATATCTGTTGTAGTCGTTCAGTCTCTAAGTCTTGTCCGACTCTTTGTGACCCCATGGACTGCAGCACGCCAAGCTTCCCTGTCCTTCACCATCTCCTAGCAAAGAGCAAACTCATGTCCATCGTGTCAATGATGCCATCCAACCATCTCATCCTCTGTCGCCCGCTTCTTCTCCTGCCCTCCATCTTCCCCAGGCTCAAGGTCTTTTCCAATGAGTCTGCTCTTTGCATCAGGTGGCCAAAGTATTCAGGAGTACTGGAGCTGCAGCTTCAGCATCAGTCCTTTCAATGAATATTCAGGGTTGATTTCCTTTAGGAGTGACTAGTTTGAACACCATGCAGTCCAAGGGATACTCAACAGTCTTCTCCAGTACCACAATTCAAAAGCATCAATTCTTCAGCACTCAGCCTTTTTTATGGTTCAACTCTCACATTTGTCCATGACTACTTGAAAAACCACAGCTTTGACTATACAGACCTTTGTTGGAAGAGTGATGTCTCTGTTTTTCAATACGCTGTCTAGGTCTGTCATAGCTTTCTTTCCAAGGAGCAAGCGTCGTTTTAATTTCATGGCTACGGCCACCATCTACAGTGATTTTGGAGACCAAAAAAATAAAACCTGTCACTGTTTCCACTTTTCTCCCACCTACTTGCCATGAAATGATGGGACTAGATGCCATGATCTTCGTTTTTCAAAATATTTAGTTTTAAGTAAGCTTTTTCACTCTCCTCTTTCACCCTCGTCAAGATGTTCTTTAGTTCCTCTTTACTTTCTGCCATTAGAATGGCATCATTGGCATATGTGAGCTTGTTGACATTTCTCCTGGCCATCTTGATTCCAGTTTGTGCTTCATCCAGCCTGGCATTTCCCATGATGTACTCTGCATATAAGTTAAATAAGCAGGGTGACAATATGCAGCCTTGATGTACTTCTTTCCCAATTTTGAAACTGTTCCATTGTTCCATGTCTGGTTCTAACTGTTGCTTCTTGATCTGAATACATGTTTCTCAGGAGGTAGGTAAGGTGGTCTGGTATTCCCATCTCTTGAAGAATTTTCCACAGTTTGATGTGATCCATACAAAGGCTATAGCATAGTCAATGAAGCAGATGTTTTTCTGGAATTCCCTTGCTTTTTATATCCAGCAGATGTTGGCAATTTGATCTCTGGTTCCTCTGCCTTTTCTAAATCCAGCTTGAACATCTGGAAGTTCTTGGTTTACATACTGTTAAAGCCTATCTTGAAGGATTTTGAGCATTACTTTTCTAGCATGTGAAATGAGTGCAATTGTATGGTAGTCTGAACATTCTTTGGCATTGCCCTTCTTTGGGATTGGAAAGAAAACTGACCTTTTCCAGTCCTGTGGACATTGCTGAGTTTTCCATTTGTTGACATATTGAGTGCAGCTTTTAACAGCATCGTCTTTTAGGATCTGAAACAGGTCAGCTGGAATTCCATCACCTCCACTAGCTTTGTTTATAGTGATGCTTCCTAAGGCCCACTTGACTTCACTCTCCAGGATGTCTGGCTCTAGGTGAGTGACCACACCATCATGGCTATCTGGGTCATTAAGAGCTTTTTTTTATAGTTCTTCTGTATGTGCCAACTCTTCTTATTCTCTTCTGCTTCTGATGGTCTTTGCCATTTCTGTCCTTTATTGAGCCCATCTTTGCATGAAATGTTCCCTTGATATGTGCAATTTTCTTGATGAGATCTCTGCTGCTGCTGTTGCTAAGTCACTTCAGTCATGTTCAACTTTGTGCGACTCCATAGACGGCCTCCCACCAGGCTCCCCCGTCCCTGGGACTCTCTAGGCAAGAACACTGGAGTGGGTTGCCATTTCCTCTCCAATGCATGAAACTGAAACAAGAAAGTGAAGTCAACTCTTGGCGACCTCATGGACTGCAGCCTACCAGGCTCCTCCGTCCACGGGACTTTCCAGGCAAGAGTCCTGGAGTGGGGTGCCATTGCCTTCTCCGTGAAGAGATCTCTAGTCTTTCCCATTCTATTGTTTTCCTGTATTTCTCTGTATTTTTCACTTAAGCAGGCTTTCTTACCTGTCCTTGCTATTCTCTGGAACTCTGCATTCAGTTGGGTATATCTTGCCCTTTCTCCTTTTCTTTTCTTGGCTATTTATAAGGCCTCCTCAGACAACCACTTGTCTTCTTGCATTTCTTTCTCTTTGGGATGGTTTTGGATACCGCCTCCTGTACAATGCTATGAACCTCCATCCATATAAACATATTCTGCATGTAGGTGCTTCCTACTTCCAAATTCCAAAAATTCAACAAAATTAGAGGATGAAGATCAGATATTAAACTTGTACCTACATGCATAATTTCATAACGTAACCTTTTATGTGAATGAACAACTGTATTATGGGTGCTCCAATTTTAAGTTATTCTTTAATTTTTTAGTATTGAACTATGGAAAAGGTCTCTGAAACAGAGAATTCAAACTTCTTATCTTTTATTTCCTTTGAAATCATGTCAAGGTATCTATCTATATCAGTATTTATGTCTATATTTTCCCCTTCTCACTGCTTACTCTCCTGTTGATACAAATCTCATCTTCATATTGTATAATTTATCATGTCCAAAATAACTCTTCCAATGAAAGAATTCCCAAATGAAGCTGAGAGAGACGGTTTATAAATCTGAATGGTTAAGGATCCCAGGCAATAGGCCAAAGCTATAATAGTAACTTTGTAATTGATCTTGTGTTCCTATTGTTTAGTGGGTAAGTTGTGTCTGAATCTTTTACAACTTCAAGGACCGTAGCCTGCCAGGCTCCTCCATCCTTGGGATTTTCTAGGCAAGAATACTGAAGTGAGTAGCCATTTCCTTCTCCAAGGGATCTTCCTGACCCAGGGATCAAAGAAGACATCTTCTGCACTGCAGGAGGATTCTTTAGCACTGAGCGACCCGGGAAGCCCAGCTGTTCAGTATCTACATGGAAAACATTTCTCAGAGTCATTTTGATTCATCACAGACCTACCATGGTTCATTGTGGTTTATTTCCATATTGAAAGTAAAAGTTTTTTTTTTTTTTGTATCTACTTCTGCTTTATTGACTATGCCAAAGTCTTTGTGTAGATCACAACAAACTGGAAAATTCTTAAAGAGATGGGAATACCAGACCACCTGACCTGCCTTGTGAGAAATCTGTATGCAGGTCAAGAAGCAACAGTTAGAACTGGATATGGAACAATAAACTGGTTCCAAATCGGGAAAGGAGTACATCAAGGCTATATATTGTCACCCTGATTATTTAACTTAGATGCAAAGTACATCATGCCAAATGCTGGGCAAGATGAAGCACAAGCTGTAATCAAGATTTCTGGGAAAAATATCAATAACCTCAGATATGCAGATGACACCACCCTTATGGCAGAAAGCAAAGAAAGTGAAAGGGGAGAGTGAAAAAGTTGGCTTAAAGCTCAATATTCAGAAAACTAAGATCATGGGCATCCAGTTCCATCACTTCATGGCAAATAGATGGGGAAGCAGTCGAAACAGTGAGAGACTTTTTTGGGGGGGCACTGAAAAATCACTGAAGATGGTGACTGCAGCCATGAAATTAAAAGACGCTTGCTCCTTGGGCAAAAGGTTAAGACCAATCTAGACAGCATATTAAAAAGCAGAGACATCACTTTGCCAACAAAGGTCTGTCTAGTCAAAGCTCTGGTTTTTCCAGTGGTCATGTACAGATGTGACAGTTGGACTATAAAGAAAGCTGAGCGCCAAAGCACTGATGCTTTTGAGCTGTGTTGTTGGACAAGGCTACTGAGAGTCCCTTGGACTGCAAGGAGATCCAACCAGTCCATCCTAAAGGAGATCAGTCCTAAATATTCATTGGAAGGACTGATGCTGAAACTGAATCTGATACTTTGGCCACCTGATGCAAAGCACTGACTCATTGGAAAAGACCCTGATGCTGGGAAAGATTGAGGGCAGGAGGAGAAGGGGACGACAGAGGATGAGATGGTTGGATGGCATCACTGACTCAACAAACATGAGTTTGTCTAAGCTCCGGGAGTTGGTGATGGACAGGGAAGCCTGGCATGCCAGTTCATGGGGTTGCAAAGAGTCAGACACGACTGAGCGACTGAACTGAACTGAACTGAAAGTGAAAGTTAGTTGCACAGTTGTGTCCAGCTCTTTGTGATCCCATGGACTGCAGCCCACCAGGCTCTTCTGTCGATGGAATTCTCCAGGCTATAGTACCAGAGTGGGTAGCCACTCCCTTCTCCAAGGGATCTTCCCTACCCAGGGATCAAATCTGGGTCTCCTGCACTGCAGGCAGATTCCTTTCCGACTGAGCCACTAGAGAAGCCCTTATTCCCATGGAGGTGTCTATACTTTAATAACCAGTTGGCTGCCTCCTATCACAGGTCTTCATCTCTGCCTCCCTTACCACTGCTCTTGCATGTGACCTTGTAATACACGCTAATCTTATTTATATCCATCCCAACCATGCTTAGGTCTTTGCTTTCTTTCAGGAAGGCCTCCTGTTCCCTCTGATCTAGTGTCTTGTCTTGGCTCAACACTCGTGGTTTTCCCTATGCTACACTCATTCGAACGACATGCATTTTGAGGTGGAAATGATGAGAGATTTTTTATTCGAATTCTAACTTGTCTAAGTAAGGAAAGATCAATCTAAGATTGCTGCAGAACTGGGTCTAGGAACCAGACTGCTGCATTCATGGCCAGGCTGCCATCTACTGAAACATGGGTCTTGTGTTTTGAGAGTGCTTCAGTACTTTAGAAAGAATTATTATTAATTTCTTCTGGGGTTATCTGCCTTTTCATCTATTTATGCTTTGTTTTTCCAAGTCTATAATTTTCTTGAAGCCAAAGACAGCCTTTGAAGTTTCTGTATTCTACAATACCTCAAACAAAACCAAATTCTAAAACCTCAAAGTTTTGCAGGTATGTGTGTGTACGTGCTAAGTTGTTTCAGTTATGTCTGTCTCTTTGTGACCACATGGACTTTAGCCCACCAAGCTCCTCTGTCCATGGAATTCTCCAGGCAAGAATACTGGAGTGTGTTGCTGTGCCCTTCTCTAGGGCATCTTCCCGACCCAGGGATTGATCCTGCCCCTCCTGCACTGGCAGCTGGGTTCTTTACCACTAGCACCACCTGAGAAGCTCCAGCGTGCAAGTGTGTAGGAAATACTTGGGCTCAGTAGTAAAGAATCCGCTTGCCAATGCAGGAGATGCAGGTTTGATCCCTGGGTTGGAGAGATCCTCTGAAGAAGGAAATGGCTACCCACTCTAGTATTCTTGCTTGACAAATCCCATGGCCAGAGGAGTGTAGTGGGCTACAGTCCATGGCGTTGTAAGATTTGGACAGGACTTAGCAACTAAACAACAACAGCAAGTAAGTACTTTAGTGATTGGCTGTCCGAAAGGAACACTCAATACATCCTGACACCAAAGGCAAATGATTTGCTTTACTGGTTTCTTAGAAGTGTGCTTCTTCCTCAGTGCAAGTTAAGGATTATCCGTGTTTCACTCTTGATGATGTATAAAGTTTATATGTGTGCTCTGCCCCGAGCCCTCTTTCTTTTACCTGCTGTTGTAGGTCCAGGCAAAGGTGCGGCTTTTCTTCTCCGTTTGATATCTCCTGTGCACAGAGATCCTAAATGCATGCTTGTTTGCCTACAAGTAATTATCAGAAAAAACTATTAACAAAGGAGGAAAAAAATGACACATAAATACACAGCTTGTATAATCTGAACCTAAATCAAAACATTCTCAACAAAGATGGAGCAGCCTAGCCAAACCACCAATCTTGTTTATATCGAAACATAATTACGTTTGTTGACAAGCGTTCAGCCGCTAAATGCGCCATCATAAATTGTTACTGGAATGAATAATATAAAAGGAATGCTTTTTAATTTTCAAAACTGGCAATCTTTCTGGCTCAACATAAAATCAAGCACTGTTGCTTCTGACAGGAAAATAGCTAAGATTAATTATCTAAAGAGATCACAATATTGTTGCTAGGTTATCAATTGGTTACTAATGCTTTACCGTCAGAACAACATTTATTACAGGAAAAGGATGATCAATTTCTTTTAGGATATTATATGGCAGTGAATTCTCTTAAAACATTTTACGTAGATAGAAGGAAACAGTGATGTTCTTCCTTATAATTCACATGATTAGAATTCTTTAGTTATTTATTAGCTAGGTGAGGAAACATAATTTGAATGCATTAATGCTGGTCTACTGATACTAGACAGGCTAACATGATATTGGATTACCTTTGTAAAGACATGATTTATAAGAACTGTGAAGCAGACCTTCTGTTTTTCTTGGAGTAAGTCCGAATTAGGTTTTTTTGTTTAACCATGGACTCCTAAATTTAAGAGTTTTAGTACAATTAGAAATGGTTCAATTGGAAATGAAGACAAACTAATAAGATGGAAAAAATTTTAAAGCCTTCAAAAATTTCAGGCTATAGGGGACTCTTGTGTTAATTTTCTGGATTATAATCCCTGACATGGGGTTAGGATGGTGTCTAGGGGTCATGAAGCAGAAATAAATAAAGCAAGTTTATCAGGAAACATGACATTTTAGTAATTCAGAAAAATATGTGGTAGTATCCTGCAGTTTTATAGGGTCCGATTTGAAAACTAGATATTTTAGAGAAAAATGTAAAAGGAAAAAATTAATTCAGGTAAAAAAATTTAAAAAAATATACATTTACACCCAGGTATTTAGATATAATAAAAAATTGGAGTTGGAGAGTTAAATTACTTGATATATAGAGTCTATCTATAACACACAAAGTACAATTAGTGATCTGGCTAATCCAAAGGGTATATAATCTATCAATATAGGTAAAAACAAGTGGGTAAATATTTATCTAGTTTTTACTTCCATTTTGTATTGAGTACATACTGGTCCTCTTTTATGGAATAAATATAATTATTAAAATACTTAAAAAATTAGTTCACTCAACTAATGAATAACTTTGCAGAAATATGTATGCTGCTGCTGCTGCTGCTAAGTCACTTCAGTTGTGTCTGACTCTGCGCGACCCCATAGATGGCAGCCCACCAGGCTCCGCCGTCCCTGGGATTCTCCAGGCAAGAACACTGGAGGGGGTGCCATTTCCTTCTCCAACGCATGAAAGTGAAAAGTGAAAGTGAAGTCGCTCAGTCATGTCCGAGCCTCAGTGACCCCATGGACTGTAGTCTTCCAGGCTCCTCCCTCCATAGGATTTTCCAGGTAAGAGTACTGGAGTGGGGTGCCATTGCCTTCTCCAGAAATATGTATATACACACACATATATATGTTGAAGTGTTTCTGAACATGCATAACTGTGGTATTTTTATTGCTTTAAAAAAAAATCTTTTATCTCTTGACTGTGCTGTACAGCATGTGGGATGTTAGTTTCCCAACCAGGGATTGAATGCACACCTCCTGCATTGGCAGGGCAGAGTCTTAACCACTCGACCGCCAGGCAAATCCCTTTATTGGATTTTGAGGTATGGGTTTTGGCTCATATTGCCAAGAAAAAAAATAGTTACAATCATAGCTATTTTTTTTGAATGCATGTAAGAATTAAAGATTTTAAAATTAAAAAAATAAAAAACTAAAAAAAAAATAAAAAAAAACTATATAGAAATTGTAAAAATTGAAAATTATGTCCTTTTTATAAAGCCAGCATCATTTTTATAAAAAATTAATGAATTCACTTATTTGTCAAGCAGTTATTAGTATCCACTACTGACTTAGCATAAGACCTTATAGAGGGGGTGAAATGAGAAGAGTAGGAAAAAGGAGGTGGAAGATAACAAAGGGAAATGGAATGCTTAGTTCTTATTACTGGAAGAGTTTTAAATCCAAGTGAGGAGATTAAGTCGTAAGTATATAAAATAATTAGGAACAGCAGTGGGAGTGGCAGGCACAATGAACTTTCTTAATATTATTAGAGATTACGGCACTTAGTCCTTATGACAAACCTAAACGTGTTTATTGAATATATCATTTTTCTTTGTAGGGAAAAGAAATCTGTGCTTCAGTAGAAAACTATAGGGTACACCTTTCTGGTCACGTGATTCTGAGTCTGTGGGCGCTAAGTAACAGATAACTGAAGACAACAGAGAATAATTCTCGTCTGTAGTTATACAGATGAATTCTGTCCTAGGGAAGGATAATCCTCCTCCTGTGGGAAAAGCCAGTCTGTATCCATCTGCACAGTTATCCAGTCTTCCTTACTTCACATACACGTGTGCGTCTTTCATTTTTCTTTGAGCCCATTATAACATCTGCCCGGTTCCCTCATTAATCGATGAGTTAAAGAAAATCTCAAAAGCGTATTCATTTTATATCTGTAAGAGAGACCTGACTTCATCTTTTGGTACATTATCCTCCAACATCTTTGATCCCTCTTGGAACCTCCCCCCTAGAAAAACAACTGGAGTAGCTGACCTTGCGCACAGTATGTACCTGAGAGGCTCTGACACCAGGACCAGCTGAGGAGGAGGGGAAAGAAACATTCTAGAGTCAGGAATAAAGTGGGAATCTGAATTCTGCAGTGTGGCCCTTCGCTGAGCGAGCCACAAAAACCAACCCACGGACTCTATACTTCTGATCCTCCAGTTAAAACGTAATGAATATTCTTAAATTAAGCCACTGCTGGACAGGTTTTCTATACTGATTGCTGAAAGTATTCCTAAATGGTAAAGAGTTTGCTCTGTTCTGAGAATTATGAGTAACTTCAAGATGTCTGGGGAGCAGTGTGCAGAAGGGCCTGTCTCACATGATGGAAGAACACTGGGCTGGACCATGGGCCGTGTGTGTCATACATGTCCCGGGAAGCCGTCTGGATTTTATAGCTGATGTAGAGTCATGAAATGGCACCCCACTCCAGTACTCTTGCCTGGAAAATCCTATGGAGGGAGGAGCCTGGAAGGCTGCAGTCCATGGGGTCTCAAAGAGTTGAACATGACTGAGTGACTTCACTTTCCCTTTTCACTTTCATGCACTGGAGAAGGAAATGGCAACCCACTCCAGTGTTCTTGCCTGGAGAATCCCAGGGATGGGGGAGCCTAATGGGCTGCTGTCTATGGGGTCACACAGAGCTGGACACGACTGAAGTGACTTAGCAGCAGCAGCAGCAGAGTCTTGAAAGGTCATAGAGCAGAAGAAAGCTGGTCAGATTCATGGGATGCTGATGAACTGGGGTTGGGAGGGTAACCAGGTTTACGGGTAGTTCAGACACATAGCTCCTCCCAAGGTATTAGTCCCTGTTATAATGAAGAATAATATCAAATGGCCACACAGTGAAGCTTCTTTGTGTGAACATGTCTGAGTGAAGAGGTGGGCAGGGGTAGGAAGGCAGTCAATGAAAAGTTCTAATTCTGGATTATTTGAAAAACTAAGCTTGTTTTTGATTATTTTTAGATTTAAAGTTCAAACTGCACTTTAAAAAAATTAGCCAAGGGAGTCCTTTTTAAGAAATGCCTTTTTAGAAATCATTAGAAGAAATATTTGAGGGTCTGATACATAGTATTAATAGTTGCTCTTTGTGACTCTTAAGAAGGCTGACTTCTACTTACAGTATTCTTGTACTAGTGGTATGGAACTGGAGTCTTCTAATTGTTTGAAAAAATCACTCTCCCAAGTCAATATTTCCTTTAAAACTTTAAAGTTTTTTACACTGTTCAAATTTGTTAGGAAGGTCTGCTTGCAAAGAGAGCGAAAAACAAATCTCAAGAACAACGCCCTCTTCTAAGCCTTTTTCTCATCTGCTGGGCCCTCAATTCCCTTTGTGGGTGTCTTTACAGAACAAGTGGGATAGATTGTTTTCCTTCAGCTCCCCTCCCCTACCCCCAACATAGCTACATAAAGTAAAAGAGACAAACCTTTCAAGGAGAATAAAGTTAATAAAGTCAGTACACTGAACCCAAAGACCTGAGCCATGAGAAAAACAGCCAGCTGTATTTCAGTAATTCTATCAAGAATTGACTACCTGCTACAGCACATTGAGAGATCGGGATTATTGATCACTAAGATTACCTTGTTGAAGCATGTCCCCCTCCCCACCCCCCTTCAGAGAGGTGCAATAGAGTTGCTACAAATAACACTAAGTAAGGTCTACTCCGTTATTTAGTTGTCACTCTTAATGTAAAACAGAGCAGTTATTTTTTAATTTAAAAATCAATGAACATCTCAAAGGCAGCCTAGTTGCTTTAGCCTAAATGAGTCATTTGTCTTTGCAAAGCAGAACACACGGATTATTATTCAAGGTGTTAGCCGGCAATTTTGGGGTTTTGTTTGTTTTTCTGCTGTGGTGTTTTGAAAAATGACCATACACTGTCCTATGAACAGACTCAAAATTGTTCAAAAATGTTAAGCTCTTTTTGTAAGGAAATTGCCAATCAGCTCTATCAGTCTATCTGTTTCAGTTAGAGCCTTGGCTTGGGTGGAAAAGCGAGGAGAAAAGTCAGAACCTGATCACTTTGCGACTAATGACACCTTAAAATATTAGGTGTAGACACACATGTATCTTTAAGTGGAAAGGATAAAGAAATAACGCTTTTCTGTGATGGATTAAATAAGCAAAGTCCACTGAGTTATGATTTGAAACATCATTTCCCATTGTACTCATGCTGAAAATTTTCCTGTTAAATATCCAAAAGCAGAGCTCACAAAAAAATCTTTTCATTTTGTTTTGCTTTTGAAACAGACTTCACTTGGTTTATCTCATCATTTCTCTCTTTTTTAAAAATCTTTTTAAAACTTTATTTTGTACCGGAGTATAGCCAATTAACACTGTTGTGATAGTTTCAGGGGCACAGTGAAGGGACTCAGGGATACATGTACATGAATTCATTCTCCCCCAAACTCCCCTCCCATCCAGGCTGCCACATAACATTGAGCAGAGGTCCCTGTGCTGTACAGCAGGTCCTTGTTGGTTATTCATTTTAAATCTAGCAGATTGCTATCATCCTTTTAAGTGAGGTGGTGGGAGGAAATGGGGCATTTTATCCACAGGGAAAAAAAGTAAAACAAACAAACAAACACAAAGCAGAAACAAAAAATCTTAGGGAGGACCTGAGAACCTGGCTTTTGACAAGGGCTGAAACAGGCAGTGTCAAACACAATAATATTAAAAGGAAAGACAATAACAACTTGTCCCTTTGCGGTACATGCATTTACAAATAGAGCTTTTCAGAGAATTAGGCCTCCTGAAAGCTGCCCCCTGGATAAAATGTGTTCCCGAGCAGCCTCAGACAAGCTGCAGAGAGAGACAAACAGATGTGACTATGGGCCCTGGCATTTGGCAAGAACACTCACTGTCAGTTAGAAAAATATAAGGCTGGACAGGGCATCAGCTGCACAGAGATGAAGCGGGTCTGTGGTGTCACTGGAGGAGCAAGCAGTGCAAACCCAGCCCTGTGTGAACCCCCTGCTAGATCCAAATTACCCTCCATTCCCCTTTATTTGGTGTCAGTATGTCTCAGCGTATTAACTGAACAAGTAAACATCAGTATCTAGCTCTTTCCCTTCTGTGCCAATATGCACAATGTCAAGTACTGTTGAACATAAATTTATTTCGTAACTTCTAGGATCACATTACATCCCTGTTCTTCATGGTTTAATTTCAAAGCCTCATCTTGCGCATGAAAACCCTTTGCATTCGGTATGTCCTTCACACCCTGATCGGTTTTGGCTCTGGCACCTTCTCTCTCATTTCTTTGGTCATGTGACACCCTAGCCCATCTCAAGCCCATTTCCCTTCCCTTTGGAACGATCCTGACTTCAGCGAGGGGGATGTTAAGTTACAATTCAGTGCACCGAATGCAATGCTTGTGTCCTGGGAATCGAACCCTTGCTTAATTCTGGACACACCCTGCATTATTATAAACCTTCTGATATTTTAGGTCATTGCCCAGACTGCCCCAGATGCTAAACTGGATCTAGTCACCAGGTCCCTCTCTAACACTGTGGGCTGACGTTCTTCAAGCATCAGCTACTCCTGGTCCCCATGCCTGCTACCCCACTACCTACCTGCTTGGGAGGCTCTTTACTCTGCATCCATCAACCTCAGGTTACCTGTGGTCAAAGGCTCCAGCCCTTGGATACAGTGACCTGCCTGCCAGTGTGCAGTTCCCAACAGCTTCTGAAGAATCTGTGCTATCTGTGCCTCTTCCATCTCTTCTGAGAGGTCAAGTCCACACCTACTTCTGCCCAATCTGCTTTATTCTGCTATACCCAGGTAACTGGCGGCTGCTGCCGGCACTGTTTCCTATGTGTTTCCTCCGTGCCAGGTTATAGGCCAATAAAGGCTTCCCCTCTGAAGCTCCTTGAGGGATGGAAGCTGTGTGTCAGGGGTTTCCAGGGAACTCAGGGACCAATGTCACTGCCTTGCCAGCTAAGGACTCTCCAGGGTCCTCAGAGGAGAGCAAGTATGGATGAACTGTAGTGAATGGGGGATGGGGGGAAGAGAAGGGGAGGTGGGGACATGGAGGAGATAGTGGGAGCCTTCAGGGCTTCCCTGGCGGCTCAGATGGTAAAGAAGCTGCCTGCACCGCAGGAGACCGGGGTTTGATCCCTGGGTTGAGAAGATCCCCTGGAGAAGAGAATGGAAACCCACTCCAGTATTCTTGCTTGGAGAATTCCATGAACAGGGGAGCCTGGAAGGCCACAGGGGTCACAAAGAGTCGGACATGACTGAACGACTTTCACTGTTCAGGTGGGCCAGGAGCCGCATGAAACCAAATGCAAAATGTGGGTACTTTTTTAGTAAGAGGATCCATGGTTCCTAACTGATTCTGAACTATTAATGGAGACATTAATACCAAACACCATAGACTGATACCAAACTAGTATTCATCATCTAAAATAGAAAATACCTATCTTAAAATTTCTGTGGAATGTTTAAAATATTCTAAACACATAGGCCACCTTTTCTACTTACAGTATCACAAAGAATAGAATTAATAATGTAACTAAAAGAAAAAAAAAGCTTTATCCAAATTTCTATGGATATGTTCTATCTGAAAAGCAACCCCCTTCATTCTCCAACTTCTCATCCTGTTTTATTTTTCTTCATGGTGTGTGTGTGTGTGTGTGTGTTAGTCACTCAGTCATGTCCGACTCTTTGTGACCCCATGGATTGTGTAGCCCATCAGGCTCCACTGTTCATGGAATGCTCCAGACAATAATACTGGAATGCGTTGCCATTTCCTTCTCCATCTTCATGGTAACTAAATTAATATCTCCAAGCCAATGACCATGCAAAAGTGTTTGCTGAAAAGTATGGAAACCATGCAACAAATACTGGTGACGATTATCTCCCATTGGCTGGAAACTGTCTTCTCTATGCCTGTCGTTTATGTTGGACTTTATTTTTACAATGAGCATGGAACAAAAAACTACAGATTATAATGAGATGAATCAGAAAACAGCAAACAACAGGGTTAATCCATGCAGGTGGTTTTGGCAGCTGGAGGTATTTCTTTGCCAAAGGCAGGTGGAACTTTTCCCACTGTGGAAGCTGAAGTATTAGATGAAGCTTTGGTTCTGTTGGCCTGATCTGCTTGAGTCCTCAACTAACCCTAACGTCTGACACCACCATTTCTGTTTTCCCAACTAGTTCTCTCGAAGAGCCAACTTATTACCATATCTTGTCAAGGTCTGAGAAGGACTTTTCCTAACCTCTGGCATGTTACTTAAGCTCCCTTGGCCGCAATTTCCTTACCTTCAAGAGCTGTGATTAGATTATTTACCTCAAAGGTTTCTTGAAGATTTTATTTAAAGATTGTGTAAAAACACTTGGTACAAAGCCTGCCCACAGTAAGCAACTGAAAACTGTCAGCTGTTCAATTTACTATTATTATCATCTCCGCTTAACAGATAAAAGGCCCAGGGCACAGAGAAGTAAAGTAATTTACCCAGGATCTCACAGCACAGGGGGCATGATGGTAGGTCGCTAGGAGAATGCCTGGTGTAGAGTGTCAGGAAACAGACACGAAATACACACGCGGCAGTACAAGCTCCTTTCATCTCAACACTGTCAATGTGATAAAGATAATATCAATATAATAAGGGTATAAATCAAGGTCATTTCTAAATAACAAGTAGGAATTTTCTGGGTAGTTAATAGGAAAGCTAAATTTTTCCTTAGAGTGATTCTGCTGGCTTTAAAGGTGTCACAGCATGTAAGAATAAAGCGCTCATTTTCATTTCAAAAACTCATTAAAAACCTCTGAGCCTCTTGTGACTTAGAAGCCCACTGACTTTCTCAGGTCAGCCCACATCCACGGACTTTCTCTTGGCCATCTCGGTACTTCCCACTTCAAAGATGACTCGCTTCTCCACTGTGTGTTCCGTGCTTTAGCTAACGCCTTGAGGGTCTGTGATTCCGGTGATATCACTTCTATATCCCTAAACAGCTCATTTAAATGCTTCTTCTTATTATTCTTTTTTTACCTCTTCATTATTCTAAACAAATGGTACCTGAAAGGTGGCGGGGGTGATTTTATGCAATTCAGGTAGATATTAGAATGTTCTGAGTGTATGTGAGTGAGGACATTCTCACATTGGGAGGAAAGTCAATCTTTTCAGAGAACAAATTATTCAGGAAGGTTTCTAAATTTCTATTTGGGAGAACTGCTGCCACATCTTAGCTTCCCTGGCACTGCCATCATCCGTCCCATATTTGTTTAATTTCTTCAGATTTTAAGAAGTGCCAGTCACCAGGTCTGTGTATATGAGCTAACACATGAGACAATGGGTTCTACCCACTTGAACAAGTTTCCTTTTCATGGTTCCTAATTCCACCATCTCTGAGAGCCTACCCTTTCTCCCTTCAAAGTTCTCCCTGCATTTAAATCTAAATGTTTTTTCTCTTCTTCAAACTTTCCTAAGCTCATTATTTTTCCAAGTGCTTTTTATTTATATCTTTTTTACCCATCTGTGTGTGTCTCTGTCATTACACGTATCCTATGGTATGGCCTCAAGCTTTCAGATTAGAGCAGATGTCAGTTAAATATACAACTGGAAACTGGAGGCCAAGCGCCATGTCTAATTTGCAGAACCTAGCTTTGCCTCTGTCATCTCTGAGAAACAGGACAAATGTTTACTGGACTAAAACAAATCAAACTATGGTAACAACTGTTGCCTCAACATTTCATTTGGCAATCAATCATGCATTTCTTTTAGGATAACACTTTCTTGAACTGTTATTTAAATTCACTCAAAAACACTCATTTAACAATTAACAAAACTTGAGTGTGAATCATGTTAATTCACAACACTAAACGAAACACAAAGAATAAGACAACTCCTACATAGAGGGGCTCATAGCCTAATGTAGGAGACACACATGAATCAGAAAGTACTATACGATGTAATAAACCCACATAGCTATAGTAGCAGGCCACCGCTTTGGGGAAATTGCGGAAAATTTATTTCACCTGAGTTCAAATTTTGATATTGTCTCTTCAAGCAGAATCTATGATATTTGAGGCACCTTGGAATATTCTTTTATTCCTCACACCACAGTGAAAGTTGCTCAGTCGTGTCCAACTCTTTGTGACCCCATGGACTATACAGTCCATGGAATTCTTCAGGCCAGAATACTTGAGTGGGTAGCTATTCCCTTCTGCAGGGTATCTTCCCAACCCAGGGATCAAACCCAGGTCTCCCGCATTGTAGGTGGATTCTTTACCAGCTGATCCACAACGGAAGCCCAAGAATACAGGAGTGGGTTGCCTATTCCTTCTCCAGCAGATCTTCTCAATCCAGGAATAGAATCGGGATCTCCTGCATTGCAGGCAGATTCTTTACCAACTGAGTTATCAGGGAAGCTATCTATGAGATAGTAGGCCCTTAGTAAACTGATACTGATTTGATTTACTTGATTCCTAGCTATAACTATGTATTTCTGGAATCTGATTGCAATTGCACTGATATTTAGTATAGAGTCAACAATAAGATTACTCTAATTCCCTCAAAAAATGATCAAGCTAGTATTGACACTCAAGAGAGAGAGACTTACTCAAAATAAATGATTCTTTTAGATGTCTCCATTAAATGCAATGAGATATGGGTCTACTCTTGATAGCATCTTGCATCTGACATAAAGGACCCATCAGATCAGACTATAGATGCAGATAGAATCCCACATTCCCTCTCTGATCAGACACTATGAAATGCTTCCCAGGATGGTATTTGATAGTTGCCATTTTTAGTGATTAATACTGAGTATTCATAACATTCTTAACTTTTAAAAGTGAAGTCCACACACTTTTCATTTTCAGATCTACTTCATCCAATACCATATATATTTGAATTTGTTTACTGAACTGACTTTTTACCTATTGTCCTATTTGATGATTTCTGACTCTAAATGGAGCTTTTAGTTCAGTAGCATTCTGGAACGTAAGTGCTGAGTTTCTTTCTTTTACTAGCTTTAGGGAATAATGGAGTGAAAAGGGCAGGACAGAGAATATATTTTATTATCTTAAAAATTATTTTGAACACATGTTGGGTTCTTAAGTCTTATAGAATTTATTATCTAAATTACCAGGAACATCCAAGCTTATTGACTGTTTCAGTTATATATGGGGTGCTATGCCAAATATTTTCACATACTTTATCTTGTTTAATCGTCACATAAACCTGATATAGGTCTGAAGAACCTGAGATCCACAGAAACGTTATTTATCAAAGATCACGTAAATGAAAAGTAAAGCCCTCATATTTGAACTAAGAAATGCTTGCCTCAAAAGAATTACTTTTTTCCCTATACCATAGTATCTCATTCAACTTAGTTTATTATACTCCATTTAATAAGCATCTACTGAAAATGTAATGCATGTCATGCCCTATGCCATAAAACAGGACTGAGAAATAAAAAAGATATGGCTTTCATTTGCTACGGGTTAAAGTCTACTGATCATGTGGGAAAATGATTTCCCCTCAATATTCAAAGAGAATTCCAAACCAGCATGTAAGGCCTTCCAGGCCCCCTGCTGGGAGAAGACATCTGAAGAGGCACAGATGCCTTGAGATGCACACACGAGATCCTGTATCTGGGGCTCTGTAAGCAATTCAACATGGCAGGAGCTGGGCCATAGGAAGGAGAGGGAGGAGGGGCTGTCTCCTCGTAGCAGCGAGTGTTGATAAATCCAACCAATCTGTCCAATCACAATTATTTTAAATTCTCTAGAGAAAAAAAAATGGAGCTGCCTGTTTGACTGAATTAATCAGTTTATCAACTAAATTGATGATTAAATTCAGTGGGAAAGTGCCTGATCATAATTTTTTTATAGATATAATTCTGGATTTCATTGCAGCTGTAGTCAGAAAGTTACTGCTCTAATGAAGAGATGGAATCAAATGTAGATCCCTTTCCAAGGCAGCTCCTGAAGCTGAGAGGTTTTGGTCGTTCAGTAGAGTCTACAATTCACTGGCATGACTGAGCTGGCTGATACAGACTTAAGACTGAGTGCAGCTTAGATTTTGTGAAGGCTCCATGACTTTGCTTGGTGAGAGGGGACTTAAGTAATGTCATAATTCTATATGCTGTAATGTACATTGGCCGAGCACGAATATGGAAAAGCCAAGGAAAATATGGTTGTCTCTTTTACCTCCAAATTGAGGAGGAGGTAATAAAGACTGAATTTTTAAATAATGGGTCAGAATGTCTCATACTTCTGAAAGATGTACTACTTTGGAATATGTCAGACAACATTACCATTTGGGCTTCCCAGGTGGCTCAGTGGGTAAAGAATCCACCTGCAATGTAGGAGATGTAGGAGATGTGGGTTCTATCTCTGGGTCCAAAAGATCTCCTGGAGGGGGCATGGCCACCCACCTCAATATTCTTGCCTGGAGAATCACATGGACAGAGGAACCTGGCAGGCTACAGTCCACAGGGTCACAAAGAGTCATACATGACTGGAGCGACTGAACATTACCATTTAATATAACTTACTTGATTTTAGGTTAAATTATTGCCTACTGACAGAATGCAGTTGAGAGTCTATGACCCATGTGAAATGCCACCTCCATTTTATGCAGTCTTTTCTAATTGCCGCTGCCAGAATAATCTCCCACTGCTCAGAGAAAACAATGTTTCCTACCTTAAACTACAGCTATGTATATGTACATGAGCTAATACTCTAGCCAGACTGTTTAGTCCTTGAAGGCGGTGGCGTCCACATCTGACTTATTAAGTAAAATCCCTTTGGTTCTTGCAAGCCTTATACTTTGGGCATTTATTAAACAGTTATTGAATGAAATTTACCAAGGCATGCCAGAGTTTTTGGAGTAACTCGTTGTTATGATAATCAATATTCTAAAATAAAGAAACGTTTACTTATGGAAATAGAAAACTAGAAAACTTACTTGGTCCATATCTTGGGCTCTGGGATATAAATGTCTGCAAAATCAAGCTTGTACACAGAAACCAGCTTTTATAGTACACACAGGCACCTTGTGGTAAAGTGTTTTACCTTTCTACATAATTTTGCATTTCACTAAGTGTAACTTTGTGAAAAGAACGCTTTCAGTTACTCCTCTTCCATGATAGTTTCTGGCAGATGAATGAACATCCTGAACATAAATTTCTGCAGCTACTGCTGCTACTCTTTAGTCGCTAAGTTGTGTTAGATTCTTTTGCTACCCCATGGACTGCAGCCCACTAGGCCCCTCTGTCCGTGAGATTTTCCAGGCAACAATACTGGAGTGAGTTGCCATTTCCTTCTCCAGGGGATCTTCCTCACACAGGGATCGAACCTGCATCTCCTGCATTGGCAGGAGACTTCTTTACCACTTAGCTACCTGACTTGTTCGCACATGTTTACTAGACTGTGAAATATACTGTCAGAGCTAGGCAAGCTACTAGGGACGCTTGTGATGACTATGGGAACACTAATGCTCAATACTCAGGAGGGAGGGTACTTCAGGATTCTCCCAGTTCAATTCAATTGAAATATTCGCAAACTTGGAATGCATCAGTCTACACCAAGGGTTAGCTTTGCATCAAGATCTTTGAACCAAACATCTTATGAAATTTTGGTAAATCAGGTTTATTGCCTCTGTATCTGGGAGGACCCTCGCCTCTAAGTGTCCATGAAGAAATAGTCAACAGAAATTAATGGCAACTAAAAATCCTTTCCTCTTCTGATTTACACAATCAATTTCTTTGGAAAACCATGGAAGCCCTGACAATTTTTTAATTTTCAGAAAACAAATGCCAAATGATCAAACAAAAGTCACATTAGCTGTCATCAGTCAAAATGTCACTTTTTCTCTAAATAATATATCAGTAGTCTAAATAATGCTAAAAAATTACTATTTCAGAAGACAGTGGTTTTTCTTAAAAACAAGATACTAGATTTGAGAAAATGGTCAAGTTAATTTTTATATGCCTTGGAGTATGTCAAGGCTGTATATTGTCACCCTGCTTATTTAACTTCTATGCAGAGTACATCATGAGAAACGCTCGACTGGAAGAAACACAAGCTGGAATCAAGATTGCCAGGAGAAATATCAATCACCTCAGATATGCAGATGACACCACCCTTATGGCAGAAAGTAAAGAGGAGCTAAAAAGCCTCTTGATGAAAGTGAAAGAGGAGAGTGAAAAAGTTGGCTTAAAGCTCAACATTCAGAAAACGAAGATCATGGCATCTGGTCCCATCACTTCATGGGAAATAGATGGGGAAACAGTGGAAACAGTGTCAGACTTGATTTTGTTGGGCTCCAAAATCACTGCAGATGGTGACTACAGCCATGAAATTAAAAGACGCTTACTCCTTGGAAGAAAAGTTATGACCAACCTAGATAGCATATTCAAAAGCAGAGACATTACTTTGCCGACTAAGGTCCATCTAGTCAAGGCTATGGTTTTTCCAGTAGTCATGTATGGATGTGAGGGTTGGACTGTGAAGAAAGCCAAAGAATTGATGCTTTTGAACTGTGGTGTTGGAGAGGACTCTTGAGAGTCCCTTGGACTGCAAGGAGATCCAACCAGTCCATTCTGAAGGAGATCAGCCCTGGGATTTCTTTGGAAGGAATGATGCTAAAGCTGAAACTCCAGTACTTTGGCCACCTCATGCAAAGAGTTGACTCATTGGAAAAGACTCTGATGCTGGGAGGGATTGGGGGCAGGAGGAGAAGGGGACAACAGAGGATGAGATGGCTGGATGGCATCATGGACTCGATGGATGTGAGTCTGAGTGAACTCCGGGAGTTGGTCATGGTCAG
This sequence comes from Ovis canadensis, assembly GCF_042477335.2. NCBI lineage: Eukaryota > Metazoa > Chordata > Mammalia > Artiodactyla > Bovidae > Ovis > Ovis canadensis. The sequence goes on from NC_091256.1 coordinate 31,460,605, forward strand.
GGAGGCCTGGTGTGCTGCGATTCATGGGTTCGCAAAGAGTCGGACACGACTGAGCGACTGAACTGAACTGAACTGAGAAGACTTGCGGGAAAAACAATGAAGGCTGTTGTATAAATTATCTACAATTTGACCTGGGAAAGTTATTTAACTCCTCTGTTTTCTCATATGCAAAACGGGGATAATAAGAATCTCTATCTCACAGGGTAACTATGGAAATTAAATGAGTTAAAATAAAATACAGTTTGTACTCAGTATCTACAAATTATGTACCTGTGGTTATTATATAAAAATATTAACATAAAGGTAATTATTAGAAAAAATAAACCTTCTTAGAAATCAAACAGTATATTGGAGTGACAGTAAGAGTGAGAGAAAAAAGGAAATGAAAACATAGGGCAAGGAAGATAGTTCTGCTGATCTTAAAAATAGAAAAACAAAGCCAAAGGAAAGATAAACCATTAAAAAAAAAAAAAAAAGGCAATAGCCACCTGTATGAGGAGGTAGGAATACGTGGTGAAAACTGAGGAAAAGTCAGACTTCTTTGAAAGAAATTTCCTGATGAGATTTGATTGTGGAAGCTGTAACAATTTTTCTATTATTATAAAACAAAAATAATTTTCAAAAACAGTCTCTAAAACTAACTATGGATTAGTATATCTATCCTTGGAAACTATTTCAAGTGACTTTAAAATACATGAATTTGTGCATTTGTAGTGAAATATAATAGTAGGTACAAAAAGAATACAAAAAATAAAACACCTAAACTATTTTCAGTAATAATTTTATTAGTGGTCATGATAGTATGGTGATTCTGAGACTATTATGCATGTATGGTATGATCAATAAAATGAACAATTATTATGGTGTCACTAGAGGTAATATTTTTATTGTTGAAAAAGGACATTAAAATCAATGACAGAAAATTTTACAATGAAGTCTTGCATTTGAACTGGAACTACTAGGATAAGCCAACAGGTTAAAAATTTTTAAGTCATTTCATGATAAATGTCTAGAAATAATGACACCCCTCATATGCAGACTGTGGTTTCTAAAACTATTTCCCAGTAAATGAATCAGTAATTCTTAAAGAAATGATTGATTCTTGGTCTAGGCTGGAAAAGGTCCAAGAAAGCCTAGAAAAGATAAACATACCAGACAGCAAAGAAGAAAGCAAAATCTCCTGGCAAGGAAAGACTCAGGAACCCATTTAAATAACCTCCCACCGCCCAAAGATGGGCCAATTTAATATCAATTAGGACGATAACAAATGGAGTTAAACGTATTTAAACATGAAATCTGTTTAAATCAATGAGTTAAAGAAACAGAATAAAATTTCACCAGTCACCTCTAGAAAGTGTAAGAAATCAATTAATTTTTAAAACTGATAACTAAAGGGAAAGGAGCAAGTATTCATCTTGCTTTTCCTATGTGATCTGTACCTCAGAGTAATCAAGTATTGGAAGGGGCTAAGTTTGAAACAGAAGTAATCCAATTAATGAACCAAAGTGTGAGGACAGAATTAACACATCACCATACCATGACCCTTAGTGAATGAATTTGGGCGATGATCTTTATGACTAATAAATCACAGAGAGAGAGAGATGCATAGAGAGGGAAGTCTAGGCCACCATCCCTCGAAGTTATGCCAAAACAAAACAGCAAAACTGAACCTGAATCAAATCGATTCTCTAGCTCGAAATACCCACAGCAGAAAACGCAAGGGACAGAGGAAGAGGTTAAATGACACCATGTGGATAAAATCAGCAACATTCCTCAGATGTGGGAAACTTTATAGGACAAACAAGCTGACTTCTTCAAACAAAAAAATTCAAGGAAAAAACGAAAGGGGAGGAGGGCTTATAAATCAATGGGAAGTTATATATTATATATATTTTAACAGATCTCATCTGGATCCCAATTCAAACAATGTGTAAGACAAGAGATTATAAAATAAGTGGAGCTATCTGCATATCAGCTATAATTAAACACACATAAACATATATATTCTTATATATTAAAGAATTATTGCTTTTTTTAATAGATGCAATAATGGTACAATGGGATTTCTTTGAGACTGTTATGTTTTAGAGAAATATAATGACATATTTCAGTTGAAATAAGATAAAGATGAAACAAGGCTGGCCACATGTAATTACCTAAGCCAGTTGATACATTACCTAAGCCAGTTTATATTTTCCTCTGTATTTCTGCTTATGATGACATTTTCCATAGTAAAATATTGTCAAAAACTGCTTTTGCCATCTTGATATTGCAAGTGCAAAGGCATCTTTTCAACTCTTAAGACTGCAAGTATGAAGTCATCATAGGTTTTTCACATATTAGTGAGACTCCTCATGATTTTTAAGTGATCAAATCTGAAATTAAATAAAATTATCCATGAAGTCCATGTTATCTAGTCTGTACACACCCAGGACTATAACTTGATATAAAAGGATTATAGAAATCCCTCTCTGAGGTTTATTGTCCTTAGAAAGGATAATGCATAGTTTTTATTCCATCTTTCTAATTAGTAATTTAAGCATATGTTCAGCATTTAACTCTAAATGTTTGCCTTTTCCCCAAGCTCGAAGACAGCTGTCCAAGATTTGAATGCCAGAAAACATTTAAATATCAACATCTGTTGAATTATGTTAATTTAGTGTAATATAATTGGGCATGAGTTGGAATTGATCAGAAGTATATGAAATAAACAAAAGGTAAATTCCCCACAAATATCTTAGTATACAAACAAATCACTCTGGAGTGATGGAAAAATATTTCTAAAGAGTAAGGGCAAGGATAACACCACTGATTATGAAGAAATTGAGTCTTTTAAAAACATAGTTCCAATTCTATGGGACATTTTATGATACTTGAATTTATTTTTAAATTGGCTTAGAAGTGAAAGGTCGTTACTATTAGCTAAAAAGTGATAGTTAATAGTTTAATATATGAACCTGTTCATAAATTATTAGGTGAAACATTAAAACATTCTAATTACTTACATTTGCATTAAATTTTTTAGATTGCGGATGATTCCTGTTATACTATGAAGAGTTACATATCTCAGAAATAAGAGTGGATATAATTTCTGTTCTATGGACATAAAATAGTATTTTACATTGAAAGTGTTTTCTATGTGGCAGATGGATTTACTAGGTTTATTCTGGAGATTGGAAGGTACAAATTATCAAGTAGATGCTTTGCTTACTATACTGCTGGTTTAAAACATTAATTTTGATATCAATTCTTTTATGAATCAGTTCCCTAACTGATCCTTTTATATCAAGACTGTGCCTGCTGTCCTGGGAAGTATTCCGGCACATATATGCACCGTATGAACAGACCCGCGAATGTCCCTGTAATGAAATTCTAACGCAGGCCGCAGGAGTGCTACAAGCTGTTGCGATGTGGCCCTGCACGTGTGCAAACACCACTTCCTGGGGGAACCATCTCTGGGAGTTAAAGGTTAGCTCGGTGTCCATGCCCATTTAATCACAGGACCAATTTGGAGAGTGCCAACCGCGAAACAGACACTGGTCTTTAAGGAAGTGGACTTCAGATGACAAATTTATTTCAGCTACAGGTCACTGCAACAGCTTTCATATGCTAACTGTTCTTCATCACTAGTGACCACGGCCAAATTCAACTGCTGATCCCGAGGTGAGAGGCTGGGTATACTTTTAGTCATTTGAAAATATCTAGCTTATCTATCAGATTCCAAGAAAACAGGGAAGTAAAAATGAATGTTTCCCCAGAGTACTTGATTGCTTTTTTATTTACCATGCCCTGAACGTATTACATATTCCAAATGGCAACCCCCTTTTTCTTTTCTGTGTGGGTTATTCACATTAAATTTAAAAGCAATTGCTCAAAATTCTAATTGCTGATAATTTTCTTTAGGTGTAATCACAATTTAAAACAACTCTCTATAATCATTAGTTTAAAATTTTGGCTAGGTAGCTTAGAATTTTAGGATGCCAAAAGGACACAAGGCAGAACTGACGTTCTGAGAATATCGCCTTTTTAAAATAAATAATTTGGACATATAAAGAAAAACAGATTAATTAAATTCTTTAGAAAGAATTCATGCTGCATATGTGGGATGTTTCCAATTATTCTACTTTAAATACTTCCTCTACCTAGAACCTATCGAATTTTTTAAAAAATTAGAACACATTTGCTATTACATGTATTTCAATTAAATAAATATGGAATGCATAGATTCAAATTAAAGTGACTATATGAATACTTCCTAATTGTTCATTCACACATACTGATGAATGAATTAAAATAATCTGAAAGATAGTTTTCTATCTGGAGGATTGAGTAAACTGTTTTAGAACTATAAAATCTAATGCTAATTTTAGGTTTGGAAAAAAAATAATAAAGGATTATAATTTCTTAAAATTATCATTTAAAAGCAGTTTCAAGCCATTATTTTGGAATGTAAATATTAAGTACACAAAATGTTGACTGATATAACTTGCTTTAAAATATGGTGTTAATCATTAGTTTTATATGCAAAAGAGAATTTGTTTTAAATTAAATCTCTCCTACCATAGCCTGGTAATTCTCATTTTAAATAATTAAAACAAAGCATCACTTAGTTTGCTGATACACTTGATTTTGTTGATACATTTCTGTGAAAAGCAACACTAACCAAATATAGTCCATGTCATTAACCAGTACTCTAATGAACAGTTATCCCAATTTATTAACAGCTGCTCAAGAATGTAGTAATTAATAGTTTCATTTATTTTTGGCAAACCTGCAAAATGACAAATAGTTTTGTATCTGTTGCAAATTAGTTCTCCTTCCCAAATAACAGATGACACTATGGGGAAGGCTGAGTAAACTGAATCCTTGAACATCTTTGGATCTTTAGAAGATCAAATAAAAAACAGCTGTAATCCTATTTGTTCCATTTGCAACAAAACACAGTGACTTGTATCATGACGTGAACATAAATATGCTCTGTATTAATGTAAATAGGAATGTTTTTTCTAATTTGATGGAAGAAGGTTGACATGAATGTGTGTGTGTGTGTCTGTGGCTGTGATGGGATTTTTGATCCTCTGATTAAATCTATTGCCATTTTTCATTTTAGAAGACTCTTTTTACTACTAATTGGGTAAGAAGGTGACAGCAAAAAAAAAATTCATTTTCCCCTCCTCATTACTAATTGATAACACAAAAAGTTAAGAGTACACAGCATCCAGGGAATTTCATGTCCTTTAACACTAGTTCAGTACAGTTCAGTCGCTCAGCTGTGTCCTACTCTTTGCGATCCTGTGGACTACAGCACACCAGGCTTCCCTGCCCATCACCAACTCCGAAAGCTTGCTCAAACTCATGTCAATTGAATCGGTGATACCATCCAACCATCTCCTATTGTCCCCTTCTCCTCCTGCCTTCAATCTTTCCTAGCATCAAGGTCTTTTCCAATGCGTCAGTTCTTCACATCAGGTGGCCAAAGTATCAGAGATCCAGCTTCAGCATCAGTCCTTCCAATGAATATTTAGGACTGATTTCCTTTAGGATTGAATCGTTTGATTTCCTTGCTGTCCAAGGGACTCTAAAGAGTCTTCTCCAACACCATAGTTTTAAAGCATCAATTCTTTGGCACTCAGCTTTCTTTATAGTCCAACTCTCATATCCATACATGACTGCTGGAAAAACCATAGCTTTGACTAGATGGACCTTTGTTGGCAAAGTACTGTCTCTGCTTTTTAATATGCTGTCTAGGTTTGTCATAGCTTTTCTTCTAAGGAGCAAGCGTCTTTTAATTTCATGGCTGCAGTCACCATCTGCAGTGATTCTGGAGCCCCTAAAAATAAAGTCTCTCACTCTTTCCATTGTTTCTCCGTCTATTTGCCATGAAGTGATGGGACTGGATGCCTTGATCTTAGTTTTTTGAATGTTGAGTTTTAAGCCAACTTTTTCACTCTACTCTTTCACTTTCATCAAGAGGCTCTTTAGTTCTTTGCTTTCTGCCATAAGGGTGGTATCTCTGGATATCTGAGGTTATTGATAATTCTCCCGGCAATTTTGATTCCAGCTTGTCCTTCATCCAGCTCAGCATTTCACATGATGTACTCTGCATATAAGTTAAATAAGCAAGGTGACAATATACAGCCTTGATGTATTCTTTTCCCAATTTGGAACCAGTCTGTTGTTCCATGTCCAGTTCTAACTGTTGCTTCTTGATCTGCACACAGATTTCTCAGGAGGCAGGTCAGGTGTCTGGTATTCCCATCTCTTGAAGAATTTTCCACAGTTTGCTGTGATCTACACAGTCAAAGGCTTTGGCTTAGTCAATAAAGCAGAAGTAGATGTTTTTCTGGAACTATCTTGCTTTTTCTAGGATCCAATAGATGTAGGCAATTTGATCTCTCATTCCTCTGCCTTTTCTAAATCCAGCTTGAACACCTGGAAGTTTACGGTTCACATACTGTTGAAGCCTGGCTTGGAGAATTTTTTTTTTTTTTTTTTTTTTACTTTTCCATCTCCAGGCTTCACTTTTTTAAATTTTATTTTTACTTTATTTTACTTTACAATACTGTATTGGTTTTGCCACACATTGACATGAATCCACCACGGGTGTACATAAGTTCCCAAACATGAACCCCCCTTCCACCTCCCACCCCATATCATCTCTCTGGATCATACCCATGCACCAGCCCCAAGCATCCTGTATCCTGCATCAAACATAGACTGGCGATTCATTTCTTACGTGATATTATACATGTTTCAATGCCATTCTCCCAAATTACCCCACCCTCTCCCTCTCCCTCAGAGTCCAAAAGTCTGCTCTACACATCTGTGTCTCTTTTGCTGTCTCTCATACAGGGTCATCATTACCATCTTTCTAAATTCCATATATATGTGTTAGTATACTGTATTGGTGTTTTTCTTTCTGGCTTTCTTCACTCTGTATAATCGGCTCCAGTTTCATCCATCTCATCAGAACTGATTCAAATGTATTCTTTTTAAGGGCTGAGTAATACTCCATTGTGTATATGTACCACAGCTTTCTTATCCATTCATCTGCTGATGGACATCTAGGTTGTTTCCATGTCCTGGCTATTATAAACAGTGCTGCAATGAACACTGGGGTACCCGTGTCTCTTTCAATTCTGGTTTCCTTGCTGTGTATGCCCAGCAGTGGGATTGCTGGGTCATAAGGCAGATCTATTTCCAGTTTTTTAAGGCATCTCCACACTGTTCTCCATAGTGGCTGTACTAGTTTGCATTCCCACCAACAGTGGAAGAGGGTTCCCTTTTTTCCACACCCTCTCCAGCATTTATTGCTTGCAGACTTTTGGAGAATTTTGAGCATTACTTTGCTAGCATGTGAGATGAGTACAATTGTTTGAGCATTCTTTGGCACTGCCTTTCTTTGGGATTGGAATGACTTTTCCAGTCCTGTGGCCACTGCTGAGTTTTCCAAATTTGCTGGCATATTGAGTGCAGCACTTTCACAGCATCATCTTTCAGGATTTGAAATAGCTCAACTGGAATTCCATCACCTCCACTAGCTTTGTTCATAGTGGTGGTTCCTAAGGCCCACTTGACTTCGCATTCCAGGATGTCTGGCTCTAAGTGAGTGATCACACCATTGTGTTTATCTGGGTCATTAAGATCTTTTTTGTATTGTTCTTCTGTGTATTCTTGACACCTCTTCTTAATATCTTCAGCTTCTGTTAGGTCCATACAATTTTTGTCCTTTATTGTGCCCATCTTTGCATGAAATATTCCCTTGGTATCTCTAATTTTCTTAAAGAGATCCCTAGTTTTTCCCATTCTGTTGTTTTCCTCTGTTTCTTTGCACTGATTTAACACTAAGCAGATGACAAATATAATACTACTAATTATAAGTGAATTAAGTAAAAGTGAATTAACAAATAGAAGTGAACTACGTAAAAGTGAATTAACAAATAGAAGATTCTAAAAGATATTTAAAAATACAAGTCAAATTTAATAATATCAGCCATAAAAATATTTTTACTTTTGTGCATAAGTTAGCTTTTGTGCATCACAAGAATAAATGTAAATGGCAAAAATCATGTAAGTAAGGGAGCTGGACAAATTTATGAAAAAGGTTACCAGATCTAAAACCTTGACTGGACCTACTATCAGTCTTTGTGAATGGCTTCGTAGAATGATGGGCTTCCCTGGTGGCTCAGCTGGTAAAGAATCCGCCTGCAATGTGGGAGACCTGGGTTCAATCCCTAGGTCGGGAAGATCCCCTGGAGAAGGGAAAGGCTACCCACTCTAGTATTCTGGCCTGGAGAATTGCATGGACTGTATAGTCCATGTGGTCACAAAGAGTCAGACACGGCTGAGCGACTTTCACTTTCATAGAAAGATAACAACTAATCACTAACATAAAAATGGGTTAATGGGTTTAAAAAAGCACAATCTTTTCACGAATGGCACTTTCGTTAGTGTCAGCCATTGCTCTATGTATCTTTTACTGACTTTCAATTGGGAAGTCTATATTGAACTTTCTTATACTAATCAAAGGTTATGAGAATGAGAAACAATGTGGAATTATTTAATTGTTAATTCAAATGAGGTAAAAGGAGAGAAAAAGATCTAATTTTGAGAAGCATAAAATTTGAATACTGAAATTAAAAAAAAAGGGGGGGTTGAATATCAAGTCTGGAATTTAAGAGAAAGATACAGGTGAAAGAATAACTTTAGATGCTACTAGCAGTTTTATAAAACACTTAAGTGGGTACACGCTCAGTTGCTAAGTTGTATGCAACTCTTTGTGACCCCAATAACTTTAGCCTGCCAAGCTCCTCTGTCCATGGGCTGTCCCAGGCAAGAAAACTGGAGTGGGTTGTCATTTTCCTCTCCGGCGGATCTTCCTGACCCAGGAATCGAATCTGCGTCTCCTTCATTGGCAGGCATAGTCTTTATCACTGAGCTACCTACGAAGCCCATAAAATACTTAGGCGCATTGTTTAAATGTTTAGCTGAGTGTGTGTGTGTGTGTGTGTGTGTGTTCCACTTTGGCTAATAAGCAGCTGCATGCAATGATAACTCAAAAACCATGCCTGGTATTTATTAAATATCGACAGTGGCAGTGAATACATGATGGGTTTTAAAGTACAGTTGTATATGCTTTCATGCATTTATATGCTGAAAGAGTTCTGTTTCCCTGAGTTTTATGTTTTCAAAGGCTTAAAGGTATGAAAAAAACCAGAATGGCATGAACAAACTCCAGACATGCATTCAATAGTGTTGTTTAGTCACCACGTCGTGTCTGACTCTTTTGCAACCCCATGGATTGTAGCCCGCCAGGCTCCTCTGTCCTAGGCAAGAACACTAGAGTGCTTTGCTATTGCTTTCTCCAGGGAATCTTCCTGACCCAGGGACTGAACCCGCGTCTCCTGCATTGGCAGGTGGATTCTTTACCCCTGAGCCACCAGGGAAGCCACGCGTTCAATAGGAGAGTTAATACACAGTAAGACTAATATGAAATGTCATGGTAGGAAAATGAACAGTGAACACTGAAGAAATGGAAGAATGATTGGAAAATAAAACCCCGCAGATTAATCAAACAGAAACACTAGATGGGAATAACCAATGAAATGTAAACAGAAGAGGAATGTAAGACAGGAAAGATGTAACTTTAGGCACTGCAATGCAATCTATTGGGAGAACACATTTGCTGAACACATGAGGATACTGTCATGATGGAAAAAATTCACACTACTCAATATCTGACATACCTACACTATAATAAGGGCTCCCCACAGAGAGAAATGAAAACGAAGCAACAGACTAAAAGATGTCTAAGATCAGCACCACTGGAATCAATTAGATCAAATTATACCTCTGTCAGTAATCACTGTTTGTTTAAATTATGTAGCTCCTTTGCGGCTCAGTGGTAAAGAATCTACCTGCAGTATGGGAGACCGGGGTTCGATCCCTGGGTCAGGAAGATTCCCTGGAAAAGGGATGGAGACCCACTCCAGTTTTTTTGCCTGGAGAATCCCATGGACAGAGGAGCCTGGCATGCTACAATCCAGGGAGTCACAAAAGAGTTTTATTATATGAACCTATCTTTTTCCCTTTTTACTTTTATTTTAACCTTTCTTTTTTTTTTTGAACCTTTGTGAATCAGTCAAAACTTTGAATATAGGACCCATGAAGTATCACATCATAAAAGAATGGCAATGTTAATTACGTTTACAATAAGTATATGAACAAATAAAATGCATTAACATTTCATGAGTAAATCTCTGGATATGATGGAATGGCATGTGATGACAGGCACTGCTGATGGTGAACGAAGCTGTTGAGTCGACGTTTGCAAACGAGAAACGAGTAGGAAATTCAAAGGAGCAGTGCCCTCTGGGGAAGCAGAGGTATAGGAAACCTTGGAAAACAAAGTCCATCACTGATGAGAACTTCCTGAGATAATGGACTGAAACTATGAAAATGGGTTAGATGTTTAAAGGAGACTTTCAGGTTGTTCTCTTCTTGGTACTGTCGGACATAAAACAGTCTAAGGAGTTGGAAAAGAGACACTTCCCCAGCATCCATAATTGATTTAAAGAGCCTAGATGAAGGTGAAAGTGGATCTGGCAACAAATGGAGAAATGCCATAAACTGCAAACCCAGAAAACTGCCAAACTGTATTATAGTTGGTGGCACTGGGGTGGCACTGGTGAATATGTCGGTAAAACCCTTCTATGGCGTCTTGACCATTCCCCTGGGAGCTGAGGGTGAGATGGCTTACATTCCAGAGGTTAAAGCCACAAACACATAGCCTTTTGTACACTCAGAGCTTCAGTGAGGAATGCCCACCTCAAGCGTGTACTGTAGTCCTGCAGGTCAAAATCTCAGGTTTGAGTCATTAACAGCAGACCACTTGTGCATTTGTCTTTTCTTATGTGCCTGGTACGTTTCAGAAGTAAATGGTCCTAAGATTTATTGACTCAATGCATTACAGTTCTCTTCTCTAACCATTATATGTTTCCATAAGTTGAAAAAGAGAAGTGCAGTCATTCAACTAAAAGGGGTAAGAAAAGTCAAGACAATATTAAAAATACCAAGGAAAAAAATGGCATCAAGGGAGGAACAGAAAAATTCACACAGATAAAGAAGACAAACATTTTTCATCTTGCAATTAATAAATGTGTAACAAAATTTAAACTTGAGTCTTTTCTTGTGTTTGTTTCACCTTTACAGGTTGCCTCATGCCTAATGCTGCTGATAACCTCAGAAGGACAAGTTCCACCAAACAAGACTGGGAGCACGTGGAGAAAGCATGTTCAAAGAAGCGAGGTGAGCTCTTGGAACTGCAGTGTATTAGAGAACTTTTTTAAATCCATAGAAGATTTGAGATATACCATTAATAAAACTGCCCAGGAATCTTTGAAGGCAACAGTATAGAAAAGTTTTTTAAAAATGGAGGGTCATTTAAGGGTGCTCCAACAGCTAAATAAAAGGAGAAGAGAGAAAATGGCAACCACTGGAAATTGAAGGCATTGGAGCAATGTCTTCACAACTCGGAGGCAAAATGGTTTCCAAAGCAGAATTCAATTCCTGGTGAAATCAATTAATGTGAGACTAGAATAAAGACATTTTCAGAGATGCAGAGTCTCACAAATATAACCACACCTGTTCTCTTTTTCAGAAAGCTCAGGAAAAAAAATGGCATGGGATCCAGGGAAAAGGAAATTCCACATAGGAGAGAGATGAGGAAATCCCTAGGGGTGATAAGTCAAGAGGGATCCTAGGACATCAGGTGTACAGCAAGTCCAGACAGCGAACAGTTCATAATGAATCTGGAAATGGATGGCTCCACAAAAAGAGTGTCATCAAGAAAGAGAATTAAGGGGAGTTACACTTCTGTGTAGAGGTGGTTGATAAACTGAGGTTGGCACAAACTTAGAAAACAAAGCAAATGAGAAACAAGGTAATTATGTCCACAACAGAAAAGTTATACATCTGTAAATAATATCTACATATATAATCATACTAATGAAAACAATGAATATTAACTTGGTCTGGATATTATGATATAATCATTAGGGAAAAAGAAGGAAAGAAACGCAAATATGGTGTGTATGTGTGTGCGTAGGGCAGAGCAGGAAGTCAACAGGTAATATTAAACTAAAACCTTCAAAAAATAGTAATGTAAGTATGTAATTAATTTAGGTCAATACTGGAAGAAAGAGCTAATAGTTAAAAGTAGGTTCTTTTGGAGTAAGAAGTTAGAGAATGGGGAAAAACAAGAGCTGGGGCCTACTGTACTCTGTTATGTCTTATGGAATGACTTAATGTTCTAAATTATGCATAGGAAAAACAGGATAAAATTAAATTTAACAAGTGCTTAGGAAGCACACAGATGGAAACAGACTTATAATAACAGTTAACATTAAGAACTCATATTTTAAATGTTTTATGGGCATAAATTCATAGATTCCTTAAAACAATGTTATTAGATAAACACACCTAATTAGTTTATTTCATAGATAAATAAACGGAGGGACAGAGAGGTTTAGCTCAGGGTCACCCAGCTGGTGAGTGGTGAAGCCAGGATCAGAAGTTAGAATTGCAGAGGCTGCAGAGAGACACCGAGACAAAGATTCTGCCTACTGCCATAGAATCAATTTCAAATTCATTCAGCAGATATTTAATGCAGCAATATTTACTGTCGACGTGATGGGCATTGTTTCTGATACTGGGGATACACCAGTGAGTAAACCAAAGATTTTGCCCTCATGAAGCTTAAAAGTAACAGAGACAATGAGGGGTAGTAGAGGCGAGAAGGAAGACACAGAAAGCAGAGCTGGTATAGAGTGGGACTTTACTACACTGAGCATAGACTTAAACGGGGAGCAAGCCACATGGAAGGGTGTTCTAGATAGGGGGGAAGAGAAGTGCAAGGGCCCTGAGACTCAAGTGGGGCTGGCGTGTGGGAGAACAGGAAAGAAGCCACTGCATCTGGAGCAGGTGAGTAACATAGTTCAGGTGGGAGGAGATGAGGTCAAGGAGGAAACAAAGAAGGGCAGGGTCAGATCACATACGCCCTTACTGGCCAAGGCTAAGACTTTCGCTTTTACTTGGAATGGAACAGAAAGCCAGTTAAGACTTTACCAAGTATGCGGCTGCTGCTAAGTTGCTTCAGTCATGTCCGACTCTGGGCGACCCCATAGACCGCAGCCCATCAGGCTCTGCTGTCCACAGGATTCTCTAGGCAAGAATACTAGAGTGGGGTGCCATTTCCTTCTCCATTTACTAAGTATATATATCTGCTATATTTTTATGAGGTGTAGTTGGCATAAGCAAAACATACCGATTTTTTCTGGTCGTGCTGTGAGGCCTGCAGGATCTTAGTTCCCTGGCCAGGGATTGAAGCTGTGACCCCTGCAGTGAAAGCTTGGAGTCCTAGTCTCTGAACCACTAGGGAAGTCCTGCACTACTTTTAAAGTGTGTAATTTCCTAAGTTTTGACATATGTATGCACATGTGAAACCTTCCCTATAATCAAGATAATGCAGATACCCATCACTCCAACAGTTTCTTAATGCCCCTTTGTAATCCGTTCCTCCAGTGCCCCCCTGGCCCTCACCTCATGCCTGTGTAACAACTGACCCACTTTTAGTCACTATAAATTAGTTTGCTCTATGGTATGAGGGATAGACTAGAGTTCATCACTGTTTTCTTTTGCAAATGGATACTCAGTTTTTCCAGTATCATTTGTTGAAAACAGTCCCCGCTCGCCCCGCCCAACTAAAGTAACTTCGTACTTTGTCAAGAACCAACTGCATGTAATATGAAGTGAAGTGAAGTGAAGTTGCTCGGTTGTGCCCGACTCTGCGACCCCATGGACAGTAGCCTGCACCAAGCTCCTCCATCCATGGAATTTTCTAGGCAAGAGTACTGGAGTGGGCTGCCGTTTCCTTCTCCACGGAATCTTCCCGACCTAGGGATTGAACCCAGGTCTCCCACATTGTAGACAGACGCTTTACCGTCTGAGCCACCATTTCTTTGATCTATTTTTCTATCTTTGCTCCAATACCACATTTTCTTGATTCCTACAGCTTTGTAATTAAGTCCTGACATCAGGTAGTGTTAAAATTTGGCTATTTAAGTCTTTTGCATTTTCATACAAATTTTAGCATTTGCTTGTCAATTTCTACAAAATAGCCTCACGGTATTTTTATTTGGGCTATACTGAATCTGTAGCTAAATTTTTGGAGAACTGACATCTTAAGAATATTGAGTTCTCTGACGCATGAACAACGTATATCTCTACAGTTACACAGACCTTTTAAAATTTCTCTCAGCAACATTTTCATATACCAAAAAATATGATAAAATGCTTAGGGATTAATCTGATAAAATATGTGTAACACCTATACAATGAAAACTCTAAAATACTGCTGAGGAAAACTGAAATAGACTTAAATATTTGGTTCTTAATTATGTGTTGTATCTCTTGCTTTATATTGTTATTTTCTTCCTTTACCTCCTTTAGTTAATATTGATAATGCTAATCAAAATTTTTTTGACTTATGCTAACATTTCTGATTTCTGTTGGAGTCTGTAGTCCAATGTATTGTTGTTGTTGTTATTTTTGAAAGGCTGTTTTCTCCTCAAAGGGCTTATTAACCGATTCTATGAGGCAATGCTATAGGCAAAGGCCAGCCTTCTGTGTCAGTCCAAAGCAGTTCAGGAACTGGAGGTGAATGAACCTGACTTAAGAGTACAGAGGTCCAAGCGCCAGAAAACCACAATCACCACAGTCTTCTCCACAAAATAATTCCTCTGTCAGAAAAACATTCCCCTTCCTCATTCTCAGAGAAAATGAGAACTGTAATCCTCTAGCCCTGCGGTTTACAGGGGGCCGAGTGAAGACGTGATAATTTGTCATCTGGTCCCATCAAGCTTTCCCAGCTCCTCCAAAAACAGCACTGTGAGCTGCCCTGACTTTATCCCTGAAAACACCTGGACCAGTGACCTGAGTCTTTCTGTAAGGGGCAGATGTCATATATCCCTTGGCCATGGCCCAGGATATGAAAGAACTCCAAAGGTTCTGCTCACATCTTCTTCTTCCCTCACTCAGGCTGAACTGCCTCTTGCCTCAGGTCAGAGCACACAAGCACATTTTGTGTATCCTCATCTCACAAACACAAGTTCAAAATAGCATCCCCCTCCTGGCTTCCCAGGTGGCACTAGTGGCAAAGAACCTGCCTGCCAGTGCAGCAGACGTAAGAGACGCGGGTATGATCCCTGGTTGGAAAGATCTCCTGAGGAGGAAATGGCAACCCACTCCAATATTCTTGCCTGGAGAATCCCATGGACAGAGGAGCCTGGGCGGGTACAGTCCATTGGGTCGCAAAGAGACATGACTAAAGCAACTTAGCACGCATTCATGGTTACCTTAATACTGGAAACATCTTGTAGATTTCTGCTTATTTTCTCTTTCTAAATACCTGTTGGGTTGATCTTTGAAGACAGAAGTGGGCATCTTATAGTTTAGAATCAGTAATCTTATAATTGAGAATCTTGAAATTGCAACAGGAACTGGGACCAAATTTCTAATATAAAACTTTCAAGTAGTCAAGTTTCCTCTAACTACCATCTTAATGCACCCATAAGTTAAGGTATTATCATTATGATTTTTTTTGAAATGAGTTATTTTAAACTGTATTTTTAATTTCAAACTTAAAAAAAAAACTTTTTCTAAATGATTTTCCTTAATCATATTCAAGTTAAAGAATATGTTCTTTATGATACATATTCATTAAAATTTGTTGGTAGTACCTTTGGCCTGGTAAGTGGTAAATTTTTGAAAATGTCATATGTGTCTTTGAGAAGAATGTATGTGGGTGAAAGGGCTTATAAATAACATTAAGTTTGTTCATCGTTTGTTATGCAAATTTTCTGATGGCTTAAGCTATCAGTAATATGAATGCTCTATTGAAGTGGGAGCGCCAAGATGGTGGGTTAGTGAGTTTCTCCATTCATTGACATTAATATTTACTTTACATATTTTTACCGCTACTTTAATGTACAAAATAATAAAATCATTAATCTTTTTGGTACGTTGAACCTTTTATCATTAAATAATGATTTTCTTAAGCTTGTTAAGGCTTTTGTTCTCAAGTCGGTTTGCTTGGTATGAGAGCTCTCCTTTACAGTGTACCTGATACCTGCTCTTCCCTCTTTTAGTTTTCCAGCTTTCTTTTGGCATTATTTCAGGTGTGTCTCTTATAAAGAACATATAGTTGCACTTTAAAAGAAAAACCAAATCTGCTTAGCTTTGTTTTTAACAAAATTTAATCCATAAATATTTATTATAGTTACCAATACATGGACTTGATTCAGTTTTCAATTCTTTTTCCCCCTCTGGGTCCCATTTTCTCTATGCTTCTTTTTCCTTCTTGACTTTTTAAATGGATTTTTTTGAGGGGAGTAATATTTTATTCCATTCAACCCCACCTCTGCCAACTGGCTTGGAATTTACATACTCTTTTTTTTTTTTTTGATTTAGTGGTTATTTATGATATTTTGCCATGAATACTTAATATAATTTTATCAAGTCATCTCTTAACTGATCAATGAAGTAAACATTCCTAAACAATTCAAGGACTTCAAGTTAGACTTTATCATCATCAGCACTGTCAATCTAACATGCTGTTTTTTTCCATTATCTTAGATTGTCTTTTGAAAAGCCTTATATATTACATATTATAATTATTAATTTATATGAACAATAGTTGTCTAAGCTTACTGAAATCTTTAACCATTTATTGGCTTAGTATTCATTTTTTCATCTTAGACTTTCTGGGGAGATCATTCTCTTGAAATACATCTTTTAAAAAGTCTTCTAGCAAGTGTCAGGAGGAAACTTTCTTAGTTTTTGAAAATCTTAAACTGTTTTTACTTCATTCATCTTCATATGTGAAAGATGTTTTTTTCTAGGTACATAGTTCTGTGCTGACAGTGCATTTTCACCCAGTGCTCTGAAGACTTGTCCACTGTCTCTGGTATCATTGTTGATACCCAGAAATCTGATGATGTACATTCCTCTGTAGTATTCATCTCTTATCTCTGGATTCTTTTAAGATCTCTTTGTTTCTGGAGTACTACAGTATGCTACTAGGTGTGGATTTCTTTTTGTTTATTCTAGTTGGTATTCATTGTGCATTCTGTATAGATTTATAACTTCTAGCTGTTTTGGGAATTCTGAGCCAACATCTCTTCAACATTATGTTTTTTTTCAGCCTTTCTATACTCTCTGTCAAAACCTCTGATCAAATATATCTTAGACCTTTTCTGTGTCTCTTAACCATTCTTTCATTTTTCCATCACCTTATTCAATATTTTTATGCTACATTCTAGCCTACTTCTTCAGCTGTATCTCCATTTCACAATCATACTTCTCATTTCTAATAATTATATGCTTTTGATTCAATTCTGCTTGAACAATTCTAACAGCGATCTGTTGCTTGCTTATTTTATTTCTATAAACACATCATCCATAGTTAGTTATAATCAGTCTAAAATTTCTTTAACCCATACTTTATAATTTTAGGATCTGACCTTCTTAGGGGTAACTATATTAGTTTTATGTTGACTATCACTGACCTGACAGTCAACTTATTATATGTGATAGTTTTTGACTGTCTAAATAGGATTTATGTTAGCTTCTACAGATACATAGTGGGTTCTCAGTCAGGGTTAGTTTGTACAACATTGGAACTTGGAAGTTACATAGCTTGCTTGGGAGTGTTAAAAACAGTGGCAAGCACCGTAACAATGAGACAGCGAGAGGGCTGCCAAGGTCAGTTATCTTGTTAAAAGTTGGGTTAATGTAAATCTCAGGGCAGTCGTTCTGACCAATATTCTGATAGCTATTTTCACCAAAGTAAAAATGAAGTCTTTAGAAACAACACATGCAAAATTTGGAAATGTGCTGTCTAAAACAATAAACTGGGGGCACTTCTTTCTAATATGAAAAAAAAATAGCATTGACTAAGCAATACAACCCTAAGCACTTTAAAAAAAGAGTGTATTTTCTATATACTTATTTCTATATTATTAAAATAAATATACATGTTGCTCTCTCACAAAACCATTTAAGTTTGGGGGAAAAGATTAATTCTATTTTTTATAGTTAAAAATAATTATTCCTAATCCTTATCTAAAATTCATAAGTTATAGATTATGAACAGAGATTTTCTTCTAAAAATGCATTCTTTATTTTTTGTCACCTTTAAAAAATACAAATAAAATGATCTATTTCTATTCATTACTAGTAATCCTGAAGTAGATTCTGATAGATGCCGCATAAAATAATGTTGACACTTTAGAGCCAAAGGCACCCTAACTATAACTCATCATATTCATAGTGGATTCCTTGGTGGCTCAGCAGATAAAGAATCTGCCTGCAAAGCAGGAGACCAGGGTTTGATCCGTGGGTTGGGAAGATCCCCCAGAGAAAGAAATAGCAAGCCACTCCAGTATTCCTGCCTGGGAAATCCCATGGACAGAGGAGCCTGGTGGGCTACAGCTCATGAGGTTGCAAGAGTAGGATACTACTTAGTGATTAAACCACCATTTATACTGGTATGGGAAAAAAAATTACATGATTCAATGATCAGGAGAAAAGGTGATTTTAAATTGCTTACCTGCTGGCTGTTTTCACAGAACAGTTTTTCTTGTGTCCTCTTTCAGCTCGGTTATCTCTCAGGAGCTGATGCTATCCAAAGTGTTTAAAACAAAGTTGTAGAAACAAAAATATTTTCATTATATTATTTCATAAGTAGAAAAGTATGCTTCTCATTCAAAGGGACTGTATTTATTCACTTGCATTTTTTTCTTTGTTTTACCAGTTTTTCTTAAAACAAAGATGACTAATTTTGCTAGAGATGCCACTGACACACTTCTGAAAATGTCACTAAGAGATGCCAATGCTTCCTTGACAGCTGAACAGTTCTCAGAGTCACTTACTATACAGCCTAGAGCTGGAGGTCTAGAACTCAGTTCTAATTCTGGCTCTCTGGGTGGTCCTGGTTAAAGTCACGTAACCTCTCTTCTCCAAAGCTTCTACCACTGCATTCAGCTGTGAGCTTTTCGGGGCTTTGTCACCACCGATGACATAAAATATCTAATCTTACTTCTCCGTATTGAGTGGCCTAACATGGTAAAGAAACACTTAAAAACATTCCTTTTCAAAGAAATTACTGGCTTGGAAATATATAATTAGAAAAAATATCTATCTGACTGCCTCCTCAAAATGCCTCACCACCCAACTCCCCTTCACACTTGCTTCACTCTAACTAATTGGAAAGAAAGAAAAGCAAGCAGTCAATACTTTTTCTATGTGTATACTCAGACTGTAGCTTATCTCGGTTATGCAGAAATGTGATTATATGCAAGACTGGGCTAATGAGAAGTTGTACAGCATATTAGAAATTAACCCTAACAAAAATGGAAAGCTTAGAGCAGTAATAGTGCAGGATAGATCTGGGTTCGAATCCCAGCTGTACCAGTCAACAAGTCGCTAGGTTTTAGAAACAGGTCTACCAATTTATAAGCTGTGTATTATCTCTAAGTCCCAGTTTCCACCTGGAAATGGAGATACCAATACTATCCACCTGTAAGGCTGCTGTGAGTGTCAAATAAGATAAACCATGTAAAACACTTAGCACTAAGACCAGAACATAAAAAGTGCCAAGTAAATGGCTCAAATGCTACAATTATAATTAATGAACCTGACTGTCAGTGGCTGTTGTCTGACCAGTATCAACAACTTTTAATGATATAACTGCTTTGAACTATCGAATGACAACATTTAGAGTCAATTACTAGCCACATTTGGCCATCTTTGAGAAGGAATAGAACTTAATTAGATCACAAAGAACGTGATTAGATCATTATTTCAGGAATGTCTTAGCTCAATAAGTCTACCTTAAATTTCTCCTAAATATCTGCTTCTTTCCATCCCCATGAACCACATCCCAGTCTGGACCATTGTTTTCCCTCACCTGTAGTGGCCTCTCCAGTGGCCTTCCTGCCTCCAGCCTTGCTCCTATCTAAGTCCACTCTCTACTGAAGCCAGTCATTCTAGAACTAGATGTTATTACATTATTCTCCTCAGATCAGCCCCCCTCACAAATCTTACACAAGGCTCCCATGGCCCTACATAATTTGATTGTATTTCTAAACTTGCAATTTAATATGCTTCTTCCTACCCCAACCTAACCTCCTTACTTCTAAATAATATATTCCAGCCATTCTGAACTTTTCAGTTTGGAATGTGTACCATATTCTTGCTCACCTTTGGCCCTTTGCTTCAGTTATTCAATCTGCCTGTGTCTCCAAAGTCCAGCACAGTGTCTGGGACATTTTTAGTGTTTAATAAATATTTGTTGAATGAATGAATGAATGAGATAAAGAAACAGGCAATGAAATCTAGTATCTGATATGTAGCTGAAACAGTATCTCATTATTACTACTTATAGAAAATAGCAACAGTTTATCTTAAGTCCATTAATCTGAAAGTGTTTCAATGTAGAAACACTTCGTACCATGAAAACTAAATTGCTTCTGAAAATTAAAAAAAAAATTGATTACTTTGGCATTTCTAATTCTAGTGCCTTTGTAAAAACATATTCAAACCAACATTTGTGACACAGATAGCTAGAGGTGACATGATAAAATCTCTACCACCGCCTTCAATTAATAGTAGTAGTCAACTAAGTTTTCTAATTTTTAGATAAAAGATAGATATGGGACCACTATTCCTGTTGTGTTAAAACAGTTTAAACAAAGAACACAAAAAGTCTCAAAGATACTTTTCTGAAATAAAGGAAGTCAACAATTTAATTAAAAAAAAAAATGCCACTACAATGACCAAAATAAATGTTAGGCTATGTACGGAACTCTGAGGTCAGAGATCCTTCTATTAGAGTCACATGAGAATTTCTTTCTCAGATGTATAGTTTTGATGGGCTTTGTAGGGACAAATACTGGAATCATTTAACATAATTTACCTATATTAAAAAGTCATCACACAAAATGAAGCTCAGAGAAAAAAATACCGGCTCAGATCTCTGGGTCATGAATTTAACAAGTTAATACAGAAACCTAGACCTTGTAAGGGGGCAAAGGTGAAAAAAATTAATCCAGAGTTATTTCAATAGAAAACATGTATTTTCATTTGGAAGAGTCCCAACATGTGTCTGCTCTGCCCCAAAGAACAAGCAAACAAAGGGTGGCAGAGGGCTGGGGTCAGGGAGCGGGAATCAGATCAGGACCTGATGATGAGACACAAGCGGCCTGGAGCTCTGCTCTGACAAGCAAGAGTAGCTCATCAGGTTTGGGGAGAGTCTTCATTCCTCTTGTTGCTAATGTTTCCTGTCTTCCTTGGACTCCTATCAGTGTCACAAGTGAGGTCAGTGATCAGGGTTCTGACTCGACAATGTCAACTCCAGTTAATAACAGAACTTCTGAATATGGTGCGAAGTGCTTCTTACCTCCAGCTCTCAGATTGCTGGACTTAGGCCAAGCGGAGAGACAAGTCCCTTATTAGTGACCTGCAGATGTATATTAAAAAATGACTCACGTAAGAATGACACAGACATTCATAAACACAAAACCTAGCACAATGGGAGGTCTTACAAAAGGTACACAATTTTAAAAACTGCTGAACGAAAACAAGGAAGAGAAATGTTCCACGTATATCATGGCTGCTCCTGTGGCAGAAAGGGAGCTGAGGATTTCTGTGGCTATTCGTGATCACTTTAAAAAGATTATTAAAAGTTTCACATTCCTAACACAAGAGGAAGAAGGAAGCAAAGAGCAGAATTCCTGCTCCACAGCAATAATCTCTTAATCACCTGATATTCAGAAAGGATTCAAGCTCAAGATTGTTTCTGTTAGCAGCCACTTTTCAGGGACCTTCTCAAATGTCTACAAAAGAATTTCAAATCTCTCCATACTTGGCCTTTCACAGGGTCCTCACCTTAAGAGGAGAACTAAATAATCTCTCAACAATGACCTATGGCTCCTTAAGATACTAGTAAACTCATTCAGAATGTCATACTATTAGATATTCAAGGACGAAAACCCTCACCATTAAAACACACACATACACACACACACAAACGAGGCTGCTTGTAGCTGCTTCTGTCTCCTTACTTTCACTGCTAAACCAACTTTCACATGTTGCTTCTATGGTCTCTATGATGCCTTCTCAGTGGTTTCCTGCAACATTTATCAATATACTATAATTACTGCTTTCCTACCCAGATTTTAACCACCTTAGAGGAAAAGTTATGTTTTTTTAAAAAACAAATATCTCTTTTTTGTAAAAAATAAAGAGTACTTGATAGGTAACAACTGATGGACAATAGTGATTTACTAAATGTGTGAAAAAGAAATGTTAAGTGAGCATGGTGTGAATGAAATGGGACTTTGCATTAGAGAACAAAAAGGAATCATAAGATGGGGCAAAGCAGTGAGGGGTGGGATTTCAAAAGTGAGATTAATACTATCATGTCTTTATGTTGGTAAGTTGATATGGGAAAAAAAAAAGGGGTGATCATGCATGCTGATAGTCATTCATTCAACAATATATTGAAGGATTTTATTTCTTCATGGTCTTGCATTTTATCACTTAGACCTAAGATTTAGCCAATCGTTCACTGGGATTCCCTGGTGGCTTAGATGGTAAAGAATCTGCTGCAATGTGGGAGACCTGGATTTGAATCCTTGGTTGGAAAGATTCTCTGGAGAAGGAAATGGCAACCCATTCCAGTTTTCTTGCCTGGAGAATCCACATGGATGGAGGTGGGCTACAGTCCATGGGGTCGCAAAGAGTTGGACACGACTGAGCAACTAACACTTTCACTGGGCTAGTTATAAGTTGAAATAAGACATTTTAAGTCCCTCAAAACATGAGCAGTTTGCATGTGCTTTATATACACACATACACGTGCAAACTGTTTCTCATTATTCACTGATTCTGTATTCACAAATCCACCCATTTGCTAAAACGTACTTGTAATGCCCAAATCAGTACTTCCGGTGCTTTTGGAGTCATTGGCAGACATGCACAGAGTGGGAGAAATCTGAGTTCCCGTTACTGCATGTTCTCAGCTGAGGTCGGACAGACGATATCTATCTTCTCGCTTCGGCTCTCTTACCGTAAACAAGTGTCTTTTGCCTGGTCCGTTCAATGCTACGTTATTTATTTATTTATTTTTGCATTTCTGTCTTCTTGTTCTCACCTTCCTTGTTTAAAATAGCCTTCTAGTACAGGGCTGACCTGCAGTCTAGTCTTCCCCAGTGCAAGAGAATTGTGATGGATCTTATAGAGAAAATATGTTCATTAGACAAGCTCCCTTCAGGCATAAGTTACAGGGCTGCTGGCCATGAGTTCAATGCTAACAAATCAATAACATGTATTAAATATGGTGTCTTTAAACAGAAATACACATCAAACAAGGATATGTATTGATCAGTTAATGAAAATGTGGCCAGAGGTTCTCAGGAACCTAACCCTGTATTCTTCCTGGAAGTAGTTTTTTCAGTATTTGCTACTTTAGGGTTCTTACCAACCTCATAGACTATAGCTACTACAAATAGCAAGAATCAACTGTGTTCCTTAACTAATAACCTATCTAGACAGGATTAAAATCTGAAATAGTATATCAAAGCTTAAGCCAAAGGCTAATCCAAAAATCTGCTTCAAATATTTAAAAAATTTTCAAATGATGCATCAACTTTCTTGTCTATATCATATTAGCTACTTGTTCATTTTTAACTGCAGAAAAAAGTTTAACTGCAGTTAGATTATAATCTAAAGCTCAGATTTATACCAGTCACTTTAGTGTTTCTCAAATTCTAGACCAAAACCATCCCAAGAAACAGAAATAGAAAGCAAAGTGGTTGTCTGAGAAGGCCTTACAAATAGCTGATAAAAGAATAGAAGTGGAGGGCAATGGAGAAAGGGAAAGATATACTCAAATGAATCAGGGTTCCAGAGAATACCAAGGACAGTTAAGAAAGCCTTCTTAAGTGAACAACGCAAAGAAAGAGAGGGAAGCAACAGATTGGGAAAGACTAGAGATCTCTTCAAGAAAACTGGAGATACCAAGGGAACATTTCATGCAAAGATGGGCTCAATAAAGGACAGAAATGGCAAAGACCTAACAGAAGCAGAAGATATTAAGAAGAAGTGGCAAGAATATGCAGAAGTACACAAAAAAGGTCTTAATGTCCTGAATAACCACAATGGTGTGGTCACTCACCTAGATCCAGATATCCTGGAGTGTGAAGTCAAGTGGGCCTCATTACTATGAACAAAGCTACTGGAGGTGATAGAATTCCCATCAAGTTATTTAAAAATCCTCAAAGATGATGCTGTGAAAGTGCTGCACTCAATATGCCAGCACATTAGGAAAACTCAGCAATGGCCACAAGACTGGAAAAGGTCAGTTTTCACTCGAATCCCAAAGAATGTTCAAACCACTGCACAACTGTGCTCATTTCATATGTTAGCAAGGTAATGCTCAAAATCCTTCAAACTAGGCTTCAATAGTACATGAACCAAGAACTTGCAGATGTACAAACTGGATTTAGAAAAGGCAGTGGAATCAGAGATCAAATTGCCTACATCCACTGAATCACAGAAAAAGCAACAGAACTCTAGAAAAACATCTACTTCTACTTCATTGACTATGCTAAAGCCTTGGACTCTGTGGATCACAACAAACTATGGAAAATTCTTCAAGAGATGGGAATACCAGACCACCTTACTTGCCTCCAGAGAAATCTGTATGCAGGTCAAGAAGCAACAGTTAGAACCAGACATGGAACAATGGACTGGTTCAAAATTGAGAAAGGAGCATGTCAATACTGTATATCTTCACCCTGCTTGTTTAATTTATATGCAGAGCACATCATGTGAAATGTTGGGCTGGATATATCACGAGCTGGAATCAAGATCGCCAGGAGAAATACCAACAACCTCAGATATGAAGATGATACTACTCTAATGGCAGAAGGCGAAGAGGGGCTGAAGAGCCTCTTAATGAAAGTAAAAGAGGAGAGTGACAAAGCTGGCTTAAAACTCAACATTCAAAAACCAAAGATCATGGCATCCGGTCCCATCACTTGATGACAAATAGATGGGGAAAAAGTGGATAGTGGCAGATTTTATTTTCTTGGGCTCCATCACTGCAGATGGTGACTGCAACCATGAAATGCTCCTTGAAAAAAAGCCATGATAAACCTACATGAAACAGTGTACTAAAAAGCAGAGACATCACTTCACTGACAAAGATCTGTATAGTCAAAGTTATGGGTTATCCCCTAGTCACTGTCTGGACGTAAGAGTTGGAGCATAAAGAAGGCTGAATGCCAAAGAACTGATTCTTTCTTTCACTTTCAACTGTGGTGCTAGAGAAGACTCTTGACAGTCCCTTGGACAGCAAGAAGATCAAACCAGTCAATCCTGAAAGAAATCAACCTGTATACTAATTGGAAGGACTGGTGCTGAAGCTCCAGCATTTTGGCCACCTGCTGCAAAGAGCTGGCTCACTGGAAAAGACCCTGATGCTAGGAAAGACTGATGGCATGAGTAGAAGCGGGCAACAGAGGATGAAATGGTTGGATGGCATCAATGACTCAATGGCCATGAGTTTGAATAAACTCCTGGAGATAGTGAAGGACAGGGAAACTTAGTGACTAGAGAACAGCAGAGAATATAAAATTATTTATTTAAAAAACTTATTTGGGGATAAACTATATCCTGAGGTGACCTACTACTGGAAGCAGAATCTTATATAAACACAGAGGGTATGAACCATTTGGGAATGCTGAATAATTGACATAATTACGTAATAATTACATTCTGAATAGACATACCCCAGAAGCAACTTAGTCAAGTTAACTTGCAAAACTTTAGAAAGATATACTGGTTGTTGTCATTTAGTCACTAAGTCGCATCCGACTCTTTGCGACCTGATGGACTACAGCCCACCAGGTCCCTCTGTCCACAGGATTTTCCAGGCAAGAATATTGGAGTGGGTGCCAGTTTTTCCTCCAGGGGATCTTTCTGACCCAGGGATCGAACCTATGTCTCCTTCACTGGCAGGCAGATCCCTTATCACTGAGCCACCAGGAAAGTCCAGAAATAGTAGTACATGTTCTATTATTAATGTGAGAAACATATTTAAAAGTGCACATCACTCTCAAGGAAAAGAACCAAGTTTATAAAAACATCATTAAATCTACATTGACATATTTTTCTTTGATTAGGTACATGTGTATTAAGAAATACATTATAGTTTATAATGAAGTATGTGGCACTTTCCTTTTATATGAAAAAAGAAATATGCATGTGCAACCAATTCTAGAACCTGTTGACCAACCTAAGAAATAAGATATCACCAATACATATAGTAATGTTACGAGTTACCACCACCAAATGCAATCTCCTCTTCTTATCTTTCTACCTACATATCCCTCAGAAGAAATGATCCCTGAGAATCTGAGGCTTTTCTAGGCATATATTATTGACTCATTCAAAAAATAACTTTTATAATATACAACGAAAAAAGAAAAAAGGCTTAGCAAGAATGCAAAGCCTAAAACATATATGCTTTAAAACCTATCAATATTTTAAGCCCTAAATTACCACACTGCAGAGAGAGAACCAGCACATTCAACAGACAAAGAAAACAGACAACTTATTTTATATGTAGAGTTAATCAGAATGAATGTCAAGTTCTTGCTAAGTCATCTAATCATTGTGCTGCCATGAAACTAGCAAGAAATTAAATAAAGAAAAATCTCACCTAGAATACAGTATAAAGTGTAAGAAACTCTTATCATCTTGTAAACTTCAAAAAATAAAAATATTCTCTTGCTGGCTCATCTAGTTTAATAATCAAACAATTGTTTAAAGCATAGGTACTATTTTCATGCCTTTGTGAGAAACATGGAAACGAGGAAGTCCTATCAACTCTAAAGTGAACTCTAGATCCTTTCCACGGAGGTGACGTGTGCTGAGGAAGGGAGAAGCGAGGTAATGCTTACTGACGATCATTCCCTTGGTCAGTGCGTTAGCACCGGCACAGCGAACTCCTTTTAAAATAAGCTAGGATGCTATCCTTTCTCGTAAAGTCGATCTACTATCTTAAAGGGAAATTGTTAAATATTTGAAAGACTGAGTAACTTCCTTTTGGGTTAGAATGTTCCTTACCTGGCCATGCTCTGTCCTAGCCCCAGGGCTAAACCAATGGCTGCAGAGGAAAGAGAAAAGCAGTTAGCGGGAAACTCACTAAAAGCACGTGCTCTCGCGTGATCAGTCTGTATGTGCTGTAAGAAACATATTTGCCACCTAGCAACAGAGCTTTACATACGCTGCATCTGAATGGATAGTTCATGTAATTCTAGGTTTACACCAATTTTGATAGAAATGTAAGAGTGCTCATAAACCCAGTAATTTTCAATTAAATAGGCAAACTCAGAATTACATTTCCATTTAATTATGTTAACATAAACTACTGGGACTGTATTCATTTTATGAATCAATTCTGGTGAGAAAATCTACAAATGCTATCGTTTACCACAACTTAATTACAGCATCATTACAACAAATGATGACCTTTGGATTGTTGGAGTTTGAAAAAAATGGTAAAAATACAAGAACTTTATATCCTCTGCCTATGCCTCCAGGAACAATCACATAAAGCCCTTGATGTGAATTCTAAAGCGTCAGCTGAAGGTGCCTTGAACCCGTTCCTTCCATAGTTGTAACACCTGGATTCTGGTTCACAGCAAATCCAACAACACTGAAAATACGGAAGTCATGGCACAGCTGCAGCGTTCTGGTCTTGCACTATGCCTCGCCCTGCCTCACTTATCACATATTGTTCTAGAGGCAACTTGGACTTTCAATGCATCTGATGATACCTTTTCAACAGGAGTTAGCATAAGTTGTGTGCTCAGTCCTCTGACCAGTATTCTGCTTAGAAACTAACTAAACATCAAGGAAACTGAGAGAGATATGTGGGAAATAAACCAGTGTGCACGCGTATATGGTGAGTCGCTTGTGTCTGAATCTCTGTGACCCTATGGACCGCAGCCCGCCAGGTCCTCCTGTCCATGGGATTCTCCAAGAAAAGTATACTGGAGTGGGCTGTCATGCCCTCCTACAGGGAATCTTACCAACCCAGGGACTGAACCTGCATCTCTCAAGTCTCCTGCATTGGCAGGTGGGTTCTTTACCACTAGTGCCACCTGGGAAGCTCAAATAAACCAGTAAAACCCCACAAATATAAGGAATGGTATTAACATTATTACTGTATCTGTGTGCATGTTAGTTGCTCAGTCGTGTCTGACTCTTTGAGACCCCATGGACTGTAACCCACCAGGCTTCTCTGTCCATGGGATCCTCCAGGCAAGAAAACTGGAGTGGGTTGCCATCCCTTCTCCAGGGGATCTTCCTGACCCAGGGATTGATCCTGGGTCTCCTGCATTGCAGGCAGATTCTTCACCATCTGAGCTACCATGGAAGCCCCCAACATTATTATTAATGCTTTATTTTTTCATGAATCATCGTACTGAACACATGAATGTGCCACGCACTCTTTACAGACACATGACATGTATGTGTTATTTTCTATCCTCAGAAAAACCTTACAAGGTTTTGCTCATGTTCCAGGTGCAGGAATGACTGAGGCTGAGATGTTGGTTTATTTGCCCAAGGTGCTTAGTGTACCATACTACAAAGGACAAAGGGGTTTACATTGAATGAGCACATTTCCTGGTTCCCTCCAACACCTGTATGTATTCTCTGACCTCTGTAGTATTAAAACCTGGGAATAAACAGCCTCAACATTAATAGGATGTGGCTATGCGCTTACCTGAACATTTCTCAAGCTCATAGACACTGATGGTCTTTGGCAGGTCAGATTCCACTTTTGTTGTGGGAATTGACACTTATTGGTATTTGTAAATGACATGTAGATTAATCAGCAACTAGAAATTAATCATTTAGTTCAGTTCCCTGAAAACTTGCCTGATAAATTTCCCCTCTGCTTGGACTGTGCCTTTTCCTTTAAAGAAAAATGTTTTAAAAAATCAAATGCATACATGCAGTTAAATGAAGCAAATCAACAAAAAAGTCTGAAAAACAGCATTGTTTCATCTATCCTGACCCCCTAAGCTCTGTTTAGAGAAACCACTGTCAACTCTTTCTGCATTTTCTTTTGGTATTTAATGATGTGTTTCTACAGAATATGGTTATACCGGCATTCTGTGGTTAATTTTAGACATTAGTGACTTTCTATTTACTGTAAATTCAGCTCTTTCATAGCTCCCAATCCTCTATTTCAAGTTATGAACACCACATTTGATTAGCCAATAGTGAGTACAGATATTACGACTACATGAACACTTTCTGCGGCTGAATTTTTCTTTTTGCCCCTCCCAGCATTGAGAGTTAACCTGTTTTTCTTCCTTTGCTAGTTTTTGGTGACCTTTGCTATGTACTGGTGATCTTTCCCAAAAAAGTTTCCAGGAAGTGCTGGATGTAAAAGAAATGGGATGTGAAGAAGTGAAGTGGGCATAGGATAATTCACTCTATCTAGAAGTTAGGCTTTCAAAATATGAGAGATCAGAAAGAAATGGAAAGAAGAGGTTTAAAAATGTAGTATATAAGAAAAGAAGCTATTGGAAGGAAAAAAAAAACCCAAAACTTCTTCCAATCAAAAAATAGAGATGTTGGAATCAGCCCCGGACAGAGGAAAGCTCTTTTCCTCTAATACTAAGAAAAAGGAGAGCCAAAGAAGGTATATTTGGATTGTTGTTGCTGTTCAGTAGCTAACTCGTATCTGACCCTTTGCAACTCCAGGGACTGCAGCATGTCAGGCTTCCTTGTCCTTCACTATCTCTTGGAGTTTTCTCATGTCCATAGAGTCGGTGATGCTATCTAACCATCTCATCCTCTGCTGCCCCCTTCTCCTTTTGCCTTCAGTCTTTCCCAGCTTTAGGGTCTTTTCAGATGAGTCGGCTTTTCTTCATTGGAAGGATTGATGCTGAAGCTGAAGCTCCAATACTCTGGCCACCTGATTTGGGTAAGTTCATCCCAATTTGTGGACTAATAGCCTTGCTTTGGAAAGTTGAAGACAAAGTCACGTTCTCGGGGCGGGAGAGAGGATGTGGGCAGCTTATTACAGGGACTTGGTGACAGGACATAGACTAACTTTTTGGGGACAACAGACTTATGGAAGGTCATGTGAAAGCACTGCTGAAAGACCTACTGTTCAAGATTATTAAAATATATCTGTGTAGCAACAAATCATATACTTTTGTGATTTTATTCAGCAGTGCTCAGTGGAGGAGCTATGGCAGTGGGTAGATGGACTGATTCACCCAAGGTTAGGAGTTTAGGGAGCAGGATGGCAGGCAGAATTCTAAGAGGACCCCCAGTGATCCAAACCCTTGTACAGCTTGCTCTCTTTGAGTGTAGAAAGGACCCATGCATAAGATGGGATAGTCAGTGCTAGAATTAGGGTGTGTATTATGAGACAACTGGCTTTAAGGAAGGGAGATCATTCATTCCTGGTGGGCTTAAGCTAAGCAGGTGATTCTTTGAAGGGACTGAACTCTTCCTGGTGAAAGAATCAAAATATGAGAGTTTCAACATGAAGAAGATTCTCCATAGTTGGGTTTGTAGTCGAAGAACCATGTTCTCAGGACCTGAAAGGAGCCTCCAGGAACTGAGAGAGATCACTGGCTGACGTGTCATCAGCAAGAAAATGAGGACTTCAGTAGTACAACTGCAGGGAACTGCATTCTGCGAACAACCTTCAAGAACTTGGAAGTGGATTCCTTTTTAAAAGGCCTCTAAATGACAACAGAGCTGATGCATGCTGTGACTTCAGCCTTATCAGACACTGAGCAGGGCACCCAGCTGAGCTCTGCCTTTTTCAGATGTGTGATTTGCAAATACCCAGTGCGTGGCTTATATTTTCATCTTATTAATAGGGTGCTTTACAGAACAAAAGTCTTAATTTTGATGAAAAGCTTTTCTTCCTCCATTGAACTGATTTTAAACTTTTTAAAGAATCTGTTGAGCATACTGCTATTAGAGTGGGTCTATTGCTGGGTTCTCTGTTCTCTTAAGTTGATTTATTTGTGTACTGTTCTGTCAACACACAGTCTTGATTACAGTAGTCAAGAGAACTGTGAGCCAGTAAATGGGTATTCTTTGAGTCACTAAGTTGGTGGTAATTTGTTAAGCAGCATAGAAAACGAATACACAGTGAGGAGACTGGAAATGATATAATAAAGGACATGGAATAAATATGAAAGAATAGGGAGCCTCCAGGAGGACGATGCAGAAAATGGAGGGGTTTGGAAACGCAATCTTTATTACTGTATGAGGACCGTGAGCATAAGAAGAGAAGAGTTGGAAGAAGACTAGGCTGTGATAAGAAAATATCATAATAACTGTCAGATATGTATGGGGAACCATGCTAATGGTCATACGAAGATTATCTCATTCAAACCTCACAACCTTAAGGAAGAGTTATAGTGCTATTCAAGGTCACAGAGCTGGCTGGAGTCAAGATTGAGACTGCTGCTGCTGCTAAGTTGCTTCAGTCATGTCCGACTCTGTGCGACCCCATAGACGGCAGCCCACCAGGCTCCCCCATCCGTGGGATTCTCCAGGCAAGAACACTGGAGTGGGTTGCCATTTCCTCCTCCAATGCGTGAAAGTGAAGTTGCTCAGTCGTGCCCGACTCTTAGCGACCCCATGACTGCAGCCCACCAGGCTTCTCCATCCATGGATTTTCTAGGCAAGAGTACTGGAGTGGGTTGCCATTGCCTTCTCTCTAAGTCTGTCCAATTCCACACCCTGTATTCTTTTTTATCTTAATTAATTACTTTATTTCAATTGGAGGATAATTGCAATACTGTGATGATTTTTGCCATACATTGACATGACTCAGCCGTGGGTGCACACATGTCCCCTCATCCTGAACCCCGCCTCCCTTCCACTGCCCTCTGCACCCCATCTCTCTGGGTTGTCCCAGAGCACCGGCTTTGAGGGCCCTGCTTCATGCATCAAACTTGCAATGGTCATCTATTTTACATATGGTAATATACATGCTTAATGCTATTCTCTCAAATCACCCCACCTTCACCTTCTCCCACATAGTCCAAAAGTCTGTTCTTTACATCTGTGTCTCTTTTGCTGCCTTGCGTATAGGATTGTCGTTACCATCTTTCTAAATTCCACATATATGCGTTAATAGACTGTCTTGGTGTTTCTCTTTCTGACTTACTTCACTCTGTGTAATAGGCTCCACCTCATTAGAACTGACTCAAATGTGTACTTTTAATAGCTGAGCAATATTCCATTGTGTATATGGACCACAGCTTCCTTATCCATTCGTCTGCTGATGGACATCTAGGCTGCTTGCATGTCCTAGCTATTGTAAACAGTGCTGCGATGAACCTTGGGGTACACACGTCTCTTTCTATTCTGGTTTCCTTGCATGTCCCATATTCTTAACCACCATTCTCCTTCACTGCCTTCAGTTATAATTTGGCGGAGGGGAAGTCTTTCTCTTTTGTACTGTTTCCTTTTTTCCTCTTTATTAATGTCCTCATGAAACATAAAAGTTACTTAATTTTTTAGCGAAAACATGAGCAAAACAGGAAATATAGAGGAAATAGTGTCCTTGAAAGCTAAAGAGTCATATTTATATAAAGACAGCAGAGGAAATGAAGGGCAGGAAAGAGGAAGATGTTATAGAGGAGCTATTTCACTGGAGCCAAGATTCCCAAGGAGACTTACGAGGGGGTTAACAGTGAAAGACACACCTGGAAGGAAGGGGCACAAAAGGGTGAAACTGATCGACTGCCGGGGTGATCAGGGCTGCACCGTCTGTCTGTTTTCAAGATTCTGAGGGGCTAACTGTGGTCTCTGGGCTCTATTCTCCCTCTGGGACATGGATGCATTTGGGGCATGCCTAAGAACTAAGCCTGGTACACGTGATTTCATTTAATCCTCACCTACCATGCTGAGAGACAGGGGGGCCTGACGTGCTGCAGTCCACAGGGTCACAAAGAGTTGGACACAACTAAGTGACTGAAAAACAACCACCACCCTGTTGACAATGGGAATAGCCATCACCTACGGAGCCCTCTCTATAGCTTTCTTTTTAGTAGAGCAATGTGGTTGGTAACTGTGGAGTACAAGGGGGTTTTCTTTTTTTGTTTTCCTTTTAAGTAAGAAGTAGATAATAAAGCTTTAGGGAACAAGGTTTTTTGAACTAAAATCTCTGTAGATGTAGTGTCCCACACTAATTCTTTCTCACTGAATCCCTTGCCCCCACCTACAGCATTGAACCACAAGTAGCAGAAATGTATAGGGTTTTGTGAGAAGTCAAATAATATTACATCTATGCAAAAGGACAAAACCAACTTCAAATTCTGTCTTCTCCTAAAAACGTGCTTTTCAGAAGGAAAGAGCTACAGCAGTTTATAATACAGATTTTTATTTTTAGAGTTTCTACTTTTTATAGAGCTTCTATTTTTTGACTCAGCAGCATAATCTTATGCTTAGTGCGCCATGTACACATCATGGTCTAAATCTGTGTTCTCTAATATGGATACTGGGGCTCCCCAGGTGGCTCAGTGGTAAAGAATCTGCTTGCCAATGCAGGAGACTTGGGTTCGATCCCTGGGTCAAGAAGACGCCCCTGGAGGAGGAAATGGCAAGCCACTCCAGTATCCTTGCTTGGGAAATCCCAAGCAAGGAGCCTGGTGGGCTACCGTTCATGCAGTTGTAAAAGAGATGGACATGATTTAGTGACTAAATAATAATATGGATATTAGTCATATGTGGCTATTTAAATTAATATGAAAAATTAGGTTCCTCAGTTGTACTAGCCACATTTCAAGGGCTCTAGACACACATGTTGAGTGGCTACCATAACCAGCAGTACAGATACCGAACATTTCCATTACTGTAAAAAGTTCTATAGGATAGCACTAGTATAAATAGGTTATCATTGAAAATTTGAACTCGCTTTGGAAGTGTATATAATCTACAATGAACATCTTCCCTGTGAACCATCACTATTTTACTGAAAAGATGCTTAAATATGAACAAGTATATAATATATTCATGTTTAGGGGTGCTTAGGAATGAGGAAGAAGAAATGTCAGTCAAACTCCTAACTCAATATCCTTTAATAGGGTTTCACGGGTCAAGAAATGGAAATAAAAATAAAGGTGAGAAGAGAGAGTATTAAGAAGAAGCCACAGGGCTAGGTAAGAACTACATCCTCGTAGCAACTATAACTGAGGACGCCAAAAGACCAAGGCACATGTGTCAATGGAGAAGACACTGACAGGGAGTTCCACAGGACCGTCACACACGACCTAGGATGACACAGGAAATTTGCTGCTTTTGGTTCTATCTCTGCCTGTGATTCTCAAAGTGTTGTCTTCAAAGTGGATTCTATGCAGCCCTGGGCAGCAGAGAGAAGTCTGGTCTTGGTTTGGAGAGAGAGGAGGTCCCCAGAATACTGAACTACTGGTCTTTGCATTCCTCACTGCCATGAACTTTCAAGGCGCCCCCCCCCCCAAAAAAAAAAGCCTGTTTCGCTTAAGAATGTCCTTGACATAGCAAGATTCCAAGGGAATCACAGCAAATCAGAAGAAGAATTGATCCAATCTGTTTTATTTATCACAATCTAAAGTTGAAGCTACTTTCACCATAGAGACATAGATGCTAAATTACAAACTGTAAATGTATGTAAATGTATTCCCAGTGACCCTAACCTTTAATCTGAGAAAATCTTACTTTAAGCAAACTCGATATTTACACAGAAGATAATATAAAGGCTGAATATCTGCTTTATAAAGGAATTTATCATAGGATTGTAAGCAGTTACTTGTGTGCATTTAAAGTAAGTTTGGATTTACCCACAATTTCTCACATAAATTTCCTAGACTTCCAAATGAAATAATTGCAAAATATAAGTATCAATGTAAAAATCAATTATTAAATTATATTACTCAATTTAAAAACAAGCATCTCATAAATAATTAGAAAAATATTGGAAAGAAAAAAATTCTGGACCACTTATAGTCAGTATATAAAGGAAAATGGAGTGAATAAAAAGCAATCCATTTGATACCTTTAATATTTTTTTAAAACTAGGTAGTCATAAATTGATTTTTACTTTGCAGATTTTTATACTTGTATCTTCAAAAAGCCAAACCAATAATTAAATGTGAATTTCAAAGTTAGCATGCTATTTTTACTCAGACATTAGAGACTAATTTCTCTCCTTCAGTCAGACTGAGATTCTTGTCACATTTCGTGTAGCTCTCCATAGTTATTTTAATGAATATTTCATTTGTATGCATTATATTTTTAATTAAAAGAAACTTATCATATACTGGACATGGAACAACAGACTGGTTCCAAATAGGAAAAGGAGTGCGTCAAGGCTGTATATTGTCACCCTGCTTATTTAACTTCTATGCAGAGTACATCATGAGAAACGCTGGACTGGAAGAAACACAAGCTGGAATCAAGATTGCCGGGAGAAATATCAATCACCTCAGATATGCAGATGACACCACCCTTATGGCAGAAAGTGAAGAGGAGCTAAAAAGCCTCTTGATGAAAGTGAAAGAGGAGAGTGAAAAAGTTGGCTTAAGACTCAACATTCAGAAAATGAAGATCATAGCATCTGGTCCTATCACTTCATGGGAAATAGATGGGGAAACAGTAGAAACAGTGTCAGACTTTATTTTGTTGGGCTCCAAAATCACTGTAGATGGTGACTGCAGCCATGAAATTAAAAGATGCTTACTCCTTGGAAGAAAAGTTATGAGCAACCTAGATAGCATATTCAAAAGCAGAGACATTACTTAGCCGACTAAGGTCCGTCTAGTCAAGGCTATGGTTTTTCCAGTAGTCATGTATGGATGTGAGAGTTGGACTGTGAAGAAGGCTGAGCGCCGAAGAACTGATGCGTTTGAACTGTGGTGTTGGAGAAGACTCTTGAGAGTCCCTTGGACTGCAAGAAGATCCACCCAGTCCATTCTGAAGGAGATCAGCCCTGGGATTTCTGTGGAAGGAATGATGCTAAAGCTGAAACTCCAGTACTTTGGCCACCTCATGCGAAGAGTTGACTCACTGGAAAAGACTCTGATGCTGGGAGGGATTGGGGGCAGGAGGAGAAGGGGACGACCGAGGATGAAATGGCTGGATGGCATCACAGACTAGATGGACATGAGTCTGAGTGAACTCCGGGGGTTGGTGATGGACAGGGAGGCCTGGCGTGCTGCGATTCATGGGGTCGCAGAGTCGGACACGACTGAGCGACTGAACTGAACTGAACTGAACTGATTGGCTTCCCCAGTGGCTCAGCAGTGGAGAATCTGCCTGCAGTCCAGGAGACACGGGAGACCTGGGTTCGATCCCTGGGTGGGGAAGATCCCCTAGAGGAGGAAATGGCAACCCACTCCAAAATTCTTGCCTAAAGAATTCCACGGACAGAGGAACCTGGTGGACTACAGTCCATGGAGTTGCAGAGAATCAGACATTACCGAGAGAATGAACACACACACATTATCGTGTATTACTAACAACTCGACTTTCAACACAGAAGTACATGCTTCACGGAAACAATGATTAGATGGAATATAAAACAAGTAGTAGGGGCTTCCCTGGTGGCTCAGATGGTAAAGAACCTGTCTGCAATGTGGGAGACCTGGGTTCAATCCTTCGGTTGGGAAGATCCCCTGGAGGAGGGCACGGGAACCCTCTCCAGTATTCTCACCTGCAGAATCCCCATGGACAGAGGAGCCTGGCAGAGGGTCACAAAGAGTTGGACATGACTGAGCAACTAAGCATAGCACACAAAACAAGTAGCATAGTGGAAATAATAATTTTCATAATTATGACACTCTATAAGGCTTTTTAATATCTCTACAGAGCGCATGTGAGTTTACCTTTAAAACCAAGACTCCATAATCTAACTAACATGTGTGGGGCAAAGTTGGCTGTTCATCAGATTTCTACAAGTAATCTTATTTTATACCTGAAATTTGTGTAAAATATCTTTCTGGAAACTATTCAAATTTTAATGACTTACCTCTACTATTCTCATATACTGCACTGAAAACTTCCAGTGAGGTGAGTTTTTCCACAGAGTCTCATGCTGGGGACTGTTCTATTAACTTTAAAACCATACACTGCTATGCATAAAATAGATAACTAATGAGAACCTGCTGCATAACCAGGGAACTCTACTCAGTGCTCTGTGGTGATCTAAACGGGAAAGAAATCCGAAAAAGGAAGGGACGTATGTATACGTACAGCTGACTCACTTTGCTATACAGAAGAAACTAACAAAACATTGTAAAGCAAATATACTCCAATAAAAATTAAAAAAAAAAAAACAAAAACAAAACTAAAAAACTATCCGTTTCTGTTCCCTAGCTCAGCAGCTCTGTTTCTTAGATTTGATATTTCCAAAGTCCCCTACACCAAAGTTTATTAACTATGCAATCACTGCTACCGAAAATTCCTAAATGCTATTGCATTAGAACCTGTAAAATATTTTCCCACATTTATTACAAATATAATTGCTGAAATTCTATGAAGTAAAATTTTGAGGATTCCTATATCAGATGGTTTCCTGTAGTTCATCTTCCAAAACAAAACAAATACTGACTTAGAGGAGTCATCAACTGAAAGTCGTAATTGTTGTCTACTATCCAGTAAGACCTCTCCACCATGACCCACCTGTCTTGGCCCCATGGGCATGGCTTAGTTTCACTGAATTAGACAATATGCCAGCAAATTTGGAAAACTCAGCAGTGGCCACAGAACTGGAAAAGGTCAGTTTTCATTCCAATCCCAAAGAAACACAATGCCAAAGAATGCTCAAACTACCGCACAATTGCACTCATCTCACACGCTAGTAAAGTAATGCTCAAAATTCTCCAAGCCAGGCTTCAGCAATACGTGAACCGTGAACTTCCTGATGTTCAAGCTGGTTTTAGAAAAGGCAGAGTAACCAAAGATCAAATTGCCAACATCCACTGGATCATGGAAAAAACAAGAGTTCCAGAAAAACGTCTATTTCTGCTTTATTGACTATGCCAAAGCCTTTGACTATGTGGATCACAATAAACTGTGGAAAATTCTGAAAGAGATGGGAATACCAGACCACCTGCCCTGCCTCTTGAGAAACCTATATGCAGGTCAGGAAGCAACAGTTAGAAATGGACATGGAACAACAGACTGGTTCCAAATAGGAAAAGGAGTACGTCAAGGCTGCATATTGTCACCCTGCTTATTTTACTTCTATGCAAAGTACGTCATGAGAAATGCTGGGCTGGAAGAAGCACGGGCTGGAAGAAACACAAGCTGGAATCAAGATTGCCAGGAGAAATATCAATCACCTCAGATACGCAGATGACACCACCCTTATGGCAGAAAGTGAAGAGGAACTAAAAAGCCTCTTATGAAAGTGAAAGAGGAGAGTGAAAAAGTTGGCTTCAAGCTCAACATTCAGAAAACGAAGATCATGGCATCTGGTCCCATCACTTCATGGAAAATAGATGGGGAAACAGTGTCAGACTTTATTTTTCTGGGCTCCAAAATCACTGAAGATGGTGACTGCAGCCATGAAATTAAAAGACGCTTACTCCTTGGAAGAAAAGTTATGACCAACCTAGATAGCATATTCAAAAGCAGAGACATTACTTTGCCAACTAAGGTCCGTCTAGTCAAGGCTATGGTTTTTCCAGTGGTCATGTATGGATGTGAGAGTTGGACTGTGAAAAAAGCTGAGAGCCAAAGAATTGATGCTTTTGAACTGTGGTGATGGAGAGGACTCTTCAGAGTCCCTTGGACTGCAAGGAGATCCACCCAGTCCATTCTGAAGGAGATCAGCCCTGGGATTTCCTTGGAAGGAATGATGCTGAAGCTGAAAGTCCAGTACTTTGGCCACCTCATGCGAAGAGTTGACTCATTGGAAAAGATTCTGATGCTGGGAGGGATTGGAGGCAGGAGGAGAAGGGGACGACCCAGGATGAGATGGCTGGATGGCATCACGGACTCGATGGACGTGAGTCTGAGTGAACTCCGGGAGTTGGTGATGGACAGGGAGGCCTGGCGTGCTGCGATTTATGGGGTCACAAAGAGTTGGACACGACTGAGTGACCGAACTGAACTGAACTGATCCAGTAAGAAGTTTCTAAAGACGATTTTAACGGACTATTTTCAGGTGGTTACTACAGCTCTGAGGAGAGTGTAGTAGGACTACACGAAACCACAGTTCATCTATGCTTTCCCTATGCCCTGTGCAAGCATCAGGAAGGGAATGGGGTTGTCTCTTTATTACTAGGCAGTAGTGGAACTTGATAACCTTGGTCACACAGCCAGTGATTTTTTAATTTATTTATTATTTATTTGGCTGCATTGGGTCTGGGCCGCACTGGGTCCTAGCTGCCGCACACAGTATCTTCATTGTATCATGTGAGATCTTTCGCAGTGGTACATGGGCTCTCTCCAGCTGGGGTGTGCAGGCTGAGATGCTCCACCACATGTGGGATCTTAGTTCCTTGATCAGAGATCGAACCTGTGACTTCTGCATTACAAGGTGGATTTTTAACCACTGGACCACCAGGGAAGTCCCGAGCCAATGACTTTCGATGTGTGCATTGTGTTGTATATTTTGAGAAATTTAAGAAAAAGAAAAAGCTTCTATCCTTAGCAAATTCATGGTCTGTTAAAGGAATTATATGCATATAATAACTACAGTCTAGAACATAATGTAACAAATATTATAATCCAGTAGAAATAAAGACCTAAAGGCAGAATAGAGAAGGTGCTGAGAATTGCTGGTGGGAATTTGAGGGGGAAAAAAAAAGATTTCCTGAAGGATATTGTAGCAGATACTGTTATGGCCTCCTCAATAGCTTTAGAACTTTCTAATTCCAGATTTCTGATTATGTCAGTATATTAAACAGCTACCTGTTTAAACCATTATTTGTAGGATATTTTGTTATTTTTTCCTGACAGGGGTCTCCAAAAGAGTGATCTTCAACCATTTTTGAGCACACAGTACCTGAAACAGTTATGAAAATATCTTCTGCTTGCATATTTTATGCAGACATCTAAAATTTTCACTGTAATCTAAATATTTGTAAAGGATTCATTTTATATTACATATATATATTGATATTTTAAAGTCAAATAATTGTACCACTCTTTGAATATATACACTGGAATCTAAATATCACTGTGCTTTTTACACCAGCCATCAATCCATTTAAAAAAGATACTAGGACAGGCATTTCTTTAAAAGTTGAAAATTTTACATGGTTTAGTTTTCTCCTGCAATTCCTTAAATTTCCAATTCACTCCCTTACAGAAGTATATCCTAATGTAATATAATTTTATGCTTGAAAGCCTTCTATTAGTTACCCTATCATAGTATTCTGCAAGAAAACTTTGTGTGTATATCTATAAACACACACACACACACACACACACACACACACATTTGCCTGAGTGCTGAACTTCTAAGTTGTATGTGGCTCTTTTGCGTGCTCAGTTGTGTCCAACTCTTTGCAATCGTATGTACTATAGTCTGCCAGGCTTCTCTGTCAATGGAATTCTCCAAGGAAGAGTACGGAGTGGGTAGCCATTCCCTTCTTCAGGGAATACACACACACACACGGCTGTGTATGTGTGTGTACATATATACATATATATACATACATACATATACATACACACACATATATACATATACACACACACACATACACATATATACACACACACACCTATAACATTTTCTTAAAGATCTGTGATTATAATACTGGAACAAAAATTTTAAGAAGTTTATAAGTTAGTCAAGCTAATAATAATTGCTGTTAGTTGATAACCATCAATTACTTAAGATCTGAAAAAGTTATCATTAGTACACAATTAATCAAATGAACATAAATATATTTTGATAATACTAAACATAAATATAAAATTTTATTAGAAAGCTATCATTAATAAGCTTTTTCCCAAATTTATTCATGTACCCATTGATGAATATTACTTTGGCATCAATTATATTGGTATTTTTAATACCTTGAGTGCTCAGAAATCTTGTTCACACAAATTGGTAAATGGAATAAAATAAAAGGAATTTGGTTAAAACCATCACTTGATTATTGAACTCCTTCAGAGTTTTATGCCTAAAAATATCACACAATGATTTCAAGATTCAGGGGTATTTTAAATCATCTACCAGATGCTGAAAACAAAGAATTAGAAACTATCTCGTTAAATTGCATTAAGCTTTGTGACTTAGTCATTTGATTTAATCTGTCAACATCAATATCAGTACAATATGAATGACCCCCTGTTTGGAACCCAAGAGGATTTTAAACCTCGGGGCAATGTGCCAAAATAAAATTAGAACTGAGAGGGCATCTTTTTTTTTTTTTTTCTAAAGGGGAAGAGAGGCAATTTTAAGACTTCCACCCAAAGCATCCAGTTCTAAGAGTCAAAGGTATGTAGCAAAGAAAGAAGCAGTTCTTAATGGTCACGTGAGCACTCGCTGCAGCTATCCCTCAAGGCTTAGCCCACAGGGAGCAGAAATGTCCATCTCCCAGTCTTTTCCTGGTACAGTTCTGACTGCACACTTTATAAGCTGCTGTCTGAGGTTCTAGAATGTAATTTAGCATGCATCTAGGGGCTGGCTGTGAGCCTCCTCAGCGTTCAGGTCGTGGCGGGCACTTCCTCTTCTTTCTCACTCCTGCTCTCTGCAACAATATAAACAGGCCGCCAGCACCTCTCTGGAAGGAATTTGTACACAGGTCCGGTGCCCTGCTTTTGTACTTGCCACCCAAGAGACAGACCCCTGGATTTCCTGGTTCTGTCAGCCAACGGGGCTTGCATTCACTGGTCCACAGGACCACAGCAAACAAAGGAGCAGTTTTTAAACAGGCACAGGAACCATGTCCATTTATGGCAGAACAGTGTCCCCTCAAGATGAGTGCAGAGGGAGCAGGCAAATCAGCGTCCCCTCAAGGTGAGTGCGGAGGGAGGAGGCAAAACATCCATTTTTATTTCTCCATGGAAGGGGCTTAGCTACATACTTTCCCAGTTGCTGACTGAGAATCTGGCTTATAATCAGCCTGCATCTGAGGTGCTGCCTGTAATCCTTCCCTTTTGGACACTGATGATCTTGGCACACCCTCAATTACTGGGAGCCACCGAGAACAAAGATGGTGGCTTGGCTAATCACAAAGATTTGTGAGACAACCAAGAGCATCTCCTACACGACACTAGTCTCATCGGTACACAATTAACTGAACAAACGTAAATATATTTTGATAATACTAAACATAAAAATAAAATTTTATTAGAAAGCTATCATCAATAAGCATCGAATAAGTAAAATCAGAAACGAAAGAGGAGCCATTAGAACTGATCACACAAAAAATACTAAGGATCCTAAGAAAATACTATAACCAATTATACTCTAACAAATCAGATAACCTAGAAGAATGGAAAAAATTCCTAGAAACACACACTTTACCAAACTGAAATCATGAAAAAATAGAAAATTAGAAAAGATTAATAACTAGGGAGGAGCTTGAACAGTAGTCAAAAACCATCCAAAAAATTAATAACTGCTAATCAATAAATGTGATACATCAAATTAACAAAATGAAGAATAAAAGTCATGATTATCTTAATAGATGCAGAAAAAGCATATGATAGAATTCAACATCTTTTAATGATAAAAATGCTCAACAAACAGAAGGAATGTACTGCTGCTGCTGCTGCTGCTAAGTTGCTTCAGTCGTGTCCAACTCTGTGCGACCCCATGGACTGCAGCCCACCAGGCTCCACCGTCCCTGGGATTCTCCAGGCAAGAACACTGGAGTGGGCTGCCATTTCCTTCTCCAGTGCATGAAAGTGAAAAGTGAAAGTGAAGTCGCTCAGTCATGCCCGACTCTTAGCGACCCCATGAACTGCAGCCCACCAGGCTCCTCTGTCCATGGATTTTCCAGGCAAGAGTACTGGAGTGGGGTGCCATTGCCTTCTCTGAAGGAATGTACTATAACCTGGTAAAGACCATATATGATAAGTCCAAAGCTAATATCACAGTCAATGGTAAAAAGCTGAAAGTTTTGCCTCTAAGATTAGGAAAAAGACAAGAATGCCTACTTA
This sequence comes from Ovis canadensis, assembly GCF_042477335.2. Taxonomy (NCBI): domain Eukaryota; kingdom Metazoa; phylum Chordata; class Mammalia; order Artiodactyla; family Bovidae; genus Ovis; species Ovis canadensis. Next base: position 31,503,892 of record NC_091256.1, read on the forward strand.
CTCTTGCCACTTCTATTTAACACATATATAGGAGATCCTAGACAGAGAAATCAGGCAAGAAAAAAAAAGTAAAAGCATCCATATCAGAAAGAAGAAGTAAAATTGTCTTTGCAGATGACTTGATACTACATACAGAATATCCTAAACACTCCACTAAAAAGCTAGTAGAACAAATGAACAAGTTCAGTAAAGTCATAGGACACAAAATCAGTATACATAAATTGGCTGTGTTTGGATACACTAACAACGAAGTATCAGAGAAAGAAGCTATGAAAACAGTCCCATATACAACAGAATCAAAAAGAATAAAACATTTAGGAATAAATTTAACCAAAGCGGTGAAACTTCTACACACTCCAAACTATAAAACATTGATGGAAGAAATGGAAGAAGACACAAGTAAATGGAAAGAGATTTTGTATTCATGAGTAGGAACAATTAATATTGCTAAAATATCTATACTATGCACAGATATCCATACAATCCACAGATTGAAGAGAATCGTAAAAATTCTAATGGCATTTTTCATAGGAAGAAAAATAAATCCTAAAATATTTGTGGAACCACAAAAAACCCTAAATATACAAAGTAATCTTGATAAAGAAGAACAAAGTTGAAGCTATCACATGTCCTGATTTGAAACTATTTTCAAACTATACAAACAGAATATATATATCTATGTGTATATATATATATATATATATACACAAAAATTATAGCAATCAAAACAGTATGATATTGGTTAAAAACAGATGTACAGATCAATAGAATAGAGAGCCTAGAAATAAATTCATGAATATATAGTCAAGTTATTTATGACAAGAAGCTAAAAATATAAAGTGAAAAAAGGACTGTCTCTACAATAAGTGGTGGTAGGAAAACTGACAGCTGTCTGCAAAAGAATGAAATGGGGCCTCTGTCTTACACCATACACAAAAAACACGCAAAATGGATGAAAGACTCTAACATAAAACTTAAATTCTAAGATTTCTGAAAGAAAACATAGGGGGGTAATCTCCTTGACACTGGTCTTGGCAATGATTTTTTAAATTTAACCCCAAAAGAAAAAGGCAACAAAAGTAAAAATAAACTAGTGGGATTACATCTAACTAAAAAGCTTCTATGACAGCAAAGAGAGCATCAACAAAATGAAAAGGCAGCCTACTGAACGGGAGAAAATATTTGCAATCATATATTTGATAATGGGCTCCCCTGCTGGCTCAGACGGTGAGGAATCTGCCTGCAATGCAGGAGACCCAGGTTCAATCCCTGGGTTGGGAAAATCCCCTGGAGAAAAAAATGGCAACCCACTCCACTGCTCTTGCTTAGAGAGTCCCATGGACAGGGGAGCCTGGTAGGCTACAGTCCATGAGATTGCAAAGAGTCAAACATGACTGAGCAACTATCATTTCCACTTCACTTTCACATCTGATAAAAGGTTAATATCCAAGATAAACAACACAGGGAAGTCATACAACTTAGTAGCAAAAAAAAACCCCAAATTACACAATTAAAAAATGGGCAAAGAATTTGAATAGATGTTTTTTCCAAATAAGGCAAACAAATGACCAATGGGTACATGAAAAGGTGTTCAACATCACTAATCATCAGGGGACTGTAGGTCAAAACCATAATAAGAACATTTCACACTTGTTAAGATGCTATCCTCAGAAAGACAAGAAAAACAAATGCTGGTGATGATGTGGAGAAAAGGGGACCCTTTTATATTGGCAGTGGTAATGCAACTGGCACTGCCACTATGGAAAATAATATAAATGTTTCTCAAAAAATTAAAAAATAGAACTACTATACCATCCAGTAGTACCACTTCTGTGTATTTATCCAAAGGAAGCAAAATCATTAGCTTGACAAATTTTTTTCCCCCACTAACTTGAAAAGATATAAGCACCCTCATATTCACTGTAGCATTATTTACAATAGCAAAGACATGGAAACAACCAAAGGAAATAATTCCATTTGTGATCACATGGATGAACCTGGAGGGCATTGTGCTAGGTGCAATGAGCCAGAGAGACGAATATAAATGGTGCATGATATCATTTATATATGGAATCTTACCGAAAAAAAATGAACTTGTAGAAACAGACTACAATGGTGGTTGAGAGGGGCTGGAGTGAGGAGTAGGGTGGAAGAAATAGGGAAAGGCTGATAAAAGGGCACAAACTTTCAGTTATAGATGAATAAAGCCTGAGGGGCTAATGGACACTGATGGCAACTGTAATTAATATTGTATGACTGAAAGTTAGGCCATAGATCTTAAATGTTCTCACCAGGAAAAAGAAAAAAGTAAATATGTGAATTGGGATATATTAGTTTGATGGTGGGAATTCTTTCACAATGTGTATGTATGTATATATAATTATCATGATGTACATTTTAAATACTTTACAAGTTTTTATTTGTAAATTATACCTCATTAAAGCTGAAAAGGAAAAGAGAAACGTATTGCAAAAACTGTGTAGCATCCTTAAAGGTTGTCTGCTGCAATGGACAGATCAGCTGTGATCTTACAGTATAAATACAAGGAAGTCCTCCAAGAAAGCAAATCAGGACTGTTTGCCAAACTGGATGTATGTGTTGTGGCAAAAATTGAGTACTAAGTGCTTTCTTCAGTAAATTAGAACTTTTGTGAAGTACCCTGTATTTTCTGCAATTCTATATTTTGTATGCAGGCATCTTTAATTTATACTACATACCACATACTACAAGGAGCCATAGCCAGATCTGATCGAAATTTCATGTCACTTGGAGGACTTCGATGAGATTTTGATATAGATAAGTAACTGGACGAGACTCTGAAGTGGTCTTCTTTGGAAAAGGCAAAAAAGGCATTTCACACGGTATGTATGCATGGAAGGAAGAGAGTGAGCCAATGAGCTAAATATGACAAATTTTGTTAGCTCTATCCAACAGATAGTTTCCTCTCCTAATCCTTACTTTGTTACAGGGCTTCTTGGTGGCTCAGATGGGGAAGAATCTGCCTGCAATGCAGGAGACCTGGGTTCAATCCCTGGGTCAGGAAAATCCCTCGGAGAAGAGAATGGATACCTACTCTAGTATTCTTGCCTGGAGAATTCCATGGACAGAGAAGCCTGGTGGGGTACAGTTCGTGGGGCCCCAAAGAGTTGGACACGAATAAGCAACTAAGACTTTCACTTCCATTTTTTCATGTGCCATCCTCAAGTAACCTATCATGCCTGATTTAAACCTCTGCTAAACATCTATATTCCTAAACTCCCTTGCAACTACAGGTGACCTAGTAACCCAGTTCTGGCCAACGAGAATTAAGGGAAGGTGGGTGAGTGATTTTGAAAAATAATTTTGCATCTTGAGGAAAGCTGCTTGGAAAGAGGAAAGGTCTTTCCCCTTCTTCCTGTCTTGAATGCAGACATATGTGGAACCATCTTCAGACTATGAGGCAGTAAATATGTATGTAAGAGAAAAAACCAGGAAGATGGTTATGTTGAAATGCACCCCCCTGAAAGATATGTTGGAGTCCTAACCCCCAGTACAAAAACACATGATCTTATTTTGAGATCAGGTCTTTTCAGAGGTAATCAAGTTAAGATGAGGTCACTAGGGTAGGCCCTAATTCAATACAACCTTATAAAATGCTATTATATATCTGTATCAGTGTCACTACAAAAAGCAGAAAGTTGGACACAGATACAGGCACAGGCAAAAGGCTGTGGGAAGGGGGAGGCACAGGCTGTGTGATGCAGAAAAGTCAGGGAATGACAAAGGTTGCCAGTCAACCACAAGCGAAGCGGGAACAAGGAACAGATTCTCCCTTGGTTCCCTTGGAAGGAGCCAACCCTGCTGACGCTTCGATCGTGAACTTCCAGCCTTCAGAAATGTGAGGCAGTCAAAGCCCTCTTAAGGAAGAAAGAGCAAACCTTGGAGGATTCACGCTCCCTGATTTCAAACTATACTACAAAGCTATAGTAATCAAAACAGTACAGTACAAAAACAATTACACAAATCAAGGGAACAGAGTAGAGAGCCCAGAAATGAACCCACACTTACACAGGCGATTAATCTACCACAAAGGAGGTGAGAGTTTACAGTGGGAGAAAACAGCCTCTTCAATAACTGAAATGAATACATCACTGTGTGTTACCTATACGTCAATGAAAAAAATTTTTTTAATAAAAATTAAAGGGAGAAAATTAAAGAAAAATTAAGAAAATTAAAGGGAGAGTACAAGAACACAAGAAGAATGTTATTCTGCCATGAAATAAAAAGTATGGAAAAAGAAAATAACTATGAGGCAATACATTTGTTTTTTAAGCCACCAGTTTGTGGCCTTTTGTTACAATACCCCTAATAGTACACTAATACAGATGATGAAACAGAAAAAGAGAAACAGTCTGGCCCCTGATAATACCTTTATGGTTAGTGGCAAACTCTAGAACCTTTTTCCTCTTAACTTTTCATGTGAGGGGGGAAAAAAAACCTTTTGGTTTGAGCTAGTGTTAATTTCACATTCTGTTACTTGCACCTAGTACATCTTATAAATAAATGGTTTTTCAAACAGCCCTGAATAACAAATAAGGTTTTGACAGATATGGGTAGGAAGAAATGAGCAAAGAAAGTCAGTGGCGAAAGAAGCCAGTGAAGCAGAGTACGTTATATTCAGGGAACAGAGGCAGACAGCTGGAACACGGGTGTTCCGAGGGAGAGGCAATGGGGACAAGTTGAAGGGAAACTGAGCCATAATGCGGAAGGTGTTTAATCATATGCTAAGGTTTCTCTACTGTCAAGAAGAATACCGGAAGTTTTCATAGGGGAATAAAAGGATCAGAACTGAAATTAAGTAGCAGAAGTAAGTAGTGTGTACTGAAATAGTGAGAGAGCAGAGGCAGAAAGAAACGTATATAATATAATGGAGTTTTAATTAAAATAATGGAGCAGGATATGGAAAAGAGGAGGTCAGAATGAGATTACTAAAATAAAGTGGACTAGTCACATGTAGAGTGCAAGGTGGTAAAATGACCATTTTAGATCACTTTAGTCATTGACCAACATTATCCTGAGTGCTGAGAGAATGGTAATGAAACACACTGGGATGACCTGGGAAACTCTGAAAACAGTGGCATCTAAGTTCCATTCCCAGAAACTCGTTTTTAATTGATTGAGAACCACTGGGAGATGGGTGTGGAAGGATGTCAGGATATTATAAATGAGGGTCATACCTGCTAATTTGAGACGAAACACTCGACTGACATTACCAATTTTGTCCTATTTTAAATACAAACTTCCACATCCTCACTCATTCAGTAACTAGTACCGGGCTATGATGGTGATAAAGAGATCGTTTGGCCTCAGAGCATTTAAAATTTTTATCAAATGTAATTTTTGATTTAAATATAACTCCAGATCTGTTTTCTTGAGTACTGGTTTTATACCAGAACAAAGACTGAAATGAAACATACAAATGGTTGTCATTTTGAAATTAAAAAATGCTTTATCCATTTTTCTTTTCTGTTTGAGGGAAAAAAAAGAGAGAAGGTCTTATAGGATAATAAAAAATGAATAAGATAAGCTATTAAAAGGGAAGATTGTGATATTATAAGCTAAAAAAATAAATGTATAAAAATAATTTATATAAATAATCTTATACCACATAAATTATGTTAACAAAATTTATAAATTAAGCTAAAAAATTTAAGAGGGAGGGGATATATGTGTACACATAGCTGATTCACACTGTTGCACAGCAGAAGCTAATACAATATTATAAAGCAATTACACTCCTATTTTACAAAAGTAGATTTAAAAAAATAGGATCTAGTGGGTACTAATATAATTGTTTTTCAGAAAAAAATTCATTCAATAATTAATTCATATCATTCCATACTTTAATGGCCTTTCTCAAGTTCAACCAGCTTCATGGGAGACATAGGGTATTGGGACAAAATACACAACTTATTTAAGGTTTTCCAACAAAGATATATTTAGAAACAGAATCAGCACCTAGAAAGCCACCCCATAACTCACTAATTTGTTGTTGTTCGGTGGCTAAGTTGAGTCCGACTCTTTGAGACCCCATGGAGTGTAGCACATCAGGCTACGTGTGCTGTGGTATCTCCCAGAGTTTGCTCAAATTCATGTCCAAACTCACTAAGCCAAAGCTTTAATTTTTTGAATTATCTAGTAAATTAGTCTCTTTTTTTTTTGTTGTTAAATGAAAATACATTCTGGTTCCTTCACAGCTCATGCTGGACAGGAGCAGAGGGTAGAGAATTAATGAGAAAAAGAATCACTCACTCTTCATTTCAATACTTTAGAAAGGGCTGTGGGAGGAAGGAAGTGAGAGCCTGATGCTACTTAATGTAATGAAAGTGTAAATGCTTTAAGATAATATATGAATTTCAAGAACACATGAATTTCAAATTTTATCACAAGTAAAACAGTGACTATTTAAAAACCTTTCTTTAAATTTCTGCCATGCGTTTCATTTAAATTGTTCCATTGGACTACTGTTATTGGCATATGATGTGTATTACTCTTTTTTAAGGTGTATTTAAATTAAACCATCTTTACTAGCAATAGTTACCAATTTCCCCCCAAAAAGATGCAGAATAGTCCAACAAGATTATACAAATACAGTGCACACTCACTCGTGGTGATGAGAATCTGGAGAAAAGTGAACCATTCTCTTGTTGCTGACTGGGCCAGGAGTTGTCACCTGAAAGATTTAAAACCAAAACCAGTCACAGGTGAGTCTGTAAAAGGCAGTGAATAATAGGGATGTTTTCATTTGAAGACATCCACTCTGAAATGCAGAATGTAACAGTTCTCAAAATCTAAGACACAACTGCATGGACCAAAAGTATAATTAAATTCCTGGTAAGAATGAACTACTCTTTTAGTCTAGCATAGTTCCTCTGCTAGAATTTTAAGACTATTTAAAAAGTATCTTTATAACAGAAAAAAACAACTTTCTGAAGAACTAGACCACTGAATCTCATTTCCAAATGCTGCTGCTGCTGCTGCTAAGTCACTTCAGTCGTGTCCAACTCTGTGCAACCCTACAGACGGCAGCCTACCAGGCTCTGCCGTCCTGGGATTCTCCAGGCAAGAACAAATGCAAGCTTATTTAACTGTATGTAAAAAAAAGAGGTTTACTTAATTAGTGTTGAGAAGATGGTATTTCCTAGGAACAACATCTTTGTATTTAATTCTTAAATGTAAATGACATGTATTATAATGCACACACTTAAATGCATACAAATTAATATATACATACTGCTCTACATAAAACAGATGAGCAACAAGGATCTGCTGTATAGCACAGGAAAGTATATTTATTATCTTGTAATAACTTACAATGAAAAAGAATATATACATATAAATATATATAACTGAATCACTTTGCTGTACACTTGAAACTAATGCAACATTATAAATCAACTGTATGTAAAAAATGCATACAAAAACTTAAGTCAAGGGAGCAGTGAATAGTCCTTTTTATAATTTTCCCATAAAGTTAGGAATTATCTGTGTATTTACATAGAACAATGATTTCATTCAAGAGAAAAAATTTTATGCCTTTATTTCTAAATCAAAGTAAAAACCTGATAAAGAATTAAAGGTTCAACTTTTCTGATAATGCAAGCTACTCCTATTTTCCATGTCACAACTTTTCTCTCTAATAGAGGGTTCTCAACAGGAACATAAACATAGCATCATGCAAGAATGAATCCACAATCACAACTGACAAGAGATAAAGTTACAACTTAAGGCTTTACGTAATGCTTCATCATATTACAAAAAAAAACCCAACCCTCTGTAATTATAGGAGTGCCACTTAACATACAGAATCCAGAAAGGCATGATGAGGCAACAAATGCCTCTGAAAAGAAACGAACATTTTCAAAAATGTATGTCATCTTCTTTCACTCGGGTAACAGGGATGCCAGCACACACTGAAATTCCAAAAATTGCAAATACTGCAAATGTGCACAGATGATGACATTAATAACCCTACGGTTTGAGCACCACAGGTAAACATGTGGCTCAACTCCAGGACTACATCCTGCATTCATCTCAGAATGAGGTTTTCATGCTCCTCCAGTGGGTAACCCTGGAATGCAGTAATCCATTTTCTACACCGTGGCTATGAGAAAAGCCGACTGTGCCTATGTCATGCTTTGTTAGAGGTTCATGATCACATTATCTCAGGGTGGACCTGACACTTTTATTCAGTTTACAGTATGTTCTATGTACAGGCAACTTATTTCCTTTGCCAGGGCTGCTGACAACCTTTTCCACACTATATTAATCTTGTTTACTGACTTTATCTTGGTACGAATATCAGAAAACTGAACTTTTTATCTCAGAGAAAAAATAAACAACATGTTGACAGAAGCAGAAGCTATTTTCAGGGCTAAAATTGCTTGTTTACCTGCAGCTACACTTATGGAAAAATGTTTAAGTCTTGCTCTGGCTTGAGATACATAATCTGAAATTTAATAAATGAAAGAATTTCACATACACCCATGTGATAAATTGCCCAAAGAAAAACAATGCAACTGAATACAATAAAACAGAATTTATAACTAATTTATACCACAATACAAATGTAAGCTTTCAATCTAGTCAGAAATAATCATACTGTATATTTCTCAGAAATCATATGTAGAAACTATGAGCGCAATTCAATTGCTGTAAACAACTCACAGAAGATTTATAATAGCAAATGTAGATATTTAAATGAGTCTACATATTTACCTAGTACATAGGCCCCCTTTTAAAAAGATGTAAATATCCCATTTCATTATTTCAAGTCAGTTTGGTTTTACTTTTAAAGATATTCAAATAGGCATAATTTAGAATTTTTAAAAATTAAACAAACACTGAGGTCTATCTATGATAATCTTTTCAGGTCAGTGACACTGGTCTGCCTCTGGAGTGAAATATTCTAATAATGGGAATCTTTTGCTACTTTAGGGATTAGACATCTTAACCAAAAAGGTGAGAGAGACTGAGAAAGGAATATGACAAAGCTGTTTATTGTCACTCTGTTTATTTAACTTATACACAGAGCACATCATGCGAAATGCTGGGCTGGATGAGTTATAAGGCAGAATAAAGATTGCCAGGAGAAATATCAACAGCCTTAGATGTGCAGACAATACCACTCTAATGGCAGAAAGCAAGGAGGAACTAAAGAACGTCTTGATGAGAGTGATGAAGGAGAGTGAAAAAACTGGCTTAAAACTCAATTAAAAAAACTAAGATTATGACATCCGGTCCCATCACTTCATGGCAAATAAAAGGGGAAAAGTTGGAAACAGTGGTAGATTTCCTCTTCTTGGGGTCTAAAATCATGCATATGGTGACTGCAGCTACGAAATTAGAAGACTCTTGCTTCTTGGAAGAAAAGTTATGACAAACCTAGACAGTGTGTTAAAAAGCAAAGACAATACTTTGCTGACGAAGGTCAAGGCTATGGTCTTTCCAGTAGTCATGTATGGATGTGAAAGCTGCACCATAAAGAAGGCTGAGTGCTGAAGAATTGATACTTGCCAACTGCAGTGCTGGAGGACTCGAGTCTCTTGGACAGCAAGGAGATCCGTCAGTCTTAGAGGAAAATTAACCCTGAATACTCATTGGAAGCTGAAGCTGAATTTCTGATACTTTGGCCACCTCATGCAAAGACCGACTCACTGGAAAAGACGTTGATGCTGGGAAAGATTGAAGGCAGAAGGAGAAGGGATGACAGAGGACGACATGGTTGGATGGCATCACTGATTCAATGGACATGAACTTGGGCAAACTCTGGGACATGTTGAGGAACAGGGTAGCCTGGAATGCTGTAGTCCATAGGGTTGCAGAGTCAGACGTGACTTGGTGACTGAACAATAAGATCTTAGTACAGAATTCAGCTCATGAAAATCAGGGCTATCCTAGAGTTTCAGTGTATTTTAAACTTGAAAACATGTGTTTAATACAATTGATTATTAGTAGTTACTTCAAAGAATTATAAAATATCAAGAAACATTCTTATAAAATTCTTCCTTAAAGTTATAATTCAGGGTTAATCTTTCTAAAAATAAATTGAAGCAATTTAAAATATCAGGTCAAATTATTAATTTCTAGTAAACATTCAAGTATGGTGATTATTTTATTCTCTTAAAAAAGATGCCTTCCAGTTATTTCAAAAATGTCTTAGAAAGAAATGACAAATTTTAAAAAATCATAACTCTTTAAATAACCTATAAGATATTCATGTTGTAAAGTTTGTTACCAAAAGTTGATTTTATTTCACAAGGCCAGACAGGAAACAGGTGTTCTGTTCTTCATGAGAAACAGTAGCTCCACAATCCAGTTCTTGTTGTTTGTTAAAACTCCTGAGATAATCATTTATATAATTAGCTGATATTTACTGATAATAACCTTAAACAACACACTATATGCTCTGAAATTTTATGATTCACTTGTTAAATATTACTACATCAATAGTGACTACAATCCTAAAAAAAGTAAGCATATTTGTTTTCATTACCTCTGCTTATATGCAAATTATTAAAAAAATTAAAGTTCGATAGGAATGAATGGTCTCTGGGTAGCATAGTGTTTGCGTCAACTTTTGACCTTATTAGACTGTGAAATAAACTATACTGCTAAAAGATCACCGGGGTCTCAGTCTTTATATTGTTATTTACAATCGACTCATCAACCTCAGAAGATCACAATACAGCAGTGCTAGATGAAAATGCAATAGTAGCTGTACAGGTACCACCATCGAAATTCACAAGGTCAACATGAACCCATATAAGGGAAATTTAGCCAAATTACTTCAGTGACAAAGTATCTCTCTCAGTTTTATTCAGTTCAGTTCAGTCGCTCAGTCGTGTCCGACTCTTTGCGACCCCATGAATTGCAGCACGCCAGGCCTCCCTGTCCATCACCAACTCCCAGAGTTCACTCAGACTCACGTCCATTGAGTCAGTGATGCCATCCAGCCATCTCATCCTCGGTCGTCCCTTTCTCCTCCTGCCCCCAATCCCTCCCAGCATGAGAGTCTTTTCCAATGAGTCAACTCTTCGCATGAGGTGGCCAAAGTACTGGAGTTGCAGCTTCAGCATCATTCCCTCCAAAGAAATCCCAGGGTTGATCTCCTTTAGAATGGACTGGTTGGATCTCCCTGCAGTCCAAGGGACTCTCAAGAGTCTTCTCCAACACCACAGTTCAAATGCATCAATTCTTCGGCGCTCAGCCTTCTTCACAGTCCAACTCTCACATCCATACATGACTACTGGAAAAACCATAGCCTTGACTAGACGGATCTTAGTCAGTAAAGTAATGTCCCTGCTTTTGAATACGCTATCTAGGTTGGTCATAACTTTTCTTCCAAGGAGTAAGCGTCTTTTAATTTCATGGCTGCAGTCACCATCTGCGGTGATTTTGGAGCCCAAAAAAATAGTCTGACACTGTTTCCACTGTTTCCCCATCTATTTCCCATGAAGTGATGGGACCGGATGCCATGATCTTTGTTTTCTGAATGTTGAGCTTTAAGTCAACTTTTTCACTCTCCTCTTTCACTTTCATCAAGAGGCTTTTTAGCCTCAATTTTATTAGAGATGTTAAAAGAAATTTCTTATTTTTTCTATCACTGATTTATTAACACTGATATTATGACTTTCCCTCAAAGATAAACAAAACAGTTGGCTTTATATATCATGTTCATTTTGTTACTGTTACCAAACCCCCTGCATCTCATCCCATTCTTCTATAATTAAGATGGCTGAATGAGTTACTTTCCAAATCAGGCAGACTTCCTGAGACACAGTGGTCCTATGAGATTAATAATGAGTTTATTCAATATGGATGATAGCTCACTTATGTCCTCCACAAGTAAGATTCCTTCTATAAATTCATGATGTGTTATGTCGCCACACAAGCCCAAGAAACCATCCGTCCAGGCTTCTTTCTCTGCCTCTAGTAGAGGCATTCTCCTCCAACTTTTCTCTCACTTACAATTATATTTTATTTGCCTTCCAAATGTTATTCTGCTTCAGTGCCTACACTGACAAACACTTAGGGTGGCAGGCTGCCATTCAAAAGCAGGCCTTTCAGTTTTGTGAGGACTGCTCAATCAAATCTGCCTGGCCTCCAGGCTGCAGGGAGACATTGTCTGAGCCTCCCTGCCAGTTTGTCAAGACCCAGAAGTTTCCTACTTCTCGAAGAACCATTATTAATTTGACTCAACTTCTCAGAAGAAAGAAACAAGCCTTTTAAGTTTAGCAGGCTCTGCATGAAGGCCCCCTGGTACATTCAACAAATGTGTCAGTCAAATACATGTGACAGATATTAAGGAAAACAACTCAACAAAAAGGAGCTTAAAAACAGAACTTTAAAACCTAGGGACAAGAAGGTAAGGAGACGAAAGCAAAGAGGTAGAAGGAAACTTACTGTAGTTGCTAGTCTATACATTCATCTTCATTTAAAAATAAGTGGAAGAAAAGAATATTCTAAACATTTTGGAACAGTTGATTTTAATTCATAGTTGTTAAAATGAAGGTGTCAAGTGTCCATCTTTTAATCACACACAAGAGAACAGAGAAAGATTCTCCAAAATATTTCCCATGAGGGCAACTGAGTTTTATATTGGTGTTCTAAAAAACTGGTACAAGATAGTTGGGAGAATGAATAAAATCTTTCACTGTGTTATCTATTCTCATACATAATACAGAATGGTCACAATTCACAAAAGGTGCAATTTATTTGGGGATGGAAAACATTCAAGAAGATAACATTAGAATCACTTTTAAACATAACATATACAAGAGTGGAAATTACTTTAGGATAACTGAAAGTAAACACAACAAAGGGACAAATTCAGGTAGTATAAATGGATATCATTTATAAGATAAAGGGAAACAAAGTAGTGATCTGATTTCAGAGGAATAAAGGGGAAGAAAATCACCTGTGAGAAGGGAGTTGTATGCAATTTCTTTCTCCCTTCTCCAATTCATCTTACCAACTCACCAAACTCAACTTTCTAAATCACTGCTTTTCAATGTGTTGATTTTCTCATGCCAGAGCCATCCATAGCTCTTCACTGAAAGCAAACCTAAAGCTAATAAGAAATGCATTCAAAACCCTCTCTTATCTCATCTCTGCTTCCCACTGTGATCCCTCTCCAGCTTCTGATGCAATAGCTGATTCCTCCTTGTTCTAAACCCCAAAGTGCTCTACTGGAAACAATTCAACAGATATTTACTAGTTATTACTGTGCACATAAAATCATGTCGAGATTTACTATATAATGAGTGGTATGTGGTTTCCATTCAGTTGGGTGATTTTAGTTATATTGTTACATTGATCTACATTGATTGTTACATTGATTTAGTTATACTGTTACAAAGATCACTAATCTTTATGATATCATGATAAAGTCCTGTGTTGAGACTCCTCTAATTTGAAGGGTTTTTTCCCCCCTAAGAAAGGTCAGTAAATAATTCATACACTAATCCATATTTTACTTTCATTTGTCTAGACTATTATTAAAGTAAATGTGAATTTATATGTTGTTGTTATTTAGTTGCTAAGTTGTGTCCAACTCTTTGTGACCTCATGGACTGTAGCCTGACAGGCTCCTCTGTCCATGGGATTTTCCAGGCAAGAATATTAGATTGGGTTGCCATTTCCTTCTCCGTGGGATCTTCCTAACCCAGGGATTGAACCTGTGTCTCCTGTGCTGGCAGGCAGATTCTTTACTACTGAGCCACCAGGGAAGCCCCGTGAATTCACACAGTAGACTACAAAATCCTCTTCACTGGTTATAAGAAACTAAAAACGTAATAGGTGAAAGTAGAATGCCTAATGTGTGCAGACAAGGTGCTGGATCTGAGCCCACCAGAAGTATTAGCGTCAGACAATGATGTCCTTCTGGAAAGAATATACGGGATGGAAGATCATTTCTGAGAACAACTGAATTACCTGAGATTGCAAAAACTGTTGTACTAAATTATTAAATTTGTACACTAGAGTTTGGTTTTCCAATTAAGAAGATGCCTCAGAATTTGGGATTTTATAAAATCTAGTAACATTACAGAAAGAGGTACTAGGTTCACATCATTATTCACCTTTATGTATAAGACATTCACAACCAATCTTGCTCTTATTAGCTGAGTTCACACTGGTTAAGACTTTCAGGGAGAGAAAAACCGTCTTATTAGCGGCAACTACTTTCTTCACCTTTGTGTTTCTTCACCTACATTGATTTAGATTATATTATAGTAGAGATGTAAGGCTTCCCTGAAAGCTCAGTTGGTTAAGAATCCGCTCACAATGCAGGAGACCCTGGTTCAATTCCTGGGCTGGGAAGATCCACTGGAGAAGGGATAGGCTACTCACTCCAGCATTCCTGGGCCTCACTTGTGGCTCAGCTGGTAAAGAATCTGCCCGCAATGCAGGAGCCCTGGGGTTTGATCCTTGGATTGGGAAGATCCTCTGGAGAAGGGAAAGGCTACCCATTCCAGTATTCTGGCCTGGAGAATTCCATGGACTCTATTATAGTCCATGGGGTCACAAAGAGTCAGACAGAATGGAATGACTTTCATTTTCATAGTAGAGATGTATCATAGTGAGTGAATCTGATGACTTTTACCTGATTGTCAAGGTTAAAGGGTCCACACTGTCCCATTATACTTTTACTATGCAATTTTTAACTCTTCTTGGGATGATGTAAGCATGAACAACCCAACAAAGAAAGTGTGATAATGACCACTGATGACACATCAAGAATTAATAGAATTTGTAGAAATCCTGTTGTGATTAATGATGACAATTACATTGTCATCAGTCTTTTATCAGTGTTGCCAGCTTATAAGGTAAGTTTTTACTGGCAAGGTGGCTAAAGTGAATAGACATCATTATTCTCAAACACTAGATGAAGAAAGTATTACCCACTGAGGTGAGGGCACGTAACACTCAGATTACTAAGACTAAACAAGATCTGAACCTCAGCTGTTCTATTCCCAATTGCCCCCCACAGAGGACCACACAAAGGAGACAATACACCAAAACAAGTGTTTCCTGTGTTGCGGAATTTGCCACGGGAGATGCTGACTTGAATGGAGATTATATTGTTGGAAACTCTTCAGCCTATAAATATACATCCAAGGACATTCTGGTCTTTACTTGCGACTTCGGGGTACCCCACGGGGCTGTTTTAAATATAGGCAAGTGTGAGCATGGCATCTCAAACAAGGTTGTCAGTCCATGTTACAGATAGACTAACAAGAATAACAAACGGCTCCACGACAAGTCATCACAGGCAAAGTAGGGAAAAAATTAAAAACTGCGCTGGAGAGGACTAAACATTTCATGATGAGAATATGTGAAGGAACTTGGACAATTAGAGAAGTTGGGCTATTTTTTTCCTTCAAAAGCAGGTAACAATGTAAATGTGAGATTACACCTTCAATCCAGAAAGGTTTTATAAAGAATTATTAAAAAAAAATCACAGGAAATAAAGCACAGAGAAGCTCAAGGCTTTCAATAGAGGATTAGCCATCCTGGCAGAAATCGTATGTGTCAAAGGAAAGATGCTAACCTTTCAGCTGCTAGCGTCACATCAAGTAGTGACAACAGACTCCAGGTAATCTGGAAGTAATCTTAGTACCTTTTCAAGTAACAGCAGTGCACATATATCTTTAAAATAATTCTTAAAATGTATGTTATGCTAAGCTGCTGAAGATACGGAAATATACAAACATACATGTAGATATATGACAACATTAGCAATTCTTATATTTTCATTCTAAGACTAAACAATGTAATTGTTTTACATCTTCACTTTAAACAGTTTTTTCCTAGTTAAAATAAGTCAGCATTAATAATTAAGAATTTAGAATTATTGGCCTATTAGAATAATAATGCTTCTAATTATTAAGTGTATAAATCCTCATTTCTGGTCTACAAAATGATGATCTAAAAGATTTAATAGAAAAGATTAATCACTATATAATTAAAGAACAAATACAGCAACAACTGTTTTTCACACTGCTCCATGGTAATTTTTTTTTTTTTTTAAGAGTAAGGAACTAAAAATTAACCAGCTCAGAATGATGGCCAATAGTGATTAAAGAAAGAGTTTCACTCTGCCGTTCTGTTTTAGTAGCAAGCTGTGAGTGGCCTCTGCTGGCTGACCAAAGGCTTCTTAAATCACCCATTTATGATGCTCACAATACCATGGGCTTCAAAAATATAAGCATATGTCTACATATGTTTACACAAAATCCATTGTGCATACAAAACTGCCTTTTATAAGAGTAAATCCTAAGTAATAAAAGGTGTATAAGATGGTGTAAAAATCTTTATCATCTTATCCCACTTCAACATACTTAGATTACACACCAAATCTATACATCTCCTAAAATTCCAATTTATAAGCCACAAGTGTATTAATGTGGATTATCTTGTTCAATTCAAATCAAGCAATTCACATCTACATTTAAAGTATTTTCTTAAGGTTCATTTTATACACACACACACACACACACACACAAACTTTTTCTCAAAATTAAGTGTAATATTTGAGGGGAATGCAAAGGGTGACTGAATTTAAAAATCTTTCAAAGAATTAGTGATCTAAAAAAAAGACATTAACATTTTATGTAATGGTTTATGAAGATACTAATCAGGAAACACAGTAAAACAAAGTAATTAAAAATTTTTCTATATTATTGTATCTATGCTTGAGTAGAAGTAATTTTATATTCAAAACTTAAAATTGTAAGTAAGAAGCTGAAAACTTACTTAGTAATAGGTACTGCTAATTTAGTAATCACAATAGAGAAGAAAAAAGTTTCAATTTTTTTTCTCAGCAGCTTTCTATTAATAAAAATCTCTTGTGCATGATAGTTTGTGATTTTTTAAAAATCTTAAACATACCATTATATATGATTCTCTTCATACTTGACCCAATCTATCCACTTAAAATATACCCCATTAAGAATTATTATCAAATATGCTTAATGATGTCAGAAGGTGACTACATTTATTTTAAAAAGTTATTGTTCTCATGTGTGACAATATTCCAGTACACTTCAACCCTCATTTCAGAATTCAGTCCCATTATCTTGCCTGTTCAAAATTGTTCACAGGGTTAGCTAGCTGACATATAAGATAACCCTCCATCTCACCAGACACCACTGGGATATGACATACTGACCCACAGTAAGCCCTTATTATTAGCCTGAAATATATAGCACATAACACAGCTCCTGCCAGGGAATTTGTTTATAAAAATTCCTTTATCTCTCTGGACATTCAAAATGCTTTTAAAAATAATGTCCAACTATTTAAAGGAATTTCAAATGATAAATAAAAATTCTAATGGGTATTTTGAAGCTTCTCCTTCAATCTCTCACAATTCTGCAGAATCTAAAAAATAAAGTAAGGAGTCATATCAGGAAATAAAAGCTGGACAGTGTTTCTTCCTTGGAGCTTGGCTTACACATTATATTAAGAACACACTTAAAAAACAAAACGGATAGTTAATAATTCCCATTTCTAACAAGAATTATCGTACACTGGAAAACTTGGTACATGTAAAAATATCTTTTTTTTGGTAGTAGAAGAGATTGGGGGGTAACATGGCAGTGAAGATAATTATGATATTTAGTAAACATGACTAATAATGTGAAAAAGTTACAAAGACAGTTTTTTGGACAAAAATTCTGTCACATACATTAAAAATTTACTTTGGGAATATAAGCAGATTAGGAAAATTTTCAGTGCTTAGTTATAAAATTACCATAAATTTTTGAGTAAATCTAGTAAAATGTTTTTACTATTTGATTATTTTTAATAGTAAATTTTACTAAATTTATTATTTAAAATACTTAATTTTGAATCTTGGAAAACATGACCAACATTTCAGGAGCTAAAATTATTTTCTTTCCACATTAATTATTGATAATTTATTAGAACATTATCAGTTGTGCATATGCCCTTTTAAAAATGCAAAATTTTCAAGTTGTTTTTTTAAACTAGGTTATTTCTTCCTACTATAAGCTGACAGTGATATATGAAATTTTAATTTACATCAAAAGAAAAAAATTACAGCTGGTTCTGATGTTTAAAATGTTGCTTCTAAAAATATCAAGGATATACTGATAGTAATTTATGAGAAAAATGCTGAGAGTCTCCATACTTAAAAACTGATTATCTTAACATGGTTTATATTTAGCAAATAAAACACTTAAGATATTGTATTCTATAAGCTGTTCTCCTTAAGTAAAGATTTAGACAACCACCCAGTCTTGTGTAATATAGAACAAGATCAGATTATTATCCTGTTAGTTGCACTAAAACATGTCTATAATTTAAAACCACATAACTATGACTTGAGAGGGGAAAGAAAAAGATCACAAATACAAACAAGCAAATTATTCTTTAAAGTATATATAAATGAATGAATGAAAAAAATCAAACATTAGTGAATAGATAACAATATGATCTCAGTATATTACAAACTATCTTTTTCAATGAATGGCTATACAAAACACAAATAATAACCTGTCAGTCAGTCAGTCAGTTCAGTCGCTCAGTCGTGTCTGACTCTTTGCGACCCCATGAATCGCAGCATGCCAGACCTGGAACTGACCAATTATATCCTTTGACTAATATGTATTATAAGTAAAAACAAAATCACAGAGTTAGACCCTCATATCTGGGGGTATTTGTTAGTAGAATTAGCTTTAAATTCTAAGAATTTAAAATTCTTTTAAATTGAAAGAAGTAAATATCTATCGTAACTCTGGTTACATCATAAAATCAGTAAGACAGCCAGAGGTGGTCATGTGAGATAAGGCCTGGCCCATAAGAAGTATGTCAATCACTGGGTGGAGCTTCTGTGGAAGATTCTTTCAGCGGGATTTACTAGCTGGCATGTACCTTGTACCTGTCTTTGTACTTCAGGATGTCTGGGATGAAGGCAACAACACCCACTCTTTGACTAGGAGTGAAAGATCAAAAGAATCAAAGGCTTCCACACTGCCATCCTTTATCTGGATAAAGAAGCCTTCAAATATCTTCTCATGACACTAGGATGGAACAAAACAAAACAAAACCCTCTTTCGTTCAAGTTACCATTTATTTGGGCATCTTGTTACATGCTCCAAGCCCAATCTTAATCAATAATAATAATAACAGCAATAATGCTAATTGTATCCAGCCAGTTTTACCTTTATTCTTAAAACAAAAAATGAGAGTCATCCAGTGGGTCAGGAATCCACAAAAACAGGAGATACTGAACTTCTGTTTGATATGCCCAGCACTCCGCTGGGTGAACAGAACAACAAAAGGTTGGCTGGTCCCCAACCTTTTTGGCACAATGGTTCCGGGATGGTTCAAGCACATTATATTCCGCTGATCTGATAGGAGGCGGAGCTCAGGTGGTAATGGAGTGATGGGGAGCGGCTGTAAATACAGATGAGGCTTTGCTTGCCTGCCTGCGGCTCACCTCCTGCTGTGCAGCCCAGTTCCTAACCGGCCACAGACCGTGAGTGGAGCTGGGACCCTCAATCTAGAAGATTCTAAAGAACTGCATAATACGAACCCTGCTAGCTAATATGTTACAAACTGAAAATATGCAAGCTGATTAGACTAGAAGTCTGACAGAACTGAGTTAGGTAATAAAGTTTCAGAAATCTGGGCATTTGGTTCATTCTATAAAACACGGTCTGTGTTTGCAGCTCCAAACATTGAGCTAGGGTATCCTGACTGGTTGGTATTGTCAGAGTCCAACAAGAAAAGGGTGCCTTCAATCAAAACACCAAAAAGAAACACACAGAGGATGGTATTGTCATAATTTAGGTCGCTGTACTTTCATCTTCAGTAAATCCCAACTCCTGTTGCTTCAGGGTTTCTATTATCAAGAGCCTGGGAGATGCAAAACAGTTTCCTCTCGCTGCAACAGAAACAGACAAGCCCTTCTGCTGATGACGGCGGGGCCCAGAGGCTCCTGCCTTCCCACTCCTGTAAGGCATGGGAAGGAGGACGGAGGCTGAAGCAGGCGGGTAAGATAGAAACCACTGTTGTAGCTGCCCCCACTCCTGTGCGGTAAAATGAGGGGGAACTGAGCAATGTCTGCCCAGCTCCGGCAAGCTGGTGAGGAGGGGAGTCTCTAAGACAGGCCCAAGCTGGAGTTGGCACTCTGCCCAAATTGGAACGGAAGTAAAAATGTTGCATTGATGGAGGGTGCATAGGGCTAGATGGATAGCCTGAGAAAATGCCAGTGGTCCCCCTCTGGCCTGGAGGTGCTTGATGGGTAACCCAGGTGTTTCGGTAACCTGACAGGGAACCAGTGGACAAGCAGTCTTGGGACCCAAAGAAGCAGAGGAACTTGAAGATCAGAGACAAACGGCTGGAATGTATGGGCTTCAGTGACGGGTACCAGCGCAGTACCTCCATGCACCAAAGGGAACTAGACTTACACAAGTGAATGAGGTGCTGGGGCGCAGATCAGACCAGCCAGCCAGAGATCAGTAGGAACCAAGGAGCAGCGCATGGTCAGTAGGATGATGCGTGGCTGAACATCATCTCCATCACCCCAGGGCACATACATTCCCGACTGCCCTCTTGGGGAGAAGCAGATGGGAGCGGGAGGAGAAATGCAAGACCAAGCATTTGTTAGAAACAGACTAAGTTTCCTAGCTGGAAGAAATACTTAATACTGAGGTACAGTTACTGGCAAATCTGCTTCACTTCCCTTGACTCCTGCATCCTAACTGACACACTCCTTCCCCATACTGACCCCACTAATAAGTGAAAACTCATGAGAAATATCAAATACAATAAAGAAGCTATATTTTCTTTTGCCCAAGTGTTCATCTTTTCCCCACTACACTTAAAACTGACATCAACCTTTCAATATACTCAAGAATAGAGGAGGTGTCCTTACACTAGAATAGATGGGAATCTTTCTGTGTCTATAAGTAAGTAGTAAAGCATTAACTGCAGTTTAAGCTTTCTCAGTATTTTATAGCAAAATTCCACATAACGTAAACCATATTTTCCCATCTGTAGGTTACAAAATCAACTGACCAAAACATCTCTTTTATAAGAAGATTAGAAAACAAAGTGGTATGGAGTCCTATTAGTAATTCTTGCTGTCCACTGCAGTGATCACAATGGGATAGGATCATCCACCAGGTTTAAAACAATACACTAGAATTATAGATTTCATTCATTTTCTTTTTGTCCAGTATAAAAAAAAAAAAGATTTCATCAATTTTCCTTTTTTCCAGTTCTTAGGAGCAGAACAACATCACGATTAAAAGTGTGGGCTTTGCGAGCCAGATGGCCTGGGTCTAAATACTGATTCTTCCAGGTTTCAGCAGTATGACTGCCTCAACTTCTTCTTCCATAAAATGGGGATGAATGAAGTACTCATTTTATAGAGCTACTATGAGAATGAAATGAGAGAAGCTGTGAAATACATAGATCCGTATCTCTTATTACCATTTGTATTAATTGTCTCAAAATCTAATGTAATGTGTATGGAATCTAGAAAGATGGTATTAATAAACCTATTTGCAGGGCAGCAATGGAGATGAATACGTAGAAAACAGACTTGTGGACACAGTAGGGTAAGGACAGGGTGGGACAAATTGAGGATAGCATGGAAACATATCCATTACCATATAAATAGCAAGTAGGAATTCGCTGTGTGACACAGGGAGCTCAACCCAGTGCTCTGTGACAACCTAGAGGGGTGGGATGGGGTGGGATATGACGGGGGGGGCGTTCAGAAGGGAGGGGACATATGTATACCTATGGCTGATTCATGTGGATGAATGGTATAGGCCAACACAATATCTTGTAAGCAATTATCCTCCAATTTTTAAAAAGGCATCGAATGCAAAGTATACTCTCAATAGTAAGATAACACAATAAATATTACAATAGATGTAAGCAAGAATAAGCTTTTGTAGGACTGCTGTGAGTTGGAAGCAAGGAGAGTATGCATGCAGGGGAATAGTGCAATTGGAGATGTTTATTACTGGGACCATCAATCACCCTTTCAGTGAATTACTTGAAACAGTTGAGCAATTGCTCCCCATGAACATATCTGAAATGCTGGTACATATTTAATATACAAAACACATCAAATTATAAAGAAGTTAGTTTACAAATGAAGTGAAAACCACAAGGTAGCCAGTCTAAATCACAAAATTTAATTCAGTAATTTCCACAAAGACATCATTAGTTACTACATAAGCTGGTGCTTTTCTGATGCTTTTCAATTAGTGGAAAGGTCATGAGTTTAAATAAAATAGAGTTAAGTATCTTATCTATAATAATGGTCCGTAAATTGAATGTTTTATAGCTGAATTGCTGTTCTTGGCCAATTTTAAGAGCCTGAAAGAAACTTGAACTGGCAAACTATTCAAATTCATGTTATTAAAGTAATAAAAGGAATGCACTGCCTCCCATGCCCCAGATGAAACACATACACACACTTTCTCACACACACACACACACACACACACACACACACACTCACAGATATACATTAAGATTCTTTGATCATACACAACAGAAATAATTTTTCTCTCCACTTTGAATTCCTAAACTTCATCGTTTCTTTCTTATATCCTGTAATGGACTGCTTCATATTAAAATTTATATGCTTGTCTCCTTTATGTGAAAATACCATCTCTGGAAATCAGAGGTTTCCAGAGAAGTTGAGGCAGTCATACTGCTGAAACCTGGAAGAATCAGTATTTAGACCCAGGCCATCTGGCTCACAAAGCCCACACTTTTAATCATGATGTTGTTCTGCTCCTAATTTATCAATGTATCACCAACAGAACTTGGTACATTTGTCTATACTGACCCATGTGTCGAATTCACCAGAAGTATACACACACTAGAGCCCATTAGCATTTTGCAATAGTTGCAAAACAACTTAGTATATATTCAGAAGAATTCACAAGCAGGTTAAATACTATAGTCTTTCAAATATCTGGATAGTTTGTCTTAGAAGCCATGTCACCCTCTGTATAACTAAAACTATTCTAACACCATTTTATAAAATTAAATAGTATAAAACCCCAAACTTGGTAGGAAGTATGTGGAGTCATCTGAAAAATTAATTATATTTTACTAGGTGTTCTGCCTAAAGAGTAGTTCATAATTTTTCAAAAATACAGAAAATGAAAAAGATGCTAATACTATCTTTAATGAATTCCTAGAACACTTTCACTCAAGTGTCAAAAGTAATGTAGAAGGAATCCCAGAAAAAAGAAAGAAAGCTGCTCAATTATCGTTCTGGAGTAGCACACTATTAAATGAATTCATAGACAGAAGCAAGTATTAGCATATATTCTAAGAGTATGGCAGGATATGCTCTTAAAATTCATTCTGAAAAACAAGTGTTAATTACTCAATCATCTCTGACTCTTTGCAACCCTATGGACTGTAGCCCACCAGGCTTCTCTGTCCATTGAATTCTCCAGGCAAGAATACTGGAGTGGGTAGTCATTTCCTTTTCCTGGGAATCTTCCCAATCCAGGGATTGAACCTGGGTCTCCTGTACTATAAGAAGATTCTTTACCGTCTGAGCCACCTGGGAAGCCCCTAAAATTCATTCTAGAAGGAAGCTATCCATAAAGCCGTGGTAGCATTGAAGCATGAATATACCTAAGAGACTAGATATCACTGAAACTGTTCTTGAGTTGTCTCATGGTAGTAACCATGAGCTCCATAGATAGTAAACCACAGCATGGAATCTCAAACAGTATCTTCTCACACGGGGAGATTGTGAAATACCTTCAGGATGCCACTACAACCCAACTCCGTGGAACTGGCTGCACAATCAGTACACCTGCCAAGTAGCACACTCCACTGGACTGTGAAAACCAACAAGCACTGGGATACTGTTTTATTCTTTTCTTTTTGTCCTCTGTGATGAACTCAGTATGTATGCAGTAAACAGTAGCTAGTATTACTAATTTCACCACACACTGATTGAGCACTTTGTAGGTCGCCCAGGTTCTCGGAAGCCGCCTAGACATTATTTCTCATGCTTACAGTTCTGCAAGGTTCTAATTATTATCTCAAGCTCATGAATAAGGCTTAGAGAGATGAAAACAATCCACCTAAGACCACCTGCTTCACAAGCAACCGAGCCAGTATTTGTCCAAAAATATCTGGTTCCTTTACTCAGCAAGAAAATACTGAGCCTTTACATTATTTTTAACCAGATATTTATAAGACAGATAACCAACAAGGACCTACTGTATAGCACAGGGAACTCTACTCAATATTCTGTGATAACCTGTATGAGAAAAGAATTTAAAAAAGAATGAATATATGTGTACATGTAACTGAATCACTTTGCCGTACACCTGAAACTAACACAATGTTGTAAATCAACTCTACTCCAGTAAAATAAAAATATTAGAAAAAGAAGACAATATTGAGCCTTTACCATGTGCCCTGGGTTAAGGAACAGGAGGAGATATACTAGCAAACAATAAGGAGAACCCTGCACTGATAGGAGACACACACTGAACTAAAAATAAACCAATATGCACAAATACTACAGACTGCTGGAAAATAATGTGAAGGAAATAAAGAACGAGAGGGAGGTGGGGAAGGGGAAACTCAGTTGAGCTGAGTCCTAAGGGACTAGATGGAGCACTCAAGCCAAGGAGAAGAGAGGTGGGAATATCCTTAGTCAGAAGACGTATCACATAGGAAGAGCGGGAAACGAGAAGAGATGTTCAATGAGTAGCTTGGAGGGCAGTGTGTCCAGGGGCAGACTGGTCTGGGGGGAGGACAAACAGCATAAAGGAGCCAGAAAACTCAGTGTCCTGGTGACCTTAATTTTAAGAAGCTGTGCTCATTTCTATATGCTGGCAGTTCTCAAGCTCTATATTCTTAAAAATGATTGAAGACTCCAAAGAGCCTTTGTTTTATGTTTATCGATCCTACTGGAATTTAAAAAATGCCTTAATTTTTTTTAAACCCAGGAATATATAACACATTTCATGGAGACTCTGGAAAATACCACCATATACTTGTGAAAAAAATGAAGCGAAAAATACAAATAATATCTTGGTATTATTATGAAAACAGTTTTGCCCTTGTGGACTCCCTGAAGGAGCCCCAGGAATCCCCAGACCACACTTTGAAAAGCACTGCTTTCTGCCATGGCTGTCCAAGTGTGGTCCCCAAGTCAGAGCTATCAACATCACCTGGGAACCTGTCAGAAATGAAAATCCTCTGGCTTCACCTCAAACCTACCACATGAGACCCTGTGGGGAGGGCGGGGCGGGCCGTGAAGCCCCACCACCTGGGTTTTATCAGGCCCTGCTGGTGATTCTGATGCTCACTGAGGTTTGAGCACCACTGTGCTAATAAACTTTACCGAAGAAGGCAGGACAACGGAAGAAAAACACCAGCAGGGAGTTGTAAGAGTTGCTTCTATAGCACGCAAAATTTGATTGTCCTAAGCCTAGAGGAGAAGCTTAAAGCCGAATGCAGGGGAAGAAAATTTTAAAAAGCTGAAGCAAGACAGAGAATCAATAGAAGAGACATTTTTTTTTCAATAAAGGTTTCAGACCAAGTGGAAACTGAAAAGGCAAAACTGGAAACCTTGACTGACTCTGCAAACACATATGGCAGCAAACTGGAATGTCAATCTTCATGGGTAGATGATACCAGAAGGGCTGGGGTGGAAGTGTTGGTCCTAGGCATATGATGGCCACAGACAGTAAATGGCATCAAAGGTGCTAACCAAGATATTATATTTATGAAGCGATAAAGCTACTTTTTTTTTACTGAAATATCTCAGTTCTCACAATGTTTCTTAAAAGAGAGTAACACTAAATAGCTAATCAAACCTTTTGGCAGAAGAAAGGAACGAATGAGCTTGGTACATGATACATATTAACATCCTAATGCATTTAAAAATTGTCATGGTATACCAAATAATATTTTGGTTCCTCTCACTGTATCTTACAGAAGTTCTATAATATTATCATGTACTTATATCCATAATGATATAAGGATCACCGTTTTGGCTTCCCCACAACCTCTCTGTATTGTAAACACTGTACTTTTATCATTTATTACATTGTATTTTAATTAGCTGTTTACTTATCTAACCCACCCATAGACTATAAGCATCTAAAGACTAGGAGCTACGTCTTATTCAACTTTGTTTCTCTCATACACTGCATAACGTCTGGTACATGGTTAGATATGAAATGAAACAGCATTCACTTGCTGATTTAAGTATTTATATTCTACCTGGACACCTACATGAAAATCTCAAACAAGGGCCACAGTTGATACTTTAATTGCTTTGAATCACATATAATAAAATCCTAGGTACACGTTTTCAATAAGCTCTTGTTTACTGAATACAGACATATATCTTTTGTAAATGACAATGGGAATAAAACATAGTGGGAAATTTCAATGTGCTCCTTTAAATATATATAGAAATATTCCAATGAATACAAAATAAGATCAAAAAGATTCTTAGAGCTCTTACCGTTAATTGCCCTCTCTCCATATTAAAAAAAAAAAAAATTCTACACCACTTTCATTTTGAAGATGTAGGAGCAGCCATTAAAACATGGGCAAACACTATTCAGTTCTCAAATCAGAAACCTTAGACTGCATTTTAAAAATATTATTGAGTAAAATGTTAAGTTTTTTACCTAAAAACTACTCATGTTCTTACTAGTGATCAGGACCTCGATGGTCCATATGAAACAAGGCTACACTTCATATTCGAAATGAAATTCTGCCTTAAACTGCTTCTTTTGTTTACTAAACTATTTATCACCTGTGAAAAAATTCAGGCTGCCTAGAGATAAAAGCTCATAACTGGTACCCTCTGCACCACCACCACCTGGATTAAGCAGCACTTAACTGTCCTCTTTAAATCTGGACGGCTTTTGCTCTCTCACCATTCTTATTGGGTGAGCAGATGTCACGTGAATACAGTTGGCTGGGGCACAATATCTACTGTAACAGGAGCTGTAAAGGTACTAACTACACTCAGCTTAGGCTATTACAGACAGCTGGCTCAGGTATGTAGCTCAACTTGGCATTCAATAATGGAGGTTAGTGTGGATTTGAAAGTCATACTGTCTTGTTCAAATTCATGCTTTGCCACTTTCTAGCTGTATAAGTTACTTCACATTATACTTCTGTGCAGGAGGGCACAGGGCAATAGTAATAACAGCCTCACAGGTCTCTCATGAGAATTACATGCATTAATGCATCTCAAATGCTTAGAAAAATGCTTATTAGCACATACTAAGGACTCAACAGATGATGGCTATTAGTCATAGCAGTACATCAGATTTTATTGCCTCAATCTCTTTTACCAACAGGGTCGACATCTTACATCAGACCACATTGTTAGGGCTAGTCAAATTTTTGTTCTTACTGTTTAATTCTAATCACCTGACTTAATCCAAAAAACAACTTCCTTTTAAATTGTTAACTCAGTCTCAAGTGTCTATTCACTCAACTTGAGTAGACGAGTACTTCACATTGAGGTAACAATCTAATAAGGAGGAAGTTATTTTCTTTTTAGGTTAATAGGCAAAATTAAGTCAAAACCAAAGAAAAGAGTGTTCAAAAGGCAATCTGTGTATCTAAAACAGTACCCCAACATCTGTTGAATGAATGGATGCACAGCTGACTCAGGTTTTAGGTGGATATTCAGTATACTCGCAATCAGAACTAAAACCAACAAGACAGGAATAAAGAGCCTACTACAAACTCTCAGATTGATTCACTTTCATCGCCTCTATTGACTTCAGATTTCAAAAATGTGTAAAAAGTTTTTTATTCCTTATCATTTCACCCACCTCTTTTCCTTCCCCAAATTACTTTATGCCCGCCCCCTCCCCACTTTCTTCTTTCTTTGATGGTTTACTGCAAACCATGCAGAACTTTCTGTTTGTGTGGTTAATCGCTATGAATCTCTGTCCAATTATCCAAATTTCAAACCCACATGCGTATCATCAGGCATGAGAAAATTTCTGGATTACAGAAGAAGGCAGACATAATTAAGGCATAATAAAACCTGGTGGTTCATAACAATGACGTATCAGCATACAACAACAACAAATAAAAACAAAGAAAACCTTGCCAAACGTGAAGACAAAAACCATCATACCTACACATTTATCTCTTGCAATGGAAACACTCTCTTCCAATTTTCCAGAGTCATATCTTTTGCTCTTTCTTTTCGGTACAGGCTTACATTCTGGAAAAGTGCATCACCTCTTAGCCTCAATCATTACCTCTTACTTATTTGCTTTTGGCTGTGCTGGGTCTTCGCTGCTGTGCAGGCTTTTGTCTTTAGCTGTGCGAGTGGGAGCTACTCTGTATTTGCCGTGTGATGACTTCTCTTGTTGCAGGGCACAGGCGCTATGTGCACCGGCTTCCGTAGTTGTGGTTCCCAGGCTCTAGAGCACGGACTCAACAGTTGTGACACACAGGCTTAGCTGCTCTGCGGCATGTGGGATCTTCCAGGACCAGGGATCGAACTCGCGTCTCCTGCATTGACAGGTGGATTCTTTACCACAGAGCCACTGGGGAAGCTCCAATCATTATCTTTTTATTGACTGGTCACGCATATATACTTGTCTTTTCTCATCTGGTGTTCCATACTTCCAACAACTAATCCCATTCTTCCAGAAATCCTTTAGATATATCTTCCTGGAAATGCCAGAATCACTCTAGACTCATTATATCCATAAAAAATTCATTATCATCCTTCTCAGATCAGCTTATCTTCATGAAGTTCAATTTTTACTTATTTTTTACTGTCTACTCATTTATCTATGGCTACTGGGAAGTGACAGCATTTTTCTAGGTTCACACATGAGAATGTAAGAGTCATTTAACTAAGGTCGTGGTGTGGAAGAAAAAAAGAATGAATACTCTGCAGCAAAATAAAGTAATCTTGGCTCTGCCACATATTAACCACGTAGCTAAGGAAATAATTTCTTTGTGCCTCAACTAGTCTCATCCATACATTGGGCCTATTGCCGATCTCACAGGTTTTCTGTAAAGATTCAGAACAGAGAAAACACAGGGGAAAAGGAAGCACAACACTCTGGCACATAGCAGACACACACACACACACTCACACACACACACACACACTGAATATTTTATCAAGACTTTGTGCCAGGAATTGTCACTCATACTTCAAATTCACTCCAGCCTCTTATTTTATTTTTCTTTTATTTTCAGGGTGCCTCTTACACTCTCCACCTATCCAAACCTTGGACCCCGCAGGTGGCCACTAGTGGTAAAGAACCAGCTTGCCAATGCACAAGACATCAAGAGATACAGATTTGATTTCTGGGTTGGGAAGATCCCCTGGGGAAGGGCAAGGCAACCCACTCCAGTGTTCTTGCCTGGAGAATCCCATGGACAGAGGAATCTGACGAATCCAAATCTTGCTTACACATAAGACTAAATACCTACAGTGCATCATTTATTGATATCAGTCCACGTTTTTCTCGTCTTTCTTTGAAATCTTGTCTTTCTTTCTTTGAATTTTCCAGGCCAGAATACTAGAGTGAGTAGCCTTTCCCTTCTCCAGGGGATCTTCCCAATCCAGGGACTGAACCCAGGTTTCCCGCATTGCAGGCAGATTCTTTACCAGCTGATCCACAAGGGAAGCCCAAGAATATTGGAGTGGGTAGCCTATCCCTTCTCTAGCGGAGCTTCCCGACCCAGGAATTGAACTGGGGTCTCCTGCATTGCAGATGGATTCTTTACCAACTGAGCTATCCAGGAAGTGGGGCAATTAGCAATTATAGAAAATACTATACAATTCTGAACCTAATTGTTTGCTCTCCAGTCATTAGGAAGATTTAGCCTGAATGGTAGCCTCTGTGAGTACACTAAATCCTTAATCAGTGACTACTCAAAAAAAGAGAACAAAAACAAAACTCATGTGTATGAGCTTTGATAAGTCACTTTATGGCCCTGGACCTCAGTTTTTAATCTGTAAAAAAAAATTCAATATTTTCTCTAAAATCCTTTCCATCAAAAGCATTCTGTCATCCTAAGTTGAGTTTTCAGATCATTTTCATATAGGTTAGAAATAAAAGAAAAAGAGTCCGGGATTCTTTGTCTCTTTTCCTCTTTGTGGATTTTTTTAGCCCTTTGTTCACTCCATAATAAAGAACTTACCTGGCCACATTAGAATAAGTATAAGCTCACCCTGCTAAACTCTACTTTGCCTGCCTGAGGCGAAGAGCCAACTCACTGGAAAAGACTCCGATGCTGGGAAAGACTGAAGGCAAAAGGAGAAGGGGGTGGCAGAGGATGAAATGGATAGCAACACAGACTCAATGGACATGAATTTGGGCAAAGTACAGGAGACAGTGGAGGATAGAAGAGCCTAGTGGGCTACAGTATATGGGGTCATGAAGTGCTGGACTTTGCTAAGGAACAACAACAACGCCGCTAGACAGCAAATCCCTTGACAGTAAGTAGAATCTGTTTCAATTAATCATTGTACCTGAAATTACTGAAGACGATATCTGGCACACAGTAGGCATTTATGTGTATTTGCTAAACTGAAGTTAATTAAGAGTTTTGAGAAAGGCAGAGAATGTATAAGGCTATTTGCCTTGTACTGAGCGCAGGTAATCTCTCTTAAAAACCCTGTTCATTGCCTCCACACTACTTTCTCACTGCTATAATATCTTGACATTACTCAAAATATTAAAATATAGGAAATAATCATCACCACTGTACATGAAACCACATCAAACAGAAGATTCAAATTCATTAAAGTACAATTAAATCATTTAGACTTCAATGTCCATACAAGTTAAGAACAAAAAGGAAATGCATAAATTAATTTGGTTAAATACAACTTTCCCACTAATTCAATAATTTGGATAATTTCAAGAATTTCAAGTTGACAATGATATAGGAATTTTATTCTTCGAGAATTTTACCCTAATTAGAAACTCTTCCTAAATAAAATACTAAAAAAAAAAAAAAACTAACGTAAAAAAATTAAAAAATGGAAAACTTTAAAAAATGACCAGATTATATTATCTGAATACTTTATAGATTTCTTTCCTTCAGACAAACGCTGGGTTATAATCACAGACTTTACCTCTCCCTTAACAGGACCTCTGGTTTTCAGACTGTATAAAGATGAAATAAGTATAAAAGCATTATCTCAGCCTTACCTTTTCATCATAAAACACATTGATTCTACACCCTTTAGGAAAAAAAATTAAATTAAGAAGTTTTGTAAGAGAATTTATTCAAGAGTCCCAAAAGGCATGCGATATAGTCATTCATAATTCTGAAGCAGCTCTTTTTTTTTTTTTTTTTTGCATTCCACAAGTATTTATTGATCAACACTAGGCCCTGTGCTGGGGACACAACTGTGCAGGAGGCAGGTCCCTGCCATCCCAGGGACCTCTCCCCTCCCACCCATACACACCACTGAGGGCTGCTACTCTCTGAACACAGGACTGTGATCATTATCCTCTTAGCAAAAGCTGAATGGGACTAAATCAATGATCCTGCAGGCAGATCCCACCTGGAAGAACTCTGATGGAGAAGAACAGAAGGTGGCCACCAAAAGGTGGCTGAAAGTGTAGTGACTGTTAGTTGCTCAGTCGTATCCGACTCTTTGTGATCCCGTGGACTGTAGCCCGCCTGGCTCCTCTGTCCATGGGATTCTCCAGGCAAGAATACTGGAGTGGGCTGCCATTGCCTACTTCAGTTCTGTAGCAGTTCTAATGTGAATGACATGCATGGAGCAAGTTCATAACAAGAAAGCTGAGAATTCATATCTCAGTGTTCTCTCTAAATGCCATCACATCATGCAACTGGCAGATTCTATAAATTTGGGATTAATGTTACTAAAATAATATTTTATGTGGTGAGAAATTTATTTTGGTGGGAAATTTTGCTTTAATAACTTTACACTTTGGTTTTGTGTGTACAGAATCATTAATGGCCTAAGGCATACTTCATATTTTTATAGTTTTTCTTTACTGGAATGGATGTTACAGGGAACATAACATGCTATGTTCAGTTCAGTTCAGTTTAGTCGCTCGGTCTTGTCCAACTGCTTCCCTGTCTATCACCAGCTCCTGGAGCTTGCTCAAACTCATGTCCATCGAGTCAGTGACGCCATCCAACCATATCCTCTGTAATCTCCTTCTCCTCCTGCCCCCAATCCCTCCCAGCATCAGGGTCTTTTCCAATGAGTCAGTTCTTCACATTAGGTGGCCAGAATATTGGTGTATCAGCTTCAGCATCAGTCCTTCCAATGAACACCCAGGATTGGTCTCCTTTAGGATGGACTGGCTGGATCTTCTTGCCTGCTTTGTTACATTCTCCCATTTGCAGTACCTGAATGTCTCAAGATAATCTCTTGTGGATGTCTAGGGTCTACTGTAATTGTTTCCTGTCTACCCACTGAAACTTAGCAAATGGTGATACCCTGGCCTCCCCATTTTGGCAGTGATTTGGGTTGGAGGGTTAATCATCACGAAGAGCAGAAGAGCTGAACCTTCAGCATTAAGCTGGGCAAAAACCCTAAACCACATCGCATGCTTTTTTGCCAACTGCCTCTTCGGGTCTCTATGGGCCAAGTCATGTCCATCCTTGCTACACTTAACTGTGCTGGACCCTAATTTTTCACACTGTATTGAAGATATGTTATCGAAAAGCACTGGTACAGGGATAGATTCAAGCCCATGCCTTGTGCTGACTGCCATTATCCTTTCCCTTATCAAGTCACTTTCTAGAACTCTCTGCCCATCCAAAGGCAGACCAGTTGGTTTACCAGTGCTGACAAGACACGCAGCAGTTTGGGGAGTGAATGTGGGTGTAGTGACTGCATGGGTAAAATTTAGAACTTCTGTGTAGTGAAAAGTGAACAATTCAATAGGTGTTCAGTTCAGTTCAGTCGCTCAGTCGTATCTGACTCTTTGTGATCCCATGGACTGCAGCATGCCAGGCCTCCCTGTCCATCACCAACTCCCAGAGTTTCCTCAAACTCATGTCCTTTAAGTCAGAGGAGAGTTAATTAAATTCATAATTTTACACAGGAAGACATTACTAACAAACAGTTTTTTCTCAGTAATTCAGAAAAACGAACAAACAGAAAAACGTACAAACAGAAAAACGTGACAAGTGAGAGTTCAAGTATAACATACAGGCTAATTTCAGAATGAGAAGCATCCCAATATTCTTCCAAAATGTAACCTCTATGCTGAAGAAATGGTTATTTTCACAGTTTAAAAAAAAGGGGGGGGAGTCATTAATTTTAAAATCAAGAAAGTTTTTATTTTTAAAACCATATATATTTGCTCAATTTAATAGTGGCGATTCTATCAAGACCGAAATGGACGCACTACTTGAAACTTGAAAAGGGCAATGTCCACGTTGCTCCCCCGGTACTGTAACAATGGCAGGTCAAACTTTTGTTCCTCTTGTCCTACAAACAATTTTCAAGCCCTGGCTCAATAAATAAATTTGGTCTCAGCACTCCCAATCAGGGCCGGGCAATCCCCTCAGTAGCAGAGCTATGATAAATGGACTTATTTTCCCAAATCAAACACTTGAATTTAAATTCAGATGAGTTAATGCAAAGGTCAACATTGTAATCAGTTCTTTTGATCTTTATAGAATTTCTGGAGTAATACATAATAAATCTGAAACAAGGCAATTTGCAGCTCTGTATGTGTGGCTGGCAATAAAAATCTTAACGATCAGAGCCTTTATGTACTTAGGGAACGTTTTATAGTAATGGCTATGGTGAGAGCTTCAATGCATAGGAAACAATGGCAATAGATAACCCTGAAAGGCTTGATTTCTTGATTGTTTCTACAATTTATTTGTATATGTATTTATATAAAAACTTAATGAATGCACATCTATGTTTACTGTATTTTTGAAACAGTCACTACTTTGATGACAAGCACCTCGTTTTGAATTAAAATGTGGAACATAAAAATTGCTAAGGAGAAAAATTAGCATATCAGCTTCAACCTAAAAAGTTTCAATATTTAAATGATAATTCCATTTCTTTGGGTTTGGTTTTTTTTAACATTAAAATTTGTGGGAGAGGCTAGGCTATTTAAAACTTAAATAGTAGACTTCAATTTTACAACTGAAAAGGAGAGTACTTCCACAAAGGGGTTCAGGTACTTTTTAAATGGAAATTTAAGGAAGGAAGGAGGGCAGAAGGAAGAAGGAAAGGGAAAGAAAAGCAGAAGGACAGACAGATAAGCAGAAAGCAAGCAGAAAAACCTGCAGCCAAGTGCCCCCTCCATGGCCCTATTGGGAGCCATTGGTATATGGTTTCAGGCTACCCTCTTCCTTGTAAGTGTCTTAGAACCTTGTGATAACAACTGACCCTAAAGCATTAGAGTTCTTGGCTTTTTAACAAAACATTATGTAATTATTGGTGGAATAACATGAATTTTTATATTGCTAGCAGTGATAAATAACAACCTGCTAAGTTGTTTAATCTTTTTTTTTTCTTTTTGGTAATATAGCAGTAATTATTCTTCTCTAAATAGCAAACCCATTTTGTTAATGTTATTATACCAAAGCTCACAGTGCTTGCAGGACAGACCAAGTCTTTGTGCAATTCTGATTCTAGTTCATGAGAATACTTTGAAACATTCTGGTGGTAAAAGTACTTGACTTAACATTCAAGATAAGCCTTTAATGAAATGAATAATATGAAAAAGCATTCTGATTTCTAGCAGTGAGGGACCGACTGTCTACAAAATCTGAAGCAGGTGTCCTCAAGGACTATGGAGCTGAAGGTGAAAATTTAAAAAAAAGGCTCCGAGTGTCATCTTCTATCTGTGCTTTCCCAATCTCTCTCTTCAGACCTATCTCAGAGGTAATTACCCCCAAATCTACTCTTGTTGGTGATTCTAACAATGAGCTTGAAACAGGGGACTCTCACAAAGGTTTATTGTAATCTGGTTTTCTGGAGACTCAAGGAAAATACCAGTACTTAAGAGGCAAGTGTCCTGTGTTCTTAGGGGACAACAGTTATGATTCTAATGGATTTAAACACTGCACAGGGTTCGGTTACAAAGGCAGAACTTACACAAACCTGGGGAAAATATCTAAGTTATTTCCTTCATAAGCAAATCTGATTAAGGTCCATTAGTAACTTTTGTAACATTACTATACTGACATTAGTTCTATCATTCTAAGTTTTTATTTTTAATTTCTCTATTTTTAATTGACATTCTAAGATTTGATCTTTTAAGACAGAGAAGAAAAATGACATGGGAAAATGCTGTCAATTTCTTCAAAATTGTGACTTTATTTCCGCAATAAACCTATGCTATTTCATATATTTCTGATCCCACTGGACTCAAGACAGTCCAGCAGTAAGAAAAGATTGGGTGTCTGTACTTCCTGAGACAAATTAGCAAGGCTCTTGTTTCTTTCCCCTGCAGTTTCAAATTTACAGTGTACAGATGTCCTGTCATAGCAGTTAAAAACTACAGTCTTGTGAGTCACTAGGGGTCTGACAAGTTGAGTCTCTCAAAGTCTGATAAAACCAAAAGTCCTTGATCTGAGAAAAGGGATCATTCCATTTTTTTCAGCAAGTTTCTACAATGTACCCTATATGAAGAAAACAAGCAAACAAAATCAGAAAATTTAAGCTTCCATATTTTTGTTCAACCTCATAAATACCCTAGAAACTGGCAACAGCTAAATGTACACACATGGAGAAAATCCAATTCCCTTCTTAATCCTTGACAATATTTATTTATGACTACAATGTGCAGGACAATGGATTGGGTAACTCATTACATCACACAATAATCTGATCTGTCAGTTTACTACATAAACCTTTCAGGTGAATGACACAGCAGAAGCTAAGAAGATCCAAGTTTCACTTGAATAAAATGTTAAGCTACCTTAACATTATGTTAACTTACCCCTTTTTTAAGTTGTATTTTAGATGTTCCATCTGGGCAGAGTAAAGTGGTTTCCGATATGAAGACCAAACTTCCTGATTTTCTTACTTAGCATGTCCTATGGTCCAAATATATCATTCATACTCAAAAATGAAGCAAGAATTTCCCTTTCAGTAAAGAATTCTAAGACATGCTATATATCCCAAGGTTAAGCGGGTCTAGTTTATACACATAAGCTTTTTCTCTTAAGGAATACTTGCTTGTTTTAAGCCTGCTGGTTGGGTAAAATCATCTTTTCTTTCTTCTATTAGTACTCCGTCTTTTTCCACATGGGAATACCCTTATCCCATCCTTAGAGTACAAGGTACAGCAAAGCTCTGTCTGCTTGGACATCACAACTTCCATCCCATGTCCACTGTATTTGGTTCAAAGACGTGACTGCAACCTAGGCAAGGTCATTAAGAGTCAATTCCAGGATATTTTTGGAAGTATTGTGAAGAGAAGATTCCTCATTCCAAGGGGAAGGGGTGGGATTACAGACGTAGCTACAAGCTTCTAGGGCTCGCAGTCATTTTGCTTCCACGAGGGCCTGTTTAAGAATGGAGACAATCTGGGGCAGGGGGCGGGGGGTGGGAAGCAGAGCCAGAAACAAGAAGTCAGAGTTGGTCCCAATGCCATGATGTAAGTCTGTCTGTGCATCCAACACTGCAGTTACCTGAGCCAGGAAGCTTCTCTTTTAAACTCCATCAGTTCAGTTCAGTGGCTCAGTCGTGTCCGACTCTTTGCGACCCCATGAATTGCAGCACGCCAGGCCTCCCTGTCCATCACCAACTCCCGGAGTTCACTCAGACTCACGTCCATCGAGTCAGTGATGCCATCCAGCCATCTCATCCTGGGTCGTCCCCTTCTCCTCTTGCCCCCAATCCCTCCCAGCATCAGAGTC
This sequence comes from Ovis canadensis, assembly GCF_042477335.2. Classification (NCBI taxonomy): domain Eukaryota; kingdom Metazoa; phylum Chordata; class Mammalia; order Artiodactyla; family Bovidae; genus Ovis; species Ovis canadensis. The sequence continues at coordinate 31,540,813 of NC_091256.1, forward strand.
TTTTCCAATGAGTCAACTCTTCGCATGAGGTGGCCAAAGTACTGGACTTTCAGCTTTAGCATCATTCCTTCCAAAGAAATCCCAGGGCTGATCTCCTTCAGAATGGACTGGGTGGATCTCCTTGCAGTCCAAGGGACTCTCAAGAGTCTTCTCCAACACCACAGTTCAAAAGCATCAATTCTTTGGTGCTCAGCCTTCTTCACAGTCCAACTCTCACATCCATACATGACCACTGGAAAAACCATAGCCTTGACTAGACAGACCTTAGTCTCGGCAAAGTAATGTCTCTGCTTTCAAATATGCTATTTAGGCTGGTCATAACTTTTCTTCCAAGGAGTAAGCGTCTTTTAATTTCATGGCTGCAGTCACCATCTACAGTGATTTTGGAGCCCAGAAAAATAAAGTCTGACACTGTTTCCACTGTTTCCCCATCTATTTCCCATGAAGTGATGGGACCAGATGCCATGATCTTCGTTTTCTGAATGTTGAGCTTTAAGCCAACTTTTTCACTCTCCTCTTTCACTTTCATCAAGAGGCTTTTTAGTTCCTCTTCACTTTCTGCCATAAGGGTGGTGTCATCTGCATATCTGAGGTGATTGATATTTCTCCCGGCAATCTTGATTCCAGCTTGTGTTTCTTCCAGTCCAGCGTTTCTCATGATGAACTCTGCATATAAGTTAAATAAGCAGGGTGACAATATACAGCCTTGACACACTCCTTTTCCTATTTGGAACCAGTCTGCTGTTCCATGTCCAGTTCTAACTGTTGCTTCCTGACGTGCATACAGATTTCTCAAGAGACAGGTCAGGTGGTCTGGTATTCCCATCTCTCTCAGAATTTTCCACAGTTTATTGTGATCCACACAGTCAAAGGCTTTGGCATAGTCAATAAAGCAGAAATACATGTTTTTCTGGAACTCTCTTGCTTTTTCAATGATGCAGCAGATGTTGGCAATTTGATCTCTGGTTCCTCTGCCTTTTCTAAAACCAGCTTGAACATCTGGAAGTTCACAGTTAACATATTGTTAAAGCCTGGCTTGGAGAATTTTGAGCATTACTTTGCTAGTGTGTGAGATGAGTGCAATTGTGCGGTAGTTTGAGCATTCTTTGGCATTGCCTTTCTTTGGGATTGGAATGAAAACGGACCTTTTCCAGTCCTGTGGCCACTGTTGAGTTTTCCAAATGTGCTGGCATATTGAGTGCAGCACTTTCACAGCATCATCTTTCAGGATGTGAAACAGCTCCACTGGAATTCCATCACCTCCACTAGCTTTGTTTGTAGTGATGCTTTCTAAGGCCCACTTGACTTCACATGCCAGGATGTCTGGCTCTAGATGAGTGATCACACCATCGTGATTATCTGGGTCTTGAAGATCTTTTTTGTACAGTTCTTCTGTGTATTCTTGCCATCTCTTCTTAATATCTTCTGCTTCTGTTAGGTCCATACCATTTCTGTCCTTTATCGAGCCCATCTTTGCATGAAATGTTCCCTTGGTATCTCTAATTTTCTTGAAGGGATCTCTAGTCTTTCCCATTCTGTTCTTTTCCTCTATTTCTTTGCATTGATCACTGAAGAAGGCTTTCTTATCTCTTCTTGCAATTCTTTGGAACTCTGCATTCAGATGCTTGTATCTTTCCTTTTCTCCTTTGCTTTTCGCTTCTCTTCTTTTCACAGCTATTTGTAAGGCCTCCTCAGACAGCCATTTTGCTTTTTTGCAGTTCTTTTCCATGGGGATGGTCTTGATCCCTGTCTCCTGTACAATGTCATGAACCCCATTCCATAGTTCATCAGGCACTCTTATCTATTAGATCTAGGCCCTTAAACCTACTTCTCACTTCCACTGTATAATCATAAGGGATTTGATTTAGGTCATACCTGAATGGTCTACTGGTTTTCCCTACTTTCTTCAATTTAATTCTGAATTTGGCAATAAGGAGTTCATGATCTGAGCCACAGTCAGCTCCCGGTCTTGTTTTTGCTGATTGTATAGAGCTTCTCCATCTTTTGTTGCAAAGAATATAATCAGTCTGATTTTGGTGTTGACCATCTGGTAATGTCCATGTGTAGAGTCTTCTCTTGTGTTGTTGGAAGAGGGTGTTTAAGGCAGGCTAAATTGAGTTCGTATTTCTTGCAATTAAAAAGACTTAAGGATTAATATAATCCTCCTAAAGTGGAAACTTCTGATGGTGCATATGGTTTAGTATTCTCCCCTAAATTTGCCAGCATGCTTTTATTCCACAGGCTTTTTCACTTTTCTTTCAAGTTTTTTTTATTTTTTATTTTTTCCTCTACTTTCTCACTGGCAGCACAGGGCAGAAGAGTGATCTCTGAGAGAAGCAGACATCTGCACACCTCACTGAAAAAGCTGGTGCAGGTGGCATTTGGGGACAGTAAAAGGAATTAATAATATTACCAAGCACCTGCCGTGAGCCACACACCACTCTGGTTGTTTTATTTACCTCAGTTTAGGTAACCTTATTGTCTACCTGCCGTAGTTTTATGAAGAAGAAAGACACATATTGAGGTCAAAGAATACAACTGATCAAAATTCAGGACAGAGTGATGGTTGGGTGTGTCCACTGCGAGTCATCAGAGGCAACATCACCACAAAGCATGATCGTGCAAGTGTTTTTAATCTTGATGAAAGTGAAAGAGGAGAGTGAAAAAGTTGGCTTAAAACTCAACATTAAAAAAACTAAGATCATGGCACTGGGTTCCATCACTTCATGGCAAATAGATTGGGAAATAATGGAAACAGTAAGGGACTTTAATTTCTTGAGCTCCAAAATCACTGCAGATGGTGACTGCAGCCATGAAATTAAAAGATGCTTGCTCCTGGGAAGAAAAGCTATGACCAACCTAGACAGCATATTAAAAAGCAGAGACGTTACTTTGCCAACCAAGGTCCATCTAGTCAAAGCTATGGTTTTTTCAGTAGTTATGTATGGATGTGAGAGTCGGACTATAAAGAAAGCTGAGCACCAAAGGATTGATGTTTTTGAACTGTGATATTGGAGAATACTCTTGAGAGTACCTTGGACTGCAAGGAAGTCAAGCCAGTCCCTCCTAAAGAAAATCAGTCCTGAGTATTCATTGGAAGGACTGATGCTAAAGCTGAAACTCCAATACTTCGGCCAGCTGATGCAAAGAACTGACTCATTAGAAAAGACCCTGATGCTGGGAAAGACTGAAGGTGGGAGGAGAAGGGGACAACAGAGGATGAGATGGTTGGATGGCATCGGTGACTCGATGGACATGAGTTTGAGTAAGCTCCTGGAGTTGGTGATGGACAGGGAAGTCTGGCATGCTGAAGTCCATGTGGTCACAAGAGTCAGACATGACTGAGCAACTGAACTGAAGGCTCATTTTCCCCATTTGCAATGGAAAGATCCTTTAACCTGACCTATGGGGACAGAGGTACATCAAATGTTTTCTTCAATATTTGGCATATTGTGTGCCACTCATAGCAAAGCCCGAAACTGAGCCATGGTAAACAGAAATTGAAATATTCTACAAAAGTATATTAAATGAACGAATATGAGGAAATGGCCGATTCAGCACAGTTTCATTGGTTGTTGTTGGTTGTTCAGTTGCTATGTTGTGTCTGACTCTTTGCAATACCATGGACTGCAGCACACCAGGCTTGTTTGTCCTTCTCTACTTCCTGGAGTTTGCTCAAAAGTGAAAGTGAAAGTTGCTCAGTCCTGTCTGACTCTTTGCGACCCCAGTGGACTGTAGCCTGCCAGGCTCCTCTGTCCATGGAATTCTCCAGGCCAGAATACTGGAGTGGGTAGCCTTTCCCTTCTTCAGGGGATCTTCCCAACCCAGGGACTGAACCCAGGTCTCCCATGTTGCAGGCACATTCTTCACTGTCTGAACCACCAGGGAAGCCCAAAGAATACTGGAATGGATCGCCTAATCTTTCTCCAGCAGATCTTCCCAACCCAGGAAGTGAACTGGGGTCTACTGAACTGCACGCAGATTCTTTACCAGCTGAGCTATCTGGGAAGCCTCAACTCACATCCATTGAGTCAGTGATGCTATCCAGCCATTCACCCTCTGTTGCCCTTTCTCCTCCTGCATTCAACCTTTCCCAGTCATCAGGGGACCCTCCAGCTCAGACATGGGAGTGGAGAGCAACACTGAGGTCACACCAGAGTGTCACCAGCAGTGACAGCGCCAGGAGTACACGAGAGATTTTGGGAAGAGGACTGGCTGGAGGGAGCTTAGGGCGAGGTCTTGACCTCTGCAGTCCTCCTCATGCAGGGTCCTGGGGAAGCACCCAGAGTCTGGGGGCATAAAGATGCATCTTCACTATGCTCTTCTTGCATAAAGGAAAAACAAAAGGATTTGCCTAAAAAAGAAGAAGAAGAAGAAAAAAAAACCACCACAGACTTTCCCCATCAGAAATTATCTGTTCTTCAATGAATAGCTATACATTTAACAAACAGTAATTTGATTTAATAGCTAGTTGTCTAAAGACCTCAGTCTTGATTTTAGGCTTCTTGGCAGTACACTGTCCACCATTTTTCTCTCTGTTGCTCATCGCACCAAGCACAACTGGTTAAAATAAGAAGCCAGAGAATCACAAGGCCAAATTAGAATTTTGAGGGGCCCTGATGTATATTTACGGTATGTTTAAAGTACTTAAGAATTTTCACAAGCTGTGATGCATCAAAAGTATGTTACACTAGATTGTAATATATATTTTCTGAGTTCATGGATAAATGTTGAACAGACATTTGTTATCTTATAAAGCCAAAGATGACATTTCAATCTCTTTCCCTGACCAAAAAGCTAGACAAATGGGTGAAATGAATGGTGGGTGTGAATACATGCCAACTCTTATGGTTTTACTGGAGAAATAAAGACTCTCTTACCAGTGAGTTTTTACATGATAAAGAACGGTGAACACATACTGCAGAAACACTCAGGGACACCTGCTTCTCTGCATCTACGCAAAATAAAAAATACTTTGCATATTCACAGGCTTTATAAAATGGACTCAAGAACTTGTTCATTTAATTCAATTTTTTACGGTTTTTTTTTTTTTTTTTTGGCTGAGATTGGGAGGATTGTGGTTTGGAGACAGTGCTCCATTCTTTAAAACAAAAAAACAAAAAACAAAAAAAAAAACCCACAAACAAAAAATCATGCTAAGAGTTAACACCTGAAGAGGTTTAACTGCCAGCCACAGATAAGCATTTGTCTTTGTATACAACTGCTTGTTCTTTTTCTCCTTCTAAACAAGCTTTGCCTAATAGTATCTAAACTATCTCAAAATATTCTTTCAAAATATTATGTTGGCTTAGTCTCTCTAGGTCTTTTCAAGCCACACTGATCTAAGGCCACAGTCTCTCAGATCAATTACAGAACCATTTCCTGAGCACCTATTATGGGCTGGGTACCATGGGAGATATTAATTCATTTCAAGTAATGACCAAGGGATAAATGATAACTCAGATAAATATTTTAAGGTTTTTTATCAATCTGGTTATAAATTTATATTTCCCTTCAGGCTAGAAACTTTCTCCCCTAGATATCCTCATTCAAATATTAGAATATGCGTTTCAGGACTGTCAGTCATACCCAACATTTGTGAAATGAAGATGGTAAATGTTGCTCTGGGGTGAACATGCTCCAGAAGCATTTAAGGTATTCCTACTACAGTGTATAGAAAGATCAGGATCCCCTGAGCAAAAGTTGCTTGATTTGATATCTTCCTTTTCCATCTTTGATCTTATGATACAAATGAGTGGTTTCACTTCATCCGAGTTACAGCTCACATCAGACTGTTCAAAGAGAAACAAAGAAGTGCCAATGGCCTCTTGTCATTTATTAACTATTTTGTTAATAAGTGAATAATCATTTATCATTCAAACAAGCATTTACTGGTCACTCATATCCCTTGGTAAGATAAACCCCTTCAGAACTATGTATGAGGATAAACAAGGAAAGAGTCAATTTAGGTAAATCCACCAAGGTAAAGAAAACATACAAGACGTCGCCAGCAAGTGAATCCAAAAACTAACTAGTCCTACACAAATTAGAGGAGTTAGAACAAGGGAAAAGTTTAATATCTGAAAACTTTCACTGCCTTTAGGTTCACAGGTTAGTTGGGTGCAAAACAGTCACGCTTTAGTTGAATGCCAATTGCTTTAAATTATATGCAAACAAAAACCAAACCTCATTTCCTTCTGATTAGTTCTTTAATGGGAGAGCTCTGCAAGGAATAACTATCTATACCCAGTCAGTTTCCAATCTTCCTAAATGCTCATCTCAAGCGTCCCTTTCTTTTCTCTCTGAATTATCTACATCTTCCGATTTTATCCTTCAGAATATGAAACTTCGATGCAGCACAGTTTGGTGGCAAGAGCTTAGGCTCTGTAGCAGAAAGACAAGGAACTACCATTCATTAGCTGTGACATGGGGAAGGTTTTTAATCTCTCCAAGCCTAGGTTCCTCAATAATTAATATCTATTTTTATAGGTTGTGATGAGAATTGAAGACATGTGTAGTTACCTAGCAAAAGACTTGCCATCTAGTTGATGCTCAATAAAAGGTAATAATAATACTAATTTCTAAAATTTCATTTACACATCAAATATTTACAGGTACCTGCTCATAGTGCTGGGTATGATTGGACCGTAAGCACACAGTGTGGATCATCATTGTCCTCGAAGCTGTTATTCCCATGAAGGGAGATCGACTATAATCACATGAAAAAATAAAATCATTTAAGATAGTGTTAAATGGCACCCCACTCTAGTACTCTGCCTGGAAAATCCTATGGATGGAGGAGCCTGGTAGGCTGCAGTCCATGGGGTCGCTAAGAGTTGGATACGACTGAGTGACTTCACTTTCACTTTTCACTTTCCTGCATTGGAGAAGGAAATGGCAACCCACTCCAGTGTTCTTGCCTGGAGAATCCCAGGGACAGGAGAGCCTGGTGGGCTGCCGTCTATGGGGTCGCACAGAGTCAGACACGACTGAAGTGACTTAGCAGCAGCAGCAAATACAAACTGATTATGCTACCGACATTAAGTATAATTCTTTTTAGTGAAGGATATTCATTCACAACTGAAAGTCAAATTTTCTTGCTACCTTCTTGATTTATAAAATGACTAACAAAGATCTATTGATAAATAAAAAGTGTTTAATAACTTGTTTCAGAAACAGAAACTCACATCAGAAATAAAGTATAGCTTACTTTGTACTGGAAATAAACTAATTTTAAATTGTGATCTTTTAAAACCATTTACTTCTATTGGCCAGTCAAAGATGACTCTCTGCTTTATATAATCTTAATGAACAAATATTTTCACTATGAGCAATAAAATGTGATACTGAGCTGTATTTCTGTAATTATATATTATACTAATATAATTATTTAAATACATGTAGGAAGCCAAGTAAGACATGATAATTAAAATATGCAATTACATGATTAGTAAGTGCAGTTATGTAGCATACAATCAGAGATATTATGGGTAATTTTTGCTTACATGGACAGATAATTTTTCACATACTTCTGTGTTATATCATAAATCTCTAAAAAGATTCATAATTTGATATAATAGTATATTTCAATTTAAACTGTTTTAGAACCCCAAACTTCTTAAGAAAATAAAATGAGAATTTTTCATTAATCACTGATGGAACACAGAGAGAGAAACCTGGACCAGTCAGGGATGCAAGGCTGGTAAGTCAGATACAGAAAAAGATGTCTGATCAGGAAACTAAGTCAGCTCTTTGTAAACCTGATGCCGGTGTCACTAAGTAGCAAATACAGTCTCACAAATTAGTCCCTTTCCATCTCAGTACCAGTGAAAGAAAGAATTTCTCTAGATCAGTGCTCCTGGAAGCATTATATCACTTGGAAATTGCTTTAAAAGTGTATTCTCAGACTGTAACCCAGACTGGATGATGAGAATCCCTGGGAGTGGTGTCCACCCTCTGGTATAACCAGTCTCCAGAGGATTCTGATTGGAGAAAGCAATGGCACCCCACTCCAGTACGCCTGCCTGGAAAATCCCATGGATGGAGGATCCTGGAAGGCTGCAGTCTATGAGGTCACTAAGAGTCGGGCACGACTGAGCAACTTCACTTTCGCTTTTCACTTTTATGCATTGGAGAAGGAAATGGCAACTCACTCCAGTATTCTTGCCTGGAGAATCCCAGAGACAGAGGAGCTTAGTGGGCTGCTGTCTATGGGGCCGCACAGAGTGGGACACGACTGAAGCGACTTAGCAGCAGCAGCAACAGCAGGGGATTCTGATAAACAGATAAATGAGTACAGGGCTCTAGGGTAATGCAGTCAAAGAATCCAGACTGCTAATCCTTTCTATTTTAACCTTGAAAACGGTGCCCCCAAAGTTCCCTGTGCCAAGTAGTTTTAGCAGTCTGAGCCATACACTGAGAAACAGGAACACAAATGTAATCCTATGATGTATTTTGAACAGTTATGTCTGATAACTTTTGAACATGTTGTGCCAGAAATCATGTGAGACAGTTTATATCCATTTACACAATAAAATGCTATGAGAGGAGTACTATTATTCATCCATTTTACAAGGGGACAACTAGCACTAGTTAGAGGAGTTATGTAACTTGTATAGCATCAAATGATTAGAAAATAGCATGCTTGAAATCACAAAGAAAAACTACAATCACTTAATATCATCTGCTTTCATGTAAAATTTTCTGTTACCAGTCTTAGATGACATTGGTAATATTTCTCAGTGTTAAATGCCAAGAGTTTTCATAAGAAATTAAAATCAATTCTTAAATAACATTCCATTCTAACATATCCATGAGCAGTATGTCTAGATGGGGAATGCCTAGAGGAAATACGGACTGCCACACCCATAATCCAGCTTAATATGTATGAGTGAAACTTCATATACTTTTTCAAGTGCCTAAAGCAACCTGAACTCAAGTACCCCCTTTTCATAGACAGGAGACACTTAAATACACAGCTATTTGTTAGATTCCTAAGTAAGTTCATATGACTTTTCCATATCCATACTTAAGCTATTCAAAGTATACTCTGTCTTTTAATTTAGAAACTTATCTAGCAGAAGGCATATGTGGCCTAATACAAATCCCTTACTGGTGGACCCCTTCCAGAGACAGCCAAGGCAGAGAAAGGGGCCACCAGAGGGCAGAGGGAGAAGAGCCTACGTTCAACAGAGAATTTCGTCTGGACAGTGATGAAAAGTCCATATGCTACAGTGCCACCATAAATTATGTGAGAACGGATGGTCAGGCCACAAAGGGGTTCCAAAAATAGGCTGAAACTGCTCATAGTCCGAAAACAAATTGCCTAAATTCCAATATGAGAAAACAATGTTCTTGACATATATTTTCATGTGGCCACGACTGGGTGAAGCGAGGTCTACAGAGATGAAATACAATATGCTTTGGCTTTGAAATTGCAAGTTGTTATTCCATCAAGACACTCAAATGCAAAGAAATCTGCATGAGTCTGGCGCCTCAAGGCTTACAGATTTATTAGGAAGGCAAGACAAAATGAACGATGGCATGTCAGTTGGCCTGAACCGTGGGAGTGAACCTGCATTTTGGAGAAATGGAAACCTCAGAAGTCTTGCTTTTTCATCATCTCAGGAGTTAAAGTGAATTTGAATTATGCAATTATTGGTTTATCTAAAAATATACACTGAAGTGATAATAGCAGGAATATCATAGATCAAAAGCAAAGGAGCTCAAAGGATTCCACTGTCTGTTATTAATGAGTTCATTTTTCTTAAAGGCCAACAGCAAATCTAAAATGTTAAGAAATAGTTATATGATCTTTTTCTTGAAAAGATGCAAAATAAACAGCAAAATAAAAGGTAAAAAAATACAGACTAAGAGGATGTTCACAGTCTTTATTAAAGACCGCTGTGATGAATAGAAAGGGAAATCAATCATCCAAGTTTGCATTTACTAAAGTTGCCAATTTTCATTTTGAGAACATCATAAACACAAGAAAGACAACATACAGAACATATAATTATATGGTCTCCATAAATGAATGCTGAACCAACTCTATTTAAAAAAAACAACTGGATATGTCTCTAAGGGGTAGAACAATCAGTCTAAGAATAATATATTGATTAAACTTATCACAGAGTTAAAATGTTGAAGGAGCCAAGTGAATATGGCTTCATTTGAAGTCAAACAGTATTCAGTTGTCAATTTTGACAGTAATGCCACAGGCCACACTACTAGGAATATGCATGCTATCTATATCAACAATAGTAAACTGTTTAAGGAGTATTAAGTGCCACTTTAAACAATAATTTTAAAGTTCCAACAGTTTTTTGGTATTTTCTATTTTACTGCTTTTGAAATTATAAGTGTTAAAAATTACATTATGCTGAAGGAAATATAAAAATATTATTCAACATAACCTCATAGGAGTCAGGACAGATTTCAAATGTGATTCAGGCTGAATGAAAATTATGTTCCCATTTGAGAAGCCATTTGTTAACAATGAAAAATATCATTAGCTCAGTTTTGCGAAGCAGAATGGCATTTTTAAGGCATCTGAAAAGTAACCAAAAGCTTTCAAACAGGGTAAAAATGTTACATTGCGCTACCAAGAGAGAACCGAGCAGTGTAAAGCCATATTGTCCCCCAGCATGAAGTGATCAGATACCTGCCTAAAATGATGGACAGCTCTGGCCTAGTGAACAGGCAAAAAAAAATCCATTTGCTCTCATCCAGATGGGACCAACTGGACGCTTCAGCGCAAACAACTCATCCTTCTTCGGACCTTCTTGTCCAGCTCTTGGGCTAGCTCCAGCTGATAATGATGAATATCAAGGCTACAGTGAAGTGGGTGACAACAGAAGCCTTGTTATAGCTGCCAGTCTTTCGGTCTTGTCATTATTACACATCGAAGATTTATTTGAGTTTATTGTTGTGCACAGGGGCTAGCCATTTGCAATTCATCACCTACTACAGAAAGTTCAAGATAGTGGCCGAAGCTGTAATTGCCACCTCCACCTGCTTCTGGAAATTATGGGGTCACTAGCTAGGGCAGCCCAGTCTTCACGGAGCCCCCAAAGTCACAGAAGCCTCCAGGATAAAATACTCAGGGCTTATCTTCACTTGAGCATCTCTTGAGATCACATTAAAAATGCTACATTGCTTGGCAATTGATTACATCCTCTCTATAGTACAGCTGGCTCTATGGCAAACACTAAAAGGTTACTTACAGCCACAAAAACAAAATCATGAAACTATTAGAAGTGTAGCAGTCTGAGCATTATTTACTGTTATAAATGCTATAGTTACCATGTTTTTGATTCAGGAATATATACACCCATTAACAAGGCACATTTCTTTCAGTTAATCTGATATAATCTTCTCTTCTTCAGAAATCAAATTAGTCTAACTGCAAATCTGCTTTGAAAGCAGGCAGAATATAAACCCTATATGAATTTTTTTTTAAACCCAGCACTTTGGTAGAATCAGCAAGAAAGCAAAAATTACACATTAAGACATTATGTTGCTTCTATTCAAGATATTAAAAAAAAATTCATACACTTGGGATTTGAATGTAACCATGCCAGTTAAATGAGTTTGACTCAGTGAAAAAACAGGCAATAATAAAATAAAAGCAAGCTTTTTTTATTCTGAAATTAAGTCTTTTCTCCTTTATTTATTAGTTTTATTCATTTAAAGATATAAACTGTTTTTTTTTTTAATTTCCCCTCCAAAATTGCTGGAAAACTTTCTGAGAGCTTTTCCCTGTACCAATGAGCATTCAAGGTTTACAGCCAGTGCTAAAAACAAGCAGAAATTCCATTACATGATTTCCATTCTTCTAAAATGTATGATTCACTCATCAGTGTATAGGTGACTTGAAAATTTGATAGCTGAATCTTTTCATACTTGGTATTATGCCATTGCGTGGTTTCTACATCCTCACTGTTAATGGATTTCTAAAACCAAGATTTACTGAGATAGGTATTTTTTTTTTGTTTCAGATCCTCTTTCAAAAATCAACGTTGTGAGTAATGCAGAAAAAAAAAAGGTAAGCTAAACTCATAATTTAAAAATAAAGCCTCAACTATTTATAAAGATTGTCCATATCTTATTTTATTCCCCAGAGTTTAATGATATTCAATGATTTCATTTTATAAGGTTATAGAGGAATCAAAGTTCTAAGTGGCAAGTTTCTTAGTGGTTTTGCATATACTGTAGCTTTCTGCCACACTGACTATAAGCTCAGCTCGAGAGGACATTATTTCCCATCCGATTCCTGCTTCTATGTTACGGTATGAAGGTTTCGACGTTTATGATCAGAGGTTTGGTCCCGTTTTGAGTTTCAGCCAACTCACCGCAGGAACACTGTGAGTTAAGAGGTGAAAATGCTTGTGATGCTTCTTAAACTGTTTCTCCCAAACCATAATGTAACCATAAGCACCTCATTTAGCTGTCCTGGGTTGCCACTTGCTGGAAGGCTGCAGAGAACTGGATGCTGAAAGCCCTTCTCCCCCTCAGTTTTCCCCTCTGCTGACCAGAGGTTCAAAAAAGAGACACTTCTGATTTTCAAATCAGATTCCACAAATCAAACTCGTATTTTGCTTAGGTGTTAGCTAGGGCATTCAGCAACAAAGAAGGGTGACTGGAATTCTGATCTCATACATATACAGGTTTTAAAGTAACATTAATATCTGTCCTTCACCTTAACCACTATGGACTCATTTTACATATGGTCTCCCATAACAACTTTGTAAGGTAGGGATTAATATCCATTTTACATAAGGAGAGACTGAGGCTCAAAGTGGGAAGGGAAGCCACACAGCCTGCTAAGTTGTAGAGCTAGACCTTAATCACAGATCTTACTCCAAATTCTTCACTTGGTATTAAACCCCAGGCAGGAGAAAAGTCGTTCCATCTGATGAAAAACTGCTCCTTCCTTCCTAATACTGAAAAGATTTTTGAGATTATGTAATGAATGAATTTACAATTTTATATTTTCTCGAAGAAAGCTTATCTCCCCACTCCCTGCACTGCATAGAACATGAGTCTAACTACTAATGGAAAAAAAAAATAACGAATAACATACGTGCTCATTTGATGAAAGCTGTGAAATACATAGTTAACACTGTATGAAAACACAGGATTGGTTTAAGGAACAATAATCCAGGCCAAGAACTAGAAGGTTAACAAATTGCAGATGCCTCGGTCCACGCTGTTAACATTTATCTCCTCCCTCTTCTCCTAAGGTAACCACTACCCTAAATCCTGATTTAATTTTCTTTTTTATTCATTAGTTTTACTATTGGTTTATGTTTCCCCAGATGGGGCTAGTGGTAAAGAACCCACCTGCCAATGCAGGAGACAGACGTAGGAGGTGTGGGCTTGATCCCTGGGTCAGGAAGATCCCCTGGAGGAGGGCATGGCAACCCACTCCAGTATTCTTGCCTGGAGAATCCCATGGACAGAAGACCCTTGGGGGCTATTGTCTATGGGGTCACAAAGAGTCAGCCATGACTGAAGTGACTTAACACACATATACACACTTCCATAAATAATATGGTTTGGTTTTGCCAATCTTTGAACTTCATATAAATGGAATCATACTTGTATGACTGTATAACCCTGCAACTTGCTTTTTTCTTGCCATATTTAAGACTTATTGTTGTTGATGCATATAACTGTAGTTCACTCATTTTTACTATTGATACAGTACTGTACTCAATGAATATACCACAATTCATCCACTCTCTCGCTAATACACATTTATAGGTTTGTTTTTTTTTTTTTGGTCTAGTTTTCATTTTACAAAGACTGTTATTATGAACATTTTTTGACATGAATCCTAACACAAAATGCAAAAGCTTTCCTAAGGTATCAGAAGTTTATTTAGGGTATCTAGGGCAACTGCAAATTCATGAGACAAGTACTCTTTAAGGCTATTGCGTTTTTCCAAATAGTAGTAACAAGGCACACTTAGAGGCAATGTTTCTGGGATCCCATCAATCATTACCTTGCTAACAACTTGTATTGTCTGTTTTCAAGTTCTGTCAATCTGATGAGTGAGAAATCATATTTCAGTGTGATTTCAATGACATTTATCTAAATTCTAATGAAGTTGAACATATTTCACATTTATAGGCTATTTATACTTCCTCTTCATAAAATACCCTGTTCTTTTTGTTTGTGCATCTTTCTATCAGGTGTTTATTTTTTATTCATTAATTAACATTCTTTATATACTTTAGACGTTGAAGTTGGTAGTTAATTGCATCCCTAAAAGTTCTTCTTTGCCTGAGGCATGGGGTACCTATGTGCACGCGTGTTTTCACACTCTTCCACAAATGTAAAGTTCATAATTTTAACGTGATTACATCAATCCACCTTTTCCTTTATCATTTATACTTTACTTTGGATCTTGTTTTAAAAATTCTTTTGGTTTGAGGAAGCTGTGTGCCAATATTTACTCTACAAGTGTTACAGATCTGCCATCCCGCTGAAGGGATGGATCCGCTTGGAACTGACTTTCATATGAACTGTGGCATAGGGAACTCCAGTTCTGTTTCTCCCATGTGAATAGCTCGTGTCCCTTCATCACTGACTAATAAGCCCATCCTTTCCCTGATGACGAATAATACCACCTTTGTCCTCTGTCCAATGGCACTATTCATGTGGTTTTGTTTTGGGCTCCCTGTTCTGTTTCATTTGCAAACTGTCCATTACTGTACCTAAGATATTATTTTAAATTCTAAAATTTTCAGGACATGCTGTTCATGCTGTAAAATAAGCAGAAGTCAAACTTTATTACCATTACAACAAGTTAATAAGCTGAAGATACAAGATAATCTGTAAAATGCTTCTGAATCACAATCCACATCTTATGATCCTCCAACTGATGATTTTCTAATCCACTGACTTTTTCAGAGCATTTTCATGTTATCTCCCCATCTTGAACCTAAAATGATGACTGATTATATAAAATGTCTTAAGATTATTGTGGGAAAAGTATAGGCTTTAGAGTCATACCAATAAACAATCAGAAATAGGGCTCTACAGAGACTGAGTCCATAGTCTTGGGCAAGTCATTCACCTTCCTGAGGCTGAAAGTCACATGAGCTACACAGCATTCATCACTACTGTCATTAAAGGGTTTCTGAACATAGGAGGTAATATATTTAAACAAGCAGCACTACGCTTGACATAGGGTAAGCTCTAAATAAATTATATATATTTTAACACTGAATACATGGGAATCAGGTATCTTTTACTAATAGGGCTTAAGCTACAATAACATTAAATAACAATAAAGTCAGACAGCAAATGGACAAATTTAATGATCTGCTGCTGAACTTAGATGCACAATAAAAGCCCTTAAGCTGACTAAATGCATTCAACTGACTATTAACAAGTCAAGAATGAACCCAAGAACTTCCATCAGCCATCATGCCACATAATTCATGTTCTTCAGCATCATTAAAAAATAAAAATGAACTCGGATATCTGCCCTGTTTAGAGCTCACATATCTACCCCATCCAATCCCAAAGTAGTTCTGGGTTAACTTTAAATGGAAACACATAATGAATACAATTCACAAAGCCCAGCTTCCCTTCACTTCATTCAGTGATGTTTGTGCTGCTGTGCCGTCCTCAGTCACTTGTGTCCGACTCTTTGCGACCCCATGGACTGCAGCCCGTCAGGCTCCCCAGTTCATGGGATTCTCTGGGCAAGAATACTGCAGTGGGTTGCCATCTCCTTTTCCAGGAGATCTTCCTACCCAGGGAACCCACATCTCCTGTGTCTCTTGCGTCGGCAGGCGGATTCTTTACTACCGCGCCACCTGGGAATTATGCTTGGCAGGAATCAAATCTTGCTCGTCAAACCCACTGAATCTCTCTCAAAAACAATGTCTCCCTCCTCAGCTCCAACTAGACTCACGTCCCCACACTGCCATAGTAATACGTATATAGAAATTATTCAACAATGAATTAAAAACTGCTCCACATCTTGAAAGTTACAACAAAATTCCAGGAAAACAATACAATTATTTCACAGCTGAGAAAGCAGAGGCAGGAAGAGGTTAAATGCCACGTCAGCTCATATCCAGAATGTGAACCAGATCACCTAATGCCAAAATAAACCTCCCACCCACCATGCTATGCCATCAGCTATTATTCTCCACTGTAAGCTTCTATTACCTCCCTGATCTGAATTCTTTACAAGGTGGTGAGAACTGACTGGTTCGAGATATATTCTTCATATAGGGCCTTCAATGGCACCTCTCTACCTATGACGTGAAACATCACACTCCTTTTCCTAATACTTGATTGAGAGCTGGCCACTACCTTCCGGGAGTCCTGTTTCTCATTATCACCCACTTTATACTCCTCTGTCCTTAATAAAGGACTCGCCTTACCTTTATCTTGCCACATTATAAACATACATACTGGATTAAGGGAATGGGAAATGAGGAGGTTAAAAATATCTGACAACAAGGCAGGATTGAAAGCCAGAGGGAATGTGGGCCCATGAGAGCCCAAGCTTGTATGTGGCTGAAACACCGAGACGACAAGGAGGCAGCATTCAAGGACAAACCAGAGATCACGCTGGCCAAAGAGAGAAACCAGACAGCAAGCAAGAGCCCAGGTGAGGCACAGCCAGAGAGCTACGGAACTGTGAGCACACCTGGCAGAGCAACGGAGATGGAAAGACACAAAACTCCAAAGGCAGGGAGAGCCCCACACCCCGGCCCCTCACCAGGCGGCTCTGTGCCTGCCTTGCCTTCTCTTCTTCCTCCTTCCTTCTGTTCCTGGTTACACCTGACTTGTCTTTTGCGGCTCAGCTCAGAGATCTTTCCAAGGGAGTTTCCCCCACACCCATCCTAGGAGGGCTGATCACCGCCCTTCTGGTCTGATCTGCACTCCCAGGAAAGTCCTTACAGTTAGCACAAATGGCTCTGCAAGTTCCCCAACGACATTCCTCATCATTCAAATGCCAATTTCTCAGGAGGATTTCCTTTCCATCTTGGGGTTCAATAAGTGCCCAGTGAGTTAAAATCTCTAGTATTTCAATTTCTCCAACAAATGATTTCCAAATAGAGTACAGAAACACACTGTCTTAATCTCAGTTATAACACACACACACAAATAAACACACTTTCTCAAACATATGTTTTCTTTTATCAAGATTAAGCATCATCTATAGCACAGAGAACAATACTCTATATTGTGTAATAACCTATAAGGGAAAGAATCTGAAAAAAAAAAAGATACCTATGTACATATAACTGAATCACTTTGCTGTATACCTGAAACACAACACCACAAATCAACTATACTTCAATAAAAATAAACTAATTAATTTAAAAAGATGAAATGTTATTAAATAAACCATTAAGTGAGGGACTTCCCTGGAGGTTCAGTGGTTACGATTCTGAACTTCCACTGCAAGGGGCACAGGTTTAGTCTCTGGTGGGCAGTGGGGGGTGGGGGCTAAGCTCCACCTTGATCAGCTTAAATAAATAAATGATGATATAACTCAAATATCCTAAATACAACAGCCCAGTAATTATGAACCATGGCTTTTGCATGGGCTTCATTTACAGCAGAGTTTCTCAATCCTGGTGCTAATGTATGTCTTTTGGGGACCGAGAACATTTGGGCTTCCCAGGTGGCTCAGTTCAGTTCAGTCGCTCAGTCGTGTCCCACTCTGCAACCCATGAATCGCAGCACGCCAGGCCTCCCTGTCCATCACCAACTCCCGGAGTTCACTCAGACTCACGTCCATCGAGTCAGTGATGCCATCTAGCCATCTCATCCTCGGTCGCCCCCTTCTCCTCCTGCCCCCAATCCCTGCCAGCATCAGGGTCTTTTCCACTGAGTCAACTCTTCGCATGAGGTGGCCAAAGTACTGGAGTTGCAGCTTTAGCATCATTCCTTCCAAAGAAATCCCAGGGCTGATATCCTTCAGAATGGACTGGCTGGATCTCCCTGCAGTCCAAGGGACTCTCAAGAGTCTTCTCCAACATCACTGTTCAAACGCATCAATTCTTCGGCACTCAGGCTTCTTCACAGACCAACTCTCACATCCATACATGACCACTGGAAAAACCATAGCCTTGACTAGACGGACCTTAGTCGGCAAAGTAATGTCTCTGTTTTTAAATATGCTATCTAGGTTGGTCATAACTTTTCTTCCAAGGAGTAAGCGTCTTTTAATTTCATGGCTGCAGTCACCATCTGCAGTGATTTTGGAGCCCAAAAATATCAAGTCTGGCACTGTTTCCACATCTATTTCCCATGAAGTGATGGGACCAGATGCCATGATCTTCGTTTTCTGAATGTTGAGCTTTAAGCCAACTTTTTCACTCTCCTCTTTCACTTTCATAAGAGGCTTTTTAGTTCCTCTTCACTTTCTGCCATAAGGGTGGTGTCATCTGCATATCTGAGGTGATTGATATTTCTTCCGGAAATCTTGATTCCAGCTTGTGTTTCTTCCAGTCCAGCATTTCTCATGATGAACTCTGCATATAAGTTAAATAAGCAGGGTGACAATATACAGCCTTGATGCACTCCTTTTCCTATTTGGAACCAGTCTGTTGTTCCATGTCCAGTTCTAACTGTTGCTTCCTGACCTGCATACAGATTTCTCAAGAGGCAGGTCAGGTGGTCTGGTATTCCCCTCTCTCTCAGAATTTTCCACAGTTTATTGTGATCCACACAGTCAAAGGCTTTGGCATAGTCAATAAGGCAGAAATAGATGTTTTTCTGGAACTCTCTTGCTTTTTCCATGATCCAGCGGATGTTGGCAATTTGATCTCTGGTTTCTGCCTTTTCTAAAACCAGCCTGAACATCAGGAAGTTCACAGTTAACAAAGCCTGGCTTGGAGAATTTTGAGCATTACTTTACTAGCATGTGAGATGAGTGCAATTGTTCGGTAGTTTGAGCATTCTTTGGCATCGCCTCAGCACTAAAGAATTTGCCTATCACTGCAGGAGATGCAGGAGACGTGGGTTCCATCCTTGGGTTGGGAATAGGCCCTGGAGGAGGAAATGGCAACCCACTCAGTATGCTTGCCTGGAGAATCCCAAGGACAGAGGAGCCTGGCGGGTAGGGTCTGTAGGGTGGCAAAGAGTCGGACATGACTGAGCACGTGCGCACACAGCACAACTCTTTGCTGTGGGGTGGTCCTGCGTGCTGCAGGATGTCTAGCAACACGCCTGGTCTCTCCCCACTAGATGCCAGGAGCACCAATCCCCTCCTTGTTCTGATCACAGCTGCCTGGTCTCTTATATGGATCAAAATTGCTTGTGCCTAAGAATCACTGACTTAAAGTAATCTTCGTTTTCTTCAGGTACTAATGAGTTACAGTTGGAAGAAAACCTGTGACCAACCTAGACAACATTCTAAAAAGGAGAGACATTACTTTGCCAACAAAGGTCTGTCTAGTCAAAGCTATGGTATTTCCAGTAGTCATTTACGCATTTGAGAGTTGGCCCATAAAGCTGAGCGCCAAAGAACTGATGCTTTTGAACTGTGGTGTTGGAGAAGACCCTTGAGAATCGCTTGGACTACAAGGAGATCCAATCAGTCCATCTTAAAGGAAATCAGTCCTGAATATTCACTGGAAGGACTGATGCTGAAACTGAAACTCTAATACTTTGGCCACCTGATGTGAAGAACTGACTCCTTGGAAAAGACCTTGATGCTGGGAAACACTGAAGGTGGGAAGAGAAGGGGACGACAGAGGATGACATCACTGACTCGATGGACATGAGTTTGAGTAAGCTCTGGGAGTTGGCGATGGTCAGGGAAGCCTGGCGTGCTGCAGTCCATGGGGTCGCAAAGAGTTGGACAGAACTGAGTGACTGAACTGAACTGAATGAGTTAAAGTATCATTTTATGCATTCCATAGATAGCTCCATTTTAACATCTCAACCTTGTCATGGACTGTGGTATGGCTATTTGACAGGGTAGAGAGGAAAAAAGGCTTGATTAGCCCAACTTCCCTTGACAAGGCAAAGGAATACCAGAAGTTTGAGAAGAAAGTCTTAAATGGGTAACTATGTATGCTGATGGATGTTGACTGAACTGATCATGGTAATCATTTAAAAATATACACCGAAGACTAACACCATGTTATATGTCCATTTTGTCTCCAATTAAGAAAAAGAAAATTGAAAAAAAAAAAGTTTTGATAATATGAGTAATTCCATTCGCATTTGGAAAAAAAAAGAAAGATACTGTGTGTGCATTATTGACACCTTTGGGGATAGCTGCAGTTTTCAAAGTCATTTCTGTAATGTACTTGATTTTTTCCTTATGGGCAGAATCAAAGCAGACATTTAAAATTACAACTCAACGTGGGGGTAAATAACTGCATCTGCTACCAAACTTAATAAAATAATCATTGACACCACTGCTCTGCTGACAGGAGGAGCTCTGATGTCATTAGAAATGAGGAAAAGGTTTATTTAAAAACACATGCACAGCAGTCACTGGGATCAAATTAAATTTGGAGGGTAGAAAACTGAAAAACCTTCGGCACTTCAAGCAGCAGGAAGATTTATGATGACATTTGTCCTGTGTGTGTGTTGTATTAAGTGCATTTCATGCAAGCCTACCACGTTCAGCTGAAGGGCCTTCTCTCTCTTTTTTAACTGTCTAAGATGCTCCTATTACTCTTCATATTTTGATCTGTGCCAAGTTCATTTTCAAAGCTGGATCTTCCCAGACTGGTACTTATTTCCTCTTCGCTAATGTTCTTTTTCCCAGTTTCTTCTGAGATGACAGCAGTTAACCAGAAGGCTCTCTGAAGGTGTGAGTGACTCATCCACAGACTAAGCACCTATCAGCTGGATCATCATCTTTATGCCCAGTCCCTGGGGTGCCCAGCTCAAAGACACTCCTCCTCTGCAGGGTTTGGCTACATATTTGCTTTGCTTTTGAACTGACCCCTAAGATCTTTTCTGGGCATGTCAAGCCCTTAAGGACAGAAGAGTCCTCTCTCTGAGACCTGCTTCTGGTTTGGGTTTCTCTAAGCAAGTGTACTAGAATTTCAAAAAGGAATATACCTCTTCCATCAGGCAAGCTCAGTTTTGATTCCTACCCCTGTGCATACACATATTCCTCTCCTTGCCAACAGGTGCCAGGGTATAGGAAAACAACAGCCACACTGTGACCTAGAAGTCAGTCTCAACTCTTAGCAATTCAGTGACTGAAGAACGCTCCAGTGTTGAGGAAGGGAACAAGAGGTTTGGAAATTATACTGCAAAGTGGCATTCAAAGATGCCTCTTTTCAAATATATATATATGTGTGTGTCTGTGTATGTCATACTAACTTCATCAGCAAGTGCACACAGAGTTCCAGTAATAATGCTTAATGTAGTAGAGCTTATTTCACAACTTTGCAGGCAGAGGGAATTCTCCTAATAAATTCTTGTTCAGAACCCTCAGGCTGAATGAATGACTATGACAGACAGCAGGTTGGATTCCTGTCTTCTTAACCACTTTCTGGCACCTTAGCCACGCCTGAGGCAACTTAGGGGACTCAAGGGCCCCATAGAACACAGTTGGAAAACTACGAGGACAGAAAAACACTGATCAAGAAAATGCAAAGCCTGGGCTTCAGAACATGAGTGGAAAATCACAAAGTCAAGAGCGACAACAACAGACTTAGAGTCAAAGACTGGTATGTGGGCCACAGTTCTGCATCTCGGTTGCTGTTCAGTCACTGAGTCATGTGCAACTCTTCACGACCCCGTGGACTGCAGCATGCCAGGCCTCCCTGACCTTCACCATCTCCTGGAGTTTGCCCAAGTTCATGTCCATCGCATCGGTGATGCCATCCAGCCATCTCATCCTCTGATGCCCTCTTCTCCTGCCTTCATCTTTCCCAGCATCAGGGTCTGTTCCAGTGAGTTGGCTCTTCACATCAGCTGGCCAAAATACTGGAGCTTCAGCTTCAGCATCAGTCCTTCCAATGGGTATTCAGGGTTGATTTCCTTTAGGATCGAATGGTTTGATCTCCTTGCAGTCCAAAGGACTCTCAAGAGTCTTTGCTAGCAGCACTGTTCGAAGGCATCAATTCTTCGATGCTTTGCCTTCTTTATGGTCCAACTCTCACAACCATATGAGATCACTGAGAAGACCACAGCCTTGACTATACAGATCTTTCTGCTTTTCAACACACTGTCGAGGTTTGTCATAGTTTTCATACCAAGAAGCACTTCTCTTTGTCTAATCTGAAGCACATGGTTCAACTCACTGCCCTTCCATTTTCTCATTCGTGAGCTAGGCAGACATATTAGCTCAAACCACAGGGTCTGATTACTATCAGCTCAGTCACTGGCATCCCCAGTGGCTCAGTGGTAAAAAATTCACCTGCAATGCAAGAGACCTGGGTTCGATTCCTGGGTGGGGAAGATCCTTGGGAGAAGGAAATGGCAACCAACTCTAGTATTCTTGCCTGGGAAATCCCACATACAGAGGAGCCTGGCGGGCTACAGTCCATGAGGTTGCAAAAGAGTTGGACATGCAAGAGCCACTTACTAACAGTGTGATCCTGAATAAGCTACTTGAGCTTTCTGTGCTTCAGTTTCTTCATCTGTTGAAAATGGGTAATATCAATCTATCCCACAAAATTATGGTAAAGATAAACTGAGATGCCTGGCACACAAGGAAACAGTGAAGATGAGCTATTCCTCCCCCTGTTTTCTAGCAGTAAATCCTGAAAACTATGGAAGTACTATAAAATACTTTGCAACGCACTATTTTCTTGTTGTTGCTGTTATGGACATTGACCCTGGTCCAGATGCTAAGCTGTTATGGGATTTCCATTGAGTTCCAGTGGATCTTTAGGTTCCAAAGAGTCCCCACGTGCCTAATCTTTACTGTCAAATGTAAGCTGGCCCACAAATAAGGGGTACTCTCCCTCTCCTTCCTGCTCCTTTGGTTTAATAGTCTCAGCTGGAATTTCTTTTCAGAATTTCACACCAAGCCAGGGAGTTCTTCAACAGAGCAATAATTTGTCCATTTATTTGAACTATAGCTATATGGCCACTAACCCTTTTCCTTGAGACAATAAATCATGTCTATATTCAGGAATATCAGTAACCACAAAAACTAGTTACACTGTTAAACTCTTCATATTTTTAACAAATAAAAAATTCTCCTGTATAAAATGCTGCCTCGTTACTATGTTAATAAAGTGCTGTTAATAAGACTGGTTCAAAGGTGAACAAACATCTTTCTTTCTACTAAGACCTACTGTGGTAATGAGGCAGAAAATACAGGCTCATGAATACAGTCTTCCAATGGGAAAAAAAAAAGAATTTTAATTCAACTGATGAACAAAGTGCCTTTCTGCTATTATTCGAACTTCTGACGTTGAATTTTCAATACCTAAAAAAAGCCTACATTTCCAGAAATTATAGAAATAGAAAACAAATCCATTTTGACTGAACCTAACTATAATATTCTGCAAAATAAAAAGTAAATTTGTACGGCTCTTCTTTACAGTGTATACACATGTCACAGGCGTGAAGAGAAAGTTTTAAAGGAGAGTATGTGAAAAGGCTAATTTATTCCAGAATAATTTACAGATAGAAAAGCATGTTGCAAATTACTCACGCAGTTCAAAAAGTTTCTTTAATACCTTCCTTGAAGTCTGATAAACATCCTCACTTCAAAAACGGGTAACAGTTTTGCAAATTGAGCAAGAGGACCCGATGATAGCCATATATAATCAGTTGTCACCTTGCAGCTCAATTAGCCCTCATGTAAAAACGAGGCATGTAAGGAGAAATGAGGTTTTGACATTATCTCTGCCAGCAAGATAATTACCCAGCCTTCATTTAACAGTAGGGCAACACTACTGTAGCAACAAATTAACTCAGCCCCATTTGCAATTCATGGTGTGTTTTCTCATTTAATACCATTTGTCTTACCCCAAGTGAATGTTTCCATTAGTTTTCTCTAGCACAGCAAATACTCAGTTTGACTCCACACATTGTATCACTGTGTCTATGCTTACCTTCCAGCAACTCTTTGAAAGCATATTCACAAAGCGATAAGAGTCTCCCATGTTTCTATTTTAGCTACCACTTTTCTCTGGTTCATGTCCAAACAATACAGTAGGTGTATCTGTGTTCAGATCACTGTCAAAGAGATGAAATTCCCTATGCCTACAATCGATTTCAGAGGTGTTTTCCCTTTGCGGAAAGAAAAATCAAGACAGACAAATATTGCCAAGTTCTAACCTGGAAGTGAAGTGAAAGTGTTAGTTACTCAGTAGTGTCCAATTCTTTGTAGCCCGCCGGGCTCTTCTGTCCATGGGATTTCCCAAGCAAGAATACTGGTGTGGATAGCCGTTCCCTACTCCAGGGGATCTTCTCGACCCAGGGATTGAACCCAGGTCTCCTGCATTGTAGGCAGATTCTTGACCATCTGAGCCACCAGGGAAGCCCCTTTCTAACCTAGGCACATTCATATATTAAGTTATTAATATATTTCCAGAAGACATTTTAGGAGAGAAACCTTTTTTTTTGAAATGTGCTGGCTGATGTGTTTATATAACAGCCTGAACAGATGACTCCATCATCTCCTTAATTTTTCTTTCCACATTTTATATTATAAGTTTTCCTAAGTGTGAACTTAAAAGCCACTCTCTGCTCCTAAAAGCAGGGACAGTTGAGGAAAATATTTTAAAAAGGAAGAGCGTTAATGTTTAAAGGGTCATAAGCACAGAAACCAAGAACTGTACTGTCATGAATGGGCCTGTCATTAAATTTCAGGTTCATCTTTAATAGGTACTGCTAGTTTGACTACTGATTTACTATTCGAGATTTTAGATACTGAGCATTTCACTACTGACAATTTAAGAGGCCCTTACAGTCCTTACAAGACTCAAGTCCCCTGAAACTGCTTCAGTACAAGAAGACAAACCCATTCAATGAATGCTGAGCTTCAAACATTCAAATACGTCAAGTATATTTATTTATAACTAATGTATGTTAGTATGAGAAAGAAGGAAATTAACTCTGTAAGTGAATATATAAATATTCCAAAATAGAGGATTTCAATTTTTAAAATAAACAGTCACTAGTCCTCATGAAGGAGAAGGCAATGGCAACCCACTCCAGTACTCTTGCCTGGAAAATCCGATGGACAGAGGAGCCCGGTAGGCTGCAGTCCATAGGGTCGCAAAGAGTTTGGCACTACTGAGCAACTTCACTTTCACTTTTCACTTTCATGCACTGGAGAAGGAAATGGCAACCCACTCCAGTATTCTTGCCTGGAGAATCCCAGGGATGGGGGAGCCTGGTGGGCTGCCGTCTATGGGGTCGCACAGTCAGACACGACTGAAGCAACTTAGCAGTAGCAGTCCTCATGAAATTTAGGGAAATTCCTGAGGAGCAAAACAATACTTTCAAGAGTTTTATTTCATTTAACATAAGATCTGTGTAAAACGACATTACTTTATATTCTCAGGAATTAGGAAGAAAAAGATATATGTATGCACACTTCACAGAAAGTTTCACTGCTAAATGGTTACTTTAACCTTACAAACTAGCAAATAAGTGTCCATGGTATACTAGATTTTTGTTTTTATTCTTTAAGCATTAAATAATTCAATATCACCACACTTTCAGTAACTAACTGTTCTATGGAACAGATTTAAGGCTTGACACTTAACATATAGACAAGCTGTATCAAAAGAATGTCCTATGCTTTATTATATGGTCGAACCAGTCTTACGGCTCTAGTCAAAGTGATGGCAAGTGGAAGAAGTGAAAGAACCAATTGTTTTTTTTTTTCCAGTTCTTACAAAAGCATTTTAGGAGTGAAGATTTATTCTCAGTTCAGAAAAGTCTTTTATATACTTGACTAATAGTCACCCAGCCTTGGCCTCAACAATTCAAATACAGAGAAAAAGATACGAAATAAAGACGGGGGAAAGTTAAATTTTCTTTTTGTACTTTCCTGGTCTTACCAATCACACAGTCATCCAGTTGCTGGGAGGAAGGTAACATGCTTAACCTGTGGATGTTCTTCTATTATTAGCTCTAAAACTGAGTGTGTATCACCACTATACCACTAGGCTTCCATTCTGTATACTGAAATAGTAAATTACAAAGGAAATGAGAGATAAGGAATTATATTATCTTTGTTATACACAGTGAACACAAATCAACACTTGGTCTAAGAAATATGAATGGGAATTACATCCAGTATATGGGAAATTGATTCATCAATCCAATCACGAATGAAATATATAACGAAATACTCATTCTTCTCTTTCATTACTTATTAAACCTGCCTTTGGAAAAGATAAAGACAGGCAAGTATCCAAAGGTGATACCTGAGTTAGAACTTAAAAGATGGATATGAATTATCTTTAAAGTATGCAATTAAATATACAGTAAAAACACTGATATACTATGACTGCATTTAACACAAAGTAGATAGATAAAATATGAAACAGACTTTTGCTAGTGCAGGAGTTTTTCTTCAAAGAAACTTCACGATCTTTAAAATGTAATTAAAACAATTGTTTCACTGGGAAATGTGGTTGGAGGATTACTTTGAGACTCACAATAACATAGTTATTTTCAGGCAAATAGTTAAATACGAAAAGGTTTTTTTATGGTATGAATATAGAACTATAAAATGTAACTACCATTAGGCAAAACAGCTCTTAATTATATCTCGCTTTGGCATCAGAGTATTGGCCTTTCTTTATCAATCCATGATCAGCACTGTCATTAATGTGGTGCTTTATGCATTTTTAAAAAATCATCTCTAATGAAGCACAAAGATACTAAAACGATGAGGCTGTGATGTACGGGATACCTTACCTTAGCTGGTTTAATTCAAGTAATATTCTGTTGCATCCAATTGGCTTTGTGAACATACAAACATAATTCAGGAGAAATGACCATGGGCAACGTTGAGGAGTAACTGATGAAACAGATTTATTTAGACACTATGGATAAACTGGTATAAATATTTTAGCTTTAAATATTTAAGAATATCTGTAGTCTTCAACAAAGCAATTCCACTGAAGTAATTTATTCTAGGGAAATAATAGTGTGTATGTGTATGTGTGTCTTAGAAGGGAGACTCCTTCATGTACAAAGATGCTAATCAGAGTATTACTTATAACAATTAAAATATGAGAAACTAAACAAAGGAAACACTTCACATCTACAGGATGGATATTATATAACTATTAATATCTATGGTTATGAATATACACTTATATGTTAAGACAAAATGCATGATTCAAAACTGCATGTACAGGGCACATTCATTCTTTCATTTCTTAGTTCATTTAAACACTGACTGCATGTCTACTTCAGGCTATGGGCACACAGCAATGAAACAAGACAGACAAGAATATCTGCCCTCATTGGAGCGTCTATTCTAACAAGAGGAAACATACAATAAACAAATACAGATGGTAGTTCAGGTAAGTGAGATCCAGTGCTGGCACAAGAGGAATGTGGTTTTTAGTCAGAGAAGGCCTCAGACAAGTGAGAGGGTGAGCGTGGGCTGTACCCAATGGAGGAGCATTACAAGAAGCGAGCACAGCCAGGTTGGGAGCATGAAAGCAAGGAGGCCAGTCTTGCTGAGAGGAGAGAGCAAAGAGACAAGCAGGAGGAGGTCAGAGAGGTTTAGGGGGAAGGCAGGGATGGGAAGGGGGTTGTACCGATGTAGCGCCTTGCCTTCTATGTTACTGCGGGCCTTCTGCTTTCACTCTAGTGAGAGAGGAGGCTTTAGAGGGTTTTGAGAAAAGGTGTGATGTAATGAGACTTCCATCAAACTGGTCACTAGCTGCTGCTTTGAGAACAGACTGTAGGAGAGCAAAGGCAAAAGCCAGCAGCTTTCACATCAGCAACAAGATAAAAAGTCAGACAGAAAAAGACAAATATCATATGATACCATTTATATGTGGAATCTAAAAAAATGATACAAATGAACTTATTTACAAAACAGACTCACAGACACAGAAAACAAACATATGGTTACCAAAGGGGATAGCAGGGTGGGAGTGGGGATAGATCAGGAGTTTGGGATTGACATACACAAATAGATAAATAATAAGGACCTACTGTACAGCACAGGGAAGTATACTTTAGAGTTATTTAAAAACCAGTAACTGATGTCTCAGACTAACTTCAAGGAAAGATTCTGGTAACCTACACGTGGCTGTGCCTTTAGCAAGTACAGTTACTATTAAAATTAACAACATGCTTTTAAATAGCCAAACAAGAAAGTCACATTTAGATAAGAATCAGTGAGATACAGTGTAGAGGAATATTCTCGACAATTAATCAAGTACAAAAGATCTGGTTTTCCAGTGGTTACTGAGGCAATAATAAAACAATTGCTCAAATCAGTATAATCTTTTGCAATTTCAATGAAAGTATAACTTAATGAGTTAACTACCATATGTCAGGTCCTTTCCTAAAAATGTACTAAGTACTTCATTACAGCTTATGTAACCTAATATTGACAACAAACTTTATATATAAAGATAGAGAGACTTACAAAGGTTATAAAACTTGAAGATCAATTTGCTGATTGGAGCCACGATCTGTCCAGTTCTGAGGCACAAACTCTACTCAATACCACATCCTAGCAGACACAGTCTGTCCAGCTCAACGTGCTCTGTACCAGGAGAGTCACTACATAGGACAAACAGTTAGTTCTGAAGAGGTACCATCACACATTAACAAATATGTGAAGCAAGATATAAGAGGTAGTGAAGGAATCATAGGAATCTCTATGATGTAATGAGGTTATGAAGAGAAGAAAACAGGTTTTAGGTAATAAGAAGACAGATGAAAAGCTACAAATGGAAAATCCTGAGTTCTAATGTTAGGATTTTACGAGAGAATGAACATATGCTCTGGAACCAGAAAGATTTAGGTTCAAATCTGTGTTTCAAATTTAACCAGTAATGTGATTTTTAAAGTAAATTATGTAATCTCTCTAGGCATCACTTTCATCAGTAAATGTATAGGTAACAATATTTACCCTGAAAAGGCATTTCAAGCAATAAACGAGATAACAAATACAGCTTTGAACAGGTACTTAAAAGGGAAATTAGTGGGTTTTTTTTTAATTCCCTTTGCCAGCCCAAATGCCACTTCTACTCTAAATCCTCTACAAATACTGCAGCTCAAGACAGAGACAAAAGAACATTTATTGTTTTTAAATTAGTTCACATCACCAGGCTCATATAAATATTCAAATATTTCAAAAATAATCCTGGATTTGCATGTTCTTTTTATCGATAAAATGTCAGGAAATTTACAAACTAATAATCAACAAAGTGATGACAAGTGGAGGTAAAATTCTGTATCAGGTTATTAAACAAAGAATTTATGAGGCCCTGGAAAGACAACAATAATCACTGAGCTCATAAGGGTTCACTGAGAATAAGGCTTGCCAAGGGAATGGCATTTATTTCACTGGCAAGGCTACTATCCTGAAAGGAAGACGGAAAAATATGGTATAACTTCAGAATGGTACCTCACAACGTCTTTAATATGATTTTTTGCATTAAGAGTAAACTATGGCTGGTGAAGAGTTAGGTGGAATTATAGAGAGTTAATTGATTAACAGATTGGAATAAATTTGCAAAGAAGCTTCCAATGACAGACATCCTTGGTTCCTCCTGTTTAGTCATTATTATCAAAGTATTAGAATTAAAATATAGAAAGCCTGTTTCTTAAACTTAATGGTACAAGATCACAACAGGTGACAGAAGTAAAGCAATAGGAACACTATGATCTGTGTTTTTCTTACACACACACAACACACACACTTCTTACTGCTCTAGAGAGAATGAAAGATTTCTACCTTGATAGAAGTTTACATAAATTAGAGATTTTAATTGCAAATTCATACATATGCTCAACAAAAATATTAGCCTAAATGTGATGTGGGAAAACTCCTTTCCACTTCCATCCCCAAATGAAGCACTTCTAGACTTGTAAGGTAACTCATGTCCCATGGACAGGGGAGCCTGGTGGGCTACAGTCCAAAGGGTCACAAAGAATCAGACACGACTGAGCCTCTTAGCACTGCAGCACTAAAGTAACTCATGTCACAGTGTCCAGAGGAAGAAAAGAAAAATATCCCATGAATCCAGTGGTATTTTACGTCTGGATACCATATTTGAAATACAAACACATTTAAAAGAGAACAATCAGAAAGGTGAAAGGGCTTGGGAAAATGTGAAAAATAACTGGTGATCTAGAATGAAAAAGCTAAGATGTAAAATTCTCCCAAGTATTTGTGGGACCATCATGTGGCAACTCTTAGTACCTTTCGTTTACCTAAACACCCATCTTATGGGTGAAAAAACTGAGGCTTAGAGAGGTTACACAGATAGCCAGTAGAAGAACTGAAACTTAAATTTAGGTCTTGAGACCTTATGCTGTGTAATGCCAGAGAGTGAAACTAGAACCAATTATACTGTGAAGCTAGATTTCAGGTCACTCTAAGGAAGAAATAACAACCAAACCTGTCTCATCATGTAGAAAGTTTCCATGAAGCCTGGACACAAAGGCAAATCTACACAGTGTTATCAAGAACAACTTCAATCTATAAAAACACGTCATCTATGTTCCCAGACATCATGGGCACCTGTATAAACTGAACAACCATTATGCAAGGTGGTCCACAATCCCTTAATCTGCCCAACAACCCCAGTAAAACAACAGAATCCTACTAAATACTAAAAATAACTTCCACAAGGTCTTAAGGCGAATACCTTAAAAGAGAATAAATAAACAGTGAACCAATTAAAATCATAAGTCTTCTTGATTCTTTCTCCTAGAGGTCTGGTACCTTGGCCACACGTTCAAATCACCTAATGCCTTTTAAAAAATATCAGAAATTCTGACTGAATTGTTCTGAGATGAGGTCAGCTGCTGAGACATGGATATGTCTTCCAGACAACTGGGTACAGATTTGGCCATACATACAGGACAAAAAAGCTATTAATACTTCTCTGGGGGGAGGGGCAGGGTAACCATGAAAAGTGAGAAGAAAATAGCAAACAGCCTATTCAGGCATCTTCACTAAAATTCCAATGCAATTTCGTACCCACGTAAGATACATTCAAACAAACCTGAGACCCAAAATATTATATTATTTTGGATATCCGAATATTAGATCTATATTAGATCTAACATATTAGATCTATATCCAAAATATTACAAGTACAAGAAGAAAGGCAGTCTGACAAGTAAAGTTCAGGACCCACTCATCTGAAATATGCTTTTTAAACAAATAAAATGACACTTTTTAAAGTCAAATACTGTAAAAGATCACTTGTCTTTTGCACAAGTGGCAGATCTGTTATCATTCTCATCATATTGAAAGCTTATCCAACAGATGCCCTCTCTGTACCCTCCAATGGCTCTTTGTGCACTCAAAATTAACCCCACTATCACAGTGTTTCTTGGATTAACCAATGTAAGATATTTGAAGAGGGTCTTTGTTGTTGCAAAATGAGAAAAGTTGCATTAAAAGCATTAAAATAATTGTGCTCACCTGGAGGGAAAAAAAAAAAACCTCAGCAAAATAAGAGTGGCAGCATTTTATGGAAGCCATTTCTTGCAAGCAACTAATACAGTTTTCAAGCTCTTTAATTAAAGAGATATTCTTTAAAATTGGGAAGAAATGTTAACTTGAATGTCATCCCTTTCCTCCTAGAATGAATGACCTCTGATAAGTATCTGAACCATTCAAACACAAACACACATAAAATGTGATTTTTTTTTAAAATTCGACAAATACGACTTTAGGGTGGGCAAAACCAAAGCAAAGAACTATTTTCTAAATTTAATTAAACAGAAAAAGACAGAGCTGACAAGCAGGTGAGTTGTCTAAATAAACTTTATTAGATATTAAGAAAAGGAGTGTCATTTTTTGTTATAAGAGCCCAAGGTGACTGCTTAGGTTTTGTACTGCTAGTTAATTCTAGCTGGAGCACAAATCTTGTCTTCTCTTATAATTAATTCTCAGTGTCAAAACTGTCCGATGTCCTTTTCAGAATCAACCCATCCTGGCTGTTAATTATATTACAGAAATATGTTCAAATAATGTTAATGGTCTGATTCTAATGCTCACAGAACAAGTTATAGGTAAAGCTCAATTAATAACTGAGCTAAATATGTTTACTTAATTATTTTGCAGAGAACATGAGAATGATTTGCTTTTTGCCAAAGTGATACCTGAAGAGATGAGTTTAAAAAAAAAAAAAAAAGAAATATGTACCTTCTGGACATAGGTACAGGATAGGAGCCACAGCTTGGATATTAAGACAAATCCTGATTATTCTTAGAAGTACACATGACTGAAATATTATTTCTTAGATTAGGGGGTTTCTCAAATATTGAGAAACAGACACATAACAGAAACACAGGG
Organism: Ovis canadensis; assembly: GCF_042477335.2. Lineage (NCBI taxonomy): Eukaryota > Metazoa > Chordata > Mammalia > Artiodactyla > Bovidae > Ovis > Ovis canadensis. The sequence continues at coordinate 31,573,253 of NC_091256.1, forward strand.
ACCAAGAAAAAGTCTTCTGAAGGGTAGTGCTACAAAATGTGCCTTTTAAATATTTTTATATATTCAGTTACAGTGGTCTTATTTTCTTAGTGGTCCATATTTCACTAAGTCCCATCCCAGACAGTGCCCCAGAAGCGGCCACAGAAATCTGAATTGCAACCAAGAAGCCCATTAACTGCCCCAGGGAAAGCCTGGAATTGAGCGCTGGCTTGGAGCTCCCCAGAACTCCAAGAAGACTCCTCTAAGTCCAGGAAGTGCCCTTCCCCTGGTGTCTGAGATGTACCATGACATTCGATGCCTGCATTTAGTTTCTGGATGGTTTATCTGTCTGTGAACAAGCTAGCATGTAACTTGTCAAAGTGAAATAAAACAATAAAGGAAGTAATTATAGAACTTATAAGAGAGAGGGGAAAAAAACAAATTTTTCTTAGCATGTATGATGGGTTAGCCATGTTGCTAAAATAACATATCCATTCAACCTCTCTTCTCCCACAAGCATTGTAATATATATAGTATTATCCTCATTTTCAAAAGCAGAAAGATTAAGTAAATTATCCCAAATCACTCACTCAATAAGTGGTAGGTCCAACCTGCCAGGTCTTTTTGGTTGCAAAGAGCACGCATTTCTCTTGCAGTGTACAAAGAAAAGTAAAAAAAAAAGATCAATTCAGAGATAAGGGAAATATAAAATTCAATCTCATATGTGCATACTTGAAGTGTAAATGATCACTGTTTTCCCTTCTTTAACTTCTGACTAACTTACACACAAGTTTGAGAGTCTAATGCACAGGCCTTTTCTGGTGCCTAAGGACTGACCGGGCCTATGGTGACTTTTGCACTTAGAATCATAACATTCACAGGCTAAAAGAAAAAACAAGGAAAATCTTAAGGCTTCTTGATTCTTACACAAGAGGAGACAAAGACATCTTAAACATCTTGCTCAAAATCACAGCACTTGATTTTTGCAAAGCTGGGGTTAGATCTCAGATCTGACCCATGGCCAACGCTTCTTTCAGTTACAATGTACTGGGATTTTTTGCTTTGTTATGCTAGTTTTGTTTCTCCCTCAGCTCTGGAAAAGGCTGTAGCCATTAGTTATCATAAGAATATGATACAACCATGAAAATATCATAAAAATCCTAGTAAAAATTAGCATATTCAATCATTGCCTTAAAAAGAAAACAAATGACCTGTTTTGTTTAAAAAAAAAAATCAAGTGGTATTAAGAAAAAGATGAAACTAGGTAAGCTTACTTAACTAAAATAAAATTTGGATTTGTAGGTCAAAGTTCCAGGTAGCTTAGACTTAAAATATAACTGATGGAAAAAATCAATGCATCATGACATGAGAAAACTGTTACTGATTCTTTATGTGCTTCCAATTTGATTGCTTTGGCCTTCCAAACAAATACATGGAAGTACCAGAAACCTATTAGTATGATAATAAAGCTTCGCTCCTGGATGTGTACAATCTCTTTGCTTGGAGGATAACAAACAAACAAACAAAAATCAGTGTAAAGATCTGCTCCAGATTTCAATGAAAGAATATTTGAACTAATTATAAAATGCAAAAATTTTTTAAATGTTATAATAAGCAGATTTACTTCAATTTTAAAATAATCAGGTTGCCTTTCCTTTAAGGCCTTACAGAAACCCATTTCAATATGTCTTAAAGGCTAATAGCTTACCCTATTGTTCCTATTCTAGTCCATGTTTTCTTCAAAATTTCAACTTTTAAGAATACAAACCTAGCTTCAAGTTCTTATCCTCTATCACTATCTAAAACACGGTAAATACAATGAGTCCTTTTACACACAGAAAATAGTATAAGTTGATAGGAATATGCTTAATAGTCAATGTTATGAGCAGAAAAACTGGAAATATATAAAAGGCATAGACCTATATACTGATGAATACATATATGTGTGTATATATACATACACATTTATATCCATCAATATTTGGAATGCTTTTGCTTGGATCATATATCTTCTATCCCCCTAAATCAAATTTGTATAATAATTTTAAAATGCACTTTTTTGTTATGAATACATATTGTTCCTGTCATGTGGAATGAAATAATTGGAACAGTGATGACAAATTGGCTGCTAATTCAATAATCTATTTAAAGTGAAAGTACAGGTTCTGAGAACTTAATATTGCTAAATTGCTAATGTTTCAGTATTGCAAATTACATAATATTATAAAATACTGATTGCAAAAGAAACTGGGTAAGACTCTTCCTACCTTTGTTCAACCTATGTGACTCTTATGAAAGAATCACATGTACACATCCATGCTAATGGGGTTCCTAGATTTTTATATATTCTATGTACTCAACAGTAGCCAGCCACATAATTCACATGCAGAACTATCCCCCTTTGAACTAAATGAATTCTGTTATAATGGAGAGTTGAGACTTGAAAAAAATTGCTTACAATTGCACATACAAGTGAAAAAGATAGCTAAGTCTAAATTAAGATGTTGGCTATGAGGTTTCCAATAGGACCTTGACATGACTGGTGACCTACTCATGACATGATCACACCAGTACGGATTTGGAATTCTATTAGTATTACCAGAGGAAAAAAAGTCAAGGAGTCATCAAGAAAACAAATCTATATCTTCTACTCCATCAGCCAATTACTGTTGTTAAAGTGGAATTAGATGGGTATTGACAATGCGAAGGGGAAAAGGATTAAGCAGATGACTGAATATATCACAAGCAGTGGTGATCATAGTTTGGATTTGTAGCCCTGTTTTTTTTTGCTGTACAAAGTTTTTAAAAAATTTATAACACAGGAATGTGCAAAGTGATGAACTACTGCTAATATGCCTGACAAAATACAAACCATAACATATTTGCTAACTGGATGATGCACAAATATTTTGACATAAGGTTCTATTTTATACAAGCATATATTCAACAGCTTAGCACAGATTTACTAGAGATCTGTACCAGTCCAGAAATAAAAGGACCCCTGGAAAGATTAAATAAAATGATATTTTAATTTGCTAATATTTCAAGGAAGAAAATTCCCCAACTTTATTTTGAAAACTGATTCTTTGCAAAAGTAAGGATAATGCAACTTAACTGATTATAAAACCAAAACAGTTGTATTGCATGCGGAGGCAGTATAATATAATGCTTAGGAATGTGACCTTTGACTTTAGAGAGACCTAGTTTCAAGCTTGGGCCCTGCCATTTGCTGTAATATGATCTTGAGCAAATTACTTAACCTATGTCTTACTCTTCCAACCCGTAAAAGTGAGATATAATACCATGTCACATGGCTTGTGAAGATTAAATGACTGTGCTTCTGTAAAAAAGTCTGGCATAGTATTCAATTATTGTTAGCTTTTGCTATTGTAAAAAGTTAGAGCTACAGTTCTATGCACTCACCCAGTTATTTTTTCTACAGATAAATTCAGTTTGTTACATGGTGATTAGGATTTCCTTGGTTGCTAAGTGGTCAAAGTCAGGAAAAAATCATAAAAGTGTTGGTCATCAATGCCAAGGTAGTATGTTAGAGGCTGATTTTACTACACCATACAACCTACTCCACTCGGGGGGAAAAAAATCACAAAGCATAGGGCAGATTTGATTTAAAGGCAGGGGAAGAATTACTGGCCTAAACTACAAACATTACCATCAAGACACAAAAAAAAGTCTGGGCGCTTAAAATAGAATTATTACATCCAGGGCTTGATTAGTTTACTAAATTCTAGTTAAAGTTTCGGGTACGATTTTTTTGCCATTTTCTCCTTGTGTCTAAGTTTTTATCCATTTATACTGATTTTACTGATTGAGTAACACTGCCACCTTCCCCTTAACACAAAATTCACATATTTTGATATTAAATATAATCATTATAGTCTTTGTTCTTTAAAGTCAAGTTTAGATGGTATATAAGAGATGAGTGTATTTATGCCAGTTTAAAATATCAATGTGAAAAACAATCAGATGAATATATCATTGAACTTGGATCTATCATCATCTCATGCTATCCGTCTATCTTCTTAGTGTGTGATTATAGATGAGTGATCCTCTCATTCAGCCTAAGTCTGTGATGACTGATATTCTAGGTTAGTTAAAATATGTAAAGTTTTCACTTATAATATCAGAAAGTAACTTTATTCACACTTAGAAATTAGGGTGTATCATGCCTACCCATTTTAAATCTTCACAAAACTCTTCTTTTTAATAAATTGAGGTAACTTCATTTCTCAGTCTGGTCTTTTTAAGAGTATAAGTTCTCCTAAACTTAAAATTCACAAAATAGTATATAAAGGAATGCGGCTTAGTTTTGTAATTCAAATAAAATTCAAATAAAAATAATTTTACAATAACATTAAAAAATAAAAATATACTGTTTAAAGAAACAGTTGCAAAGAAGGCCAAGAACACATATGGAATGTAAAGGTTTCCAATGGAAGTTTACTCGAGAAAAGTCACAAAAAATGCTAAGAGGCATGAAACTGTGTTACTAAAACTTTAGCTCTAGTTTAAAAATAAAATTGTAATCAAGAATATAAACGCAAAGAGATGCCTAAACACAGACAAGGAAAAAAAAAAAAAACCCTCTAGCAAATCTAATAAATTTAACTTGCCCTGCCAGATCTTTTCAACTTATTGGAAAATTCGCTTGACTTAATATTGACACAGAGATGTGTAAATCAATACATTCAGAATGAAAGATATATTTTAATTTAAAAATGTTCAGACTGCAGCAGTAAATCTATGCACTTGGTACATAAAAATCATCAAGAGTTTAAATGCTGAGGTACAGTATTGGGGCTAGACAACACTTAAAGGTGAATGCAAATGCTACATTTCTACCACGAAAATTTTGACTTTTTAGACTGTATGTTAGGGCAATCTTTACAAAATTTACTGAAATATAATTATAAATAACAGATAAGCTGAATTTCATTGAGAATCCATCAAAGCCTGCAACAGGGCACCACCTATCTGCTGTTTATAAAAAGTCCTATTTTTATATACAACTAGCAAGCTATTGTGATTTTTCCAAATGAAATGGGAAATAAAAGAAATGAAAGTATCCCCTAATCTCAGTGATTTTTTATGCAATTCACAGTTTTAACTGGTATTCAATATGGTAGGCTGATTAAGATTTTTGAGCAAACTCCGGGAGATAGTGGAGGGCAGAGGAACCTGGCACGCTGCAGTCCATAGAATCATAAATAGCTGGACATGACTTAGCAACTGAACAACAATTAAATTAAGATGGGTTAAAATATGAAATACACAATAGATTTTTGAGTACAAAAAATGTCAAATATCTCATTATTATTTTTGCTAAAATAATTTTACCAACACATGCACAACATTTTCAGGGTACAAAGCCAGAAATAATCATATATTTCACTTAGGAAAATTTATTACACAAGAAAGCCAGACTTAGACAAACATAAGAATATAGTTTCTCTATCTTCTTAAATAAATTTACCATATGTGTACAAGTTTAATTTGGTCAATCACATCATAAATCCAAATGATCTTTAGATTGGGAATCCCTCTTTCACATACTGCCCATCAGATATTATAAAAAAATGAAAACTAATAATCATAATTCTGATCACTGGTAAAATAATCTTTCAACTAACAAATCTGAAAGTTAATAGGGAACTGTTATATCCTTAAAAATTCTGTTTCAAACAAAAATGGATTAAGATGCGTTTATATTTACTACAGTATACTAAAATACGACCAGAGCCAAAATCTCCCAATTATCTCAAAATCACGGTAAAGATTTGCACCTCACATCCTGCCTATGATTTTTTTTTATAATTAGAACTTTCCTTCAGTAATCATTCTTTACTCTTGTCATCCTTCTCTTTTAAAAATTCCCCTTCCCTAATCATCCTCTCAAGCTTTGCTACTTAAAAGAAGGGTCCTCAGACCAGATGTAGCAACATTTTCTAGAAGCTTCTTAAAAATGCAAAAATCTCAAGCCCCACCCCAGACTTACAGAATCAGAATTTACATTTTAACAAAGTCCACCACACCCATTCTCCAAGATTTGCTGGGTGACTAGAAGTACTGCTTTAGACTTGCTGGAAAGAATTTCCATCTTCACAGTGTATTTCTCTTGTTCTTATCCTTTACAGGTCTTGACTGGTCTTCAGGATAATAGGGTTAGAAAGCATCTTAGAAATCATTGATTTCAAACTTTCACGTTACAGATAGGCACACTAGAAATCAGCAGTAACACCGAGCACAAGAACCTTGCATAAAAAGGCACTGATAAATGTCAAGTTGCAAGACAAAGGCAAGAAGAGAAATTGAAACTGAAAGGGATTAAGGTCTTACACAAGTTCATATGGTTAATTAGTTGCAGGGATAAAACAACAATCTATGTCTCAGGCAGATTTCAATGTCCAGTGCTCCGTCCAACACAAGAGGCAGTACTAGCAAGACAGGGCCAGAGTTTCGAAGGGATTCCGGCCCTCCTCATTCCTTGCTGGGATGTGTAAGAGAGTAGGCCTCTTGTGACTAGGTGTATGTGCATACACGTGGACACTCATGGGAACACACACGCATGCCTAGTTCTGGAGTGCCTTGCAGAGCAACAGTTTTACTGATACCCACTTAAAGCCTAAAATTCAAGTTTTACAAACATGGTGTCTATTTTTTCAGCTTGAAGTCAAATTTCCTTTCCTACAGTCTTTGATCATCTTCACTTCTATCAAAACATATCTGAGGTAGCTGAGAGGTGGGAATCAGCGGGTCGAGTTAAGATCACGTAAGGAACACTGCAAACAGATGCAGCAGGCTTAACTGGCTGGGCACTATTACTGGAGCTGGTCCCTGTTCATCTCTCTTACTTCTTTTCTTTCATATGCTTCTTCCTCTTTGTCACCCTCTTCCTGTTCCATTGCCCTTGTTCCTTTTCTTTAACTGCCACAGAACAGACAAAGTTCAAAACGTAACTTATACAATGCTTAACACTCTTGGGGAGAAAAGCACTACTCAAATTATTACTAATCATAACTTATAGTTGTATAGTATTTTAAATTTTGTACCAAGTATGTTTATAGAGCACTTTCAGAAAAATTTTCTTAAAGCTATCACAATATCATAATGTCAAAATGCTTTTGGTAATGACAGTGAATATAAAGATTGACTCCATATAAGGACATTCTATGGACATGGCAAATCTGTTTACATTTTCTCAATTAACAACATGCTATGAAAAAACACGAGAAAAAATATTTGTGTGATAAGACCAAAAAAAATAACAGAAAGGGCAATGCTACATTTATAAAATTTTACTTTTAAAAAAGCAAAAATACCTGCTTAAAAAATATATATATATATGTATATAGTGAAGCTAAAAGATGAATGTTTCACATCAAAATATCACAGGGCTAAAAACAATGAATTACATCATGTCCTATCAAAGACTAGAAGAAAGTGGGAGAATGTAAACAATTCACAGTATATAACCAGTCAACAAATTATTAAACATAGAAAATTTTAATGATTTAAATAATTGCCTTGGTTACTTATTCAGCCTAATTCTCAACTAACATTTGAGTATAAAATATACTTAACTATAATTAACAGGCACAACTAGAGGTTCTAGAGTTTATATTACAACAGAAATTAACTACTGAAATATACCAATCATTGTAAGAATGCCATATATGGATAACTTTATTATAAAAGCAATAGAAATTAGAACTTTTGAGACCAAACTCCTTGGATAGGATGCAGTAAAACATGGGGTAAATGAAAGACTACTAATGTCTCATAGTCACTGTATTTAGATTCCCCCATTAATAGCACAGATGAATTAAACAGCAGATGAGTTACAGTTACCTCTAAGGCAAGGCTGAAGGAATCACCTACAGTGTGGGACAGAAAAACAAGGGACTGGAAACTAGGAGAAAAGGGTTATGAGATGCTGAGAGTAAAATGAGGAACTGCAACACACATCTATCTGGAGTCCTAGAGAAATAGAAGACGCTTAATAAACAAAAGAACATTTAGATAAGGGCTGAACATTTTAAAAAGCTGGTTAAAGACAGAAATTATTAGTTGTAAGAAAGACAACATAAAAGCGGGGTCAATAAATTCACATCTGTGCATAATGTGAAACTACAGAATATCAAAGACAAAAAAAAAATCAGCCAGAAGGCGGGGTGGGGTGGGGTTGGGGGGGGTGGGGGGAAACAAAACCACATTGTCTAACATGAGTCTGACAATAGGTTGCTTAACAGCAACAACAAATGCCAGGAGCCAGTCACAGAGTACATTCCAAGTGCTGAGAAAAATGATTTAACCCAGAATTCTATATGCAAAAAAAAATCTACTGTTCATAAACAAAAGTGAAATGAATCCGGTTGCAGATTTAAAACAGCAAATTTACCAGTTATAAACACTAAGATACCTTCTAAGAACATACTTGAAGAAAAGGATCTTGCAAGGAAAATCTAAGACTATGCAAGAAGAAATGCTAAGAATCTGGTAGACTTTTAAAATCTAAATAAATTATATATTAATATCTAATTCATACATCTATAAAACTAAAAAAATTGGAGAGGAAGAGAATGTTTCGGCTTGAAGAAGTATGATCAAAATTAGTTTCATGGTCTTCATATTGTCAGAAGTCCTAACATTACTACCCACGTACCTTAAATTTAACACACGGCTGAGAACTCAGTATTTCTTAAACAGCCAGGCATTTTTACAACTCTTCATCTTTGGTTTGCTGACCTAAAGTACTAGACTTAGAATTGGGTGACCTAAGTTTCTGCAAAAGGGATACCTACAAACAAATCTATGCTGATCCTCACAAGAAGCCCACAGTACATTCATTCAATACTCTCACTAATAAACTGAGTTCCTACAATGTGTCAAACATTGTTCTAGATACAAAAGAGAGAGGCCAATAAGACAGACAAGAGTCCCAGGCCCTAGAAGCATAGATTCTAGCAGTTGGAGACAGCAGATAAGAAAAAAAAAATTTTCAGATTAAGTTAGGTGCTATGAAGGAAAGAGAAAAGGTCACATAAAGGAAAGTAAGTAAAAGACGGAGGAAAATAAGTGATCAAAGTAACTTTGCCATTGCCTTCTAGACTGTGTAACAGTGTGAGTCAAATAGAGCTCTAACTTCAAATCGCCTAACCATGCTACTATATAATGCTACCTTTCCTATTTTTTGTGGAAAGACCTGATCAGTTAAAGTCACAGCTCAAATACCCTTTTGATAACCACTAGTAAAAGCAACTATTCTTTTTCTGGTCTCAATAGTGCAACTGGTTTAAGTCTCTGTCGTGGAACTTACACTTTTCTCTCTGTGCACGCAAATGCCTGTAGGACCCTTGAGAGCAGGGTCGTTTATTACACTGGATTTCAGGGGCCTGGTACATAGAAAATCTCAATACCTTTCTATTCTTCAACTCAATAATGATTCTGATTTTAAATATAGTCAAAATAAGTGGCATTCAATTAAAGATTTGGGCATGCCATCAAAGAGCCAAGAGTAAATGTAAGTGTTTTATTCCCTTATGGTACTTCTACAGCCAGTATCAAGTGCGCTGTTTTGGTTTTTTCCCTTTGTTGGCTATCAAATCTTAAAATGTTTTTAATCTGACTATCTTTAGTTAGTGTGCAGCTGTCTCCCTGACACCAAGTTACTTCCCACATGTATGCATATATTATCTGCCGGCCCCTGAAGGCATTTTGAATTTGGACTCCAGAAGTTAATGTGTAATAATAGTGTCTTTACAGCTCACAAAGTCCTATGACTTATCTTATTTCATGTTATCTTTTATTATCCTTATTTAGGGATGAGGAAACTGAAGCTCAAAAGTGTTTTCTCCAAGGTCATATAGCCAGTAAATCGGAGAGAAGGTATTCTGATTTCTGGTTCTGTGCTTTTGGCTTGCACTGTATCAGTAGGGGCTATACACATGGTTCTCTGACTGATAAAGTGAGGGCAGTGGGGGCTCTGAATGAGAGGAGAGATGCCTCCTGGCAGGGAAGTTTACAGGTAAGATTTTAAGGAAAATGTATTTTGATGAATGGGCAACATTTCCCTAGACTGACGTGAAAAGGGTGATATTTCAAATGGTAAAAGCAGCAGGAGCCAACCGACAGATGTTGGAAAGTTCAAGACTTATTTAGAATCCAGCAACTGGGGAGGAGTTAGGATGTGAAGATGGGAAGACAGCGGAAGTCCTAATGGCAAAGACCTAGCACAAGAAGAAAAGGAATTTACATGCTTTTGGTACACTAGCAGGTTTAATGTTAGAAGTCAAATGGGGCACAGAGATCACGTTAGAAATTGAGGAAAGTTGATGATGTCAGGAAAGTAAGTAGAGAAGGAAAGACTAAATAAGGAGACTAGTTAGGATACATCAATGGTCAAAGACACTGAACTAGAGAACTGGAGAAAAATGATTACTAATTCACGTCTTTTAAAACATACATTTTGCTTGAAAATGGTAAAGTTTACCTGCCAAATCCAAAAACTACGGTTAAAAATGCTAAAAATTTCAGTCTCCAGGATGAATTCACATTCAACTAGAAAAGCTATGGAGAGGCAGGTGGGGAAAACAAGAGGATTCTAGACCAAGAATCAGACTATTGACCCTGATCTGCTTATTAGTTAAGTCAGTTACTTATCTCTTCAGAATCTTAACTTCCTTTTTTGAAAAAAAAAAAAAAAATGCTGTTACCCTTTGCAAAACTGAATGCCACCATGCAAAGGTAACAACTGTGATCTTATAGTTATTGTTAAAATCTTCATTAATGAGAGTAATAGAAAAAAACTATTAACACTTAAGCAATAAATTGACTCTGTATTATTAGCCAATATTTATAATACCACCAGAGGAATACCACTAAAATCTATTATTGGTATTTAAAAGAGAAGCATAAGTGTTTCAGCTGATCTTTTTTTATGTAAAAGAGCATTATTTGATTTACTTTCATATCTAATGTGATGTGAAAATCAAATTAGAAGGTACACATAAGTCAAAGATTACTTTTACGGTTTTCACAGCTAGCTAAATTTATTAAAACCTCTAATTTGTTAATATAGAAATTAATTTGGTAAGTACCAATGACTAACACACTTTTATATTAAAGAATCCATATATCAAAAAATTAATCAGTTCACAGTTAAAAAAAAAAGCAGCACTACTTTTAGATGAACAAAACCTGCAATTCATGTTTGATCTTTGCCTTAGAAAGCATGTGTTTTCTTTACCAGTTAGCTCAATTAATGAATGCTATTTCAGCTATTCTGGCTATACAAATTACATTTTTTTACCTGCTAAATTAATCATATGACATCTTATATATCAGTGATGATACAAATTTGCCAGTGAGTTACAGGTCTGATTCAAATTAATGTCACTTTCATTCCTAACAGTATCACCTTCAAAAATATATTCTAGAATATTAACTGATATAAAAAGTGTCAACTGAACACCAAGCCTCAGAACATGCTGACTGCAAGCACATTTTGGTAGATTTGTGGGAAAGAAAACTGATTCTCACTTTCATTTTTAAATTTTATGTAATAGCACAGTAAAAGTGCAGGTGGAAAAGAAAGGGGGGATAAGAATCTGACTTCACAGTGAAATAAATAAAGAAAGGTACACAATTAAAATGACAAAATCAGTGTTCACCATCTAGCATTTGAACATCTACTTTAATGATCATATGAAATGCTCGTGCATTATGTACTAAATTAAAAAAACAAGAACAACTACATTCTAAAATACCATGTGAAAAACCAATCTGATTTCACACTTTAGGATACATTAAAAAAGATCAATCTGGAAATGTATACATAGAGATTTAAAAAGTAAATCTGGAGATTAATGAAGGGAAGACCTCTGTGTCAGACACACAGAATATAGTTGATTGCTATGTTTCCTTTTGGGTTACTGCTATCAGCGGAAAAGGAGGCTCCCAATATGACCCTAATCCAAACGAGCATTCCTTCTTCTTTGTACCAGATACTTACATGGAATCACGCTGCTACTCTGTGTGTCTCTTTCTCCCCACATTTTGATTCAAAAAATGGATCTCTGACAATAATCATCTAATAATCACCAAAGTGCTTCTTTTATGAATCTGGCCTTTCCTCAAGAAGTTAAGACTGAAAAGTCTTTTAATCTCTTTCTGAAAAGAATTACTGGATTGCATTTAAGTTCAAGTTCAAGGGTATTAAAATGTACAGTGGAGAGTGAAAAAGGTGCTAGGTTATAGATTTTAACTTCTTAACTAGAAAACTGACTCAAAATAGATTTTCTAATTTACAATGAATCAAAAGAGAAAACATTAGACCATAGCAAAAGTGGCACAAATGTATCAAGAACCAAATGAATAAACATTTGAGGAGATTTATTATTAGAAATTGCAATAAATTTTGGAAAGATGAATTGATTTTAGTTAAAAGGTATAACTGACAATTTATTGGGCGGGAAGATGCATTATTTTCCAATTGTTATCCATCTACAGTAAAACTGATTTGTGTCCTATTGTATTTTATGGAAAAGGAGAGTGCAACTTTCAGTGATTTAGATTAAATGTATTAATCATAACCAGGCACTGTGAACTATATATCTACTATTAAAGAAGATTTTTGACATTTAATTCTGTAGCAATATTTTGGCTCTGTACCACTCTTCCTAAATCCAATTCCTGCTACAGTTGGCAGGTTTCTCCCTTTTAATTTTATGAGGCTTAAAGTAGCATTTAACCACCCATGCGGTAAATAATGCGGGATTAGAAATATTTAGTGTTTTGTTTCCCTTTCAAGAGTGGTAATCCATCAAATCCAAAAATGTTCTCTAAAATTTTTCTATATTTTTGGCAATCTCTAATATACGATACCATAAAAACTATAAAATTAAATAAAATGCATTACATAGCCAGAATAGATCTGCTTTTCTAAAGAACTGTGTGAACCAAAAAGAACATATAAAGATCACTTTGAACTAGCAACATGAGTCCCCTAATAAAAGAGCAAAATAAAGTAAAACAAAAAAAAATATGGATTAAAACATGATACTTGATTAGAATGTTTTAATTTTATTCCCTTGGATAATGAATCTTAATGTGTGTGCAAATTATTTCTAAGCAGTTTAACCATTTAATATACATCTAAACCACATACTATTGAGAGGCAAAGTATTAGAGTTATATAGGAAAACAATTATTAAAACATCTAGAGAGCTAGGTATTTGGCTAAGTGCTCTATACATTCAAAAATAAATTTTAAGTTTAGTACATTATCTGGTACACATTTGCCCCCAATGAATTAAACTGAATTCACAATCTTTTTCTCATACAAGTGAGGCACAAGATGAAAATGAAATGATTAACCTACAGAAGTTTCCAACTATAATTTAGAATAGTAACAAAACACTTTTACATTTAATATGTGAGCTTAAAAAGAATTAAAAATTTCAATTAAAAAGTATAATTCTGCTATGAATCAAAGTAACCACTGGAAGTAAAACTGACTTTAAACAAAATCAAATTCCACTTTTAAAATTTCAATTTAACGAAATGTTCACTTGGTTATTAGTGAATCCAAATTATTACAATAATCACACTGTAACTGCACGTGGTACTCTGAGATACACCAAAGTAATAAAGTAACCTGTCAAATGAGTAATTATCTATATTTAATCTATATATAAAACAAATGGTCCAGAAATGAGTAAAGTCTGTAATTCACTCTAGACACACTGATGCCATATATTCATGGTTAGAACATCTAATTTCTTCATGCATATTCATATCTTAATTCACTTTAAGTTTATGATGACTGTTATGAAAGTAAGTGTATGTCCTCAAAGTGTCTAAATGAAATCAAGAACCACCTACCAGAAATAATCTAAAAAGAAAATATGTGTGTGTATGTATGTATGTGTTTGTAAAGGCCCTTTTTTCATACATAAAGTGTCTGCCTTGTCCCTGGTTTCATAGTGCCAGACTGTGAAGCTTGGAATTATATAGGGAGAAAAATAGGAGGAAAGAAAATTCATCCAGTCAGCTAGACAGCCAGCACCTCTAAGTAACATTACAATGGAAAGTAAAAGCATTTCAAGAACAATCCTATGATCAATATATATAATTATGTGTTTAAAATGTGTTAGTAACATATGTGTACAATTTGCTGAAGAAAGTGTAATATCTATGAAACAATTTACTGAAGAAACGAGATGTTCAATCAAGGAGTCAGATTAATTGGTTTTTCCTATAAACAGACAATTCCAAAGACCATATTAGACCTGTACTAGTACTTAAAGATGCTAACTGAGGAAGGAGGATTCGGGGAAAGTTGTGATGCTAATAAATATGAAGAAAGCCAATGCCAAATTCATTGCATGAATTATTTCCTTCAACATAATCTACAACAACTTAAGAATTGACAATAAAAACTCATAAATCTTTCCTCCAAATAAGTGAGTGAGTGAGTGAAAGTCTCTCAGCTGTGTCTGACTCTTTGTGATCCCATGGACTATACAGTCCATGGAATTCTAGACAGGCCAGAATACTGGAGTGTGTAGCTGTTCCCTTCTCCAGGGGATCTTCTCAACCCAGGGATCAAACCCAGGTTTCCTATATTGCAGATGGATTCTGTACCAGCTGAGCCACCAGGGAAGCCCAATCAAATTTTGAAATAGACCACCTTTTCAAGCTGACAAGATATTTAATTGTCAGGTGTCATGGTATCAAAAGCTAACACTCAAAAAAAGCTAAATCACTACAGGTCCAGCTAAAAATACAGAAAAGAGTGTGACTTCTGATAATTTTCATGTGTAAGAAGATCAGCGTTCAGAAGACCTGGCTCTGATCCTTCATCATGAAGCTAATTCTTTGAAAATCACTTGAGTCCACACAATGAAATTACAGTAATACTTAAATCACAGGATGCTGGGGTTTATAAAGATGCTCTTTACAAAATATTCCATTCTAATAAATATTTATTGCTGTCACTCACCTTTTTGGATATGAAGAACCTATGATGGATGATGAGAAAGAAAAGACGTAAATGTCAGCAAGGACCTAGTAAGTTAAATCAACAGGTACAAAAGGAAAGAGAGAAAAACACTTGTGAGAAAAAAACGGAAGAGTTGATAAGAGACATGGACAGCATAGTTACGTGATGACAATTATTACACTGAAAAATACAACATGCATCCAATTCAGTAGATTTAACTTGATCAACTAAACACAGAGTAATTATGTACCCAATATATTCACTAGATTGACCAAACTATACGTAACTAAGATGTATTATTTCAGTGGGCCATAAGGCCTGGTCAATTTTTTACAAATTAAAAATTAATTGGAAATATTTTTACCCTTGAAGGGGAAGAGGTATAGCTTGATGGCTAAGTCTTTAAGGAGTGTGTCACAGGGCCAGAGTTTAAATTCTGACCCTAACAATTATAAGCAGTGACCCTGAATAAGTCATTTAAGCCATTTGCCCCTGTTCTTGGCTTATAAAGTGGAGAGGAGAATAATATTTATCTCAATAGGCATTTTTTTTTTGGAACATTAAATAAATTAACATACATAGATTGGAATACCACCTGGCAAATAAAGACTCAATAAATGTTAGCTAATTAAAAGTAATCAAATATCTCTGTCCTTTCATATTAGTTACACAAAATAAAAGCAGAATTATTTAATAATATACTAAAATGAAACATTATGCAGCCAAACAAAAGAATAAAAACAGGTATAATTTATAATCTCTTAGACCTTTTTTTAAGTTTAAAAATCACAGTTAACTGATCTTTGTTAACTGATGCTTTTGTTAACTGTTAGCAAGCAGATTAACTGATGCTGCATTTGTATGGGAAGAATTGGATATACGGCACTTCTTGCGATACTTGTCTCTTAAAACCTGTGAATCTATTACTTTTAAAAAAAGAAAGTCAAAAGAAAATACTAGGTAGCATTTACCAATAAACGTAACCCACCCACTAATCACACATTTCAGCTCCCTCTCAAAGCCTCACTAAAACGACAGTAAGGAATAAAAAGGTGTAACTTCACAAGGACAAAGGAGACAGGAAAGAAGATACCACGAGGCAATCTATGTTCACAAAATCACAGAAGAAGAAGACAAAACGAACGTGCAGCTAACATTCTCCAGCAATGGGGTAGGGAGCGGGGGGCAATAAAAAGTAAATGGACCGAGGCAACAGGTTCCAGAAAGTTTCAGAAATTGGAGCCTCCAGATAGCTCTTAAATAGGAAACTGCTCAAGAACCTATTTTTTAAAGCTGATTCTTAGTCCCAATCCTTGGCCATCAGTCACAGAACGCTACCACCCCACCAGCCCTTCCCTAGATCCCAACTGAAGCACAACATGTATGGTAAGATGATGTGGAACTAGAAAGGGCCACTGACATTTCTTTAATAGAATTAAGAGAATTCAGTGAAAGTCTGCAGACAAAGTGCCCGGTCTTCTGCTTTGCAATCAGAATGCTGGTGAGTGGAGTCAAATATGAGCCCACCCCACTCCCCAACCCCTGACATCCTACCCTGCTTGAGACAGGAGACTACTTATTAGATTACTGGGCTTCACAGGTGGGGCAGTGGTAAAGAATCTGCCTGCAAAGCAGGAGAGGCCAGAGACATGGGTTTGATCCCTGTGTCAGAAGGATTGCCTGGAGGAGGAAATGGCAACCCACTCCAGTATTCTTGCTTGGAGAATTCCATGGACAGAGAAGCTTGGTGGGCTACAGTCCAGAGGGCTGCAAAGAGTCAGATATGATTGAATGACTGAGCACAGCACGTCCAAAGGAAATCACTATGGATAACAACATTTAAGGACCCCCCAACCAAAAGGTGAGCATCTGTACACGGGGCATCCAAGCAGCTTTTTAGTGCCCTCTCAGATGGAAACTTACCTGAATCACATCATGAAGTACATAAAAGGACAAATTAAAAACGATGAAGAAGGAGTTCCCTGGAGGTCCAGTAGCTAGAGCAGGGTGCTTTCACTGCCAAAGGCCTGAATTCAATCCCCAGTCTGGGAACTAAGATCGCAAAAGCTGTGCAGTATGGCCAATATTTTTAAGAAAAATAATAATTAAAAAAACGAGGAGCTTAGATACTAACGTTGGTAGGAAAAGATGTTACTTAAGGTTGTACTAGCAATTGGACAAAAGGTTGTGGTGGTAGAAAACTCCCTAAAAAAAGTATAAGGAAATACCCAGTAGATCCTATCAACATTTAAAATATTATTAAGCGCATATTGTGGGCTAGGAGCTGAACTCCTGTCACTGGGGTACTATGTGCTTGAGGATACAATGCAAACCTAAGAAGGTGAATTGTTTAGCTGTAAAAATCGTGCCTGACGCTGCAACCTCACGAACTGTAGCCATGGAATTTTCTAGGCAAGAATACAGTCTGTGTCTCCTGCACCTCCTACATTGGCAGGCAGATTCTTTACCAATGAGTCGCCAGGGAAGCCCCGTGAAGATGAGTAACGGTGTAAAATAGAAAGGTCACCCATGAATGAATGAAAGAACAGCATTTCAGAAGATGTAGTGATCTTTGAAATGTGATGAGTTGGAGAAGGTTTTGAAGAAAAGGTATCGAGCCTGAACTATTCCTTGCAGAACATGACTCTAACAGTAGGAAGATGGAGGCAGTATTGTAAGCAAACGTATAGAAAGAATGAACATGGCTGAGTAAGGGCAGGTTGAGGGAGACGCAGGGATGCTATGACCTAGTACCATCTGGAAAAAGGTGAAGTGTCATCTATGGGTCATAGGTGAGCAGGGAAAGTCAGTAGGAAAAAAACCTGACTTTGATGATAAAGGGGGTAGAAACTATTTTTTTTGGCTAGGGTATAACCATGTTTTTAAAATGTTTACATAGAGTCACATGTGATATGGATTAGAGGGAGGAAAACTGGAAGAAAGACCACCTAGGAGACTAAGGTACTAGCAAAACGTAAGCTTATGAGTAACTACGATAGGGCACTGACACATGAAAACTGGAAAGAAAGGGCTAAAAATATAGATAAGGAAAGGAGTGAGATACAGACATGTCTAGATGTGGAAAGAGTGGAGGAAAACAACGATAACACATAAAACTAAAATATTAATTGAACAATGAAAAACAACTTAGGATGAGTGCAATTGAAGAATGAAAAATAACAGGATCAGTGTGTCGGTTAGCAAAGAGGTCTCTCTTCTCTCTCTCTCTCCATGTCCCAATTAATTTTCACTAACCAAACTGCAAGCTACTGGGGGACAAAGACATATCTTATTTCCCCACAATGAAGATACCACATGCCTTCATTACATGTGCATAGAAATGAACCAAGAAGTCTATAGCTGAAAACACAATTAAGCAAGACATCAAGTTCCTGAGTCAGAGGTAACATACACTTATTTTTTTCATCCAATAAATGATATATTATACTTCTTTAAAACATTCTTGTGGATCAAAAAATTAGAAGAATGTATCAAAGATATATGTAAATTAAAAGGGATGACATAAAATCTAAGTAATAAGTTTATTTTCGGGATTATATAGTTTTAAAAGAAACATTTCTAGACTGCTTCTGTGTGCTGTGCTTAGTTACTCTGTTGTGTCTGACCCTTTGTAGCCCCATGGACTGCAACCTGCCAGGCACCTCTGTCCATGGGATTCTCCAGGCAAGAATAATGGAGTGGGCTGCCATGCCCTCCTCCAGGGGATCTTCTCAACCCAGGGATCTATACACTTCAAAATCTATACTATATACTTCAAAACCTATACAAAATCTGAAGGACTTCAAAAAGGCAAAGTACACGCCACTGAATATTACTATGAGGGTAAACTGTTATAAACAAAGATCAGGTTTAAATACGAAGTTCTAAGAGGAAGATGCTATACTGTGAATGACGTAAGTCATCACTTCTTGGTACACACAGACATCATTAAACTTTTAGTTTATTCCTCTCTTAAGGTACTGGTAAATGTTTTAGACACTGGTGATTTAACAACAACAAAAATTTTACAAGTTTTATTGGCTTAAAGTATATATACCTGTTGGCACGTATCTCTTGTTTGTCAGCATCCAAACGAGACTGGATACATGTACAAAATATCTGGTTATCATTCACTAACTATAGCATAAGGACCCCTTTTATTTCTAAGACTTCTTAGTGAATTCTCAGTGGTTCAAATTGACCTTCAGTTGGAGGACTTGCAGGTGACTTCAATATAGAAAGCACTTGTTAAATATTATTTGGAAGTGTTCTACCCATCATTGATTTTGAACTTTTCTGCTGTTAGATACTTGACATATCTGAAGGCAAATTAGAAAACTGAGTTTTATAGACCATCAAAATAATTCTATCAGCAACATAAAAGGCAGAAAACCAGAGGAGAAGCTTTGAAGAAAGTGAAGTGTTTGCAGCATTTCTGTTTCCCTGATTTTGACTCAAAAAAAAAAAAAAAAAGGAAAGTAAGAAAAAAAATTAGAAACTCTGACAATGTCACAATTCTAAAGAGCAACAAGGAATGGAATGTAAAAAATAATGCAAACGAATCTCTATACAAAAACAGACACAGAAAACAAACTTACGGTTTACTAAAGGGAAAAGGGAGGTGATGGAGATAAATTGAGAGTACAGAATTAACAGATACAAATTACCATACATAACATAGAGAAGAAACAAGGATAGACTCTATAGCACAGGAAACTACATTAAGTATCTTGTAACAACCTATCGTGGAAAATAACCTTTAAAAATGTACACATATAATTGAATTGCTTTGCTGTACACATGAAACTAATACCGTAAATCAACTATTCTTCACTAAAAATACATATCTCACAAAAGGACAATCAATGTGATACAACTTACATAAAGAACTAAAACAGGACAAGCTGACATATATTTTAGGAATACATATGCATGTGCAAATCTTTACTATTAGAAGTTTGAGATACACAGAGGAATTAGAAAGTTCTATTTCTGAAGGCAGCTGTTGAGAATAAGGTTTGTTTTTAGGTTATTCTGTAAACTATACATTTATATTACCTATGCACGTATCTTAGTGCAAGATTTTTCTCGATAAAAATCATGCCATACATTTAAAAAAAAAAAAGAGCAACAAGGAACTGGGTCCTTAATCTTCATTTATGGAGTCCAACAGTTACCAATCAGAAGTTTTAATTTCTTAAAAGAGCATTTACAACATATTGCGAAGCTTTTTAGGATACAAAAGAGAAGAAAAAAATTTTTAATGTTAAGCAACTTCTTAAAAGAAGTATTTTTAAAAAATCTCAAATGTTTTCAATCCAATACTTTTAAGAAGAATCATTAAAAAGTCCAAGATAATTTCCTAAAAAAAAAAAATCAATCTTAAGATAAGCCATTTCTTTATTAATAAATGTGAATGACCTGAAACTGAATTTGTATGCAAGCACCAAAGTAAAGAAAATGAAAAGAAAGCATGGCATTTCATGATCTTTAGAAATATAATAAAAAGATTAGTTGCCCTGCATAATATTCAACTAGCCATAAAAGCAGAATGACTATATAATATTAAAATATTACATATCCAAACATCATGATTTAATCTAAACAGGAAGACCAGAATGCTATATGAATATTTGACACTTGCAAATATTTTAAGTAAAAAAAGACAAAACCAATATTCAAAAGCATCAGAATTAATACTGTACTTTATAAATAAAAGTGTCCTTTTGCTACTTGCAGGCCCACCTTCAGTGACATTTAAAACCAGTGGTCAATCTGGACTGGAATCCGGAGAGATGTCTAGGACATAACCGAACTTCCTGAATGAACAAGTGTGAGAATCCCCCATTTCTCTTTCCACATTGTTAATAAAAGCAACAAGACGAAAGGCACTAATTGATCAGGGTGTACATTCACTCAATGGACATGAGTTTGAGTAAGCTCCGGGAGTTGGTGATGGACAGGGAAGCCTGGTGTGCTGCAGTCCATGGGGTCGCAAAGAGTCAGACATGACTGAGTGACTGAACTTAACCAAACTGAACATTTACTCCGGCCTGCAAATCATAGTCTCTCTAATCACCTGCACATCCTGTGGTTCACTATTACATTGTTATTGTTTAATCACTAAGTCATGTCCAGCTCTTTGCAACTCCATGGACTGTGGCCCACCAAGCTCCTCTGTCGCTAGGATTTCCCAGGCAAGAATACTGGAGAAGGTTGCCATTTGTTCCTCCAGGGGATCTTTTTCTTCACAGCCATTTTTATTTCCTCATCCTCCTCCCCAATCAAGTTTATTTTTACTTACTAAAATATAAGCTTCAGGGAACCTTGTCTGCCTTGTTCACCAGCATAAAATCAAGGCTTAGAAGAGTATCTTGCATATAGTAGAGGCTCCATAAATGTTTATTGAATGAATGGATACTATCCAAAGGTCAATTAGAATATCAAGTCTGGTAAAATAAAGGGGTTAGCCTACTGTGGATCCCACCTACTGGGAAATCAGGCAGACAGCTTTAGACTCCTAATACAGTCGTAACCTGTAATCAGACAGTGTACACTCTACACCACTGCCCATGCAACAGGACAAAACTGATTGTCTTAATTCCTCAGAGATTACATCAGTTTACATGCATTCTCATGGACCACAGAGTCTGAAATGATCTAATTCCTGTCTACCTTGCTAACCAAATCCTGTCTATGACATACTCAACACAAGTACCTGCACTTTACCAACTCTGGATTCAATTTCCTGAATATTCCATGCTGCTTCAAACTTACGCCTTGCCCATCCACACTTTTCTGTCTGCCAATTCCATCTCCAATGGGCTAGTGAGATCCAGCTCGTACTTGCAGGTATTCCTCCTGTGTGAAGTCTACCCAGAATTTTGCCAAGCTCCATTAGAGGGAGGAAAGGAATAAGAGGAATAGAAAGGATATTATCACAGTTGAACTGAAGAAGAAATGTGAGAGCTACTAGGAACACTGTTTATGGCTGGAGAAATACTGAGGAACCGTGGAAGGCAAGCAGGGAGAACAACCTGAAACAAAAGCAAGAAAGTAGGCCTGAAATAGATGATGCAAAGATCAAGAAGAACGTATCATAAACTATCAGAGAAATAGCGAGAAGGATGAGAACAGAGGATGTGGGTCCACAGTGATTCGTCTGCTGGAAGCAGTAAAACATCTCAGTTATTGCTTTTACTACGGCACACACCTTGATGGCACTCACTATTCAAGATAGCACAGAATACTGCAAGGATTTCAAACTAACTCACACTTCCAACAGGATTTTGTTAGAAAGGAAGATTTTTTTAATGAGAATAATCTATTTTTATTTATTAGTAACATGACAAAAGAATAAACTTCCAGACTGCATTAAACTTGGCTTGCTAACGGAAAAGTTAAATGTGTAAATCGTAAACATTAACCTATTATAAGGATTTTCTTAGAATTAAATGAATTAAAATAAATAAATAGAATGTGGGAAAATGTCTGGCATATAGTAAGCATCATCCTAAGTGCTTGCATTCACTGCTAACATTTGCTTTGCCAAGTTCCAGGCTTCTGAGGCATCACAAACCAAAAAAACAATACATGAAGTCAAGGCAATTCTAGTAATAAGTTGTTGGAGAAGGAGGCATAAGTACTTTAAATATATGGGGGAAAAATGTGTAAGTGGTCACATTTGATAACAGTAAAATACCAAGACTGAACACATGCTTATGCAAGTTTTTCTAAAGGAATTTTAAGATTAAATATGGAGAACAGAACAAGCATTCAAATATTTGTTGAATGAATGAATGCATTACCATATATCTGCATTATTTGAATTTATGTGTATATATATATATATGCATATATATATACCAGTAAAGTGTAATATAATAAAAGTAAATATCAATACTAATATGAATACTACTTTTAATGGAAGAGAATAAACATTGTTAAATTCATATTTTCAAATACCAATTATGGATATTAAATTTACATGACATGAAATATAAAGTTGTGAATAATCACATCAGAATAGAGAATTTTAATTCAAACAAGAGATACTGTTAAAATGTCTTCTGTAAAAGAAATATTTGTTATATATCTATTAAGCAGTCACTTTTCTATAATACAAAATTTACTTTATCTCAAAAGAAATTCTAAGAAAAAAATATCAGTTTCTAGGGTGAAATCTTCAAGATCAGATAAAAACTAAATTATTATCATACATAGTGATAGATTAGAATATATATGATATAATTTATATTTAAAATATAAAAATTCTAAATATATATTCTTTTTATATTCTGTAAGAATATAAAATTCTTAAAAGATACAAATGAGAATCAATTCATAGATTATAAGTAAGCATTGTTATCAAATTCCATTGAAAAAAATAGGTAACTAGCACATGGTCAAATTACCGTTGAGGACAAATGCTGGGAATGTTTTTAAAAATCATTTTAGGTCTGTTTCTATCATAAAATTTCAGACTAGGCTAAAAGAAAAGTTTATGTAGTTCCCTTATTTAAACCAAGTCCATTTAAAATGGTCCTCCCGTTAAAAAAAGGCTATAAATCAGACTAAATATTCCTACTCTAGTATCCTAAGAAACAATAAAACAATAGTTGAGTAAGACAGATAGAGTAAATCATTACAGTAACATTATCAGTATGCCACTCATGAAATCCTGTCATCTATGACTTCATAAATGAGGAAAAAATATAATATTCTTTTTCTTTTACAGAATGAATTGACTCAAGTGTCTGAAGAGATATAAGCTACTACATTGTTGATTATAAACAGTATGCTTACTTGTACAGCATGCCAATTTAGATAAAGGACTGATGTTCACATTTTTTCAAATATTTAAACTTGATCAATGTATACTAAATAAAGTCAGTAAAATCAGATTCATTTTGACAGAATAACCACCACTACCATCACACTTTTTCTTTTTACAACCATACAAAAAATGGACTGAAATAATTATAAAATCTTGAGATAGAACCCTTATGTACAATTCTTTATGTAATATTTATGTTGGATTTCGGGTACTGTGTTTTAAATGGAGCCATTTATTTTCTGATCTTTCAACAGACTACTCAATTTGAATGCTAATTTAGATAAATGTAACATTGTAGAAAGACCATCCCTTTTCAAAAAAAGAAGATAAAGATCTCTCACCTGCATAACACACTGATTAATTACGATGCTTAGGGATAGCACATGCTATCTAACTTAAATGCTATGCTTAGCTCAAGTTAATCAGATTCACTCTGCAAGTACAGTGGTATCCCAAAACTGATTCTGGGATGGATCATTATTCTCAAGATTATTATTCTGAATTATACTTGATGCACAAATTCTGAAAATACAAGAAATTCAAGCTGAATCTCTTGGATAACGGCCACAGGGTAGTCCTTGGAATTAATTATTATCTGCGTAATTCTCCTAAAAGAGGTGAATATAAGAGGCTGGTGAGCTAGGCTCCAATAAATTAGTGCCTTATTCGAACAGAAGACAGCAACAGTTAATTTCTCTCAGCATTAAATTCTCCGGACTTTGTCTGGATTCCCTTCATGCACATGGACAAAATTACTTTTAAGAATCAGATAACTCTGGACCAAAATCTCCTGACCAGTACTGGTCTTTCTACAAATAAATATTAATAGCTTAATAATTGTGGTAGGAAGAAGGGGGGAATGGAGAAAAGAAGCTTAAAACAATCTTTTTAGTTTGCAGTTGAGTTTTAAGATTTAATGCAGTGTCTGTCAATCTAAAATTCATTCAAAATCATTCTGCACAGACCACATTAAAGACAAAGACTGGCTCAAATATGAATCAGGCATAAAAGAAACATAAAAAGGCTGTAATCTAAAGCATTTTAAATATTAAATAGGAAGGGATATTATATCTAAAATATGAACAGGTTAAGTTTTAAAGTCTAAAATTCTGTACTTGAACCTATGATACAAATGTTCTCTACATCATGAGCTTCTATGTTTCATATATCTAATAAGTGTGATGATCATTCATTTCATAAATACTCTGTAACAGAGATGGTGCTGGGCCCATTATGGGAACATAATCTCATTTAATCCTAACAACACTTCTGTTTCTCTTTAACAGAAAGAGAAAATGAGATTCAAATTGTAATTATAAGCAAAAAGAAGAAACGGGTGGGGATTTACCAACATCTGATTTCAAAGCCTGTAAACTTTCTATTAGGCAGTACCACTCTGCTCTTCTACAAAACCATCTAGAGTCGATCCTCATTCCTATTTAATTAGAGGTCCTACATAGGCAAATGTGCGTATTCACTAAAATTTATTTGTTACCCCTAAGTCAACAATTACAGGGTGCTTTCATGGTCATTCACAGGCATGAGTAAAGCAGTGAAAAAAATGTGAATCATCTGAGGCACAAGTGCATACCCCACTGAGGCAAGTAAGGCAACAATCTGCTTTCTTGTTTCAGCTCTAACCTGTCAACAAGTGTCCTCTTTGTGGTTTACTTAGTGGCACATTTTCCACCTTTCTGTGCTCTTTTTGGTGATTCCCTATCTTAAGTGGTCTCCAGCCATACCGCTGCAGTGCTGTCTACTGTTCCTAAGCACAAGAAGGCGCTCACGTGCCTTATGGAGAAAATACACGTATTAGATAAGCTTTGCTCAGGCATGTCTGATAAAGGCTGTTGGTCATGAGTTCAATGTTAACAGATCAACAATATATATCAAGTAAGGTGTTTTAAAACACAAATATACATACAAGGTTGTATATCGACTGCATGATGTCATGACCTAAGTGCACAGGAACCTAACCCTGCGGTTTACCTGAGGAGCAGGTCTTCAGCATTCACTAATTCAGTAACAGAATCTGATTGGAAGTTTTTCTCCAAAAATGTTTACATTAATATTTCTGTAGAGATTCTTCTTCTGTCATTTCTCTCAGAGAACAACCTTATATTTGTGTAGTCATCACCCATCTGTTTAAGAAACTCCTTGCTGCCATTCCATTTAATGGGTTTGCAGCTACATGTGTCTAACTTTGCTCAGGAAACTCAATTCTCTGTAAGGCAATCTGGCTTTCCAAGTGAAAGTCTAAGCAATCAAATTTCATTTCTTACTACCAGATGTTATGGCTACGGTTTAAAGATGACTGTTTTGTAAGGTAATGATTTTTAACACTAGCTCGTTACACGTAATATGGACAGTACAAGCAACAACAACAAAAGAAAACTTAGCATAGAAATTTGAAAATATCAGCACAAATTGGAACTCTTACCTTTCTTGCCCAAGTCAGATATTTTATTGAAAAAAAAAAAAAAGATTACAGTACTTAAAAATCCAAACAAGGACAATTCAGAATTGAAAGAAAGAAAACTGGAAGGAGCTCATTGTCTTCAATAAAATTCTGAATACAAAAAACATGGACCAGGAAAACAGTTTATGGCCTAATGCACTAGTTTCATGATAAACACACGTATATCGTATATCTCCACCAAGTGTAACTTAATCACCTTTTTACAATTGAGAGACGAAAGGCAGCTTTTACTATGGTTAAGCCATGTATCATCAATACCATGAAGCTAACCTATCAGTTGTAATAGCTTCTATAAAATACCACAGTGAGATTGCAATAAGCCTAGAAAATGGGCTACAAATCCCAGCTATGCTCAAGCAAGCGGTGAACCAAATATAAAAATAGGTAAAACTGAACCAAGAACTAGAGAGCATTCATCTAGATTCATGATTGGTAAGGCAAAGTTCATAGGCCAAGGTTTTAAAGTGACTTATTCAGATCTAAGTGACAGTCATTATACAAAATAAAATAAAAGCATTTGTATAATTCAGGGGAAAAAAAAAATCACGAAGTTCACTACAAAGGACAGAGCACAAAAACGCTTACTTACAATGACCAAATACCACATTATTGTACCTTTAAAATATCGCTTTAAATATGCAAAGGTAAAGAGACTCAAAGTCGCACTTTATCACTTTTAATCTCTCTGGTTTAAACAAGTAATCTAAAAGATATCACATATTCCTGCTTGATACATTTGCTGGACTCTTTCAGGCTATAACAACTTTAGGGAAAGAAAATGTCAACTTCAAGTTTCTTTTCCAATGGTCATATTTAAATTAGCCATTAAATGCTGAATTAACAATGAATCTATACAATAATATAAAAATACATGTGTTGAATCACAATTTTCATCAGTTATTGGAAATTAATAAAAATAGTAATCATTTCAATATAACCATTCTGAAGAACTCAAATGGTCTGAATGTAGTATAGTGTCTACACCATCAATAGAAATGTTACATTTTCCCTTCTGCTTGGTAAATATGAGAGCAAGCAAGTATCTTTGACGCTCACAGTGACACACACATTTTCCATTCTAAGGATGTGTAAGCAGGTCTCACTTTTAAACATGACAATATGATTCAGTCATACAGTATTGTTGCAATACCAGCTTTCACATGATTTCAAAATGGTCTAAGCCAAAATGATCATTTTAACTGGTTTCAGGTATCAGACAGAGGAGATAGTTTAAAAGGTAAGAGTAAATGATTCCACTAGCACAGAATAGGTATCACCGTGACTAGTTTAAAACTAAAGATGATTTTTTTCCAAGTACAATAAAAACTATACTATAAAATACAATGGTTTTTCAATACAGAGCAGATTATCCAAGTAGAAAGCAAACGTGAACAAAATACAAACTCTAGTAGATTATCACCCTTACCTATGACTCATCTTAGCCCTTATTATAATACCCTGAGTAAAATTCAAATACTTTAAATAATGTTGGCTGTGTACGATTTCTCTAAAAATGAACCATAAACGTCAATGCATCATGTTTTTAAATTACAACAGTCATATATGTAAAAATGAGTTCTTATCCAGTCACAATATAAACATAAAGGAATACTGATGTGAAATCTGGAAGTTTTTAATTCTCTAGCTTTGAGCAATTTGGCAAAGCAAGTGATACACATATGGTTTCAATGTAAAAAAAAATCATAAAAGAGAAAAATATATAAAATTTACAGTAGTTTCTACCCACCCTGGGCCAACCTAGATCCCTAAGAGCCTCGCCCATCAGGTTCACTTCTGACTAAAGGAAGAATACCAGTCCTCCAGCAAAAACAGCCCCATCCTTTCATGAAAGAGGCTCTCACTTCAGTGATATTCCTCCAGGGGAAGAGGACAGGAGCCAGGTTCCCTCGAAAGTCATTCCCCAGATGTTCAAAACGTAACTAATTTATTAGCATTAGAAGATTTGGTTTATAGGGGAATCTCACTGGTCCAGTTTGTAGCCTACAAAAAAATGGATTATTTTTAAGTATAACATTAGAATATGAATAAAGGATGAGGATGTGGCTTTTTATTCCACAGAAATGGATACATTTCCAAACATGACAAATAAACAAGAAAGCATGCCTACCATTGAAGGTGGGGTCCCTCCCGATTTTTTAATATTCTTGGAAGGCATTCCATGAAGGCGACTCAGTCTGGCTTGGAAACCTAGAAAATCAAAGTCCTCAGGTGAAGGAGAGTCTATGATCACTGGAACAGAGAATAAGATCCTATCAATTCAGAAATCAGAGTCAGTTGGAGGGGGAAATATATTGAACAGTAGTGAGGAAAATGTGAAATTCACACTTAAAAAGATCCAAAGCAATGCCTAGTAGGGTTCTAAGGTAGCCGGTACATGACAATCAATTACTTAACTGTCAAGAGTATTATCCAGGGCTTCTCTTTCCTCCCAATTTATCTATCATTTCAACATTTTTATCATGGGCCTAGCAAGAAAGCAAGTTAAGTCTGGGAGCTGAATTACTGGTTACCATGTTTCTTCGAAGCATCTTGGGTCTAGTCTCTCACTTCTATTTGGCATCTCCTCTGTCATGACTATTCCTAGCTGACTACAGACCCCCTCTTCTCCACCAGTCAGGCAGTGCTACTGACCTCTTCTTCCCGGATGTGACATAAGGGGGAAAGAACCCGTTAGGATACTTTCAAAGACGGGATCGGGTAAGTTTTTGTCTAGATCAGTAGGATCTTCCTTTTCCCACCATGGAATGACTCCAGTGATGCCACAAGCTCCCCCTGATTCCTTTTCGTAGAACCAGTCGCTCTGCTCATCATCACCTGTGCAAATACAAGAAATCCCCCAAAGATTCAGTTTTATCATCCCAAGAAACAGAGTTGTCAGATTTAGATTTAAAAAATAAGAGACAGTAACTAAACCAGAATTTCAGATAAATGGCTCTGAAAAATATTTATTTTTACTATAAATATATAGTGGTTGCATAAAATTTTTAATATATATCCAAATACAAAATGTGCTCGGTCACTCAAGTTGTGTCCAACTCTTTGTAACCCCATAGACTGTAGCCTGCCAAGCTCCTCTGTCCATAGGATTCTCCAGGCAAGAATAATGGAGTGGGTTACCTGGCCCTCCTCCAGGGGATCTTACTGACCCAGGAATTGAACTCTTGTGTCTTGACTGGCAGGCAGATTGGCAGACAGATTCTTTACCACTGAGCCACAGGAAAAAAGCCCAAATACAAAATGGGGCATACTTATACTGAAAAATAATTACTTATCCAAAATTCAAATTTAACTGAGGATCCTGTATTTCATCTGGCAATCATCTATATAAAGAAGACTTTTTATTCTGTATGACAATTTCACCTAAACATTTCTTTAACATTATAATAAGAATTTCCATCAAGAACATAAAACATTATGTTTCAGAACCAGTTTAAAAATGTGAAAACAATAATACACTGGTTAATTCTTTGGCAAAAACTGTAGGGAAATCCATTTAAGTTACTACTCTTTCCATATTAAGGAAAAACAAGTCTTAATCTCCTGCCAGGAATTAAAAGGTATTAAAATTGTAGAACCTGTTCTTTGCAGCTGATAATGGTATATAATTAGCTTAATTTCATGATTTGTATGGAGTGTAAAAGGGGAAACAATCATGAACAGATGTGACTAAATGAAATTAATCTGATTACGTTCATTAGGAAGTAGTTGTGAAAAAGTTGATTTTAAATGAAAAGTGACAACACCACAGAGTTCACAGAGAAACTACACTGAACTACTACAAGCAAAGTATTTTTAAAACAGAACACAATTCATAGTAGTCTGACTTTTGGGAACACCCTTGAGTGTAATCATGGAGTAATAATCAATTTAAAATTCAGCATGAAAAATATGCCCTCTGTGTCAGTTGGCAGCATTTTGTGATTTTTTTCAAAGAAATAATAAAAAGATGTATAAGCAGTCAAAAAAAGAAAAAAGAGAGAGAAAGCAGATGGTTTTAAAAATAAGAGACAAATAGCACTTTGAATAAGATCTGAGATTCATTAGTCTTCATGATTCTTAGAAAAGCTACTCATTCCTAAGATCCTAAGAGGGTCATCGTAACTGCTGTAAAATTTTTCCCTTTACAGAACATTTCTGATTTCCAAAAGCTCTCACTACAACTGTTTTTAAACATAAAAATGCCCTTAAACTTTCACTGAAAATGATTTTATGGGAAATGCTGTATTTCAAATTATGAAGTAATGAAAAATATTAAAAACTTGGGAAATCAAAGTCACCTGTTTATTTCAATTGAGGATTTCATAGAAAATATTTTTTAAAAAGCAAGCACAATCCAAAGCACATATACATTGGTACTTTCATTGAGAGTTATACTAAAAGTTCACAGATCAGGTAAAAACGTAACAAATGAAAGGGCATCACTTAAAACCATCTGCCCTAAATCTTAATTCCAATTAGACAACATTGTCATAGAAAAATGGGGTTATCTTATTTTTGATGTGAGGCACTTTGTTCTTAATAAAGAAATCAAATAGCTAGAGATTAAGAACTTGGATTCTAAAATCAGAGAGACCAAACAGAATCCCACAGTTTTGTGACACTGGGAAAATTACTTCAGATCTATTAGGCTGCGTTTCATTGTCTAAAAGCAAAAGAAGTGGGGAGGGGACCTTGTAGGGTTGTTTTCAGAATAAAATAAGAACTTAAAGTAAAATAAATGTAAAAAAAAAAAAAAACACCACACACTTAGTAATGTGAAACATAGGAGGCTCACAATAAATTCTAGCAGATTATTCAAAGCCATTCAATCTTCTCAAAGACTGAGAGGCTTGTCAGAGTCCTTTTAAAAAAAGTTTTCCCATTTCATTTCATTGCCAAAACCAATGTGTATAACTTCGAGTAGACATAGGTATTTTAACAAAAATTCATGTATATTGAGGTAGTGAAGCTTACTGTCAGCCCTAAGGTTCTAATATGTTTCTGCGAAGTCTATGCTCTTGAAAACAGTTATGTATCTACTTATCGGGGACAAATGGCTTATAAGTAAGCAGAAAGGAGTAATAATTTAATTTACTTAATCTGTATTGCCAAGAGGAGGAAAAGACTAAGAAAGAAGACTATGGGGCATTTCTTATTTTATTCTTTGTTTCATAACATCATTAAACTATTTAGACTTTAAAAAAATAAATTTTGTGGGTTTTTCCCCCCTTAGACATTAATGCTTTCCTCTAAAGATCTGCAGAAAGGAAGAAAACACCCAGATTTGTATGTATGTCTCCTGTTCCCTTATTAAGGTTTTCATAATTTTTACCAGAGCAGGTGGTTTCAAAATAATGCCATGTTGAAGTATGAAAAACTTAGGAAATTTCAAAGATGGGAAAGATGTAACTTGCAAGACTACTGTTTAACAGTGTACAATATTGAATTCATGAAAAATGGTCTAATTACTTACAAACTGGATAGGAAGAATAAATGTCACAGCTGAATAAAAATGAAAAATGACTTGCAAATCCACTTTTATTAATGCTTAAACATAATCAAATACATATGGAATCAGGTGGAGAATGAGAACCAGGGTCTTGTGAACTTGCTAAGAGACAAAATTGAAAAGACTGAGGTATGTAAAGCTTTCTCAAGGAAGATAATCCTTCCTTAACATTATTAGCTCCCCAGACTAGCTTTTGGAGATAATCAATTACTTTAGGTTATGAAGACATAGCATGGAAAGGAACTAAATCCCCAGTCCACTAAGTAGTGTGTGGATTGCACAAAGGTAAATGGATTGAAGTCATCAACTTATGAAATAACTAGTAATAAGCATAACTTTAAAATAAAGGCGTTTTTCCCAAAGCAAGAAAAAAAATAGCATTTCGGTACCTTGTCTTCCCTCATCATTGGTAAACAAACCAGCATCAGTGCTGCTGAGACTGCTGGAATCACTAAAATAAGGGAAAAGAAAAAAACAGATCAAAAGAACAATTGATCTCTCAGTCATCAAATTTTAAAGAGACATGGCAGCTCAGAGATGGAACTTAAGCTTGACAAAGATCTGCAAGAAAATAAGATGATTTTTTTTAATCAAACTGCAAACATCCCAGTTCCATTAACTACAGAGCATATTATTTTTGGCACATAAAACCACAGGAATCTAATGGGACTCTGACAGCAAGCCAGATGTGACTGCTATGAGGTGCTGACACAATTGATGCATTTTATTATCTGCTTTCATCAAATGCTTACTGCTCCTTTCTTATTCCACACAATTCAGCTTTGAGCCCTGAACAACACTGCTCAATAAAATGGGGAAGTCTCAGTCAAAAGCAAGCTCAGCCTTTCTTCAGTACATGAAATAAACACAAGGGCCTGGAATGGAATTACTTTTCATAACCACATTTGCAAATATTCCTGAAAGACATTACTTAGGAATTCCCAACAACTCTATTATTTGGCAAGGAGGAAAAAAGTTTACAATGGTAACAATCCATTAAATCAAAGCTAAGGTCTTTGTGAAGAGAAAATGAATACTGACAATTATTAAGGAGGAAGAATAAAAAAATAACAGGTTCTCATTACTTCAACAGAGTTGGAGCGTATGATAGAGTCAAACTTAACATATAAATGAAAAATTAGGAAATACTCCACTGATATGAATTAAACAATGCTTATATGAGAATCTGCTGCTGCTGCTAAGTAACTTTAGCCATGTCCGACTCTGTGCGACCCCACAGATGGAAGCCCACCAGGCTCCCCCGTCCCTGGGATTCTCCAGGCAAGAACGCTGGAGTGGGTTGCCACTTCCTTCTCCAATGCAGGAAAGTGAAAAGTGAAAGAGGAAGTCACTCAGTTGTGGCCGAGTCTTAGAGACCCCATGGACTGCAGCCTCCCAGGCTCCTCCGTTCATGGGATCTTCCAGGCAAGAGTATTGGAGTGGGTTGCCATTGCCTTCTCCAATATGAGAATCTAGTTAGTTTTAAAAGAATCACAAGGACAAGGTCAGATGATAAGGGGTTTAGTCTTTAAAGAATATTGATTGATGTTCTTAAATTCTCATGTACTCTCTTTTTACTGTAATTTTTAATTCTAACCAATCAGGAATTCACCCCAAGTGTTTTTTAAATTATAATGTCTTTTCATCAACAGGAAGAACTCTGTAATCTTAGTTAAAAAAATCATCTTAATCTGTTTTAAAATATTTCAATTGAGAGTTCAGGATTAAAATTACAAGTGAAATTCTAAATTCTGAATATAAAATATTTCAGTTTTTGTTTGATTTTTTAAAAAATAAATATGAACAAAAAGGTTAAGAATTTAGGTGGCATATTCTTCTAAGGACCTCTGATTTAGTACTTTTTTCTTTGCTGCTGCTGCTGCTGCTAAGTCACTTCAGTCGTGTCTGACTCTGTGCGACCCCATAGACAGCAGCCCGCCAGGCTCCCCATCCCTGGGATTCTCCAGGCAAGAACACTGGAGTGGGTTGCCATTTCCTTCTCCAATGCATGAAAGTGAAAAGTGAAAGTGAAGTCGCTCAGTCATGTCTGACTCTTAGCGACCCCATGGACTGCAGCCCAGCAGGCTCCTCCATCCATGGGATTTTCCAGGCAAGAGTACTGGAGTGGGGTGCCATTGTCTTCTCTGCCTTTTTCTTTAACTTTCTTCAAATTAAGTGAATGTATGAAACTATACCGCACATGTGTTAATGAAACAAATACTTTCTAAAAGCATCACATCCATACTTATTTTCTTGTTTACAATCAGGTATGTTCTTCTATACATAGTGATATTAGAGTATTAAAAACACTTCAGAAACATTATCCTTCTGCTATTTAGTTGCTCAAGTTACTATAGATTTGTTTTTCTTCTGTGACTGAGTAGTGCTTTCTTGTCTTCCCCCATCAATACAAATACTTATAAAGGATCTTACCGTAAATACCTTGGGTTAAATTCTTTTCTGAAACCCTCGAGGCAAAATTATTCAAAATTCATACTTTTTACACTTTTAGAAAGGTTCATTCTAAAATGCCTAACAGATCTTGGATAGCACTTCGTAATCAAATATACTAATATATTTTTCAATTAAATGAAGGAATATCCACATTAAATACAGGTCAAGTTAGCTCTGGCCACAAACTCATTAGTTTTTCACAGCTTTCCGAATTTAGATTTACAGATAAAGGAGTGTGAACCTATATGCTTTTCTTTTTGTACAATGGTTTTCCAATCTCTCTAAATTCAGATTTAGCCCCTCTAATCTATCCTACAGATAGCCAGGCACATCTTTTCAAAGCACAACTGGTTGACTAATATTATAATATCCTGGACAGAATCCTGGAGCAGAAAAAGGGCAGTAAATAAAAACCAAAGAAATTCTAATAAAGTACTGACTTTCAATAATAATGTCAACATGGGCTCATTAGTTCTGACAAATGCATTAATATCAAAGTAAACGGATGACACCAACAACAGGAGAAACTGGGCGTGGGATGCGAGGGAACAGGGTATACAGACTACACTTTCTGTACTCTCTCTGCAACCCTTCCGTAAATCTAGACCTGGTCTAAAGTAAGTTTATAAAACACACTGGTACATATATGTACGTGTATGTACATGTCTATGTAAAACAGAAAGTATTCTACTAAAATTCTTAAATTACTTCCTCACATTCACTGGATTAAATGCAGGTTTCAAGGCTTTCCATGGATAGGCCTTCACCTAGAGTCTTTCCATCCCATCTCTGATCCTTACGTTCTTTCTCTAAGCAGTATCCTTGTCTCTTTATTCTTGGCCTGGAGCTCTTCTTAAACATATAAGAAAATCGGAATTCCCTAAGACCACCAATTAGTCCTTAACGATCCTTGTCCTGCTTTGGGATGTTTTTCCCTGGGTTTTCAACAACACGTTTTCTTATTTACATCCCATCCACCTGATATTTAGTAGTGTTCACATCACGTGGCTGTTAGTGTGCTTAACAAATCAGAAAAAGAACCTCAGTAGAAGGCATTTTTCATTTTCAACAGCTGATAGTCATTATGGCTCGTTTCCAAAGATACCTCTTCCCACCTTTTTTTTTAGTATGACTTTTATAGCACAGTATTTAGAGAACAGACTTATGAACGCTTCTTGAATTAATACATGTACACCAACTCTAAAATCCTGTCCCAGTCTGCTCATTGCCTATATTTTCCATTCTTGATAACCTGAGCATCATCTGAGAGTTCTCTTTCTCACTGATCTGCCCCAAAGTACAGTCAGCCAACCTTCCACTGATTCCAACTCTTAAAATTGCTCCCACAGTTTTATTCCTCTGCTATCATCACCATGGTTTTCCCTGGTGGCTCAGATGGTCAAGAATCTGCCTGCAATGCGGGAGACCTGGGTTCAATCCCTGGGTTGGGAAGATCCCATGGAGAAGAGCAAGGCAACCCACCCCAGTATTCTTGCCTGGAGAATCCCATGGACAGAGGAGCCTGGTGGGCTAATTCCATGGGTTCGCAGAGTCAGACACGACTGAGTGACTGAGCACAACACCATCCTCTTACGGATGGTCTGAAGGTCAGCCAAAACCAAACAAGACACTGTGGTCAAGATCAGGGATCTTGATCAAATGTAAATCTAATTATGCTAAAATTCCTCACAGATTTTTCATTACTTATATGACGAAATGCAAACTACCAGAGCTCACAGGCCTCCAAAGCACACTTATTGCGATAGCCTCTGATTCCACTCCCTACTGGAGTAGGAAGGAACTATATACACTTGCTCACATACATTACACTTGCCTCACAGCCCACGCCTCCGGATGAGCTATTCTGTCTACCTGGGATGAGCTGCCTTAAATCCTCCAATATCTGAACGAGGCTTCCAATCACCAGTACCTTCTGCTTAGCACGCTTCTTTATCACCATGTGCTCATGTGGCTATCCCAGATTAGGAGGCTGGAGACAATCAGGTTTGTCTTGGGATGAGTGAACAGTACCCAGTAGTTATTCAAATGTGTGTTAAGTCATTTGCAACCCCAAGGACTGTAGCCTACCAGGGTCCTCTGTTTATGAGATTTCCCAGGCAAGAATACTGGAGTGGGTTGCCCATTTCCTTCTCCAGGGGATCTTTCCAACTGAGATCAAACCCAAGTCTCCGGCACTGCAGGCAGATTCTTTACCATCTGAGCCACCAGGGAAGCCTAAATCACACACACAGAGAAAAGTTTTCCATTCTTTATATCTATAAATCTTCCCACAGAAGGAACATATACCTAATTCTTAAGTGACAATAAGAAATAGTTGTATGAGTAAGTTTAAAATACAAGGAAAAAATAATAATTTACTCAGGAGTGAAAATATCCTTTTTTGAAACTTGTAGTTAGACTGACAACTGCTGGGTAGCCTGATTACAACCTAATACTCAGATACTTTTTACAATGAAAAGAAATGAGTTTCATCTCATTTCTAGTTCAGGGCATACTGTCAATAAAAGGCAGACATCGGTAAAAGCAGGGGCTTCCACAATCAATCTAGAAAGCAGGTAACCTGGGAATAATCCAGAATTGAGGATTTACCTCAAATGCCATATATCCTCTTTCCCAGCAACTGAGCAAGATAATTACTTTCAAGTCAAGCTGGATGGTCCTCAGCCATAATGGTCCAATACCAGCATACAAATAATTCTCATTCCAGTAGAAAATGACAACTTTTTTGGAAGAAATGCAGGTAAGATAAAGTTTTCACAATCTTAAAACATTTAAGTAATTTTTAGTTCCTTAGAAAAATTACATAAATAGCAAACCACCTTTAATAAAAGGTACATTCTACAAACTTATACTAGGTCCTACTCAGATCTGTAACCACAGTTACAAGAGAGAAAAAAATTATATATATATATAGATAGATCCATAGCTCACACTCCGCATTATTAAAATGATGCCAATCCTACCAACTAAAAATCAAATACCCTTTCCAGACCATTTTTAAAGAATATTTTTTCTTGATCATACTTTTGCATTTGATTTTAAGGATACACTTAAAAGGATGAACAGGGTCACTGTTTTCTCATTCCTATAGGTAACATTAGTTCTGTGTAAAAGAAAAGTGATCACTTACCTTTTGAAGGTATCAAGACAGTCCTTAACAATTCTTCACTGTGATACACCTGCTTTCTAGAATGGATTGATGAGACTAACTGCCAAAAGATCGCTCCTTCTCCCATTTGTCTAAAAACAAGGTCAGGAGTTTCTGGACTATATATTGGGTTTTACAATTCATAAGTGATCAGAATTCCTAGCAATCTACAGACTTCTTAAAATATCTAGTCACACACTGTGAAGTGGTATCAAGGTTTGGTTCTCAGAAATTAGAATACACGGATGGATAATGACACTACAAAGTACCAACGGCTAAAGCTCTATAATTACACAAATAAATAATCATACATGCAATGCTAAGAGTTATAAATGTGTTGTTATTCAAAAGCATTCTTTCCCATTGAAAATCCACTTCCTTTTCTCTCTGTAGCTGAAAATTAAGTCATTAGGACACAATCAAAAGACTCTGTATAAATCAAACAAGCAATTTCGCTTTGTGTGAAACATCATAAATTATAAGTAAACACAACTGTGGTTAAACAGTAGTATCACTACTGTTATTATAACTTATAATCACTTTCAAATAGAATCAATTAAAATCCGAAACACAATCAACCACAAACTGGAGACATATTTTTATATTTAGAGAATAGAAAAGTCACCTTTCACTCATGAGTTCATCTGAGACTTTTTGCTCTTCATATTCCATTTTGTCCTTATTGGTCTGGCTTATTTCCTCACTTTCTAAAACTACTCCTTCATCCTGGATTTTTGGACCCTGTCTAACTATTTTCAATTTTCTTTTTTTGACTTTGTTCTTGGAAAACTCTTGATATTGGTAAGCTCTGTTGTCATTGTCCATGTCCTGATCTCTGCAGCCTTCCAGGGGCTGGGTCATTGTCCGCTTGTTGGGGTTCTCCGGCGGGAGGTCCACTGCCATGCGCTTGACCTTCCGCCTCCTGCGCAGAGTCCTGTTCCCAAGGCTGTCCACAGCAAAATCAGACTCATGCCAGAGGGGTCTTTTCCCTCGAACATTATTATTCAAGTTGGATGCCGGCCTGCGCTTTGCCACTAACATTTGGTCGTCAGAGTCACTGTGATCCTTTTTATTGTTATTGTGGTTCTCTCTATAATCCTTGCTTGGTTCTTCTAAACTAGAATCAGAGCCTTCACTTAAGCAGTGACCGGTCTCCCATGGGTGATGAACATTATACGACCTCCGTTTTCTCCCCCTCCGCTTCCTGGCCTGGCGTTTCAGAGGGCAAGAGATACTTCGAGAATGGTCTCCCGTTTCAGCAAATCCACCTCGAGCTTGCTCTGAGCTCTCCTCCAAGGCTGAGACAAGGTCATGAACCAGTTCTTCCATGGTTCGACTGAAATGCCTACATTTTTTTTAAGGAGAGAAAAAAAATAAATAGAGTTAACCACAATTCACACTAAATCTGACTAGAATTAATATTTACTACAAAGAAATATTTAAAAGCTACTTAGTTTTTCTATTCAAGAAAATACAGTTCCAAATATTCTGACTCATTTTAAAGCTTTTTCTTGTATAAGTTCTTTCATTAAACATAGAAATTACTTCAAGATAGAGTAAGCATAATATCCACAATGAAAGAGCTCAGTAATTTTACGTTTTTATTGTCCAATTATGGAAAAGTTATTTCCCCTTAAATCTCCATACTTTAGTCTACAGCTGTCCTTTTCCTAGTGCCAGTTTTTCTAGAGCAGATGTAAGAGTAGAGAGAACTTTCTCAATCCTCTGCTGCCCCACCACACACACACACACATACACACACACACACACACATGCCAATTTCTAAGGAAACAAGGAAACATACAATCCTCTACTCACCACATACTATACTCAGGCACTGCCATGATATGCAAGGCAGACAGGCAGGCAGGCAGGCAGGTACATTCAAGATTTGTAATACATGTGAAAAGAAAATTTAACCAAACACAGGACATATATTTGAAGTGAAGTGAAAGTTGCTGAGTCATGTCCGACATTTAGCGACCCCATGGACTATACAGTCCATGGAATTCTCCAGACTAGAATACTGGAGTGGATAGCTGTTCCCTTCTCCAGGAGATCTTCCCAACACAGGGATTGAACCCAGGTCTCCCGCATTGCAGGCGGATTCTTTACCAGCTGAGCTACTAGGGAAGCCCTTGGCTAATCTCACAACCCAATGAAGCAGAAACTATGTTCATGTTTAACCTGGAGCCCCATTGGTCTACTATGGCCCATAATTTGTTTACAATCAACCTGAAGCAGTTGCTTAGGCCTTAAAAAGCAGAGACCAAAACACTGAACTACGTGAGAAAATCATCCACTAGTCAGCAAGGATAAACATCAGTATTCTTTAGGAACTCTTGTAAATTACATCAGTCCTTTCCAAACCCAACTCTCAAAGATTCTGAGTAAGTTGGTAAGATACAGGACGCAGACACATGATTTTATCTTTGAAACATTGGAGGTAATTCAAATATGCACCTTTCTTATGAAGATCATTAACAATTATTTCTTAAACTGAGTTCTAGAAGCACCTAGGATCAAAATATTCTCCATTACAGAGGTTTATAGACTTTCTGGAGTCTATAGCAGGGGTGGGCTTATTTTCCACTTTCCGCTTTGTGGGACAAATATCAACAACCTCAGATATGCAGATGCTACCACTCTAATGGCAGAAAGTGAAGAGGAACTAAAGAGTCTCTTGATGAAGGTGAAAGAAGAGAGTGAAAAACTTGCCTTAAAACTCAACATTCAAAATACTAAGATCATGGCATCCAGTCCCAGAACTTCATGGTGAATAGAAAGGGAAAAAGTAGAAGCAGTGACAGATTTTATTTTGGGGGGCTCCAAAATCACTGTGCATGGTGACTGCAGCCATGAAATTAAAAGACGCTTGCTCCTTGGAAGGAAAGCTATGACAAATCTAGACAGCATATTAAAAAGCATCACCTTGCCAACAAAGGTCTATGTAGTCAAACCTGTTTTTCCAGTAGTCATATATGGATGTGAGAGTGGAGTATAAGGAAAACTGTGCACCGAAGAATTGATACTTTGAACTGTGGTGTTGGAGAAAACTCTTGAGAGTCCTCTGGACAGCAAGGAGATCCAACCAGTCAATCATAAAGGAAATCAGTCCTGAATATTCATTGGAAGGACTGATGCTGAAGCTGAAGCTCCAATACTCTGGCCACCCGATGTGAAGAACCGACTTGTTAGAAAAGACCCTGACACTGAGGGCAAAAGGTGAAGAGGGCAGCAAAAGATGAGATGGTTAGATGGCATCACTGACTC
This sequence comes from Ovis canadensis, assembly GCF_042477335.2. Classification (NCBI taxonomy): domain Eukaryota; kingdom Metazoa; phylum Chordata; class Mammalia; order Artiodactyla; family Bovidae; genus Ovis; species Ovis canadensis. Next base: position 31,613,971 of record NC_091256.1, read on the forward strand.
AGTGGACTTGAATTTGAGCAAACTCTAGAAGCTGGTGGACAGGGAAGCTTGGTGTGCTGTAGTTCATGGGGTTGCAAAGAGTCAGAAACGACTCAGCGACTGAACAAGAAGAGCAAGACACATTTTCATAAAGGACCCAGTAGAAAACACTTTAGCTCTGTAGGCCATTAGGTCTCCGTCACGACTACTCAACTTTTTCCATGGTAAGCCCAAAACAATCATCAGGAATACAGAAATGAATGGGTATAACTGTGTGCTAATAAAATTTTATTTATAAAACCAAGTGATGGCCAGATAGTTTTGCTGATCTATGGTCTATACATAGTCTTCATAGTCCATAATTTGAGGCTCTCACAAGATCCCTTAAACACCTTTCAACTTGGTCTTTTCCTTTTAACAATAGCTTGAAAATGAACACACAGGTGATTCAACTGGATTTAACACTTACCATATGAGGTACATATAAGGTTTCCAAAACTTGAGTACTTATTATGTGCCAGACCCATTTCTAAGTGTTTCATATGCATTACAGAATGTCTTCTACATACGAAATCTTCAAGTTGCAAACTTTCAAAGATGCAAAAGTGTGTTCACGTGGCTGGCGAATCACGAGTTACTTCACATCTGGCATACATTGCCATGTGCGTGCATCCTTTACAAGTAGTTGTGCTTTTGTGTACATCACTGTATGGTGTTTTATAGTATCTTCGTTTTAAGCACACGATGTTCAGAAGCAAGTGTAAAAGCAGCAGTGATGTAGCTGGTACTTGCGTACTTTTCAAGGTACTGTACTGTAAGATTTTAAAATGTTTTGTTTTTTTGTGTATTATTTGTGTAAAAAGCACTGGAAATCTATTCCAGTACAGTACCACACAGCTGATTGGGTTAGCTGGGTACCTACGCTAAGTCTGTTTGACTTATGAACACACTCTCAGAAATGAACTTGTTCATATGTAGGCAACTTACTGGACCTCATTTCATTTTCACGTAATAACCCTATAAGGTGGGAGATGAAATACTCAGAGACAGAGATTTAAGGCAGCTGGCCCGAAGTGACACATGCAGGAAGTGGGAAAAGCAGGATTCAAACTATGACAATCTGGTTCCAGAGCCTGAATGCTCACCTAACTATATGCAAGAACACCTCCATAATTTCAGTATACAGTTTGCATTTTTGTTTATGACTGATTTCGTAGCAGGAGATACTATTTATTATAGGGACAGATTTAATATGTACCTATAGAAAGCTGATGACTCACAGTTAAGCATTATATTCTCCTGAACACAAAAAGGGGATGACAGACTTAAATCAGCGCATTAGGGTGGAGAGAGTGAGTTGAATTCAAAGAATCAATGATACCTCAGTAAAATGCATTCTGTAAGCAATTAAGTAACAGGACATTGTCTTCCAGTTAATGTGGGTTTGTATTTTCCATATCTGTCTCCTTTGACATTCTGAATGAGTAAACAAAAAGTCTATAGAGACACACAGTTTTCAAAGACATGGTGATTCAAATAAATATTTGGCCACCTGATGCAAAGAGCCAACTCACTGGAAAGACTGATTCCGACAAAGATTGAAGGCAAAAGGAGAAGGGGATGGCAAAGGATGAGATGGTCAGATAGCATCGCCGACTAAATGGACATGAATTTGAGCAAACTCCAGGAGGTAGAGGATGACAGGGAAGCCTGGTGTGCTGCAGGTCACTGGCTCACAAAGAGTCAGACATGACCCAGTGACAGAACAGCAATGATTTTAAATGAACTCTGCAGGCTGCTGCCGCTGCCAAGCCGCTTCAGTCGCGTCCGACTCTGTGCGACCCCATAGACGGCAGCCCACCAGGCTCTGCCGTCCCTGGGATGCTCCAGGCAAGGACACTGGAGTGGGTTGCCATTTCCTTCTCCAATGCAGGAAAGTGAAAAGTGAAAGTGAAGTCGCTCAGTCGTGTCTGACTTAGTGACCCCATGGACTGCAGCCTACCAGGCTCCTCTGTCCACGGGACTTTCCAGGCACTAACATTTTTTTCTTTTTTCCTTTAAAAAGGTTCTGTATAGTACTGGGGTTTCAGAACACTGAACGTGAAGAGAAATATTCATCACAGAGAAATGAGTAGTAAGCCAATACAAGGGCTAAAATTCCAACTATACTGATAAGCTAAATGGATCTTTTTTCCAATACCTATATGTTTTTATAACTGCTTTTTTGTTTTCCCTTTATTGCGAAGAGTATTTTGTTCTTTTCCTTTAACATTACTTCTTTGGAAGAAATGTTGTCTGAGAATTATCTTTGAAAACAATACTGCAATCCTTTAAAATAACTCACTGTAAGCCAGTGTAGATGTTTTTCTGGAATTCTCTTGCTTTTTCTATGGTCCAACGGATGCTGGCAATTTGATCTCTGGTTCCTCTGCTTTTTCTAAATCCAGCTTGAACATCTGGCTGGCAAGAGAATTCCAGAAAAACAGCTACTTCTTCTTTACTGACTACACTAAAGCCCGTGACTGTGTGTGTCACAACAAACTGTGGAAAATTCTTAAAGAGAGGTCCATTGGCATCACTGACTCAATGAACCTGAGTTTGAGCAAGCTCTGGGAGACGGTGAAGGACAGGGAAGCCTGGTGTGGTGCAGTCCATGGGGTTACAAAGAGTCAGACACAACTAAGCGACTGAACATCAAACAACAAGCCAGTGTAACATATCATACAATAAAGATTCTTTGTCTAAAAGAAGACTCGGTATCATCTGATTCTGGAGGAACTTACTTTTTAAAGAAAGTGTTTCCTTATCATGGGTGAAAGACTGGTTCTAAATAGTAATTTAGTGCTTTACTTCGGCAGAGAAAATGTAATGGTCCTAACATTATAAAATGATTAGCACATGAGACTTAATCCACTGAAATTTTGATACTATTCAACTAATTTCATTTAAATTAATTCATTAGTACTACTCTTAACGTAATTTAACAAAATATAACCAACAGTATTACTAAAAATGAAAGCACACTTTAAAACATTATTAAAATTGTGCCAGTCTTATCTGATCTTATATTGATTTTCTCAGGAGAAACTAAAAAATATTTTAACGAGAAGGATCTAACCTATTCCATCATGTGGTTCAAACACCAATCAACTAAAACTACTTTAAAAACCTTTTCAGGAAAAAAAAAAAAAAAGAACAACAATTTATAAATAAATGGAAAAAACAAATTTAAGTGACATTCAGAGTTCAAATCACCTTTTCCCCTTTAGTGTCAACTCACCAGTCTTGCAAGTCAGTCTCAATCAAAATTCTGTAAATGAGCCAGTACTATTCCAGTTGGTCAAGCTGCTCCACTCACATCTCTCAGGTAAAACTGGCATCAACCAGCTTCACAGTAAAAGCCATTATAAGAGACCATCACATGGTCAGTAGCCCCTTTCTTCCCTTTGTCTTGGCAGTTATTAAAGACCACTGCCCTGAAACATGCTATCCTAAAGATATTTTCTTAAAAGTCCTTTCCTAATGGAGGTGAACACTGGAAATATGGAACTTTCCAGTACAAAAATCTGTTTATTAAGCAACCATAGTTTTAAAGGTTGAATTATAGTAAAATCCAGTGAATCACCACTTAGCTAACTTGAAAGTTTTGTATTCACATTTACAAAACAATTTCTCTTCATTTGGGACCCACTGGAAATGAAATCTTTTGGGCTTAGTTTGCACTGAGTATAATGACTAAGAGAACAGCTCACTAATCAGCTAGTTCAAATGAACAGAATAAAATTACAGCCCCATTACTTATATAAAGTTGGACTTTATCAGAGGAAATGACTTGATAAGCATTTTGTTTTTTCAGGTCATATTAGATTATGCTGAGCAATCTAAAATGTATAATCAATCCAGAATCTGATATGCCCGTTCTACACAAGAATATTTGGCCAAAGGTCAAGTTTGCTTATTTGTTTGTCCACCTCCAGGCAACATTAAATATCCACTAAATGAGTCAATTGCTCTCACTGGTTTCCTTTAACACCAAGTTCTAATTAATTCAGAAAAACACCTTCCTAAAAAAACATATGTTCTAGAGCAAAGGTCCTCAACCTCTGGGCAAGGACCAGTACCTCCAGTCAGATCAGTGGCAGCATTACATTAGAAATAAAGTACACAATAAATGTAATGTGCTTGAATCATTCCAAAACAATTCCCCCTAGGCCTCCCTCCCCAAGTCCATGGAAAAACTGTCTTCCACAAAACCAGTCTCTGGTGCCCCGAAGTTTGGGGACCACTGATCTGCAGTGAGGAAGATCAGATAATGTAGAAAACCCTGCAACTCAGTTTAAGGGTTTTTACGACTGTTTTTGGTTCAAGGTAGAAAAGTGAGGAAGCTGCCCTAGTTCTAAATTACCTCTCCTATGCCCTTGAAGAACTGACAAGTTGACAAACGAACAAAGGGGCTCAAACGGCGTCAATAATGTACAGGAAAGCACAGCAGGAGTTGAAGACCAAGAAAGCCCAGAAAACAAATGCCCCTCAATAACCAACAACTATTTTGTCAATGGCTATTACTTTTTGGAAGTTTGTATTAAGCAGTAACTACTATTCCCAGAAGAGAAAAAAATAGCATGGAAGAAAACACAAGTGAATGTGTTAGTCGCTCAGTCATGTCCAACTCTGTGCAACCCCATGGACTGTATCCCGCCAGGCTTCTCTGTCCGTTGGATTTTCCAGGCAAGAAAACTGGACCCATAAAGGTATGGGTAGCCATACCTTTCTCCAGGGGATCTTCCCAACTCAGGGACTGAACTTGCTTCTACTGCTTGGCAGATTCTTTACCAATGAGGCACCTGGCAAGTCCATACATCAAGGGCTGAATTTTGTGATTGATTTAACAAAATAGGATTCCTAAGAATTATCTAAAGTTTGACTAAGATTTCTGCTGCTCATAGGGATTTATAGATTTCCTTCCTTAAAGGTAATATTATTTGTTAAAATAAGTCTTAATCTCAGTCTAGTAACCTATTAAGAGATATATCTTCAATTTTCTCTATTTATGTATTTTAGGACAAAAAATTAACAGTAATTCTAACATTAAATGGAAACACTTGGACTAACTTAGAAATTCCTTGACCTATATGTGGTGGTGGTGGTGGTTTAGTTGCTAAGTTGTCTCTGACACTTGCGAACCCGTGGACTGTAGCCCACTAGGCTCCTCTGTCCATGGGATTTTCCATGCAAGAACATTGGAGTGGGTTGCCATTTCCTTCTCCATGACCTATTTGTATAAAATCATTAATCATAAGTAACCTTTTCTCTTTTTTAAAAAAGTAGCATGGTGTGGGAGGAATCTACCTTATTTTGAAACAGGCATATAATTAATTATAATGTTATATTGACACCAGACAATAAACATGGAATAGAATTCTCTAGAGGGAGAAAACGGCTGGGAGAAAACTGCAAAGAACATGAGCTTTAAGAGTCAAAGCAAGAATTTGGAAGTTAAATTATACTACATTCATCAGTTATAGGACCTTGGACAAATTACTTATCTTTTGATTCTGTTTCTTCATCATGAAAATGTGTATAATGCGTATCTTGTAAGGATTCTTGGAGGATAAGAATGAGTACTTAAGTGTGAGAGCAGTTATTTCATCTTTTAACAACCTCTACACACAAGAGGAAATTGTTACTGAAAAAATCAAATAATTGTTCTTTTAAGGTACAAACTATACTATGAACACTGAGTATATCATAATAAAAGGTAAGACTGTCAACCTTTCTGAATTCTTGAACCTCTCTGAATGATGGAGAGAGGGAAGATAACAGACACTTGAAAAAATCTTGCATGGAATTTCAAGAAATTCATGCACTTCTTTAAAGATTTTTGATTAAAAAAAAAAACTCTTAGTAAAAAAAGTAATGCTGTGTGTTTGACCTATTCCTATCCTAATAATATACAGATACAAGAAAAAAAAAATAGAAAAGTAAGGATATCATCCTTCCAAGTAAAGAGTCACAAGATCTGCCATCAAACAGAAAAACTCATTTCCCATGATGGGAGCAAAAGTTCTACTGACTTGCTCTCAACTGGAGGCACTGCTGGCAGCTGCTACTTTGTCATTTCTGTCACAAGGGAACCCTCAGAAACCTTGCCTTCCTCCTTACCCTACTGCCAACAAGACAAAAAACCGATCATACATGGAAGGCTTTAGAAAAACAACGAATTCTATTTTCACATAGTGATTTTCTAACTCAACTTTCCAAACAGTGATTTAATAAGACCGCTCCTTCATTATTTAAATTTGAAGATCATTCTTTTGATTCTTTTTCTTCATTTAATGACTTCAGGAGTTATTCAAACTTTTTTCCTTACACTGTATTCACTTTTGAGATATAAACTGTTGAATAAAAAACTGCCTAAGTGAGAGAAAGTCAAAGTCTAAAACAAAAATAAAGTCTAAAAAATCATTCATAATATATTAATAATGTTCATAGCATATAATAAACAGTTAGGCAACCTTCTAGGATTTGGGAAATGAGTCTCATGCATTGGTCATACATGGTGACTACTCAATACTTTTGAATATATAACATATTCTGAATTCCCAGAACAGGAATGAGAATGAGACCACTGAATATTAATTACAAGTACCTAAAATAATGCTTGACAGATGTTTTAAAAAAAAGTCTAGGTAAGGAATCCGCCAGGAGACCTGGGTTTGATTCCTGGGTTGGGAAGATTCCCTGGAGAAGGAAATGGCAACCCACTCCAGAATTCTTGCGTAGGATATCACATGGACAGAGGGGTCTGGCAGGCTACAGTCCATGGGGTTGCAAATAATCGGACAAGGCTGAGCAACTAAACAACACCTAGGTGAACAAATCAATCAAGGACTAAATGAATGAGTAAATAACAAAGGAAAAATATGACTTCACTGAAAATTTGGACAATTCAGATTTCAAATTGAAATGCCAAACTAATTCAGACAAATCTAAGAGTATGAAACTGACTCCAAAACAAACGGTCAGATAAAAAAAAGTTATTGAAAAGTAGTTTTCCAGACCTAAAGTTTCCACTATGCGGTTTTCCAGACCTAAAGAAAATGAAAATACCAAACAGAAATGAAATTATAGCATAAAAGGTCCAGAATCAATATAGTTTATTTGTAATGGCTATTTTTAAAGCAAAGACACATAATGTGAAACAGATAGTACAGCTTGATACATCAATAATGATTTGATAATTCCATTATCAATAATTAACTTTTTTGTTGCGTTCAAACTTTAAAATCTTTCCAAAACCCTCAAAAGTTGACTTTTAAATAAAATTTACTAATAAAGTAAAAAGTAGTAACAGCATGTAAATTCTAAATGTGATTTGTTCATTAAATAAATCAATTTTGAAAAGGCAGGTTAACATTTTAAGTGCCGAAAGAGATACTTTTAGACCCTACTTTCTTTCTCTTTTTTTTATTGGAAGATAATTGCTTTACAATATTGTGATTTCGGCCATAAAACAACATGAATCAGCAACAGGTATATATACGTCCCCTCCCTCCTAAACCCTCCCATCTCCCTTTCCATCTCACCCTTCCAGGCTATCCCAGAGCACTGGGTTGAGCTCCCTGTGTCACACAGCAACCTCCTCCCAGCTCTCTATTTTATATACGGTAATGTATGTTTCCATGCTGTTCTCTCAATTCATCCTGCCCTCTCCTTCCCCGCTGTGTCCACAGTCTGTTCTCATGTCTGCGTCTCCACTGCTGCCCTGCAAATACGTTCATCATACCATCTTTCTAGATTCCACATGTGTACATTAATACACAACATCTGTCTTTCTCTTTCTGACTTACTTCACTCTTTGACCCTACTTTCAAAAATGTGTATGAGGTGGCAGGAAGGGGAGACAGATACTTTCAGCTATAAAGATTTTATAAAAATATGAACTATCAAGACTTATAAAAACAACTTGTACAAAAAACATATTTCCTGACACACACAATAATCATAGGATTTTTTTTTAACTGTATAAAGCTTTTCTTCCTTAGGCTTTTAACTTCTAAAATATCAGTTCTACTTTTTAACAAAAGATTAAGAAAGAGAGAAATCCTCTACACTTTTGCAGATGGTGCCTAAAAATTGAAAAACTAACCTAGACACTGGAGAAAAGGCTGAAGGCAAGGTGGGAGTTAACTATATCAGGCCTAGTTAACAAACCTGTGCATATCCTTTCCAGTTTATATACTCCTTGTGATATGGTATCTCATTCAGATGCACAGGCAGTACAGCAGGATAACTAAGAAATTTTTTTTAGATATACTGGAAGTGTCCCTTCTCCAGGGAATCTTCCTAACCCAGGGATCGAACCCAGGTCTCCTGTATTGTAGGCGGATTCTTTTTACCAGCTCAGCCACAAGGGAAGCCCAGATATACTAGAATCATACTGCAAATATGATGCTTGGCTAAGTTAATAATACTTAAACAATATCTGCTCCTGTCTTGCCATCTCTAAAATGCAAAGAATAACAGCACCTATTTCAAAAGATTTATTGGGTTGACCAAAAAGTTTGTCCAGGTTTTTCCTAACACTGTAGAAAAATGCCCAAACTTCTCGGCAACCCAATACATGAGATGACATATATACACAAAAGCTGGCACCAATTACCTACACCAACTAAGTAGCATCCTGACTGGCACTGAGATGTCGTCACTGGGACAAAACTCACATGTTTAGTACAGTCAATGTCTGATGAATGAATGAAAAAGAAAATTCCATTAAGAAAGTCTGAATAACAAGATGGTTGCACAGATAAACTAGAAAATACAGGATCCAAATTTCTGGAACACTCACTCTGTCAAATCAGGCATAATTCAAGAATTTTATTCAAAACACTAATAACATGCTAGGCACTATATTATACTCTGATGCCGTAAGAAAGGACGTAGTTCATCTCAAGAAAAATAGAGAACTGAAAGAAAGTTCTCTATATCACAAAAAGGATGTGTGTGTGTGTGTGTATGTGTGTGTTTGTGTGTTCAGTCATGTCTGACTCTTGGTGACACCTTGGGACTATAGCCCCCCAGGCTCCTCTGTCCATGGAATTTTCCAGGCAAAAGTACTGGAGTAGGTTGCAACGTCCCACTCCAAAGGGATCTTCCCTTACAAAGAGGGACCTAACCATGATTTGGATAAGAGGAGGTAGAGGAGTTTAAGCAGTCATATTTTCCCATTAAACTGTCATCTATCCTACAAATCAGTAATCACTACAGCAAGAGGAGACCAATCTATACGGCACATTTTGTCTCCCCTTCTTAAAAAGATGCTGAATGGTGAAACATTAAGAAAGGTAATCTGGAGAGGGACTCGTGCTTGGGATGATGGAAACGTCTTATATCTTGCTTTGTGTTGTGGTCACACAGTATATACAACTGCCAAAACTAAAAATACTAAACACTTAAGAACTATGCGTTTTATTTTATGCTAATTACTTTACCATTAAAATAAAATGCTCTTTAAAAAAAAAAGTGCTCCTTATTTTTCTCACAGGAAAATGTATTAAAAAGGAGCATAACCAAGATAATAATTTCCTGTGCTATACCTTGTATCCTTGTTGCTTATCTACTGTGTACATAGTAGCTTGTATCTCAATCTCATACCCCTAATTTGCCCCATTTCCATTATTTTGTAATAATGTTTAATGAAGTACAATCTGTAAAAATACTGAATCACAGTGTGTATAAAACTTATACAATATTGTAAATTAACTATATTTCAACTAAAAAAAAAAAGTCAAAGGAGCATAACCAAGTCTTTTCATTATAAAATCAACTACAGAACGATCTGATCTCATTCAAAGCATTCTAAGCAAGATATTCTTTATTCAATGATAGGTGATGCAAAAGAACTTCTTGGAGATCACTAACTACTAGAATCCCTCAGATTCTCATTTGCTGCAGAATCTAGGAATGGACTGACACATTTCAGCTGCATTTCACCTGTTGTTCAACTTTATGGTTTGAGAAAGTCAGTGGAAATTTTGTTTGTGTCACTGCTTGTCTTGGAGGAAAACGTCTTGTGAGAAAAACAGGAGTAGAAATAGTTTTCAACTAGGAATCCAAAACCCAACTTCCAGCTCTAGGGCTAAAGCCTGCATGGCAACACTGAACAAGTCCCTTAACCATTCTGTGCCTGTGATAATCTCCTATCACAGGCCCTTCATAAGGATAAAACGTAGCAATTTGTTAAAGAACTTTGCCAAGTCAAAGCAGCTTATTATTCTAAAGTGGTTTAGCGGTATAATACTGCAGTCGAACCCTAAATTTAACCCTGACATTTTAAGTTCTCAGGGGACATCCCATGCACATCTCATTTGAACTAGAATGGAAGGTTCAAGGGACAGAAACTGGTAGGTTACACCTACTCCAAAAGAGGGGGCGTAGGAAGGCAGTCTCCTCCACTTCTAAACTTCCAGAAGTCTAGATTTCTGGGAATTGATCTTCGAAAACACCTGGTACAATCTTGCAAATTTAAAAAGGAAAATGAGGAAATAATGCCTATAGTAAGATAGATTCTTCTGTAATCCTCGTCTTGTCAACAGTCAACGAAGAAATGAATTGCTCCGGGCGTACAGAAAGCTTTCCTCCTACATTATTGTGGCGTAGTAGACAAGCAATCAGCAAGCATTGACTGTATTCCTTCGCAAATCTTTAGCACACACTTCCACGCCTTCCTTAAACTGCGTCCATCCCAGGAACGAAAAGAGAGCAAGGCCTAAAGGTCTTCAGATCATCCATCACAACTCCCTCCCCCTTCCATTCCAGGTCCAGCGGCCCCCGGCCATCACACCCTTTCCGGATCGCCCATCCCCAGGGCGGCCAGCCTCACCAGCTGTTCCCGGCGGCTGGAGCTCCGATCGGTTGGCGCCCGGCGGCCCCGAACATTAACGACACCCAAGAGCCTGGCCTCGAGGCTCAGGCCCGAGAACAGACTCCAACTACCGCACCACCAGCGACTTCCCAGGAGCAGTTCAGCATTTTGAGCTGAGCTTCCGGAAGCCGACAGCAGGCGGAAAACGGAAGCTGGGAGCAACCATTAGTTCCCCTCCCCACCTCCACTGCTTCTTTCTCTGAAAATCTCCTCTTTTTTCCTCAGAGAAGGGAGAGGGGTCAATAATTTGAAATCTTTAATTATCAACGTTTCTTAGTTTTTCTTTCTGGTGTTTCGGACACTGAAAGAGTGTGGGAGGAAAAAAAATGTGAAGTCAACGAAAGTTGAATCCCCGAGATCTGGGTAATGGTTTAGCCCGGTTGCCTAGGAGACCGGGAGTAACTCCGGAGGTGCAGCGGGCGAGCGGAGGCTATGGCCACGTTAGCCAGGCTGCAAGCCCGGTCGAAGAGTATAGCACAGCAGTATTACTACAGGAACAGGTAGGGTATCAATTAGGGGAGCGCGAAAAGGCCTGGCTTCACCCCCAGCCCGTTACTCCTCAGCAGGAACGTCCTGTGAATTCATTTCCTAACTCACTGAGTACCCCTCACTTCTCTTCCTCGTTGGTAGTCTGCAAACAGAATCACGAATTTTTGAAAGTAGTGTTAGCATACAGGGGGATTCCCGATGCAGGGGGCCACGATTATCATCTGGAGATAATTTAAGTAAAATTCCAGTAGAAATAAAATTGTACAATAAGTGCTTTCCTTTGACATCATCACGCCACAATGGGATGAAACCTGTGTCCTCTTATGGAAAGTTTGATGGCCTCACTGGGCTCACCCTGTCTCCTTAGCTGGGTGAGCTCGGAGTGTCCCCCATCTACCTCCATTATGTCACGAATGTCGCTGAACTCAACTGTTCTATGACTCACTTGTCTTCCCAGAGTGGCAGTATGTAAACTATTCTGACAAGATAATCAATACCAATTTGTTAAGAGGGCTGAAGAAGACACTGGCGGCCCTATCCATCTCTACACCTAAGCATCCTACAAAGGTTCATTTGAACAATGGTCTTCTCGACGCAATGCCTCAGGACATATTCTAAGCTAAGAGAAGTTCCAAAAAAGTGAAAAGGACATTGGTAGAATATAGTGACACACCAGACCAATAGAAAATATGCCAAGAAGACAGTCTTGCTGAGCTGTTCTTATTCTAACATTTATCTCCTCTGCTACATTCTTGGGCTTCCCTTGTAGCTCAGCTGGTAAAGAATACACCTGCAATGCGGGAGACCTGCGTTCGATCCCTGGGTAGGAAAGAAGTCTTGGAAAAGGGAAAGTCTACACACTCCAGTATTCTGGCCTGGAGAATTCCATGGACTATATAGTCCATGAGGTCATAGAGTCGGACCTGGCTGATCGACTTTCACTTTCTTTCAGTACATTCTTAGAGTACCTTGTGCCTCTTTTACAGCACTTATCACAATTTTACATTCCCATTGAGATAATATATGAGGGATATAAGTATCATCCCTTTTATAACTAGAAGTGGGGGTTTTGCTTATCATTGTTTTTGTCTCCAGTGTCTATTTTAGTTTCTGGCACCTAATTGCTGCACAATAATCATTTGTCTAATAATTCAATAAATAAATCTTTCACTCAGTCATTGGTCCTGGTTTACCTAAATGTACTAAAAAGAGCTAAACAGAGATTTTGTATTATCTGTAATAGGTAAATTATGTTGAAGGTATGTATGACATATGTATGTATGTATGTGTGTGTGTTTGTTAAAGGTATGTATGAAGATATGATATACGTATCTAAAAAGAATAAATTTCATCCCTCTGATGTTCACCACCTAATGTGGAATATAGACATTTAAAAGATAAATACAATAGAGTAAGCATAAACAGGAAGGGAAATGACTAACAATTTTTATTGCACTAGGAACTTTTCTGTATAATAATCATTTGGTTTTCACAGATTTACAAGTTAATGTATTAATCTGTATTTTTAGAGCTTGAGAAGAGTGTTCTAGAAAAGCCTGGTGAAGTGTCACAGAATTGTGAGCAGACATAACTTCTCCTACAGATTTCAGTGTTAATCTTTGTCCCCATCTCCTGGCTTTTGAAAATATGTACATTTTCCTGAAACTTGAGGTTGCCTGGGTAAAAAGCTAGGGCTGTACAAAAGCCATGATAAGAATAGGCTGGCTTTTCTTCTATTTGATTTATTATTAATATTAATGTTTTCAATATGAATGAAAGTCTTTAAAGAAGGAATTGAAATTCCCAAGTTTGCCTAGTTAAAAAAAAAAACCAAGGTATTGAATAGCATAGAAGAAAAACGCATATAAAATGTTAACATATGAAAAAATCAACAGGTAATTTTCTTAAGAAATTGTTTTCTTTTTCCCCTGTGTTATTGACCAGATCAGTTGCTTGCAAACTTCTGTGTACATCAGAATCACCTGAGGGTCTTGGTAAAATACAGACTCTGATTCTCTGGGTCTCAGTTTTGGCCAGCATGTCTGCATTTCTCACACAGGTTCCTGTCAGGCCCCATTTTGCATAAGAAGGAAGACATTGTTAAAAAAAAAAAAAAAAAAGGTGTATGAGCCTATCATTTAATTCATAAACATCTGTACAAGTTGTATGTTTATTCCTTCTTTATACAAGGCAAGGAAAATGCGATTCAGACAGATTAGTAATTCATATGAGGTCATACAGCTAAGTCTCAAAACCAAAAGCCCAGCTCTAAGGCCTATGCTCTTCACTACCACCCTAGCCAAGATTTTCTTCACACCACACTGGTTTTGATGAATTAAGGGGCAAGAAGCACCAAGATCCAGAAGTCCAAACGGCCTAAGCACGTGGTTGGCCAAATCTATTATCACATAGGCGACAGAGCGGGAGGAAACCATTTTAATTCTTCTTGGCTTGTTTTAATGTCTTCCTTCTCTGTTGGTAACAAGACAGTGGCAAAAGTGTTTAAGAGCTGGCACCAGATTACCTCTGAAATTAAAACATGACTTTGTTGGGAAAAATAAACTATGACTAAGTGCTTAGATTAGTGCCTAAATCCTCCAGGGCCTGGGTGTCCACTGAGGAAGAGACAATCTTCTCTGCCTAACAGAGGGGAAAGATTTGGAACTCCAAGAAGTGAGGTGTATGGTGCCTGCTAAGTTGCTGCAGTCATGTCTGACTCTGTGCAACCCTATGGACTGTGGCTCACCAGGTTCCTCTGTCGGTGGGATTCTCCAGGCAAGAATACTGGAGTGGGTTGCCATGCCCTCCTCCAGGGATCTTCGCCCACATAGGGATCAAACTGTGTCTTTTATAAATTTCCTGCATTGGTAGGCTGGTTCTTTACCACTAGCGCCACCTGGGAGAAGTATGGTAGTAGCTGATACAATGAGAAAGCTAGGGGTATGCAAAGGTGTGCATTTTCAGACCCACCCAAGCCCTCTGGGAAGTTGCTCCACAAGAAACGTTTTGTGGGTGTTCTTATTTGGTGGTCTACTCATCAAAGAGGCTAAAAATCCTGTCTAGGATGTTACTGAACAGCACGAAGATAATACCCAGTTGTTATATGTCTAAGTATTGGCCTTTTTTTTTTTTTCAACTTTCACTATTACTTCCCAGTTTCATTTCTAATTTTCCCAACTACTGAGATTTCTTTGTGACTTATTGATCATTTATACTGTCCTATTTGTGGGAAAAAGAGTTTGGGATATGTTCATTAATCATAGTTCATTTCCCCCATATCCTTATTTAATGTGTCAAATACTAAAAGGAATGAGTTCAAAATGTCCCACTTCCACTTAATTCCACCGAGTTTCCACTGTGTGCTATCTTTTTCTGTCATATTATTTAGATTATATATGTATTCTAGTGCATCTCTCTTCATTATTGGCTCTCTCTTTTTTTTCTTTTTTTGATGTGCAAAATATTACACCTTTGAATCCCACTTGCAGTTGTTAAAAATTATTTTTATTATTTCTTTAAGAAAATTTAATGCAGTTACATACAACTTGTAACCTCAATGTTGAGCCTCCTTAATTGGAAACGAGTTAATCATATTGTTTTGTGTATTTCTCTTCACAAGCAGCACATTTTAAGGTTTTAAATAATTAGAATCCAGGAAATTTGTGATGGGTTAAGTTAGTTTCTTTTGCTAAATTTAATTTTTCATTTTATGTTGGAGTGTCGTTGATTTACAATGTTGCGTTAGTTTCAAGTGTACAGTGAAGTGATTCAGCTGTATGTATACGCACATATTGATATAAAGCCATCACCCTATGTTAAGCTACTTTGTAATTCTTGTCCTCTGTCATGAGTTTTCATGTGTAAGCTATGTTTTATTTTATTTTAAATTTTAACATTATTCAGAAGAAACTTATTTTTTAACATGAACATTTCTTATGAGGACTTAATGCACTCTACCTAGATTCTCAGTACGAGGTCTATGAATTAACTATTCACTGATTAATTAAATACTGACAGAGCACCTACTATGTGCTAAGGACTGTTCCATGTATTGAGGATACAGCAGTGAACAAAAAAGTCATGAGGTAAACAGAACATAAATAAACTTACATATAATATTTTATCTTGCTGCTAAGTCACTTCAGTCGTGTCTGACTCTGTACGACCCCATAGACGGCAGCCTACCAGGCTCCCCCGTCCCTGGGATTCTCCAGGCAAGAACACTGGAGTGGGTTTCCATTTCCTTCTCCAGTGCATGAAAGTGAAAAGTGAAAGGGAAGCCGCTCAGTCGTGTCAGACCCTTAGCACGGACTGCAGCCTACCAGGCTCCATCCATGGGATTTTCCCGGCAAGAGTACTGGAGTGGGGTGCCATTGCCTAGGGTGATTATAATAGCAAAGAATAAAGCAAGGTAGGCAAGAAGTGAACTAAATATCCTGTTTTAAATAGAGTGGGTGATGAGGCTCCTCTGATGAGGAGATATTTGAACAGAGTCCTAATAAAAGTGGATGAGCAGGCCTACTAGGTAGAGATCTAAGAGATGTTCCAGCCTTCAGGAGCTGTAATATTAACTGCTATACCCCTGTTGTCAGAAGCCTGCATATATGTGTTGCAAAACAGTGCTGGAGGCCAGATCATTTGGGGCTTTTAAGCCATAGTAAAGACACTGGATTCTACCCTGATTAAGGTAGGAGGTCATTGGGGATTTTTGATAGAGGAGTGACTTGATCTGACTCTGTCGATAAAGAAAACTTGGACTTGTTTTTAAATTGGATAAACCATTTTGATTTGTTTTCTTTTTTTTTTCCTTCTGCTTTCCTTCTCCAATTACATCATTTATTAGTTTAACTCTTTGTGACCTCTTTTGCTTATTATGAAAACTTCAGTCGAATTTGCTTATATAAAAAAAGTAACATTTGAAATAGTTTGCAACTGTATGTGGGCTTCCCTAGTGGCTCAGATAGTGAAAGAATCTGCCTGCAATGCAGGAGACCTGAGTTTGATCTCTGAGTCAGGAAGATCCCCTGGAGAAGGGAGTGGCTACCCACTCCAGTGTATAGTTTTCTAAGGATATATAAGCAGAAATTAACCTAATAGATGTTGAAATATCTTTTTATTAATTTAGCTGTAGGGAAAAGTGTGTGTAGGGAAATATAGAGAAAGCAGGTGCTCAGGAAGAGAGCTGGAAGTTTGGTAGAGACACTATAGTGACCAAGTGGTCAGCTGTCAAATTTCCAGGTCTCTCACCCTCTTAAATGGGGCATGGGGAGTGCACGAGGCTAGAGAGGAGAGAGTAAAAAGAGAAATAAATGGGGTTGAATATATGCTATGTGCTGAGAACTCTGGAAAATACTTTCACAAATATTATGTTGATTTTCACAATAATCATATGAAGTGGTTTTATTTTTCCTACTTTACAATGGAGGAAAATGAAATCTTTAAAGTGTAATTTACTTGTTCAGTAAGAACAAAGATCTAATGAAGTCTGATCTATCTCAGTCCAAAGTTATACTTGGACTGCTTGTTGTTTAGTCGCTGAGTTGTGTCCAGCTCTTTTGTGGCCCCATGGATTGTAGCCCTCCAGGCTCCTCTGTCCATGGAATTTTCCAGGCAAGAACGCTAGAGTGGGTTGCCATTTTCTTCTCCAGGGAATCTTCCCAACCCAGGAATTGAACTCATGTCTCCTGCATTACAGGCAGATTCTTTACTGTTGAGCCATCAGGGAAGCCATGCTTGGAGTATGAGGGCTTTAAATCAAGTCCCAGCATGGAAGTAAGTACATCAAATACATGAAGCCTAACCTGCCTTTCGAAGGTCAGTTTGAGGAAAGGAAAACACCTGATATGGCAAGTACTCTCCAGTACAAGACCAGTGATTAGAGTGGACTTCATTACCTTGTGTCAACCTAAAGTATAATGTTCTTTAAGTTGGCCTGATTCTGGAATCCATTCTTCCCATGAACTTAATTTGCTTTTAACTACAACATGGTCAAAGTTTCCTGACTGCCTTCTTAGTCTGATTGATTACTTGTTTTGGTGTCCTTTTCTTTGGACAATCATCTTGGTCCTAGTAACCTAAATAAATAATAGCTTAATCAGATAGACATGAGTTTCTTCCTCTGATTCTAATTAATTGCTGGTTGTTTCTGTTCAGTTATACTCTATTCTGACCAGTGACATTTAGCAAGGCTTCTGCCAAGTATGCAAGAATGATTTATGTCAGCATGCAGGAAGAGTTAAAATCCTAATTCTGTGTCACTTTAGACTTAAACGTAAGTTCTTAAATTTATGCTCTTACCTTACTTAAACACTTTTGATATCGGTTTTCTCATCTGTGAGAGAGACAATAATACCTATTGACATGTCAGCTAAGAAGACTAAATAATTGTTTGACAGATTAGTTAACACCCAGTAAATTCATAATATTTAGGCAGTCACAACAGGAGGACAAAGGATAAAATGATCTGCTCAGGATATATGATGAAAGGATCATATGATCTAAGATCAAAGTAGATCAAAGGATATATGATCTACTCAGTGGGTATAACAAAGGCAGTTGATAAATTTAGTATCTGAGTATTTGTCCTTTCTTTATAAAGATTCTTAACATTTTGATATATACATTTAATGAAGTACATAAACTATAAATGTTTTGCTCATTAACTTTTACATATATGTATATCTGTGTAACCATCACTCAGATAAAGTTCTTAAGTGTTTAAAAATGTTTGTAAAAGAGAAATAAAAGGAAATGTGCTTAGTAATAAAGAATATATTTCTAAAACCAAGAGCCAACATCTTGTGTACAATATAGATTTCATTCAAAAGCAAGAGAAAAATGCATATTGATTTGCATAGTTCCACTATTTAGAACTGTTTTTTCTGGAAATAGTAGTCAATACTGTAATAAAAGAAAAAAATGAGTAAGTATTGAAAGGGAAGGAATAAAACTTGGTTATAGATCATGAAATTATAAAACTGAGATGTAAAATAATCTATTAAAAAACCATCTTGTGAATAAGATGAATTTGGTAAAGTGTCAGATTAGAAAACACATTTTTTAAAAATCAGAAATTTGTCTTGGTACCAGCAGTAACTAAATGGACTTAATACCAGACTAAAATGTTTCAAATGAAAGATCAGTGAATTTGAAGATATACCAAATATATATTACTGGGTAGAGTGTTCTATAAATGTCAATTAGATTAGGTTGGCTGATAAATGTTCATGTGTTGACAGCTGTCCTATCAATTATTCAGACAGACATGTTACAATTCCCCACTATAATTTCCAAACTAAATTTGTCTATGTCCCCTTTAGTTTTGTCAGGTTTTACTTCATATATTTTAAAGTTATATTATAGTTGTATATGCCTTTAAAAATATCAAATCTGCTTGATAAATTAACATTTTTATCATTATAAGATGGTTCTCCTTATCCATGATAATTTTCCTTATTCTTAAGTCTACTTTAAATATTAAAAATATATTTTAAACTATGAAAAGTATTTGAAGAATTTAAAACATTATTGAGATGCCTTTCTTTTATGTCTGTGTGTTTGTGTATACAATCTCAAACTCACATTAAACTTACAATACGGTACAGAGAGACTTCTTACAAAAACTAAATATGGCAGAAAGCCAAGAAGAACTAAAGAGCCTCTTAATGAAAGTGAAAGAAGAGAGTGAAAAAGGTGGCTTAAAACTCAACATTCAGAAAACTAAGATCATGACATCTGGTCCCATCGCTTCATGGCAAATAGAGGGCAAACAGTGAAAACAGTGACGGACTTTATTATGGGGGACTCCAAAATCACTGCAGATGGTGACTGCAGCCATGAAATTAAAAGATGTTTGTTCCTTGGAAGGAAAGTTATGACCAACCTAGATAGCATATTAAAAAGCAGAGACATCACTTTGCCAACAAAGGTCTGTCTAGTCAAAGCTATGGTTTTTCCACTAGTCATGTATGGATGTGAGAGTTGGACCATAAAGAAAGCTGAGTGCCACAGAATTGATGCTTCTGAACTGTGGTGTTGGAGAAGACTCTTGAGAGTCCCTTGGACTGCAAGAAGATCCAACCAGTCCATCCTAAAGTCCTGAATATTCATTTGAAATACTAATGCTGAAGCTGAAGCTCCAATATTTTGGCCACCTGATGCAAAGAACTGACTCATTTGAAAAGACCCTGATGCTAGAAAGATTGAAGGCAGGAGGAGAAGGGGATGACAGAGTATGAGATGGCTGGATGACTTAATGGACATGAGGTTGAGTAAACTCCAGGAGTTGGTGATGGACAGGGAAGCCTGGCATGCTGAGTCCATGGGTCACAAAGAGTCGGACACGACTGAGTAACTGAACTGAACTGACTGAAATCAGGGTAGGTTGCAATCTGATAGCCCATTGCCTTCCAAATTCTTTTTCCACATAAGTACATTTTCTATATAATCACAGTACTACCATCAAAATCAAGAAACTAACATTTGTACACTTCTACCGTCCAATCTTCAGACTCCATTCGATCTTTGCCAATTGTCCCAATAGTGTTATTTATAGCAAAAATTCTTGTTTTGTCTGTTTAGTTATCTTTAATATAGAATATTTTCTCAGTTTTTCTTCAGTTTTCATGACCTTGCCACCTATGAAGATCACAGGTCAGTTATTTTGTGGAATTTCCCTCAGTTTAGATTTGTCTAATTTTTCCTCCAGTAGATTCAGGGTATGTACCTATGGCAAGCCTTTGACTGTGTGGAGCACAATAAACTGTGGAAAATTCTGAAAGAGATGGGAATACCAGACCACCTGACCTGCCTCTTGAGAAACCTATATGCAGGTCAGGAAGCACCAGTTAGGACTGGACATGGAAAAACAGACTGGTTCCAAATAGGAAAAGGAGTACGTCAAGGCTGTATATTGTCACCCTGCTTATTTAACTTCTATGCAGAGTACGTCATGAGAAACGCTGGGCTGGAAGAAGCACAAGCTGCAATCAAGATTGCCGAGAGAAATCTCAATAATCTCAGATATGCAGATGACACCACCCTTATGGCAGAAAGTGAAGAGGAACTAAAGCCTCTTGACGAAAGTGAAAGAGGAGAGTGAAAATGTTGGCTTCAAGCTCAACATTCAGAAAACGAAGATCATGGCATCTGGTCCCATCACTTCCTGGGAAATAGATGGGGAAACAGTGGAAACAGTGTCAGACTTTATTTTTGGGGGCTCCAAAATCACTGCAGATGGTGACTGCAGCCATGAAATTAAAAGACACTTACTCCTTGGAAGAAAAGTTATGACCAACCTAGATAGCATATTCAAAAGCAGAGACATTACTTTGCCAACTAAGATCCGTCTAGTCAAGGCTATGGTTTTTCCAGTGGTCATGTATGGATGTGAGAGTTGGACTGTGAAGAAAGCTGAGCGCTGAAGAGTTGATGCTTTTGAGCTGTGGTATTGGGGAAGACTCTTGAGAGTCCCTTGGACTGCAAGGAGATCCAACCAGTCCATTCTGAAGGAGATCAGCCCTGGGATTTCTTAGGAGGGAATGATGCTGAAGCTGAGACTCCAGTACTTTGGCCACCTCATGTGAAGAGTTGACTCATTGGAAAAGACTGATGCTGGGAGGGGTTGGGGACAGGAGGAGAAGGGGACAAGAGAGGATGAGATGGCTGGATGGCATCACTGACTCGATGGACGTGAGTCTGAGTGAACTCCGGGAGTTGGTGATGGACAGGAAGGCCTGGCATGCTGAGATTCATGGGGTCTCAAAGAGTCAGACACGACTGAGCGACTGAACTGAACTGAACCTATGGCAGAAATATCACAGAAGTGATGCTATAGTCTTCTTAGTACATCTATCAGGTACTGAATCATCTTGATTCATCCAGTTACTGATGGAGTACATTTGGATAATGTCATTAAGATTTTGTCTGCTAGGCTTCTCCACTGTGACATTCTTTTTTAATTATTTGTAATAGGTATTGTTTAAAAGCAATTGATTTGAGGCTATAAATGTATTCTGTTCCTCTTCTAACTTTCAATTTACTTATTTTCTTATTTATATCATTATGGACTCATGTGTTCCTATTTTAATCCATGGGTTAGACCACATTACCCTTACCTATCTTTATGCTAGCATTATCCCAGATTTGTCTAATGGGAGCCACTTCCTTTTGTGTCCTGATCATGGTAATATTCTCCTGCTTTCTGACACACAAAAAACTTTGAGGCTAAGCTTTTACTTTTCCTGTCCCAATCTTGGGGTTATCTCATTTCTTCAAGGACCTCTTGTTTGTTTTAGTAGATGCCTGTGTCGTTGGGCGTTGCTGCTCTCAGGCCTTGTCAGGTGGACAGAGGTAGAAAATATGTGTATGCGTGCATTAGCACAGAGTTTACGCCTGTACTTTATCTAGATATGTAGCTGTTGATAGATGTATCCATTAATCCATCCATGTGGCTATTGAAATCCATGCGTTTATGTTAACAATTCTGTTTCAAGTCCAGCACTACAGAGTTCATTCTAATATTTTTTCTCCCTTTTCTAACTGAGAAACCTGGCTCGTTATTTTTAACATATTCACTTATTTGAATAATCCCTCTGTGTATAATCAAACTCCTATCACGTAACTACTTCCTCTTTTGGGATACCACCTTTAACTCTGTGTGAGGGCTTCCTCTCCATGCTGAACTGCCAGTTCCCAGCTAACTTGGATACCTTTTCATCACTCTTGGTCTCTGATTCCCTGTGCTGGTGATCTTCCATGTGTACACCGTTTTCACCCTTCCTCAACACCCTAAAGCCACGCCCTCTTCTCCATGGGAACACTCTCCTTACTCAGATGGGACCTCATACCCCAGGCTGCCCCTCCGTGTGGATGCCCATTGTACCCCACACAGGCTCTGATATTCCATGCTGAGCCATGGGGTCCTCCCCTTCCTCCCACCCCACCACACAAAGATCTTTGCTTTCCTTGCCTACTGCTGATTTCTTTAGTGAAGTGAGAAGGAGGAGGAAGAAAAGTAAATATAAAATATTTTAAAAGTACTCTAACGTATAAATCTACATGACAAGCTATGATAATTCCTACTCGATGATCTAATGCTAGACACTCCTGACAGTCCAGTTATTAGAACTCATACTGCTTTCACTACAAGGGGCCATGAATTCGACCCCTGATTGGGGAACTAAGACCCTGCATGCCATGCAGCTGGAAAAAATTTGCTTATGTATTAGCAACCCCTGATTCATTGGACTGTGAGGTAATAATAGTAACAAGAGCTATAATGAAAACTGTTAATGAAAGTAAAAAAAAAAAAATCTGCCTGCAATATGGGAGACCTAGGTTCAATCCCTGGGTCAAGAAGATTCTCTGGAGAAGGGAATGGTTACCCTCTCCAATATTCTTGTTTGGAAAACTCCATGGACAGAGGAGCCTGATGGGCTACAGTCAATAGTCACAAAGAGTCGGACATGACTGAGTGACTAACTCTTAAACACACTGCCTGGCAGTCCAGTGTTAGGACTCTGAGTTACCACTGCTTTCACTATGGGGGGAGAGGGGTCCCGGGGGGGAAAATTTCAATCCCTGTTTGGGGAATTAAGATCCTGTATGCCATGCAGCCAGAAAAAAATAATAATAATAATCCCAGTGTGTTTGTAACCTATGATTATTGAACTTGTACCATCTAAGATGTCCTATTTCTCATTATCCAGTCAGTAGTAACTGACCTTTTATTAGAAACATAGGTAATAATCAGAACCCAAAGTAGAAAAAAGCATGATTCCTGCATTTAAGGAGTTTGAAATCCTTAAGATCCAATAGTGAAGTGATATGGAAAAAATAATCATTTTGGACATCAATATGTCTTATAACCATGCCATGTCTTGCCTGCTGCTCAGTCATGTGAGACTCTTTGCGACCCCATGGACTGTAGCCCACCAGGCTCCTCTGTCTATGGAATTTTCTAGGCAAGAATACTGGAGTGGGTTGACAGCTAATACTGGAATTTTATTCCTAATGTCTGAAATAGCTACAGGTTAAATGACAATGAGAAGCAAAAGGTATTGGGTTTTTAGTTTAGCATTTATTCAATAGCTAAGGTCAGACTAAGCACAGTATTTTGATGTATAAATTGCAGATTTTATGCATATTAAGGAAAAATATTTAATCACACATTTTTTTTATTTTTTAATTATTGTCAGTTATTTTCTGGCCACTAATGATATATATGCACATAGTGTTATACAGGGTTATAATACTTATTTCTAGTTGATGATGAAGTGACTGGAAACTTCCCGCTTTTTCTCAGTGTTTTATTAGATTCCTGGTAATGCTTCTGGTCTTTCATCATTATTAATTCATTTAGTATTCATTGTGATAATACTGATCATAATAAATTTATTTCAAATTCATGTAGATGTCGTATTTTATTCACAGCTATAGGATTTTCATTGTAATTTGGAACTAATTAATATACCATTAAAATAAAGTGTTACCCACATTTTTCATTTTAAACATAAAATGCCTAGCAGTTCATGACATATTGTATGAGTATGCAGCATCCCAGTGGTAACGCAAGTATCTGTAAATTTCATTTTTAAGCAATTAAAAAATGGCAACACAAAAATATGTGTAGAAGTCAAATTTTAGCCCATAACTTAAAATTTAGCACTAAGCTAACTACTCGTTATTTCAAAGCATTTCCCTTTAATTTAATTTAATGTATAGTTCTTATTAGTATATATATATACTTTTAATTAAATGGCTGTTTAAAAAACCCAGAGATTTTTAATAACTCCAAGAAGAAATTATTAAAAATCTCTGGGTTTTTTAAACAGCCAAATAACTCCAAGAAGAAATTAGGCTTCCCTGGTGGCTCAGACGGTAAAGCACCTACCTACAATGCGGGAGACCCGGGTTCGATCCCTGGGTTGGGAAGAGTCTCTGGAGAAGGAAATGGCAATCCACTCCAGTACTCTCGCCTGGAAAATCCCATGGACGGAGGAGCCTGGTAGGCTACAGTCTATGGGGTCGCAAAGAGTCGGACACGACTGAGCGACTTCACTTCACTTAAGAAGAAATTATTTAATCTTCCTTTTGACTAAGTTGTATGTTAACATTATTACTGGGAGAGTTTAAAAAGCATAAACTCAAGGCAGATAATGTGATTGCTTATCTTGTGTGATAATTACACGTAGGGGGTAAGCTCAAACTAATATATTAGTTTAAAAAAGTATTAGGCATATCTGTATACCCTATACTTTTTCTTTCTCCTTTGTAAAGGTAGTCAGCTACTTATTGCTGGTGAAGGGAGAGAATAATGTTTTCATTAATTTCATTAAGAGTACAGTTGACCTTTGAACTACATGGGTTTGAACTGCCTAAGTCCACTTATATTCAGATATTTTTTTCAACAGATGTGTTCTACAATAATGCACAATCTCCAATTGTTTGAATGCTGAGAATGATTGAAGGTGGGAGGAGAAGGGGACGACAGAGGATGAGATGGTTGGATGGCATCACCGACTCAGTGGACATGAGTTTGAGTAAGCTCCGAGAATTGGTGATGGACAGGGAAGCTTGGTGTGCTGCAGTCCATAGGGTCACAGAGGTGGACACGACTGAGCGACTGAAC
This sequence comes from Ovis canadensis, assembly GCF_042477335.2. Lineage (NCBI taxonomy): Eukaryota > Metazoa > Chordata > Mammalia > Artiodactyla > Bovidae > Ovis > Ovis canadensis. The sequence continues at coordinate 31,638,993 of NC_091256.1, forward strand.
TGAGCCGAACTGAACTGAACTGAACTGCGGGTATTTGGGCTGATGTAAGATTATGCATAGGATTTTTGAGGGCCAACCAGGTTTACTATAGGCATTTGAAATATTAAGGGTACGGAATCTAGAAAAATGGTACTGATAACCTATTTGCAGAGCAGGAATAGAGACACAGATGTAGAGAACAGACCTGTGGATACGGAAGCAGGGAAAGGAGAGGGTGGGGTGAATTGAGAGAGTAGTATTGACGTATGTACACTACCATCTATAAAATAAATAGCTAGTGAGTAGCCGCTATATAGCGTAGGGAGCTCAGCTCGGTGCTCTGTAATGACTTAGAAGGGTGGGATTGAGGAGTGGGCTGGTAGGGGAGCTCTAGAGTGTGGGGATATATGTATACATATAGCTGATTCTTGTTGTCATATAGCAGAAATGAGCACAACAATGTAAAGCAGTTATATTCCAATAAAAAATGTTAATGGTAAAAAGGGTTAAATAACCATGAAAAGCCATTTTATCTATTATCATGAATTTGACTTTATATCAGCCTTTTTGAATAAATGTTTCTTTCCTTATCTTCTTTACCCTCTGTCTTCTTTGAATTGCCTGCTCTGCTAGACATTGTGTTACTTTATCTTCTCTATTTTTGCCCTAAATGACATTTTTATTTCCTGTACTAGAATAGAATATTGACTAGGATAAAAATGTTAAAAATGAAAGATTCCTTCTAACCCTGAAACCCCATGAAATAGTGGCCTTGTTTTCATGACTGATTCATGGCATTTGACACTGTTTAATCATGATCGCCCTTCCTGATGCTCTTCCAGTAACTTCTAGGGAACTGTAAAATACTTAATGTCTTTTATTTGGGCCTTATGTTTTTTCCCGTTGTTTAACATCATTCACTATAAATTTTTTTGAACCAAAGACTGTTACATTTTGGAGATATGTGATGCCAAGGACTCAGTGATGATATTCAGGGAATCTAATATCCCTTTGTATTGTGGACAGAACTCTGAAAACTAGTTAAGAACTTTGCCTTCTGCCTTGACTTCAGCTATTACTTATCTTTCTTCCTTCCTTCTTTTTTTCCTTTCTCCGTCCTTCCACAGACATTAGTTTAGCTTCTCCTATGAATCAGATACTTTAGTATATGTTAGGATACAGATAAAATATAAGGTGAGCCTTACTCTCAAGAAGATAAATATTATGGATAGTATACAGAAGAACATTCAGAGTACTATAAAGATACATCCCTTTGGAAGTTGTAGTTGCAAAAGTCATTTCAAGAACGGGGTATGGTTTTGTGATAGCTTGAAGGCAAGAAAGCACATGGCTTATTCTGGGAACTGTAGGAGTAGAATGGCTCTGTCATAGGATGGAAGTGGTAAAAGAAGACATGGGAGATGAAGTCTGAGGCCGGGTGGATGGACTATGACATCCTAAGAACCTTAGACATCATTCAGAAGATTTGGGGTGTTTTGTGGGATTGCCACGAAAGAGTTTTAGGAAAAAATTGACTTTGACTTGATTAGATTCAGGTTTTAGAAAGACCATTCAAACAGTGGCTGGAAGGATGGAATAGAGTAGAAGACTAGTGCCTAGGAAACAATGGTTTTGCAAGAAGCTAATCTTTAAAAGTTGAAGACACAAACTAATGCAAAGAATTGGTCTTGCAGTTTCTGACTGAGCAGTTCGTTGAATAATATTGTCATTCATGAGGAATGGCTTGCAGAAAAAGTTGGCTTCAAGCTCAACATTCAGAAAACGAAGATCATGGCATCTAGTCCCATCACTTCATGTCAAATAGATGGGGAAACAGTGGAAACAGTGTCAGACTTTATTTTTGGGTGCTCCAAAATCACTGCAGATGGTGACTGCAGACATGAAATTAAAAGATGCTTACTCCTTGGAAGAAAAGTTATGACCAACCTAGATAGCATATTGAAAAGCAGAGGCATTTCTTTGCCAACAAAGGTCTGTCTAGTCAAGGCTATGGTTTTTCCTGTGGTCATGTATGGATGTGAGAGTTGGACTGTGAAGAAAGCTGAGCGCCGAAGAGTTGATGCTTTTGAAGTGTGGTGTTGGAGAAGACTCTTGAGAGTCCCTTGGACTGCAAGGAGGTCCAACCAGTCCATCCTAAAGGAGACCAGTCCTGGGTGTTTATTGGAAGGACTGATGCTGAGGCTGAAGCTCCAGTACTTTGGCCACCTCATGCGAAGAGTTGACTCATTGGAAAAGACCCTGATGCTGGGAGGCATTGGGGGCAGGAGGAGAAGGGGACCACAGAGGATGAGATGGCTGGATGGCATTACTGACTCGATGGACTTGAGTTTGGGTGAACTCCGAGAGTTGGTGACGGACAGGGAGGCCTGGCGTGCTGCGATTCATGGGGTCTCAGTTGGACACAACTAAGCGACTGAACTGAACTGAACTGAAAAGAGAAGAGCAGAAGGTGGCTGTGTATGGAGGAAGGATGAGAGGAGTTATTTTAGATCTGTTGACTTAAAGTACCTGAGAAATATCACAGCACAGATGTTAAGATATCTTAGATACACAGCTCAGGATTGCTGTGCATCCTCTGAGAACCTACTCAAATGCTTCCTTTGACTCCCATCTTTTCCTAATGATTATTTCATTAAAAAAAAAACACCTTTTCTACTTTCATATTTTCCAGATCTTTACTTCTGACATGGTATTTCCCTTTTACTATATGGTATTTCACTTTTCACAGGATTTTCTTTACTATTAAATTATTTCTCACTTCTATTAGTTTGAGAGTACAGACTATGTCATATGTGTGTGTGTGTGTGTGTGTGTGTGTGTGTGTGTATCTTTGATTTAAATGGCTTGCTAAATGTGATGGCAGCATCATGGCAGCAGAGGTTGTTCCTTTTTCTCCACTTTGATTTAAAACTAATCAGACATACATTACCAGAAGAAGAAAAGAAATTAAAAAAAGAGAGCACCTCTGCACAGCATACTAGAAAACCTGGGGTATTCATACATCTGTGCACCTGAGAGTGGATGGATTGGACTGCAGAGGAGGTGGCAGAGCAAGGGAAGTGGCACTGAATCTGGTGGCAGCAGAGGAGTCATGGCAGAGAAGGCAGAGCCCAATCTGTCAGTGAGCTGGTACAACCGTTCTGGAAGAGGAGGTAGAGGATGATGGTGGTGAGTGGGGGGGTCTGCCCTGCCACGTGTGTTGCAACTAAAGGCACCAGGTTCTCTCTGAGGACACTCAGTGGCCGTGGGAGGTAAAAGAAAGGCAGGTAAGCAGATCACAGGAAATGAAGGAAGTTGTCATCTTTCTCTTGGGCAGTGAAAAGGCTGCCCATGCACCTCTGGGACACCCTCCCTCCACCCTCCGTGCAAACAATTAAGGGACCTTCTACTGAGCTGTGGACTCACAGTAAGTCCCAAGTAATAAGCCCACATCTCTCCCGGCTTTGCACTACCTTTGCTATATTGTTTTGTGTCTGCTCCCAACCTTAGGGGCAAGTCAATGCCAGTAAGAACAGGAAACTTGTGTTTATAGCACCGCCTTTGGGAAAACAAAAGGAAGGCTCCTAATTGCTAACCTGGTGAACTGTTAAAATCAAAGTGAATAAAGCCTTGACAAAATAAAAAAGGAGGGCATGGCAACCCACTCCAGTATTCTTGCCTGGAGAATCCCACAGACAGAAGACCCTATGTGGTCCATTGTGTGGCGAAGAGTTGGGCACATCTGAAGTGACTTAGCATGCAAAATAAGAAAGTCTACCTCAAATACAACAGTAGAGATACTTTTCATCAGCCACCATAAATAGTAAGGATAGCATGATATTAATTGACAATTAAATGACAATTTTTGAGCAGCCAAATCCAAAGGCATGAAATATTACAAGTTAAACATAATAAGAATTTAAAATAAGTGTTATGAGGGAAATCAGTGGGCTACAAGAAAATTCAGAAAGGCAATATAATAGGCAATAAAACTAAAAGTGAGAGATTTTAAATCCCCACTATTAGCAATGGATAGATTGTCCAGAGAGAAGATCAACAAGGCAATGTTGGAATTGAATACCACTTTATAAGAAATGAATTTATTAGACATATATTGAACATTCCATCCAACAGCAGTGGAACGCACATTCTTCTCATGGGCACATGGAATATTCTCCAGGATAGATCATATAATAGGCCACACAAAAAAATCTTAGCAAATTTAAAAGATTGAAATCATATCTGTCTCCTCTGACCACAATAGTATGAAGCTAGAAATTAACAAGAGAAAAGTGAGAAGATCTGCAAATATGTGAAACTAAACAACATACTTCTAGACAACCGTTGGATCAAAAGGAAAAAGGGAAATAAAAAATTGTCTCAAAACAAATGAAAATTAAAACATATCACATCAAATATTGTGAGATTCAGCAAAAGTAGTTCTGAAAGTTTATAGCAATAAATGTATATATTAAGAAATTTCATCTCGATTGAGTAACCAAACTTTACTCCTCAAGGAGCTAGAAAAAGAACAAATTAAGTTCACAGTTAGCAGAAAGAAAGAAATAAGGATCAGAATGGAAATAAATGAACTAGAAACCACAAAAGCAATAAAAAGGATCAACAAAATTAAGAGCTGATTCTTCAAAAAAGATAAGCAAAATTGACAAACCAAGACAACAAGGGGACTTAAATAAATTTAGAAATGAAAGAGGAGATATTACAGCTGATGCTACAGAAATACATAGAATCCAAAGGGACTACTATTGAACATCTATACCAAAAATTATATAACCTAGAAGAAATGGATACATTTCTAGAAGCAAACAACCTACCAAGATTAAAGTAGGAAAAAAAAAAAACAAATCTGAACACACAATAACGAGTAAAGAGATTGAATTGGTAATTTTAAAACTTCTAACAGAAAACTCCAGGATCAGATGGCATCACTTCAGAATTCTACCTAACATTTAAAGAAAGTGTGAACACTTTCTTTAAATTTTTCCAAAATATTGAAGAACATGTCCAAACTCATTCTTCAAGCATTATTTTGATACCAAGAATAGATAAGGATGCAACAAGAAAAGAAAACTGTAGACCACTATCCCTTATGAATATACATGAAAAAATTCTCAACAAAATATTCGTTAACTGAATTCAAGAACACTTTGTACACTATGACCAATTTATCACTGGGATGCAAGGACTGTTTGATATATGTGAATTAGTAAATATATCATCACATCAATAAAATGAAAGACAAAAATCATATGGTCCTCTCAATAGATTCAGAAAAAGCATTTGACAGAATACAACATCTTTTGATGATAAAAACCCTTAACGGACTGAGTATAGAAAGAATATACCTTAAAAGAATATAGGCCATGCATGACAAACCTAGCTAACATTATTCTTAATGTAGAGAAATTGAAAATATTTCCTCTAAGGTCAAGATCAAGGAAATGATCTTACCACTCCTACTCGGCACAGTACTGGAAGTTCTAGCCTCTAGAGGATCTTCCCAACCCAGGGATTGAACCTGGGTCTCCCACATTGTAGGCAGATGCTTTACCATCTGAGCCACCAGGGAAGTCCAGAGTAATTAGGCAAGACCAAGAAATAAAGACATCCAAGTTGGAAAGGAAGAAGTAAAACTGTCATTCTTTGCTGATGATAGAAATGGCATGGACCTAACAGAAGCAGACGATATTAAGAAGAGATGGCAAGAATAGACAGAAGAACTATACAAAATAATCTTACTGACCCAGATAACCATGATGGTTTGATCACTCACATAGAACCAGACATCCTGGAAGTCAAGTGGGCCCTAGGAAGCATCACTATGAACAAAGCAAGTGGAGGTGATATAATTCCAGCTGAGCTATTCCAAATCCTAAAAGATGATGCTGTGAAAGTGCTGCACTCAATATGCCAGGAAACTTGGAAAACTCAGCATTGGCCACAGGACTGGAAAAATCAGTTTTCAATCCAATCCCAAGGAAAGGTAATGCCAAAAATTGCTCAAACGTCCACAAAATTGTACTCATTTCACAGGCTAACAAAGTAATGCTGAAAATTCTCCAGCTAGGTTACAACAGTACATGAACTGTGAACTTCTAGGTGTTCAAGCAGAATTTAGAAAAGGGAGATGAACCAGAGATTAAACTGCCAACATCAACTGGACCATAGGAAAAGCAAGAGAATTCCAGAAAAACATCTACTTCTGCTTCATTAACTATGCTAAAGTCTTTGCGTGGATCACAACAAACTGTGGAAAATTCCTAAAGACATGGGGCTACCAGGTCACCTTACCTGCCTCCTGTGAAACCTGTATGCAGGTTAAAAAGAAATAGTTAGAACCAGACACAGAACAACTGACTGGTTCCAGATTAGGAAGGGAATACATCAAGGCTGTATATTGTCACCCTGCTTATTTAACTTATATGCCAAGTACATCATGCAAAATGATGGGCTGGATGAAGCACAAGCTGGAATCAAAATTGCCGGGAGACAGCAATCCAACTGCTGAGTATACACATTGAGGAAACCAGAATTGAAAGAGACACGTGTACCTCAATGTTCATTGCAGCACTGTTTACAATAGCTAGGACATAGAAGCAACCTAGATGTCCATCAGCAAATGAATGGATAATAAAGCTGTGGTACATATACATGATGGAATATTACTCAGCTATTAAAAAGAATGCATTTGAAATCAAAACCACAATGAAGTTCCATCTCATGCCAGTCGGAATGGCTGCTATCCAAAAGTCTACAAACAATAAATGCTGGAGAGGGTGCAGAGAAAAGGGAACCCTCTTACACTGTTGGTGGGAATGCAAACTAGTACAGCCACTATGGAGGACAATGTGGCGTTTCCTTAAAAAACTGGAAATAGAACTGCCATATGACCCAACAATCCCACTGCTGGGCATACACACCGAGGAAACCAGAGTTGAAAGAGACACGTGTACCCCAATGTTCATTGCAGCACTGTTTATAATAGCCAGGATATGGAAGCAACCTAGATGTCCATCAGCGGACGAATGGATAAGAAAGCTGTGGTTCATATACATGATGAATATTATTCAGCTATTAAAAAGAATGCATTTGAATCAGTTCTAATGAGGTGGATGAAACTGGAGCCTATTATACAGAATAAAATAAGTGAGAAGGAAAAACACCAATACAGTATATTAACGCATATATATGGAATTTAGGAAGATGGTAATGATGACCCTATATGCGAGATAGCAAAAGAGACACAGATGTAAAGAACAGACTTTTGGACTCTCTGGGAGAAAGTGAGGGTGGGATGATTTGAGAGAATAGCATTGAAACATGTATATTATCATATGTGAAATAGATCGCCAGTCCAGGTTTGATGCATGAGACAGAGTGCTCAGGGCTGGTGCACTGGGATGACCTTGAGGGATGGGATGGGGAGGGAGGTGGGAGAGGGGTTCAGGATGGCGAACACATGTACACCATGGTTAATTCATGTCAATGTATGGAGAAACAACTACAATATTGTAAAGTAATTAGCCCTCAATTAAAATAAATTAAAAAATTAAAAGAATGCATTTGAATCAGTTCTAACGAGGTGAATGAAACTGGAGCCTATTATACAGAATGAAGTAAGTCGGAAAGAAAAACACCAATACAGTATATTAACGCATATATATGGAATTTAGAAAGATGGTAACGATGAACCTATATGTGAGACAGCAAAAGAGACACAGATGTAAAGAACAGACTTTTGGACTCTGTGGGAGAAGGTGAGGGTGGGACAATTTGAGAGAATAGCATTGAAACATGTATATTACCATATGTGAAACAGATCGCCAGTCCAGCTTTGATGCATGAGACAGGGTGCTCAGGGCAAGTGCACTGGGATGTCCCTGAGGGATGGAATAAGGAGGGAGGTAGGAGGGGGATTCAGGATGGGGGACACATGTATAACCATGGCTGATTCATGTCAATGAATGGCAAAAAAAAAAACAAAACACTACAATATTGTAAAGTAATTAGCCTCCAATTAAAATAAATAATTAAAAAGATTGCCAGGAGAAATATCAATAACCTCAAATACGTAGATTACACCACCCTTATGGTAGAAAGCAAAGAGGAACTAAACAGCCTCTTGATGAAGGTGAAAGAGGAGAGTGAAAAAACTGGCTTAAAACTCAACATTAAAAAAACTAAGATCATGGCATTCTGTGCCACACTTCATGGCAGATGGGGAAACAGTGGAAACAGTGAGAGACTTTATTTTGAGGGGCTCCAAAATCACTGCAGATGGTGACTGGAGCCATGAAATTAAAAGATGCTTGCTCCTTGGAAGAAAAGCTATGACAAACCTAGACAGCATATGAAAAAGCAGAGACATTTATTTGCCAACAAGTCTGTATAGTCAAAGGTAAGACTTCTCCAGGAGTCATGTATGGATGTGACAGTTGAACCATAAAGAAGGCTGAGCATTAAAGAATTGATGCTCCTGAACTGTGGCATTAGAGAAGACTCTTGAGAGTCCCTTGGACTCCAAGGAGATCAAATCATTCAATCTTAAAGGAAATCAGTTCTGAATATTCATTGGAAGGACTGATGCTGAAGCTGAAACTCCAATACTTTGGCCACCTGATGTGAAGAACTGACTCATTTGAAAAGACCCTGATGCTGGGAAAGGTTGAAGGCAGGAGAAGAAGGGGACAACAGAGGACGAGATGGTTGGATGGCATCACTGACTCAATGGACTTGAGTTTGAGCAAGCTCCAGGAGTTGGTGATGGACAGGGAAGGCTGGTGTGCTGCAGCCCATTGGGCTGCAAAGAGTGGGATATGACTGAATGACTGAACAACAACTGATCCTATATACAGAAAATCACAAAGAATTCCTTAAGAACTGCTGACTTAATCAACAATTTTGGTAAAGTTGTAGGATTTGAGTTTAGACAGAAATCAATTGAATTCCTTTACACTAATGATGAAACAACTGGAAAAACAATATAGTATCTCATTCACAGTAAGATTGAAACCCATAAAATATTTAAGGTTAAGTTTAATCAAGGAAGTAAAAGATATGCAAAATGAAAACCACAAAAATCTGCTAGATGAAAGTGAAGAACACAAACAAATGGAAAGGCATCCTGTATTCTTAGACTGGAATAAGTAATGTGTTAAAATACCCATATAACTGCCAAACCATCTACAGATTCAATGCTATCCCCACCCAAACAGAAATAGAAGAAACAATCCTAAAATTTATGAGGAACCACAAAGACTCTGAATAGCCAAAGCAATCCTGAGACAAAAGAACCAAATCTAGAGATGTCACACTTTTGGATTTCATAAAATAATAGAAAGTCATAGTAAGAAAAGCAGTATGGTTCTGGCACAAAAATAGACCCATTGACTAATAGGACAGAATGGAAATTCTAAAATTGAGTTACATCGTATATGGTCATCTAGTATTTGAAAAGTGAGCCAGGAATACTCAGTGGGAAAGGGAAGTCTTTTCAATAAATGGTGGTGGGAAAACTGGAGAAATACATGAAGAGCAGTGAAATTGGACCCCTATCTCACAACACTCACAAAAGTTCACTCAAGATGGATTAAAAAGTTAAATACAAGATCTGATACTGTAAAACTAGAAGAAAACATAGAGATAAAGCTCATTGACACTGGTCTTGGCAATAATTTTTTGAGCATGATGCCAAAATCATAAACAAAAAAAAATCCACAAATACAACTATATAAAATTCAAAAACTTCTGTACAGCATCATAAACAACTAAAAAGAACCTACAGAATGGGAGACAAATTTTGCAAATCATGTATTCAACAGGGGCTTATAACAGAAAAGCAAACAGTCCAATTAAAAAATGGGCAGAAGAACTAAAGAAGACATCGTTTCTCTAAAGAAGACATCGAAGTGGCCAACAGACACATGAAAAGATGTTTAACATCACTAATCACAAGGCAAATGCAAATAAAAACCACCATGAGATATCCTCATCTCCCATCTGTTAAAATGGCTATCATCAAGAAGGCAAGAGACAGCAGATGCTATCAAGTCTGTAGTGAGAAGAGAACCCTTATATGTTGTTGGTGGGAATGTAAATTGGCCCAACCAGTGTGGCAAACAATGTAGTTTCCTTAAAAAATTAAAAATAGATCTACCATATGATCCAGCTATTCCACCTCTGGGTATAAGCTAAAGGAAATGACTACAGGATTTTTGACAGTATTTATGAAGTCCACACTTAATGAAGCACTATTCATAACAGCCAAAATGGGGAAACAATTCAAATACCCATAAATGAATGAATAGGTAAAAAAGATACCGTATTATACACAGTGGGATATTGTTCAGTCATAAGAAAGAAAGATATCTTCCCATTTGTGACAATATGGATGGACCTTGAGCACATTATGCTACTTGAAATAAGTCAGACAGAAGGACAAGTACTGTGCTAGATCAGTTCAGTTCAGTTGCTCAGTCGTATCCGACTCTTTGCGACCCCATGAATCACAGCATGCCAGGCTTCCCTGTCCATCACCAACTCCTGGAGTTCACTCAGACTCACGTCCATCGAGTCAGTGATGCCATCCAGCCATCACATCCTCTGCCGTCCCCTTTTCCTCCTGCCCCCAATCCCTCCCAGCATCAAGGTGATCACTTATATATGGAATCTAAAGAAATTAGACATATAAAAAAGAGGTGAAAATGGTGGTTACCAGAAAAAGGTGGTGGTTAAGAATAATGGTGTTTAAGGGTACAAACTCGAAATGAGTAGTGAGTAAGCCATCCAGATCAAAAGCATATAATAAATATAGACAGTAATATTGTACTATAATCATGTAATGTGATAAATACTGCTCTATCATCAATCATATTACAATATGTAAATGTATCTATGATTACATAGATAAGCTTTATACCTTAAACTTAGCAAAATGTTACACATCAAATTTATTCAATAATAAATACCATACTAACTTACACATGATTTACATATAGTAAATATTTTTTGATTAATTAATAAGATATTGACAGACTGGTATATATTTTTTTCTTACTGCAATCTACATAGATGCCCACCATTATGTAATAATGTAATAATTATCATTATTGCTTATTGAAAACACATTATTTATCAGTCTTTCAAGTTCTTTATGATATGCCTGCAAACATACTCATGATTGCTATTATTGAAATTTTACAGAAGAAACTGAATTTTGGATTAAAAAACTTGCTCAAGGTAAACCCAGCCAGTAAGTGGCACAGTTTCAGCTAAGGTCTTTGTACAAAGCTAAAGAGCTGGCAAATATCCTAACATTTTAACTAGGTTAGGCTGTGGTTCATGTTATATTAAATAGGCAAGATCCTTAGGTTTTAATGCCTAGATATGTCTAATACTTTCCTTAACATTAAACATGTGTTTATATTTTTCTAAAGGATTGTTTATTTCAATACAAGTTAGAAATTTTAAATTTTGAAAATATTATACAACTCTTATAGAATGATTTGCTAAATTCAGAAATTAATAAAGTAAATTTCTCCTTTCAAATTTTAATCTCTAAAGGCAATCACTTTTAATAAATTCGTTCAAAGTAAGACTTTTTCTGTGTATACATTCCCATATTAATATAAATTGTTTTCTATAAGTATGGGATCATATTACACTATGCTGTATCTTCCTTTGTTTTCACATTACATGTTGTGTCTATGTGAAGACACACTGATCCACTTAATTTTTATCAGGACAAATGTGTGTGTGTTCAGTCGCTTCCAACTCTTTGCAACCCCATGGACTATAGCCTGCCAGGCTCCTCTCTCCATGGAATTTTCCAAGCAAAAATACTGAAGTGGGCTGCCATTTCCTACTCCAGGGGATCTTCTTGATTCAGGGATCAAAGAAGAGATATCCAGGGATATCTCTTGCATCTCCTACATTGGCAAGTAGATTCTTTACCACTGAGCCCCTTGGAAAGCACAAGGACAAAATAGTGTTCCATTTTATGGATGTACTATACTATATCTACTGCTTATTTTAGTTGTTTCTGTAATTTTAATGGTACAATGATAAATCATAAAATTTCCTGAGTCATCTTAAGTATCTTCTTGTGCCTTTTTATTCCTGTACACTAATAATGAGAAAGTAGAAAAAGAAATTAAGGAAACAATTCCGTTCACCATTGCAACGAAAAGAATAAAATACTTAGGAATATATCTACCTAAAGAAACTAAAGACCTATATATAGAAAACTATAAAACACTGATGAAAGAAATCAAAGAGGACACTAATAGATGGAGAAATATACCATGTTCATGGATTGGAAGAATCAATATAGTGAAAATGAGCATACTACCCAAAGCAATTTACAAATTCAATGCAATCCCTATCAAGCTGCCAGCGATATTTTTCACAGAACTAGAACAAATAATTTCAAGATTTGTATGGAAATACAAAAAACCTCGAATAGCCAAAGCAATCTTGAGAAAGAAGAATGGAACTGGAGGAATCAACTTGCCTGACTTCAGGCTCTACTACAAAGCCACAGTCATCAAGACAGTATGGTACTGGCACAAAGACAGACATATAGATCAATGGAACAAAATAGAAAGCCCAGAGATAAATCCACACACATATGGACACCTTATCTTTGACAAAGGAGGCAAGAATATACAATGGAGTAAAGACAATCTCTTTAACAAGTGGTGCTGGGAAAACTGGTCAACCACTTGTAAAAGAATGAAACTAGATCACTTTCTAACACCGCACACAAAAATAAACTCAAAATGGATTAAAGATCTAAATGTAAGACCAGAAACTATAAAACTCCTAGAGGAGAACATAGGCAAAACACTCTCCGACATACATCACAGCAGGATCCTGGATGATCCACCTCCCAGAATTCTGGAAATAAAAGCAAAAATAAACAAATGGGATCTAATTAAAATTAAAAGCTTCTGCACAACAAAGGAAAATATAAGCAAGGTGAAAAGACAGCCTTCTGAATGGGAGAAAATAATAGCAAATGAAACAACTGACAAACAACTAATCTCAAAAATATACAAGCAACTTATGCAACTCTATTCCAGAAAAATAAACGACCCAATCAAAAAATGGGCCAAAGAACTAAACAGACATTTCTCCAAAGAAGACATACGGATGGCTAACAAACACATGAGAAGATGCTCAACATCACTCATTATTAGAGAAATGCAAATCAAAACCACAATGAGGTACCACTTCACACCAGTCAGAATGGCTGCAATCCAAAAATCTGCAAGCAAAAAATGCTGGAGAGGGTGTGGAGAAGAGGGAACCCTCCTACACTGTTGGTGGGAATGCAAACTAGTACAGCCACTATGGAAAACAGTGTGGAGATTCCTTAAAAAATTGCAAATAGAACTGCCATATGACCCAGCAATCCCACTTCTGGGCATACACACCGAGGAAACCAGAATTGAAAGAGACACATGTACCCCAATGTTCATTGCAGCACTGTTTATAATAGCCAGGACATGGAAACAACCTAGATGTCCATCAGCAGATGAATGGATAAGAAAGCTGTGGTACATATACACAATGGAGTATTACTCAGCCGTAAAAAAGAATTCATTTGAATCAGTTCTGATGAGATGGATGAAACTGGAGCCGATTATACAGAGTGAAGTAAGCCAGAAAGAAAAACACCAATACAGTATACTAACACATATATATGGAAATGAGAAAGATGGCAATGGTGACCCTGTATGCAAACAGCAAAAAAGACACAGATGTGTATAGAGGACTTTTGGACTCAGAGGGAGAGGGAGAGGGTGGGATGATTTGGGAGAATGGCATTGAAACATGTATACTATCATGTAAGAATCGAATCATCAGTCTATGTCCTATGCAAGATACAGCATGCTTGGGGCTGGTGCACGGAGATGACCCGGAGGGTTGTTGTGGGGAGGGAGGTGGGAGGGGGGGTTCATGTTTGGGATCGCATGTACACCCGTGGTGGATTCATGTCAATGTAAGGCAAAACCAAAACAGTATTATAAAGTAAAATAAAGAAAAAAAACACCAGTTTTCTAAATTCACTTTATTAAAGACACTTCAATGCCATTTGTTACTTCAATCTTTTATGTGTTTTTCTATGTGTGTTGTACCAAAATTCTATAAATAAATAGCTTTGTATATAAAGGTAATACTTCCTCTTTCACATTGCCTTAAAGGAACAGAAAATTAACGTATTTTGTGGAAGTAACATTACTTCACTGTTCAGAACAAAATATAATATGCTTATGTTTTTTGGAAAAGTAATGACATTTCACAGTAAAATTTAACATTGGAAACCATTCATCAATGCCTACCTTCAGCTTTTTGACTAAAGGAACGTTTTCCAAAACTCTAAGGAAGTGTTTGTTTCAATATAATTTTTCCTGAAATATACATTGGCATTTACAAGATGAGTTTGTTATATATAGGTTTCAAAGTGAAAATATACCTAGAACCCAGGTCAAGGGCTTCTAAAAGTGAAAATTGCTTGTATTTTCTTTTCTGTAAATTGGCTGTCTTTTGCTGCTCTTCAATTGTATTGATTTTTTTTTTCGTTTCTTCTTTTTTTTCTTTCTTTCAAATGTAGTAACAATAGCACAAGGTCTTTAGTTTTCCCGTTATGGAATTCCCAGTGTATGAAGACACGACAGGTCTTAGAAATTGCTCCATGTCTGTCCTGAGATTTGTATTTTCACCATTCCATTGTAATTTTACTACAATGTGTATATGTGTGCAGCTCTAACAAACATTTCTGAAGTTTTGTGACTTTGAACTTGTGTAGGTGAAAGTTTTCTGTATGTGTTCAAAGACCAAATTGTTTATTTTTGGCCACATACATGAGTGCCTTGTTGTTGTTGAGTTGCTCAGTCATGTCCGACACTTCGCAACCCCATGGACTGCAGCATGCCAGGCTTCCCTGTCCTTCACTGTCTCTTGAAGTTTGCTCAAACTCATGCCTATTGAGTCAATGATGCCATTCAATCATCTTATCCTCTGTCACCCCCTTCTCTTGTCATCATTCTTTCCCAGCATCAGTCTTTTCCAATGAGTCAGCTCTTCTCATCAGGTGGCCAAAGTATTGGAGCTTCAGCATTAGTCCTTTCAATGAATACAATGAATACTTTATTTCCTTTAGGTTTGACTGGTTTGATCTTCTTGCAGTCCAAGGGACTCTCAAGAGTCTTCTCCAGCTTTACGGTTTGAAAGCATCAGTTCTTCAGCGTCCAGTCTTCTTTATGGTCCAACTCTCACATCTGTACAGGACTACTGAAAAAATGATAGCTTTGACTATATGGACCTTTGTCAGCAAAATAATGTCTCTGCTTTTTAGTATGCTGTCTAGACTTGTCATTGCTTTTCTTCCAGGGAGCAAGCTATTGCACTGCATTCTCATGATAGTATAGTGAGTAATTTTTGTTTTTTGTTGGTGTTTTTCCACATCTTCATCTTTTATTTTATAATTTTAAGGAGATTGGTGATATTTTATGCCACGAAATTTCAATATTATATTTGGAAAAGGTTCACATGCATTTTTGCCTCTCACCTTTTCTTTCTTGCTCTTTATTCCGTTTTCTTCCCTCCTTTCTTCTGTTCTCATCATTCCTCTTCACCTTTAGGGAAAGTGATGGTTAAGAATGCAGCCTCAAGAACCAGATTACCTAGAATCAACATTTGACTCTGACACCAACCAACATGTGACCTTGGGCATATCACTACTCTTACCTCTGTCTCAGTATCTTCCTCTGTCAAATGGACATGCTTATTTACTCCATTGAGGTGTTGAAAGGAATTATGTATGAGTTAACTCAGTGGTATGTAAAATGGTTGGAATAGTGCTGGCACATGATGTATTAGTTTATTTAAGATATTATTGGGCTTCCCAGGTGGCGATAATGGTAAAGAACCCACCTGCCATTGTAGGAGACACAAAAGATGCAGGTTTGATCCCTGAGTCTGGAAGATCCTTTGGAGGAGGACATGGCATCCCACTCCAGTATTCTTGCCTGGAGAATCTCATGGACAGAGGAGCCTGGAGGGCTGTAGATCTTAGGGTCGCAAAGAGTCAGACACGACTGAAGCAACTTAGCATGCACAGGATATTATTATTCTCTTTATTTCTTTTAACAGAGTTGTTCAGACATCTGGCTGTCTTTTACCCATAATCACCCCAGGCTTCAAGTTTCTAAGAGCATGCGGGCTCCTGTTGAGTCCTCAGCAGCTCCATCATCCTAAAATGGGGTAGATGTCCATACCCTGAAAGATATAGTCAGGGAGTTTGCAAGTGGCATTCTTCACAGAGATTCAGTGTGGCAGATGGCATGCAGTCCCCTAGAGGAAGCAGCTCTGGGAAGACAAAAGTTGGGTGTTAGGAATGACATTCTTTGGGACTTCCTGTTGGTTCAGTGGTTAAGACTCCGTGCTTCTAATGCAGAGGGCACAGGTTTGATTGCCGATTGGGGAACTAGGATCCCACATATTGTGTGGCCAAAAAAAAAGGGGGGGGGGAATTATATCCATTATGTCTCTGGAGCCAAACTTTCTTTTCTTCTACTCCTAATTGTCTAACGTGTCACCACACAATTATGTCCAGTAAATTTTATTGCAAGGAGATGGAGGTTCTAACCTTGGCTTGGGAAGATCCCCTGGAGAAGAAAATGGCAACCCATTCCAGTATTCTTGCCTGGGAAATCCCTTGGACCAAGGAGCCTGGAGGGCTACAGTCCATGAGGGTCACAAAGAGTTGGACACGACTTAGTGACTAAACAACAGCATCAACAGCAACAGCTGTCTTATCTCGACGCCTTTCTTGATCTGGTAGAGTGACTATTCTCTTGTGTAGGTTTTACAGTTTATGCTTTACTTCTACTAACCCTTATACTGATTTGTATAATTTTTCACTACTATTTTCAACATCTGGGTCACTGACTTGATGCATAATTTTTGTTCTTCTCCCTGCTTTTGTAAATCCTTTTCAATTAGTCTGTCTAGATAACTCTACTTCCTGGTTATCTAGTAGACAGATAATCCTTCTGCTTGTTTCTTTAACTCTTTGTCACTGATGGTTTAATTGCCATTTTTTTTTTCTCAGTCAACTTCATAGTATTTTTGAAGTATTCTTTTTTCTATTCTGTTTTGTTCTAATTGTCTGAATTTATTGGGCTTCTCTGGTGGCTTAGATGGTAAAGAATCCACTAGCAATGCAGAAGACCCAGGTTCAATCCCTGGGTCAGGAAGATCTGGAGAAGGGAATGGCTACCCACTCCAGTATTCTTGCCTGGAGAATCCAATGGACAGAGGAGCCTGGTGAGCTACAGTCCATGGGGTCGCAAAGAGTCATACACGACTGACCGATTAACACTTTCATTTTCAATAAAATCTATATATTTAATCTAGCAATGAAAATGAAAAATAATCTTGAGAGAATTTTTTAACAAGTGAAAAGTAAATGACTAGCAATTCTTTATTTATTCAGTAGACAGAGAGTGCTAAATTTTTGCCAGCCAATGTTACAGGAGAGAAATTACTCTGTGTTTCATAGTAATTTCCATAAGCAATAGGACCTTATCAAATGGGGATGGGGAGAGAATTGTAATGACTGAAAAAATTAAGATGGAGATCTGTCTTGAGTAAAACTTTTTCTTCCTTGTAAGTCAGTAAAATCTAAAGACTGAATTTCTTGTCTCTTTATGAGGCCTATGACCCTGCCCCCTGACTCCGTAATTGAAGTAGACGTTCTCAGAACTCTGTCTAGAACAGGCAAAATGATGAATTCATTTTACTTAGAGGCAGTTCATTTAACTTATGCAGTGAGTGAAATATGTGAGGATTTTAATCTTGTGTGATATGTGTAGTGGCATTTAAAAAAATAAATTCAAATAATTATGTTTAAAAATAATGACAAAATAGCACATTGCTTTCTAAATTTCCTTATAAATACCACTGGCAAATTAATTAGTTGCAAATAGATGATTATAAAAATAAAAAAAGTAAAGCTATTGAAAGCACGTGGTCTCTCAGAGAAAGGTTAATTTTTTAAACATAGCTCATTGTTTCTGAAATATTTTCTTTATTTAGCATTTTGGACTAAGTAGCTTCAGTCGTGTCCGACTCTTTGCGACTCCATGGACTGTAGGCCACTAAGCTTCACTGTCCGTGGGATTCTCCAGGCAAGAATGCTGGAGTGGGTTGCCATTTCCTTCTCCAATTTAGCATTTTAATTTCATTTAAAATAACATTTGAATTATAATTATCCTTTTGGAATAAGTTAAAAATTAAGTTTAACAGGTTGATTTGCTTTATAATTATATTAGTTACTAATGAAATGCTTTAAAAAAATTTGTTTTTAGTGTTGTGGATGTATTTCGAAAAAAGGAGAATGATGCAGCAGTTAAAATCCAGAGCTGGTTTCGAGGATGTCAAGTTCGAGCATATATCAGGTATATTGATTTTTCCATGGAAACCTCAGATGTACCATAAAAATATACTCCTTAGAAAATGTAATTTATTCATGTAGTTCTCATTGCAAATATTTTTTTTTACTTGTAAGGAAGTTAATAACTTATATGATGTCCTTTAAAGACAGCTCTTTTTGCTCCTTGTTTCTTATGTATCAAAATACCAAATGATATTAACCATATCGCTGGAAAATTCTCAATGTTATAAGGATACTTGATCAGATTATTTTCTGCAGGTTCCATAGGATGTGACAAATGACTGAACCTTTATTTTCATAGCAATGAATTTATTGACTGGTAAGAAAGAAAAACAGAGCAAAATGAAACAAAACAGAGACTATTCCAATCCTCTCCAACATGTTGGTAAATAAAGACAAATGGTGCCAAAATGATACCATTCTGAGTACAGAGAGACCAAAGTTGATCCCTATCTTAACTGTTTCCACTTTTTCTTCAGTGCTCAGATTTCCTTCAGTTTCTCATCAGTTCTGAAAAATATTGCCCTTGGTGAGGTGGAGAAAGAATATGACTAGTCCATTATAAGTCAGCTGGTGAGCTAGGGGTTATACTGTAGTCTTTCTTATATTAACTAGTAGGAGCCAGACATGGAAGTAAAAGGAGGAAGATGAGGTTTCTCTTTTGGCCACTATGCCAAATAGGAACATGACAGCAGAGTATTTTTTAATTCAACAGACTAAAATGACATTACTTGGGATAGACTGAGGAACATGAGTATGAAAAAGGAAAGTGTTTCTTGACTTCAGGAATTATTTCAAAGTACTTGTAGTGATTCACATCAATATTGCCTGGCTTATTTCTCAACATGTCACTATGGCCTGTGTTATAGTCTTTCATTATATTCTTCTTCTTAATTTACTTTTGATTTATTTTTTTAAGTAATTTACTCAATTAGTTTCATAGTGATGCACAATTTTTATAGATTATATTCCATCCTGGTGGCTCAGAAGGTAAAGAATCCACCTTCAATGCGGGAAAGTTGCATTCAATCCCTGGGTTGGGAAGATCCCCTAGAGGAGGGCACGGCATCCCATTCCAATATTCTTGCTGGAAAATCCCCTTGGACAAAGGAGCCTGGCGGGCTTCAGTCCATGGGTTTGCAGAGTCATACACAACTGAGCAACTAAGCACAGCACGTGGTTATAAAACATTGAGTATATTCCCTGTGCTGTAGTATATCTCTGTAGCTTATTTATTTTATACATAGTATTCCCTCTTAATTCCCTACCTCTGTCTATTTCCCCCCTTTCCTCTCCCCAATGATTAGTTCATTCTCTATGTCTGAAATTCTTCTTTTGCTTTTATTTTTGACTTTCACTAGCTTGTTTTATTTTTTAGATTTTATGTATAAGTGATAATATATAGTATTTGGCTTTCTCTGTCTTACTAATTTCCCTAAGCATAATACTCTCCAGTTCCAGCCATGTTGTTGGAAATGGCAAAATTTCATTCTTTTTTATAGCTGAGCAATATTGTAGTGTGTGTGTGTTTGTATATAAAATATATAGTATCTTCTCTATCCATTCATCTTTTGATGAACACATAAGTTGCTTCCATCTTGGTAATTGTAAGTAATACTGCTATGAATATTAGGGTGCATTTATCTTTTAAAATTAGTGTTGTTGTTTTCTTCAGATATATACCCAGGGATGGATTGCTGGATCATATGGTAGTTATATTTTTAGTTTTTTGGAGAACCTCCATACTGTCTTTAAAAGTACGCATAAACTTGTCTTTGAATTTGATTTCTTGAATATGTGGAAAGGAATGTTCTAGGCAGAAATTGAAAATATATCATTGTTTCAATGAAAGCATACTAATAAGCATATTTTCTACCTAGGTATTTACACAGAGTAGCAACAATTATTCAGAAACAATGGAGAGGTTACTTAGGCAGACAACAATATCAAGCAATCGTGAAGGTAAATATTCTGAAATTTATATATGTTAGCATTTGGATTATATAATTTATTGTAATTTATTCACATCGGTCACATTTATAGTAGTTTTAGAGTTACTGATAATATTTGTAGGAGAACAAAATTGAGCTTAATTTTTAGAATGAGACTTCTGAGAAGATGTTGCTGATTTTTCCGTGAAAAATTGATGACTAACTTCTTTGTACCCAAACTATATCAGATATTTTATTTTTGTTAAAGTACTCTTTACAGCATATGTATTTGTATGTACTTATTTGCTGAAGATCCTTTCCATTTTCTAGATGGTGAGGTTTTTCAGAGTAAGCATTGTAGCTTGTTCATTTTTAGTCCACCAACATTTAGACTAATCTCTGGCTCACCAAACAGTTAGTAAACATTGGTTAAAGTGCCCCAAATTAATTCTGCAAAGGAAAAATGTAAGGCAGTTTCTCTCTGTGCTACTTATCATTCCCTTTGATTGACTCTTGGGAGATTTTGAAGATTTACCTTAATAAACGTAGCGTAACACAATCATCTATACCCACCAATAGACTTGCAGAAGTATGAGATAACATGCCAACTTACACTTCAGTTCAGAGATTTTAGAAATTAGGAAAAATAATTTTTTGGTATAAAATGAGGAGGTTTCTAATCATTCTCCTCCTTCACTAATTTTCTGATTTGTTATGCTTTCCACTATAATAGTTTAAATTTTTTCTTAATTCATTCTTTATTAGAGGCATTTAAATGAAGTTAGAAGATATAGAGGGAGAAAAGAAAAAATAAGTAGACAACTAAATAATAAAGGGAGGGAATATATGTATTGTTATTGTTCAGTCACTCAATCATGTCCATCTCTTTGTGACCCCATGAACTGCAGCATGCCAGGCATATGTATACCTATGGCAGATTCATGTTGATGTGTGGCAGAAACTAACAAAACGTTGTAAAGCAATTATCCTCCAATTAAAAGTTAAAAAAATAATGTATTCACCTTTGGTGAGAAAATTGTAAAACATGTTAATAAAATAAAGGAACTGTTTAGAGAAGAGCCTAATACTTTAGATTTCATGAAATAAAGTATTTTTTTTTTTAAGATGCTGGCACAATTTTTTACAAGTATTGGATCTCTCTCACAGCTAGGTTTAAAATCACTGATGTTTTTATAGAGTAGATCTGATGTCCCTACTGGGGAACCTATTTTAGTGATAGATTCTCTAAATACCATAATTCTGTTAAGTTCCTGTTTAATACTATATATTCCCAGTTAATTAATATATGTCACTTCAGATTTTAAGAATCCACTAATACCAAGGAAAATTTTATTCTTTTAATTTACCTGGTTGAATAGCTCACTTACATGTCTGCAACAAACAAAAGGATATCTCATTAATGTCATGAATTGTTAGCCTGGGTTTTCTTGTCTAGAACACTAATCTCTTATGTCATTTAAGGCTACTTACAAAGTGATTTTTAAATTTTGAAATAATTTCACATTTATAGAAATGTTGCAAAAATAGGACAAGGAATTTTCCTATAGTCTTAATTTCTCCTATATCCTTAATTTCTCCTATTATCTCCTAAGAATTATTCTTAATTCTCCTATATTCTTATATTCAAGTGTACAACTATACTATATAATTTTCTTTTACCTCTCTATTTGTATTTCTGTGTTTTTTTCCACTGCTGTTAACAAAGTTATAGAAAGTGTCCCTTACCTCTCAATTCATCAGTGGATATTTTCTACATAACCATATTAAAATGATCAAAATCAGGAAACTGACATCTGTACAAATCAACTGTCTGTTCTTTAGATTCTATTCATATTTCACTGATTGTCCTAATGATTTAACTTATAGCAAACACATCTTTTCCAGGGAATAAACCAGCGTTTCACATTGTATTTAGTTGTTGTTTCTCCATAGTTACCTTTAATGTGTTTGGTCTATCTATGCTTTCCATGACCTTTATTCTTGAAGAGTATAGAATAATTATTTTTTATATTATTCCTCAGTTTTGGTTTATGTTTCTTCATTGTTAGTGAGGTTAGACATTTTATATTACAATACATGTCAATACATCATATTAGGAACCATATGATGTCAGTTTGTCTCATGGCAGTTGATGCTAAATTTGATAATTTAAGGTAGTATCTCTCACACTTTTAGATTTGCTATTTTTGTCTTAAGAGGCAGTGTTTTAAGACTGGGTATATATCTTCTTCATCACCAAAATTTTTTATTCTAGATTTACCATGTCATTATGATTCGTACTAGAGTAAGAATTATTAAATTTGTCAAATAGTGATTTTCCTAACCCTGTCATTTCTTCCACATTTTCTTGTTGGCATTTTCGTATAAGAAAGAGACTTTTTCCTCTTTATTCATTCATTCATTTGTTTGTAACAGTTAACTCATGAGTTCCTATTTTGTTTAATGGATTATAATAAATTATCACTAATTGGTTTGCTGCTCAAATTTTCCCAGATTTGGTGAGTGGGAGCTCCTGCAAATCAATTTTTAATAGAGTCAGGTTACTTAAACAGAATGATCAAAAATTAAGTTGTTTTCTATGGAATAATGAGCGTCTTTAGCCTCATTATTCATTATCATTCATCACGAGATCTATGTCTTTGTGTAGAAAAGGCTGTAGCGTATACTTATGCGTATGGCATTCCTTGAACATTACCGACTTAACTTTCATGCTGCTATTTCTACTCACAAGTCACCATCCAGATGGTTATGAATGATTGACATCTCCTTTTAATCAAGCATATGAAAATGTATACATTTCAGTGACTGTTGTCAAAATATTCAACTTTGGAATCTATATTTGTTCTAATGATATTGGAGTTGCTGAAAAAAATATCTTTAAAAGTTCAAGTAATGAGCCACCCAAGAAAATTTGTTTTGTTACTTTAGGGTCTCGACTGGATCACAAAGAATGTCACTCAGCATGATCACCAAGTTATTCTCCAGATTTGGATCTAATTATCTTTGGGTTCTTGAAAAAAAATGGAAATTTTCCTCAGTTAAATTGGTTCTTGATGGTTTTTAAATCTGATAACCTGTACGGTGTTTTTGAACATATCTATTTTACTTATTTACCTGTTTTTGCCATTGTGTGCATAGTACCTAACATAAATATCTCAGTAAATAACATAATCTGATCTTGGCATATAATTACTAAATGAGATTAAAATAGCTGCCATTTACTGGCTGACTAGTGAGAGTGAAATATTGTACTAAGCATTTTATATACTTAAGAATGCTCAAAGTACCGCACAATTGCACTCATCTCACATGCTAGTAAAGTAATCCTCAAAATTCTCCAAGCCAGGCTTCAGCAATACGTGAACCGTGAACTCCCTGATGTTCAAGCTGGTTTTAGAAAAGGCAGAGGAACCAGAGATCAAACTGCCAACATCTGTTGGATCATCAAAAAAGCAAGAGAGTTTCAGAAAAACATCTATTTCTGCTTTATTGACTATGCCAAAGCCTTTGACTGTGTGGATCACAATACACTGTGGAAAATTCTGAAAGAGATGGAAATACCAGACCACCTGACCTGCCTCTTGAGAAACCTGTATGCAGGTCAGGAAGCAACAGTTAGAACTGGACATGGAACAACAGACTGGTTCCAAATAGGAAAAGGAGTACGTCAAGGCTGTATATTGTCACCCTGCTTATTTAACTTATATGCAGAGTTCATCATGAGAAACGCTGGGCTGGAAGAAGCACAAGCTGCAATCAAGATTGCCGGGAGAAATAGCAATAACCTCGGATATGCAGATGACACTACCCTTATGGCAGAAAGTGAAGAGGAACTAAAGAGCCTCTTGATGAAAGTGAAAGAGGAGAGTGAAAAAGTTGGCTTCAAGCTCAACATTCAGAAAACGAAGATCATGGCATCTGGTCCCATCACTTCCTGGGAAATAGGTGGGGAAACAGTGGAAACAGTGTCAGACTTTATTTTTGGGGGCTCCAAAATCACTGCAGATGGTGACTGCAGACATGAAATTAAAAGACGCTTACTCCTTAGAAGAAAAGTTATGACCAACCTAGACAGCATATTCAAAAGCAGAGACATTACTTTGCCAACAAAGTTCCGTCTAGTCAAGGCTATGGTTTTTCCCGTGGTCATGTATGGATGTGAGAGTTGGACTGTGAAGAAAGCTGAGCGCCGAAGAATTGATGCTTTTGAACTGTGGTGTTGGAGAAGACTCTTGAGAGTCCCTTGGACTGCAAGGAGATCCACCCAGTCCATTCTGAAGGAGATCAGCCCTGGGATTTCTTTGGAAGGAATGATGCTAAAGCTGAAACTCCAGTACTTTGGCCACCTCATGCGAAGTTGACTCATTGGAAAGGACTCTGATGCTGGGAGGGATTGGGGGCAGGAGGAGAAGGGGACGACAGAGGATGAGATGGCTGGATGGCATCACGGACTCGATGGACTGTATTATTACAAAAAGTTAATGCCCCACTCTTTCCCAGGCATGTGGGATATTTTCTTCATTATTTCTCTTTTTCTGCCCATGTTTCTTCCATTAATGTTCCCCACTCCATCACTATGATTTCTCAGAGCTCAGGTTTTAGGGGAGCAAAGCTGGGGATGGACAGTCACATATAAACTGACTGAAGCAAAAATGCATGAAAGGACCTGCTACTCTTGTGAGTTGGGAGTGGGGCATGAATTATGGATAGTGTTTGAATCTATGTTAATTATCCTGTCACGCACATTAGTATACATTGTCACACATATAGTCCTATATCAGCTATCTTTAAACCACCATTTCTAAATTTATTCTGCATAATATTTTTTTGCCTAACAGCTGCATACAATAATAGTAATAATGCCATATACTATATATTAGCTTATAAAATGAATGATATAACTAGTGATTTTAAAACTTTTGCAATAGAACTCCCCCTTAACTAAAATTTAGCAAACTTTTTAATCCCTGTGTGCTAAAAACAGGTGCAAACAGTACAGCTATTTTGGAAACTGGAAACAGAATTTGTTGGTCTCTTTCCTTGTGGCCTCTGTTGTCATCTGAGCCAGGAGGGCATGATCTGAAAGACACTGATTTTAATTTGCTTTTCTAAGGAAGGATCACAGGAAAATGATATTAATTGCCTGGAGGAGAAGAGAACCGAGTACTTCAGGACTAAGCATAAGAAATAGACTTTTTACTGTAAACCCTTTGGTAGGTTTTGAATTTTAAACAATGTGAATATATTATCTATTAAATACAGAAAATTAATTAAAAAGGCAAGTCAATTTAAAAGGTACTCCCCCACCAAACACACACAGGCAGATAATAAGCACTCAGGTAGGAAGTTAATGTTATCTCTGAAGGTCAAAGTGGTGAGATTTATGCTGAACCTCTGGGGATCAGGAAACTATAGGTTGGGGAGAGGCAAGGATATTTCAATTAGGAACCACGTGAATGAAGGTTTGAAACTGGGAATGTGCATGGTGTAACAGGAAATGTTGAGGATGTTGATATAGGTGGCGGGAGAGAGGTTGAGGACTAGCAGAACATTGGTAGGAGCTGAATGTGACTTTTATCAAATAATTTCCTAT